>NC_091940.1:39934328-41134328 GCF_041260155.1 Ptychodera flava
TCTTCATGTTTAAGAAATATATTTAATCTTCAAAATGGTTGAAGTAGATCGTTCAATACATGAATTTGTAGGTATATTGGCCGCCCTATTGGATGTATGCAAATTAACGAAGTGCCAAGCCAATCATTGCCTCTCAAAAATCATTTGTTCATGTCAAAGAAATATACTTTTAACTTTGAAATAACAGAAATAGCTTGTTTAACCCTTTGACTGCTGTAATTATTTACACAAAAATTTTAATGCAATATTTTACCAATTTCTGTGAACTTTTCTGTACGTTTTTTCATAATTTTTGACCAAATGGATATCATTTTCCAGCAGCTACATTTTTTTATTAAAATTTTGGCATAAAAAGCAGAAAAATTGACTGTGATACATTTTATATAGTTGACAATAATAGACCTTGGCGCCCAAAGGGTTAATACGTGGTATATGACAGAAAATGTCTTTTGTAGGTATGTTGGCCACCATATTCGATTTATGCAAATTAACAAATTACCTATGCAAATCTTTGCATCTCGGTAAACGTTTGTCCATGCCTAAGAAATACACTTTTAACTTTAAAATTACTGAAAGAGCTTGTTTAATATGTCGTATATGACCGAAAATGTCTTTTGTAGGAATGTTGGCCGCCATATTGGAATTATGCAAATTAATGAAGTGCCTATATGAAACATTATACCTCCAACATGATACCCTGAGCCAAATAACTAGTGTCGGACTTTGAAATCACTGAAATAGCTTGTTTAATATGTGATATATGGCCAATTATGCTATTTTGTCGGATGGCTGGCAACCATATTTGATTTATGCAAATTAGACATATTTCCCCAAGGTGGATTCGAGTAAACTTTAATATGTTGTTCTGGGTACCTCACTAAAATGCACTCTGAAGAAAAAAATTCTGTTGCATTTGTGGTGGATTAGGTGCCAAAATCTCGTAGATTGACTGGACTAGGTCTATCTGATGAAGTTCAGTATTTGTCCATAAGGTTACACCATCCATGTACTCACTTGTGGTTCGAAATACATTAAACTGTAACAATAGTTACATGAGGCACAGAGAAATCCCCCGTCCAATAAGAAAACTTTGGCACAGATTTTGTGTTCAAGAGGTAACCACCGATCGATAGTACTCTGCGATTATTTCCCGATGTCACTGATGTCCATTCGAACCTCCGGTACAAGTTTCAATGTTTTATCACAGGGAACTTAGTAATCTTGTTGTTGTTTTTGTTGTTGTTGTTGTTGTTGTTGTTGTTGTTGTTGATGGTGGTGATGATGATGTTGACGATAATAAAAAATATTAAAAAACGATGTCTCATTCCTTGCTGTTGTTTGTCGATGTTGTAGATAATTGTAAAAGAAAACTGTAATCGTGATCAAAAAACGACGTAGGTCGCCCAACGTCACTCCCGTCCTATTATACAACCAAGGGTGGAATCGAGATGCCCCTGATCAAGGCTCATCAGCCACCTTCAAGGCCCAGAAAAAACACCCCATTCACGAGCGATCGATTGAAATGTGCTATCATAGGCACTGAAATTTATCTCACTGACCTAATTTGGGCTTCACTTGAACTACCGACCTGCAAACGAGTGGAAAAAACGGCGATTTCCAAGTCGTACCCGGTCAAAATCGATCACATTTGAACTTCCCGGTCGATGGTGACGGCGCTTTCGTCACTGGGCATTTAAATTGACCAATTGGGGGCCCTGTAAAGGCTGCTTCGGCCAGCTCTCATTACCAATACATGAGGAGGCTTGTCCCAACGCAAAATTTCACTACAGTTTAAATTTCGCGGTCTCAACTTCATTCAATTTCCATTCTTGTAGAATAATACTTATATTGATACCAATGACAAATCAACCCGTCATTTACTGTAAACTATCACCTGGAATACTCATTCACAACGACAATGTACACTCGCTCAAGTACGAGCCCGGATGTTGATTACGCTTGTATCCTTGTAACGGGGGAAAGTCAAATACACGGAAGTGTACGCTCTAACTATCGACAGTATATCCTGACGTAAAATGGCAGATTTCCTGACAAAGAGTTGGAAAGTCTCCGTTTATCTGCATGACTATGAAGGTTTTCTACGTTTTTTCGCGTACTTTTGAACGTTACACGTACGCGTACGAGCAGGGAGCATTGAAACATAAACAATCGGCTGGCCGAAGCAGCCTTTACAGGGCCCCCAATTGGTCAATTTAAATGCCCAGTGACGAAAGCGCCGTCACCATCGACCGGGAAGTTCAAATGTGATCGATTTTGACCGGGTACGACTTGGAAATCGCCGTTTTTCCACTCGTTTGCAGGTCGGTAGTTCAAGTGAAGCCCAAATTAGGTCAGTGAGATAAATTTCAGTGCCTATGATAGCACATTTCAATCGATCGCTCGTGAATGGGGTGTTTTTTCTGGGCCTTGAAGGTGGCTGATGAGCCTTGATCAGGGGCATCTCGATTCCACCCTTGGTTGTATAATAGGACGGGAGTGACGTTGGGCGACCTACGTCGTTTTTGATCACGATTACAGTTTTCTTTTACAATTATCTACAACATCGACAAACAACAGCAAGGAATGAGACATTGTTTTTTAATATTTTTTATTATCGTCAACATCATCACCACCACCATCATCAACAACAACAACAACAACAACAACAACAACAACAACAACAACAACAAGATTACTAAGTTCCCTGTGGTTTTATCATCTGGATTGTGCCACGTTTGAGAAAAAAAACACGGAATGGCAGAAAAATGCCCTAAATAAAAGTCTACGAAGATGCAGGTTTATGATCAAGATTTGCTCACCATAAAATGCAAAGAAATGTATGACTGTTTCACTATCAGTATCAAAGTAGCAATCTTACATGGTTTTAGTTGTATCATAGAACAATTTGGTCTATGGTATTTCACAGTCCTTGTCATTCAATAATTAGCTTACGAGTGAAGTCCCTTTTACACGTAAGTTTCACTATTTTACAGTGGCTAATTTTGGTGTGCGCTCCTCCGAGTCGTTTATCCATTATATTGAAGGTTGTATGAAGTTTACAGGCCGCTCACGCACTCTTCCAAACAATGATCTGAAGCAGTGTACGCATTAATTTATTATGTGATTGGGTTCCACCATGGCGGTTAATTCAATCGCCCGGACGCCCAGGCAAGCATTGAACATTGTTGTAAAGAGCAAGAAGGCGCTTTCATGTATCATAATGTATCATAATGTATCATTTTATGTATGGTCACTATGTGGGTCTAATATTGATTTGCGAAAGGAATTTTGCTATCGAAAAATGTGTAGAAAATGGCCGACTTTGTCTCTTTAAAACGGATTGGAAACAATGACGTAATTACCTACCAGAGAGAGTCTCATTTCCTTTTTCTGAATTATCGTCACAATTTTGTTGTTCATCTGAGCCATCGGCACAGTCTTCTTCATCATCGCAAACCCAGTATTTTGGGAACATCTTTCCTTACAGTCAAACTCTTCCTCTGTACATATTCCCGAGGTTATTCACGGAGTCAAAATTTTATTTTCAACCGACGTCATTAAAAAATTAAACTGTATGTTTCATGTGCTTGTCACCACATAAGAGATATTTTTAAAATGTTTGTAGTAAGTTTTGCAAAAGTGTTTATCGCTCTTGTCTCGAAAAAACGATCGTATCTTGAGTAACCGATGTTTCACAGGACAGCAAGGGACTAGATTCAAGTAGTTAACCCGTGTCGACCAGAATATGGACCGCGGCTTCTTTTTACATAGCTATTGCCTGTCCTCGAAATTATGTGTGCCGAACTTGGTATTCACAATTCATGCATTGTGAACGGGACCCACGGTACGTGTTTTTTGTTCTGTCGATGTCACAGTATCTCTGCCTCCTATTAGCGTTACATGCGTCCACCTTCCATAAAATTAATGACATTCGTTGAGGATAAATAGTATATCATTTCCCAGGATACTTGCTTGTCTCTTAAAGATAGCTAAAGTTGATAACCAACCGTCGGGTACGCATCAAGAGCATGTAACCTTCATTCTTTGTGACAAACGTTCTAGCTGAATTAATCCAACAGTAAATCAAACTATTAGTGGGAACCATGCTCCTGAACGTCCTTAGTTCGTGTTCAATTGTAGTTTGCTTCGCCTTATCAAGAAAAACACCCTAAGCTATCCTTGGCAAGAGTATTTTTCAGATTTTAAACTTGATATTTTTGAGGTATTTCGCTATTTCAGCAAAAAGACCATGTTGCGTATACAACTTAAAAGTTTCAACTACATATTTTCTTTTCCCGGATTTGAAGAGGTCAAATGAACTTTCGAACTATTTTGAAAATAAAATGAGTTTATTTGTTTGATACCGGACAGAAAATGTGATAGTTTTATATCATGTGAGCTTGCTAGTGTCCATAGTTTGTCGATATATTTGGATTTATTCTGAATGGCCATTTTCAAGTTACAGTTACCTTGACAACCCTCTTCATCCGATCCATCCTGGCAGTCGGAATATCCATCACACTCATATGACTCTCGGATGCATGTTCCATCATCATACGTATAACCAGTGCAATTTTCGCCAGAACCTGGATGAACTAAAAAGGTATTCGGAAAATCTGACCCAATTTTCATTACAACTTTACGGAATGTCTGTTACGATGGAAAATTGTATGGCAACAACATTTGATATGAACAAATATACTGCAATCGAAAAGACATAAATACGACGCTATTGTATGCTTAGAAAATTTTACAATTTAGTGTTGACGTAATACACCGTCTAAAATGTCTAACCAGTTCAAGCTAGCCAAAATGTATTTATTTTTTCAAGACAAAATAAAATCTTACAATCACAAAACCACTCATCGCTGCCATAGATACAGTCTTCCGGGCCGTCGCAAACCATGTCTTTGTCAATACATTCTCCTGTCGATTCGCACTGAAATTCATGGAATACACGCTGTTGGGAAATATGATTATTAAATAGATTTTACCCGGCAACATGTCAAACTACTAATAACTCTTTTTTACCATGCCAGACAAAATAGAATGAGGACATATCATTTTAGCTTCTAATTGGCTAATAAGTTGATATACAGCCAACACAAATGTTCAAATTGGTCGATATTGTATCGTCTTGTTCAAAACATGAAACAAATCTGTTAATCGATTATTAGAGCATTGATTCAATAGCACGATGCACGCATGACCCTGTATGGGTGATGAAAGTAATGACAACTTGAAGATTACACCTCCTGTTATACTTTTGACGACGTTCTTTGTAAACAAAACTAAATGTTCAAATACATTGTGAAATACTTTTGAGGCAATTTGTTGCCTGTAAAATTAAATATTTAAATAGTCGTTAGCTTTGCTTATATCAGAAAATTTAAAACTGAAAATATGTTGGTGTCGGAAAGTTCTGTTTAATTAAATGACTTGTAGACTTTGATATGAAAGAAAAGGAAGAACATTCTTTCGTAAACAACGAAAATTATCAACCCTACAAGTGTTTTAATATATTTCCAACAGCTTTGTTTTATCATCCTCTACCTCTTTGACTGTAAGTTAGGTTTTTGCACAGTTTGACGAGCAAAGATTTAGTATATGACATACGACGGGAATACCGAATTGAACCTTTGGTATTAATCAGCTACACACTATATATCTGTACTTACGACAGTTGTCTTCATCCGACCCATTATAGCAATGAGATTTACGATCACACTCGTATTTTTTTCGAGATTCAAAATCCTTTTTCACTACCTTCAACACATTTAAATTGATTTTCCACCACAGTTTCCCTGAAATGATTAAAGGCGAACAATGAGTGACGTTAGCGTCGTTTCCAGAAAAATGCAATCTCATCAGCATACTAACTAAATAACACAATGTCAAGACCTACATTTTAACTGACATCTGTCAATTTTCAGTAATGGAACTCTTGGACGCATTACAGCTTGTTCCTCGTAAACTGGCATTGTAATGTGCGCATGCATCTTCAGTTTTTTTAAATCGCTGACGTTCAACACGTACTCAGTTTTATGTCAATTATATTGATGGCTTTCATGAAGTTCTAAATTCACTTTTTCAGAGAAAAAACACTGTGCCCCGTGAAATTATCAGGGTCTGAAGTTGTTGTTGTTGTTGTTGTTTTTGTTGTTGTTGTAGTTGTTGTTATCATCTTAGTTATTATTTGATTTTTTTTGTTGTTGTTGATATGATGATGATGATGACGATGATGATGATAATAGTCCAAGAGTTTCATCAAACTTTGAATCCACAAAGCTAGTAAACCCGCAAAAAACTAGTTTCTTGACAATAGATCCTATAAGCTTAAAACATCTCTTACTGCAGTAGTTTGTAAACTGAAAGATCGAACGCAGAGAAGATCTGTAGCTATATGAGAGATGATAAATGTTTGTACGAACTAACGGAAATATTTCTTATTTTTGAGGTGAACTGAAAATCCTGACAAGGATCTGTAATTGATGCAGTACAATATGGGCGTTCAGTACATTCACCATAGAAATGCCAATAGTACAACCTGACGATAAACATCTAAATATTAAGGACGTCATAAGTTTAAGTCTTTTCTAAAGCACGCTCCTGACTTTTGGTGCAACAAGTCTAAAAGAAAGACGTTCACTTTTCTTTTATTTTGGCCCCATGGATACTATTTATATTAAAATTTGATTGTGTTTTATACACAGGAAATATTGAGATGGCACACCAAAATATACGTATTTACATACATCTACCTTTTGATGGATGAAAACTGGGACTCTATCGCACAATTTGGAGCAAAATGCAGTTTAGCCGCGCGAAGACAGTGAGCACGTCGAGTGATATCTTAAAAGAGCATGTCACCAGGTCCAAAGATGGCTACTAGCAGTTTCGAGACGATATCTAAGATGTTTGGTCTCGTCTTTTTTCAATCAATCATCCAACAGGCGAACCCAATAACAGGATGAGGTACCTATAACACACTACTAAATGGAGCAATAAGGAGTACAGAGCAAGGATCTTTACTCCTCATTACTCCATGGGTTCCCAATCCTATTATTGGGTTCACCTGTTGGATGATGGATTGAAAAAAAAAACAAAAAAAACTGCGAGTAGTCAAACTTCGAGTCATCTTTACCTAGTGACAAAATGGAAGCCTGATATCGATTACCTACGTGAAAATTGTAATTTAACAGTCCTCCCTAGTCCCGACCTTCTCCTGCATAGCTAGGATTTAAAATGTTGTAACGTTAACGTCAACCCTACAATCAACCTTCTTTTGACTGTTACCCCTCGATGTTCGATTTGATGTATTTCCAATTAGGCAATGCCATAATTGTGAACAGATTTTAGGCAGCCTAATGCTAATTCGTCCTTTGTCAAGTCATACCCGCCTGTACACAGTTGTCCATTTGCAACCTCTTTGAAATCTCTTACATTTACAGTGTATGTATACAGTATCGTAAAAGCAGAAATTTTGCGAGCAGTTTGGTCATAACAGGGACGTCTGTCAGCTCTACGATTGAAGCCAAGTTATGTAACAGCTGCCATGTTCATTGGAGTGGGAAATCGAATTTTATTCGAAATTGAGGAAATGTTATTCTTTAGTCAAATTTAAAATTGGAGCATGATAAATCAATTACAACCCCAAATTATCAGTCTCTTCTGTCGTATCAGCGTTTCTTGTCACTGTGCCGTTCCGGACACTTTGTCTCATATCTGACGCATCTCTAGAAATAGTATCTTACAATTTATTGTTCTGCTCTGTAAAATCCATGCTCTAACACCTATTATTATGCTTTGAAACGCCAAACAAATTCATCTCCGGGGAGGAATTAGGTTGAAAGTAATATTAGTAGTGAACACCATTCATTTTGAGTCGAATATACATAATATTTGTTATACGTTGAGTTCGCACGAAGCATCTAACTTTGCATCCCATAGGACACATGATGATGACAACGACGCAATTTCGCTGATTATTTTGTTTTACTGAGGGGAGGCCAAATCAGGAAAATTTCCCTTTCGGATTACAATGGACAACTTCTCTACTCTTTCAACTCACCATAGACACAGCCATCTTCATCGCTGAAGTCCTTGCAATGATCAATACCGTCACATCGTAGGTACTGTTTTACACAGTAAATGCCATTTGCACATACGAAGTCACCGGGTATACAAGGAGCTGAAAAATGAAGTAGTAAAATATATTTGTACTTCCGCACGTTTTGAGCCAAACGTAATACCCAGTGCTTTGTAATCCCATAGATGCATTTGGTATAGTGAATAGCTTGTACATGTCGGAAGAAATGTCAATTTGAAAGTTAGATATAAACAGTTTGAGCTGACCAACTGTTGTTATACCGTGATCTTGGACACCAGTTGCAAATAATTTAATATCATTTAAAGGAGTTTCTGATAAATTTCTTATATGTCCCGGTGCTGTGACAGCACGACCACTCAATTTTGACAAAACATGACAGCACAGGGAGGTGACTCGGTGCCTTTTAAGACCAAAGAGTTTAAAACTTACATCTCTATTAAAGCCTATTGATACTTGGCTTACCAGAATATGGTTGTACATTATGTTCATCCACGATTAGTAGCTCTTTGTAAGGAGATGATGCGATGGCAGATTTTCGTAACTTATTGACGTTACAGATTGTCACGCTTGGAAAGACCAGCCGCTTTTCAGTAACTACTTCAATCTGTCGAGAAATAATCCCTTGACATTTTATAATTGCATAAATAAGTGCACACATGACATCTGGATTTCAGATTTCCACATCACTGATCAAAATCAGATCTTGTAAGTTGTTCATCCAGGAGCAATTCGAACTTAAAGGATACTATAAAAACGCTGCATGGTCCACGATGAATATGATTCACAATCAAGCCTAAACGAAACTCTAAATTATCCGTGCGAGAAGAGCTCACGCCACCACTGAAAGTTTAAATCTGAATCGAAAACCTCTGATTTCGATGCCGCATAAGTCTTTCTTTCAGACCCTTCTCAGCCGCTTCTTTACGTTGCCTGCTGATTACGATGTAACAACTTTACAAGCATCATGATGTAACGAATGTTTATATGATCTATGAAGGTAAATCTTCAATGTGATTACAATCTAAAAATCATTTTCAGTAACAATGGTTGTAATTACTCAGTTAAAGAATGAACTTCAATTAAAACTACCTTTGTGTTGACGTCAAAACGTTTAAATTGTATTATTAACTCTGATCCATGCCATAGAAATGCGCCAAAAGCAGTTAAAGTAAGGACAGTCCAGCAAAATCCAAGCACTTTATTTTTTGCCCCGACGATTTTTGGGATACCATGAGACAGTAGTATTCAGTCCGTATTCCTTCACCACCTTCCACGCCATTGTGCTTCTTTTGGAAACCTTTTGACCAGTGCGCTGAGAAGAGTCGGGGGTCGGTTCACTGTATATATTAATGGAACGAGAAAATGGAAGTGTCTGATCTGTAATTGGAAGCTCGATGTCAGTGTCAGTCGCTGTGGCGAGTCCCCTCATCAAAGCCACCACATTTCTTTCGGTCTCCTCTGTTGAGAATAAACAAACACAAATAATCAGCGGCATTTATTACTTATTTTCACTTATCGTCAAGGGGCAATTCATCAAGAAAGTTAGGCGCTCTAAAGGCCATTAGAATTGGTAAGGGCTAGCATTTTGTGTACGTTCAACCATAGTTTCCTTAGTGTTAACGATTCCATAATTATATATTCTGCAAAATGCATGCATGGATCAATCAAATTCAGTAGTGAAGATAAGAACCTGCGATCATGATCGTACAGCTATCATTATAGACACTTGACTTGTGAGGCTGTGATCGTGGTCATGACATTGTGCTCGCACGTATCTGATCCATTCAACTCTTTGAGGCAAAAAACGGGAAATAGTTACGATGTAAAGACTGTACAGCAGTAACAGTCAAAATCAAATGCAGAAGCAACATCTTTATTGCCTGTTTTGCTTGTCTAGAAATACTGCATCAAATTTGATGTGGATGATCTTACAGTAGTGTAACATATTTAATGGCGTGCAAAGGTATGTGGCAGTATCATGTCAATTTACTGCTGATTTGCATATTTAATGAGTTTTCGTAATTATGTTGATATGTCAGAAAATCACTTTATCAAATTTCATGAAACTTGGTACAGATATTAAGCTCACAAAAAGACGTTTATCAGTGTCATGTTAACTAATTGCTTATTTGCATAATTAATGAACTTTAATAATTAGTTGATATGTCCAGAAATACTGCATCATATTTGATGAAACGTTGTACAGATGTTGATCTTACAGAGTCAGTGGCGATTACTGTCGATTAATGACAAACTGAATTATTTAATGACCTTTTATAATTACGGTGGCAGCCGAATTGGTTGAGCGTTTTTCACCACCAGGGTATGAAGTCGGGCCTCTAAACAGGGAAAGAATGTTTGTAAGTAGAGATCTATATCCTGAATGATTGTACTAAATCTGATGAATTTTGCTGCAGGTGTTTATCATACAAATATTTAACTGTCAAGAAAGGCACGTATCAATATCAATAACTAATCTAGGAAGTCTTCAAGTTCTGTACTGAACACAACAACACTTCTGGTTAAAATCTGGTTTTCAGATTTTTATGTCAAGAGCCATTACTAAGACATGCCTGGACCAGTTTCTTGTAAATTACTTGAGTTTTAACCTTTAAAGAGTCAGTTCATGACACACATAATTCAGTTTAACTTGATAAAAGGGCAGTAACCTATGCCATTCATGCTAATGTCTACTTGTTTACAATCCAATCCAATAGGGCATCGGTCACAGACAGGTCCTTGGCACCCTCATTTCTTTCTTCGTGTGCTTCATATCGACTTCAATGTAGTTACCTCCACAAACAAATTCTAAATTACAAGCGGGGAGTATGTCATTGTCAATGACTTGCTAAGGTTAATTTTGATTGTACACATACAAGCAACAACGGCGATCGAACAACAACTACAACAACAACAACGGCAACAACAGCAACAACAACAATTCTTTTTCAATTTCTTGTTGGGCGTTTTTCAAGTAAAATTCTTCAAGTTCGATGATTTTAATCGATCCATGATGTTACCTAATTGAATAGAATCAGCTGTGCACACGCATGCGTGGCTGGTGCTAGCATGTTCGTTTAATTAACGTTTGTGCTGAGGCTCCTGAACCCTCGTCCCAGCTTCGTGTCCGAAATAACAACATTGACCAGTTGAGCAACGATGTTAAAAACTGTACACTCGGGTATTTAGTTGCGGTTATAAGAAACTATAGGGTAATAGCATATTAGGCGGGAAATAATCACCTCGCTTCGCTGGCTTATCTCGGTGACTATTTACTGCCTAATATGCTAATTTTCACCCCAGAGGTCTTATATCTGCAAACAAATACCCTCGATTGCCATTTATAACCTCTAAGGGTCGGACCATTAGATCTTTGGAGGGGGGTGGTCACAATGAAATTTTTTTTTTCACAATTGTAATTTCTAAAAAAATTGTTTTTCCAAATGCGAAAAGCTGTGCTAATGTTTTTTTCTGAGTAAATTTTCAGATTTATAATTTTTTACTTGGACGCTGTCTGAGGATACAATGTAATTCCACATCACTAGAGCAAATAACATTGTGTTCTGTAACCCTAAAATCCATAGGGATAGTGATTTTTATTGCTTATAGATTTCGCGAAATGTTGCAGATCATCTTGCGCACTGAATGTCCAACAGTACTGCCTAATACTGGAACAGAAGGAAATGAAGAAGTGGTGGAATCAGAGACTGATCTTTGCACAACCACGGGGACCGTGGCACAACCAATGACAGTCCATCCATCACTCCTGGTTCTGTAAACTATTCTGAACAGATGATTCATATAAATGAGACAAATCAGAAAAAAGACAATGTTGGCAATGAGTTTCCCTCCGTAGGATTTTTTTACAAGAGGGCGAAGATGTGGTGCAAAGCACCACAAGCGACCGCACAAGCGGTCGCGGGGGAGGTCAGGAGGGGGGTGTCCCCCTCCTGCCATTGGAGCTTTTGAAAAATAGAGATTAAAATGGTGTTATTTGGTGGCACTTGGGGAGTATTTTTTCAGATTACACATCTTCCTCTGAAACATGGTCTTCTTGCTCCTCAGTAGCTTCCTATAGTTTTGAAAATTGACTATTTGGGTTTCCTGGCTTCCCTTTCTACTGCGTGGTGAAATGCCTACATTCACCCCGCCAAACATCATGCATATCTCATGATTTACAATTGATTTTGACAAGCTGAAAAGTGGTTTGCAAAATATAGTGAAATTTGCATATTTTTGTTTTTTGGGGCAATTTTTGCCCTTTTTTGATCAAAACATCTATTTCTCTGTAGCAGCATGTCCAAATTGATTGAATGTGTATAGATGTGGTGAAATTTCAATATTTGTCTTTTTAGGGCGCAATTTATGCCATTTATGGTCAAAAAATCTGTATTCTCTGAAAGGGCTTGTCCAATTTCTTTGAAATTTGCTAACATAAGTCATGCTCTTTTTTGTGGTGGAAAAATTCTTCAGATAATTGTCATTCAGCATTTGCTACTCACAAACGATTAGTCATGCAGATATATTCAGTATTTGCTATAGAGAAACCTTCAAAGTTCAACCCTTTTGTGTGTTTTTGTGTTGGGATTTGTTGGATTGATGGCATTCTACGTAGTGTATTGTTGAATGTTAAAAAATGTGTTGTTGTTTTTTTTAAGGCTGTTTTTTTGAGAAATAGAATTGAAAATGCCTTTTAAAAGAAAAAAGAACTGAAAATGCCTTTTTAAAAGCAAAATAATACATAATGACTTGATATGTTGTTTTGTCATTATTAACGTGTTTCTACTTGTTCACCCATTCTTGCATTCATCATATCAATAAAATGCTGTGAAAAACATGAACCTGATGTGGCCTGCATCTTTTCACCTTGATCTTAAAAGGCAAATATAACTTTCTGGCTTTACAACCATACCATAGTTTCAATGTTTTACCTAGTTTACCTGCTTGGTTTGTACGCAGGAAACAAGTAGAAAACAGGCTCTATAATTTTATAATTTTCAAGTGATCAGAATGCAAAAGTCCTGAAAAGATAAGATGATCACAACTTCAAGTATAAGGGATACAGTCATTCTAAATGTATACAATAAAATTAATAATGTGCCTGGAGGATGTACTAAAAATACAGAAAGCTGCTTCCTGTCGGTAAAATCTAAACAAATTCAAGATTTTTTCCTTACTTTCTGCTGTGAATTTTTTTTCTGTTTTTGACCACCCCCTCCCAAGATCTAATGGTCCATCCCTAAGTATTGCATTTGTGCCAACTCCACTTTAAGTGCCTATTGTGCAGACTACGCGGCTTTACCTAAAGATCGAAAGTCCCTCAAGAGGTGTATGGTAATATGGCGGAGATTGACCTGTGGACCCTCGCGCTGCAAATATGTCTGTCTGTTTCGTTGTTTTGACGGAAGATGAAACTATTCGCATATCTTCCTTCTTATAATTACTGTAAAACATCGGTTTACATTTAAATTAGGGCATTATTCTAGCCTTATTTATTATTTGCAAGAGCTCTACGAGAGCTCACCGAATGTTGAAATTATACAAACTAACGTAAAGCTAATTTCAACACGCAATTTTGTTTTCTAAACAGATGAACTTGATATTTTTATGAAGGTCCGTGATATAAATGACAACTGACGCGGTGTAATTGGCACTAAAAATTAAGTAATTACCCAGCAAACAATCAATTTACTCAGTGGAGGGAGGAGCAGCCTGCCGAGTTTGGTGGATTCCTTATTTGTCTTTAGACAACAGACTCTTTGTTTAGGTAAACGCAAAGGCATATAGCAAACTGCTCAGTTGCTGAGTAATCACTGAATTTGGTATTCCAATTAACCCGCCTCAGCAGTAAAGTATAGGGAAAATAGTTAACTAGAACTGAGTCATGTACTTTAATTCAAATAACGCAATCCATGAACCTTTTACTGAAGAAACACGTATTTAGATTTCGTGGAGAAATGTTTATTATATTTCATAATCAGTTTGACTGAAGCAAGTTTTTAAACGGTCACATGTGCGATTTAATTAATTTGATTTTCAAAAGTTGAGCGATACACGATTACGTCACAAGCATGGTCAGAAATCAGCACTTCACTGAACAATAGCCATAGTACCACTATAGTCTGATCTGAGAGACTGCACAGTACTAGCTGTGGAAACGCAGCTATCTTTTGGCTGGGTAGGCTGCGGGTCATCAAAAGTCACACCCGCCACTCATATCCTTTGCGGGGTTGGCTTTTGATGACAAGCACAGACGCAGCCTACTCCGCTGGCCGCCACAAATAGCTGCTGCGTTTACACAGCTAATACAGTACATGTCATGTTGCTCGGTTAAAACATCTTTTTATGCAAATTACTTCTACAAATCTGAGCCACACACATCGTAAACGAACATATACCCTTTCTGATTGACATTTAGCGAGAAACGTTTATGGAGAAAAATAAAAATTTTCGAATTTCGAAAAACTTAGCCGGTGAAAAGTTTTCTTTCACAAGAGCTTTAAAATGAACCCCCACATCTAGTATATCAGGAGAGAATTGTAAAAGTTTGAGAGTCCGGACGTCTGTCCCCGAGGTGCGTTCTAGCTTAATTTGTAAATGTGGACAACACAAATAAAAACACAAAAACAACATTAACAAAAGTCTTTCATGAAATTAAACCTAGTGTCACAGCATAATTTGTTCCAAGACCTAGGATTGGAAGTAAACCTGTCATTATTTTGCCGTATTTTTGCTTCTTTTTAAGCGGATATGGAAAACAATGACGCGAGACGTCTCGGTCGACCGGTGACCGTATTTTTGAGGGACACTTAACTTTGTAATGCCTAATCGACCAAGCGCTTCAAATACCTCGTTCTCTACTATACTTTGAATACCCATTGCAGAGATATTTACAGAAAGTACTCAAGTGCTTGTCGGTTCGTATCAGCACGCAAGCTATATACAATGTACTTTTTGTTGTGTTCCTCTCAGAGATCTGCTTTAACGAGAGTGAACACAGCAACAGAAACTAGGCAATAAATAGAAGTTGTGTGGAGACACAAATATCACTCAACGGAAATAAGACTACAATATGCTTGCACGGAGTTTAAGCTTGTCGCTCACGGTGTTTTTTAACCAAGTAAAACGACAATAGTATACAAAATTAAAAGGTGCACAAAAACCGAACATGTGAATCCAATACAACAAAATGGAAATTACTGTAACAGTAAACTACTTCAAAACGAAAAGAAAAAATGACGGCAATGCAACTCAAGTTACTGGCAAGGAGTACACTATAAAGAAAAATACAACAGAGAATTGAGTACAGATTCAGACACAATTATGATTCCTGAGTAAAACCATGAAACAGATATCTAGCCAAACCACGTTTGTGGAGGAACTGTGGCCTAACTGAAACCGTACCCACTAGTCTACAACCGAACAGAAGTTTCACAATTAGGATGGTCAGCTCTGAGGTCTATGCCTTTGCATATACAAATAATTCTCCTGTCAATAAATTATCGTTTAAGTAATTTTTCATTTTAAGTTTAGAAAACAAATATAACAAAAGATAAAAAAAGATAAATCAAGAACAAAGCAATTAAAAAGTGCAAGGTTTCTAATTTTTTACGAAAATTTAATAGGACTTTCGCCTATTCTCATGCTGTTTTTCTTACCTTCTCAAATGATTGTCGATTGTCGATGAGTTTAGAAGTGTGTACATAATATTCCCGTGGTGCATCATTACATTCATAAAAAGCATAAAGGCGAACTTTTTCAACTACTCCGACCAGAGCCCCGTTTTGTTCTAGATAAATGTTATCTTGTGTGAAATGGGACACACAGATTTTCTGATATGAAGATAACAACATGTCATGTGAAAGTGAAACCCTGACCAAGTATAAGACAGTCCACTAGCCAGTGGCTCAGCGTCTCGCAATAGTACAGTAACTCTCTTAACGTACGGTGGGCGCTGTGCAGCGAATCGTTTTGGACTGTCGGGCTTCTATCGTCTTCAACATTTCGAGAGGACCAGTTACTAGTTGTGTTCTATCAAGGTAGATTATTTCACTCAAAGACTCTGAAGAATAGTTTGTCATGGAATTATGGGGGCATTGGTAGTACAACCCTCACCACAGACAAGGAGATTTTTTCTCCTCGTCTGTGCCCTCACCGAAGTCTTCGGCAACCGTGAACTTAAAGGTTTATGGTCGATAAATTGTACACTGTAAAAATAGCGGACGCTAGACGCGTCTTTACGCGTTCAAAATGTACATGTCGGTGTTCAAATTTGAACGGTTAGTCATATTGTTAACATATTGTTAACACTAGTGTTTCATATTATTAACAATGATGTTCTAAACCTGAACACGTAGTGTTAACAACTATCTCCTTCAAGTGTTCAAAAACTCAGCATCACAGAAATTTTACAATACTGTGAAACAATTAACAATCTTTTGTGTTTTTTACTTTACAATGGCTATATTAACTTTACTACTGCCTCGCTGTCCGGATACGTAAACAGATTTCGGTGTAACGAATTTCACAATAAGTGGAAAATATTTCCGGTCTACAATTGCTGAAAGCATGTTTTTTCTAAAAAAGGAAGTATAAAAAATAATTTTACACGTTTATTACGGGTTGAAATTTTGAAATTTTGAAACAAAATCAAAAAACCACCATGAACGTTTTAATTTTAACATGAACGTTTAATTTTAACATCGGCGTGCAAGAGGCGTTCTACTTCTTAACACTTGGTGTTCAAGTTTGGTGCCTTTTCTTATCCCATGATGCATCAAAACGGAAGTTGCGACATCTTTCTTGTAAGCGCACGCTGAAGTCGTGATAGTGCGAAAGCAAGACCAGAAAGGGTAAGTTTTCTCTCCAAAATATTAAAAGGTATTGGATTTTGAAGCATCTGTATTATTATCCTTCGAAATTAATTGTATTGTACTTTGAAAATGCTTAACTACGTGAAAAACCTTTATTTCTTTCAGTGGCTGGTGGACCATACACTAGCTGTGAATACGCAGCAGTGTTTTGGCCATGGGGTATCGATCGCACTCGGGTCAAGGGCCATCACTGGAGCGATGACCCTTGACCCGAGCGCGATCGATATGCCACATTACCGCTGCGTAATCACAGCTAACACATGTCTTTTAGTAACCACAATCGCATGTAAATTTAAAACTTTAGTTTAACATCGAAGAATATTGTTTTAGCATATGAGAGTTGGCTTTGCTTTTCGTGATGACACGAAGAAGCCAATATTTTGTAACATGGAAGAAAAGAGGCACTGTATACAAAAGTCGCCCTATTCCTTAACCTAATAAGGCCAAATTGTCTTTCATTTGAAGTCTCATGGCGCCATATTATCTATTGTTGCATTATTTTCAGGATGTGAAAAGTTGGATGAACGTGAAATCGAAGAGTTATTACAGAAGCTATTGGTACAGAAATTGAAGAATATGAGTGTACAGATAGCTGTCTGGAAACAAGCTTGAGAACCTCAGTTCATCTCTGATGTAGATTTGAACTTTCGAGGGTTAGTAACTGAATTGATAAGTTTCTGTATTTTTGTTCTGAATTTATCTGAGCTATGTCCAGAACGCTATGATTAACTAAATGTTACTGGAGATAAGCTTTCAAATACTTGTAGTCGCCCTTATCAGATGCAATGGTGGAATGAAGAATTAAAGCAGAAAGCCACAGAAAATTCACAGTGAAAAATGTACACTCTAAATTTCGGAATTTTCTGAAATTTCCACTCTGAATTTTCTGTCGCTTTCTGCTTCAAATCTTCATTGCACCCTTGCATCTGATGAAGGAGACGTCACGTCTTTGAAGGCTTATGCCAGTAACATTTAGTTGATCATAGCCTGCTACCAAATCTTTGATTATTTTATATTTTAGATCAAGACGTCTTTTGTTCTCGGTTTGCTACTGATTTTAGCTTTGCTGTCAAGGACGTAGACCTTATATCATAGGTGAATGTGTGGCATCATCCTCAAATGTTTACATCCCAAGCGTTTTCTTCAAAACGGCCAGTACGATTCATTTAATATTTGGAGTACAGGTTTCCGGGGATTTTCCTAATCATATATCTACAAGTTATGATGAAATACACAAAATTGTATTTTTGAGACATTAAAGACATTTCAGACATTTTTAAGACATAAGGAATTATCAAAATGTGATATATTCAAGTAAGCCAAATTTTTAGCTTTTTCAAACAGATGTTTTCGTACGTTTTTGCAAGTATGAACATATAACGTAATCCACAATAAGTAAAACCTGTTTTGTCACTACTTTGTTCATATTGTTTGAAAACGATCTACAGTGTTTATGGGATTTTCTTTTGTTTATGTTTTGATAGGAAGGTGTTTATTAGCGTTGGTGTTTTCCTCTGACAAACTTTACAAAGTGGCCATATGGCCACTTTGTAAAGTTTTTCAGAGAAAACACCAACGGTGTTTATGTGCCCAATTGACACTTAATAATTGTATTTTACTAAAGGAATTTTTTGTGTATTTTTAAATAAAATAATTTTACTGAATATAAGTGGTCTTCTGTTTTGTTATTTCCAGGCTTGAACACCCCATGAACGCTCAAAATTAAAGGTGTTCAACAAGTGCATATCATGTGTTCTAACCTTTAACACACTTATCGTTGAACGGCGTCCATGCGTTCAAAAAGTGTTACAGCCCTTTGAACGCGTAAATGCGTTCAATTTTTTGAACGCATTTCATGTGCAACGTATGTTCAGATATGGAACACATGGTGTTCAATATAATGTCTGATGAACACGAAGTGTTCAAAATCTGCACACGTGTGTTAAAAATTGAACATTGGTTGAACAAACACGTAGTGTTAAATTTCTGAACGTCTGGACGCGTTCAAAAAGTGTTACAAAAAGGCGTTTAATTGGTGTTCTATCCTTTAACACTTAACTTTACAGTGTAGGTACTGCTCTTACTGTTAATCCACTAAATAGAAAGCGAGCATCAATCTTAGCCGTGGAAGCCAGAATCATGTTGATGAACAGCATGTCTTGCACCTTGGAAACTTTTGCATGCAGATTTATTCAGTATTTACTATAGAGAAACCTTCAAAGTTCAACCCTTTTGTCAACAACATTAACCAGTTGTGCAACGATGTTAAAAACTGTACACTCGGATATTTAGTTGCGGTTATAAGAAACTATGGGGTAAATTTCAAAATGTGATTTTTCAAAAAGTACTACAAATACAGGAAAATTGTGCCATACAAATCTTATCTGTAACCTTGTTAATAGGCTGTAAAAATTCCATGTCCATATCTCATTTCAAAGTTGGATTAAATTGGTATACAATTATGTAGGAAAACTGTTATTCTGTCAAAAATGTTGAAAACAAGCCATGTTAGCACCCCTCTTTTGAAATCACAGAGCAGTTTTTTGGTTAATCTCACTTTTGACACCTCTTTGACACTCAAAGAATCTAAAAATGCATTTACCATAGCAGTCACTCACTCGGAATGCCAGCACCGGCTTGTCAAAATTTCCTGAAAAACAGCAAATAATGACTTTCCCTTTTCAAACATTTTATTAAAAGCTAGGGGACCTCTACCATAGTTAATACACTAAGGACTCCCAACTTCTTCTTATTTGGTCAGTTTTTCAGACGTTTCAACAGGCTATAACTCTGCAATGCCTTTGTGCCCAAATGTCTAGTTGTTTTATTCCACAGAGAATGTTGACTACTTTTATATTTTAATAGTTTTGTTGAAATTTTTAACTGACGCTCTAGCCTTTCTAACCACCTTAACGAGAGTGAGCACCGGCGATAGAAACTAAGCAATAAATCGTAGTTTGTGGGGACACAAATATCACTCAACGGAAATACGATGAAGTTATACTTGCACAGAGTTTTAAGTTTTTCGCTCAGGCTGTTTTTTAACCAAGTAAAACGACAATAGTATAAAATATTAAAATATGCACAAAAGCGAACGTGTGAGTCCAATACAACAAAATGGAAATTACAGTAAACTATAGGTACTGCTCTTTCTGTTAATCCACTAATTAGAAAGTGAGCGTCAATCTTACCCGTGGAAGCCAGAATCATGTTGATAAACAGCAGGTCTTGCACCTTGGAGACTTTTGGACCCGTGAGAAGGTTCCGCCATTTTGGTCTCGTCCGCTTTGCCAGGGTTGAGATAGAACTGGGCCTGCTATACCCCTCAAGAGCATGTCAAGCACCTACTTCAGTGTCAACTGTACCTGGAAAAGGCTTTGAAAAACCCCAGCGACAATAAACATTAAAATATATCACACGAATTAGCATGACTAGTTTTGAAACGAGCTCTGGATATTTGCATAAGAAACGGAAACCATTGGAAACGATCAAAGAAATTAAGGGTGTTATTTTTAAGGACAGATTTATTGTCTGAACTTTGTTTGATTTATTTGAGAGTGGGGATTTGACCGAGCGATTGTGTCTGTTGCTTCTCCGCTAGGTGGCTTGATGCCTTATATTGTGAGTTCAAACCCGATTGAAAAACCGCCGTATTGACATCGCTCTGTTGATCTTGATACATGTATCAGTTGAAAATGTCGAAGACATTGTCTGAGAGCAGTCTATTGTAGTTTCTCTGGCGTCTTGCATGGCTTCGTTGTTAACAGTGCTATGCTCCTCCGAAAAACGCCTAAAATAGATCGCCAGTGTGTGGTGTATGGACATGATTTGGACCAGACATCATCTCACTCCCAAGACGAAATTCTAATGGTATTGAATAATGGATAGACTGTTTCATCACGAGAAATGTATTCTGCAGTCAAATATTTTATAATGGTTCATAAAATCCCACATATTCAGCTCAGTTTTGATCCCCCGGTTTCGTTTCATGTAGACTTTGACTGAGACAATTTTGATAAAATGAGGACCATGTATTAGACTACGGCCCAACTTTTGACCGCATATAGAAGTTTGGCCAACTATTTTTAGAGTTTTGACTCAAATTGTTGGAAAAGAAGTGAACTTTTTACAACCCTAATGCTATGCTACGGAATATTTTAGTTTGTGCTTTGTAAATTGAACTCTTGAGGGAAATTTCGGGCTTCCTTCATTACATTGGTGTTGGCTAGTTTATGTCTACGTCATTTGGGTTTGGTAAAGCAACTCAAGTCATCATGCATGGTAAAAGGTTGGCTTTTTATTGCTAAAAACCCGACGTTTCGGCTGTACACAGACAGCTTTATCAAGGGGTGAAAATAAAAAATAAAATCATACAAAAAAGAAACTCATAGATAAAATGCTGCGATGTAAAAAGGTAAAAAGAAAGTCAATTCGAAATTAAAATGTACAGTAATGTATCAGTAAAATGGGAAAATAGGGAAAATTCTGACAATTGAAATGGTGACTTACCACAGTGTCGTCATACTAAGCTAAAATGAGGTGAGATGGTAAAATGAGCTACCTAAGAGACCTAATAAAATACAACATTTGGACTCCCTAGTAAAAAGTAGTCTGTCTTATTAATGCCGGCTGAAGTGAGAGTATTGAAATCGAATATGAACTTTATTTCAAGTTGTTTCCTGATATGTACAGAGCGGGAATATACTTTGGAAATACCCACAAATTTGATATTGTTAATATTTTGGTTGATTGCATTGAAATGTTTAGCAGCAACCGTACTTTTAACTGACTTGATGTCGTAACAGTATTCATAAATACGTTTGCGGAACTCTCGCCCAGTTTCTCGGATGTAAATGAGAATATTACAGTGCAAACAGCCTGAGATTATACCGTACATAATATTCTTAGTACAGCAAGTGATATCATATCACCAGTTACATATTTTGAAGTAGCAGAAATAGTGCAGTCTATTGTATCAGTGTCATAGATAAGTTTACAATATTTACAATTATGACATGGGTGACTTCTGCCTGGACGGAAAGTTCACTGTACCAATTCTGAATGTCGCGACGGTTGCAACGTTGACACGTACGGTACAGAATGAGACAAAATCGGCAAATCTATTTTACTATGACAAAAAGCCAGGACTTTGTTCTTATGTAAATTTACGAAAACACTGTTACATTTTGTTTTGCTTGAACTCTAAACCCGTTTTCCGTCTGCAGCGGGTCGTTTTAACACGTTACTTTTTGCACTGAAAGTGAATAAAATGCAATATTCCTGAACGTACAACACACAATACCAACTTCCATATGAAAATGCTAGGTCTGGGGCGATGAATGTCCGACGTTCGATCTTTCAGACGTCCGTATTCTGTATTTGATGCTTAAAGTGATGAAAATACCTCAAGAGGACGACAGAGACACACAAATTGACTCATAAAATAGCAATAACCCCCTTCGCAGGCGGATATACAAAATCTGGCTTAACCCGCTGCGGCGGGGATTATTGCTTAATAAATGAATGCTTTGCAACTAAAACACTGAAATATTGACAGCGTTGAAAATACCAGGGGTATCTGCCCCTGGCCCTTCAGGCTACGGCCCTTGTGATTTTCAATTGATTAATATGAGGTAAGGTCGTCCCCGATTTACGAAATAAATTATGCCATAGGTGAGCACAGGTTATCCATCATTCAAAATTTCTGGTAATAATCTTCTGCTATGAAATGTTTTTTTTTAAGCAATGATAGGAATTTCTCTATCCACGTACCCTGTAAAAGTAATGGAAGTTACTATCGTCCTTTATCCAACGGGGTGATTTCTGAAATCCAAAATTGTTCAGTCCTGTATGAAATCATGACTGAACCTTACATAGTGGAATTTCCTCCAGTTCTGTTGGTGTTTATAATTATATTGCAGATTGCAGCAGGTAGCGTACAATGCTATGTAAACGGTTATCACTTGACGCTGAGAATTTGATCGTAATACCAACACATTCAGTGGTGGAATATCAACTGAAATATTTTGTCTTCAAGCAAATGGTTCGCCTGATTCTTTTTACAATATTTTTTATGGCGTGCAAAATCCAATGTGGAAAGCCAGACAGCAGCATGAAAAGTTCAGTGATATATTTGTTCAATTCATAACTTACTCTTTTAAGCTTATTGTATATATTTTGTAAGATCTCCTACCTGTCTACGTGCATAACCACAAATGAGCCACTGCCAGTCTCTTTACATAATGTGTAATTATTGGGTAAAACAAATTACAAAGCGAAAATGTATAAAACCATTCAACTTCTACACTGCCAAAAAGTAAACCATGTAAATGTTTAATCTTAATGAATGTTTATAAAATGTTCTTAAAACGAACTTCGAAAGATTATGAAATTTGTACAAAAAAGTAGTCTATAATGCCAGTCTAAAATGAATATACAATCAACTATCCGTTTGTCCCATTCTGCGTATCCGTCCTATGGTATTCCAACCTAGGTTCGCGCAAAATTCATATGCAATATAACCTCTCACAGTTATCAGACTATGTGTATAACATTCTAGAAGTAAGATACCGACGGCCAATCAAACGTCTTAAGATACTACGCCATGGTTTACAATGTACTTTTTACTTAAGAATACATACGTATTTTTTCGACGGTGAAATGAACAACAAAAGTAAGAAATTGTTCAGACTCCCGTCAAAGTCGGCAAATTACCAAAACTTTTAAGAACGTTTCAAGTTTGAGCAAATGGCAAAGAAAACCATGACCTAAAACTATTCTAGATAACTTTTGTCCATATCAGAAAGAAAAATGCGCTAAAGCTTTTTCTGTTAGAAGGAAAATGTCCTGTTTTTCCTCCCCGAACGATGTTTTTAAATGTCAGAAAATACATGTTATTTGAGAAGTATGTTTTGCTCTGAATAGAAAAAAAACAATATTCAATGAATAGAAGCTATCTTCAAATATATTTGCATGGGATGTACATCTCTTTGTCTGATCTTTCCATTTAGAAGTAAATAGATACCCATGATTTTAAAATACAGCAGATAACTTTTAGCTGTTTCTCAATGTTTTTATAAGCGTGTAGAGAAACTCGAAGAATTCAAACACCGTTAGGAGCGACAGTCCGATGAAAAGCCCAAGAGCGCCACCAATATCGCTGACAAGTTGGAACAGCTGAAAGAGATACGGGAAAATTATTGTCAGTTAGTAGTTATTTATACAACCGACGAGAAAGGAGCCATTACAAAGAGATATTATACGCTTGACTTCCTTGGCATTACCATCGTCACCTTTAGTAAGATAAGCTTCGATTTTGATACACGTTGAATATAATGATGGATATTGTAACCTTGGATGCAGTACACAAATAAATCTGACAACAAACCTCATAGGAAGGTAATTCTTCCATTCTATCATAATTCAGTTCCTCAAAATATACCGCTAGACTAACCAGATTTTCTCTGAAATGACAAAAAATGGTGTGGAAATGTCATCAGTTAAAAGAATGATCATTGAGATTGTACATAAGCGTGACCATTCTAGACAGATACATGGCGGATGCAGAACATGGGACTGAATATGCTCACTCCATTGAAACATCTGACACAACCTCTCAATATAAGAAGTTCGTATCTCAGTTATTAATAAATTTTTAAATTGTTTGTTATGTGTTCTGCTTGGTCTTCCAAACTTTTTGTCAGCATATTATGATTTAAGAGACAAATAAATTTGAAATAAAATAGATGACATTAAACAGGCAGTTGCATATAAATACACCGTTATACAATAACCACACACTACAATTGTACAGATTTTCAAATATTGACATAAATAAAAAATACGATAATAATAAAGACAACCAAACACTGTAGTCGTTACACTTACCTCGTACTGTACTTGTCATTGATATTCAGTGTCTTGTTGTTTAGTGAATGGATGGTACGAAGCAAGTTCTTCTGCATGTACAGATATTTATAGGAAAATAATTAGCAATAAAATAAAAATGTAAATATTAAAATGTATATGTTGTGATAGCAGTATACTACTGATGCTAATGTTGAAATAGTTCACTCTTTTTCATTGGTTTGTCCAGCCGAACGTGGATAACTCAAGCACCTTGGAGATTTCGATATGAAAAGTACCTCAGTATCTCAAAGTGTCTCTACATATTTGTGCAACACGATAACCGGTCGAAGTTCGAATAGTATTCGCAGTTACCCCTTAATTCATACCCTTCTAGCTATGACTTCATTACCAACTGAGCAGAGCATACTGACTACATGTTGAAGTTGTTAGACCAAAAGTAACGACAAAAGACAGATATCGCAATGCCTAGTATAGTGTACGTGAGTCGGTAGGATGAAAGTACCTGTTACCATAACAACTGAATAATGTCAACAAGATAATCACATACTGATAATAATTACGTGAAGAACAGTCACTTACAAGATAAATATTGGACGGCCAAAGTGACATCGACATGCGTTCTTCATAATATATTTCCCTAATAAGGTGAAATAGTAGTTATTTCAAGTTGATGGCAAAACAGGTCCAATAATCAGTAACAGTAAATAAATAGTTCACTTGTCCACGGAACAATAATTTATGTCAATAATTTACGTCAGACATTTATCTATAAACCAATAACGTTCACATGCAAATGAAACATGTTATGTTTTAAGAAATGTTAACGGAACAACATTATAATTTTTGATGTCATTTTAATAAGAGAGTTGAAAATAAATAAATGACAGGAGTCCAGAATATTACTAATGCACCAATATAAATATATCCCTTTAGTATACGATACATCTACACTAAGCGTTCAGCAACATGCTGCCGTTTGCTGTAAGGTTAAAAAACCAGTGCTAAAATAAGACAAAGACACCCAAGCCGCAAAGAAAGGTTGGTAGTATAAATCTTCATTAGCAATACAAATCATAGTCAAACGTATTAAAATAAAATAAACCATAGCAATAAGAACCTTGTGCTTAGACACCCCTACCCCATCCCTATCCCTGGGGACGGATTTTTGTGCGAGGCCCTATGGTATGGCGTAATCACTCACCTGCAAGACTGTGGACATACACATGGAAGTAGATCCTCCTGGTGGAAGTAGTACATTATCTGTTTACACATATCTATGATATAGAAAAGTAACACCGTCGTTAACGTAATTACCGTAATATCAAATGTTTTTTATAACCATGCTTACATGAAAATGATTATTGCGATATTTTTACGCATTCCCCCCAAGCATATTTCAAAAAATTAACCAATCTTAATGAATATGGAGGATTGATAAATGTGTGAAGGGGAGATAGTCTCATCAAGATCACTCCATATGCAGTAATTTCACCTCCAAGTAGCGACGTTACTGTGTAACTTGCCTTGTGTTTTGTTGAGAATTTGACATC
Source organism: Ptychodera flava (assembly GCF_041260155.1). Taxonomy (NCBI): domain Eukaryota; kingdom Metazoa; phylum Hemichordata; class Enteropneusta; family Ptychoderidae; genus Ptychodera; species Ptychodera flava. Next base: position 39,960,731 of record NC_091940.1, read on the forward strand.
GTGGACCATCCATCTCAGATGTGTCTATGCATCCGCAGTATTTTAACATGTTTCGCTGAACGCATGCTCTTTGACAATTCTGAGATAAAAATGTTATTTTACATTAACTATCGATACATTGTACAGCACATAAAGTAGGTATAAGTTGGTATCATTGTGTGAAGAGAAGAGAATATCATCAATTACACCCGTTACTGCTTCTTCCTGTTTTGGTGAATAAATATATCGAGCTTTTCCAAGACAACTGTAGGAATATTACCGTGTGTGTGTGTGGGGGGGGGGGGGGGCATAGAAGGATTTAAGTTTTGAAAGATGTAAAGACAGTCTTTTTGTCATTGATTAAAACAAAATTATTGTGATTATCTTATTGTGATTTTTAATGTGTAAGAAATACAGTGATATCGTCTTCAAAGGCAAAGTTTTATCTTATCGGCTCTGTCTCTGAAACCATTTATTAACTAAAAACAACTTTCAAATGTGACAAAGGATTATAGAAATAAATACTGAAAATCAAGCATTTTACTGCTTTAAGAGATCTAAAGCTTGCTTTTTTAACAACTGTTGGTGGCTTGTCAGAAATATATATTCCGTTGCCCCTTTGACTTTTCCGTTTCAATCAATATCCGACTACATACGTTTCTCGTGGAGGATACATATTATCATTTTTACGAAAATCTTAATTGCCCTATGGGATAAATAAAGTAATATGATAATGTATCTCCTTGAACAGAATGAACTTTTACCCGTTTAGCGTTTAACTTGGGATAGAAAACTTGGCATGGAGAGGCGAATTGAATCTGCGTCTCTGGTACAATTACCGTGTAGAAAATTTTGAATTATTTGATACCAAAGATGTAAAAAACTCGATTATTTCTTACATGTAGCAGAAAGACTATCATGATATCAGACGTCAGATATCAATATAATATTTTCTTATTTCCACGCCGTACTCAACCAACTTCAACCTAACACGATTGGAACTAATTTGGGATAATTGGATCTTCCTATTTTTCAAATTTCTCAAAAATGTTAGGTGCCATATAGCTGAAAGTTGCAATATTACAAATTACTCACAAAAACAAGTGTGTAACTTAAATAGAAAAGCAGATGAGCTTACATTTGCAGATTAAACAATCATCACTTCACCATCCAATTATCCCAAATTAGTTCCAATCGTGTTACCCTCGACCGGTCACATAAAGGGTAAACTATTCCACAATGCGGTTCAAGAAAAATACCAAACCTTTTCATTTCGGTATTAAGACTACTTTAGTTTTAAGTATGTGTATATTAGCCTTTTCTTTGACTTAAAACACTCACGTGTTTGCCGCTCATCAAAATACAGATCAAATGATTTTATCACTGCAATTATCAGAACATTTCAGTCTTCTCATTGATTAAGATATGAATCGGCAACACAGACTGAGAAAGTATACATACCACAACCGAGTACACTTGTCCGTTTAAAGTTTTGTCTAGGTCTTTCTGACTTGTTCCTTCTGTGCAGTTACCATATGGATGAGGCTGTCTCGTCAAAAATTTCTGAAAAATAATTCGACAGATACTTGTAAGAAACAATTGAAGTGATTGGGGTTTTTTGGGTGAATAGTGATGACAACGTTCAAAAAGACACAATTTAGGCTAGGCAAATATTAAATTGCAAAGAAAACATGCAGTAGGGAAAATGCAACATCAAATCCGTGAAAGACAGAAGTGAAGTGAAGTCACATGTTTCACAAAGAACGAGTACATTGCACTTAGATGTGGGACTTTTTATACTTGCGTTAAACAATCGTTTTTCTCGTACAGTGTATCTGTCCGATAGACTTTCAATTTGTCAAATTGGCTCTTTCCTACGATACTACTAGCATTTCATCACAGTGATGCCTATGAAAATTCTTAAGGTCTTTTGTTTCGTTTATAGTTACAACATTTTCTTCTCTGAAACTAATCAGCTAAGAGCTGTCAATATTTTTTCTAAGTACTGAAGGACTACCTCTTTGACAAGTTTACGATTTACAGTGAGCTTTGCAAAGTACAAAGGTTTGGGACTTATTTTGCCCTTTTTGACCAAAACATGTTAACCTGCCCTCAAGCTTTCGGGTTCTTTTTAAAAATAATTTAATTTCCCTCAAATTAGATCATGAAAACGTTCACGCTATTCCTCTTTTTTCCGGTATCTTGATATTTTTGTATTTTAATCTCGTGTTGTGTAATACTATTCATATACGACATCACAACAGGTCCAATAATCATATCTGTACAAAGTAAAAATAACCACTTTCGTGAGATTTCCTTGAACCACCAATAGTAACGATTTTAATATTGGCAGTTTTAATAACTGGCCTAATTACTTGTCATTGTAACAATGTTTGCTTACTTGCTTTGTTAAAATTTAACGACCAGCGATTGTAAGTTTTTCTTTTTTCCGGTGAAATGATAACGATTGAAAAAAGATTGAAAATTTGACCCGAAGATTCCTTGTGTTTTGTCTAGGCATGTTCCTTTTGCTCCTGTAATTAATATTTTAGTTTGGAATTTGTTTTCAGAAGATTAATTCTCTTTCTAGTAGAACAAATAATGTAGCAGGCTGGCTTAAAAAATGTATGTGGACTGATCATCATTAAAAACAATCTTTAAGCCTTGTTTACATAACGCAACAAAGCCAAATATGAATTGGATTAAATTGATACGTAAAATACGAGAATTCATTAAATACTAAACGTGCCTGTACAATATCATGATAAGGAAACGTAACTGTGTTCTAAGTAGCATAATTTATGAGTTGCGACTACCTCATCTAATATATCCTTTTACATTTTCTTCGATGAGATGAAATTAAATCAAAAGCAACCTATTAAAAAACGCTTGTCGAAGTATGACCACAGATCGTTTTTCAAAAACTGGCACGAATGAACAACTTGATTTAACAACAAAATAATTTTCAACCTGCAAGCAAAATATAGCTCCCGCGAGCGAGTAAATGAAAACTGTGACTTTAATGCTCGACCAGAACCATCGCCAATATTTGAAATAGTGACAATTTCAAATATAATAGTTGTAAATAGCAGAAATCAAAATCATCTCTCCAGAGAGTGAAGGTATTTTGAGGAAGCAAAATGAAAAAAGATACATGTACAGCTAATGGGACTTTAATAAGGTAATATCGAACCGATGTGACTTAAACGTCATTCTCTCTGCTGGTAGGAAAATAGTACCTCACGTAAACCGATGTGTGTTTCTGTACCGGGCTGGATTGTTATTCCATCCTGAGTGTGTATAGACTCAGAATTTTCTGGTGCTGTTATGGTGACGCGTATTCCAGCCTGCCGTCCGTAGATACTGATGTACTCGTCTTGTTCTGTGAAAAGAGTCAATTTAAGACCATGGCTTTGCCCACTTCGACTGACGTAAAGCGGCTTTTCGTTATTCCGAGATCCTGGGAATGTGTAGCAGTTGCCGTAGCGATCGTCTTGAAACCGGGAAAAATCACTGAAACTCAAATGGTCAATATACTGTCATGAAATATTAGTATGAAATAGAGCGATCGAGATATCTATATATACATACGGCAAATTCTTAGGTGGCAATTTATATAATCCTATATTTGTTTTGCTCTTTGTCGGGGACATGTATCTGTCGATTGTTGAATGTGCTACAATGCCGAGAGGCAGAGCACCTTCTGTAACTGATAGTTCAGTCTATTTGGACGTCTAAGTCGTCCTTTTTTGTAACAATAATCATCTCTCTGAGAGTTTTGCATTTTGTCCCATTACATTCTAATATCACTTTATCACTAATATCACTTTACCTTACACCAAATGACTACTTAGACAAGCTAGGTACCAGACGATAAGTACACATTTTGCAAGTTTTACAAGCAGATTTACAATGTTAGAGAAGACTCAATATTTTTCGAATATCAAGTGAAAGGATAGTATCATATAATACGAAGTTATGTCATACAATTGGACAAAATACTCTGTCCGTGTAAGTCAGGGTACGGGAAGCTATCCAAGCATTCAGGAAGTACCTGGGAGTGCATTTCTCTTGATTGAAGGTGCACATTAAAATTAAATCGTCTGCTTGGTGACCTAATGTCTCTATGTCTTCCGCCTGTAACTTAAGAACTTTCTCAAGGTCGCTGTAGTCTGGGGTTGAACTGAATGTAAGAAAGCCGTTCCAATCGGGCGGATTCTCTCCTTTGACTCGATCGAACCCGCGATCTTTGTAATAACTATTTTTGAAATAATCATATTTATTCATATCCTCCGTTATGGTGAGGAACGGCTCTCTCCAATTTCTAGAAAATACATCTTCGGGTGAAGCCTCTGAAATAAACGAATTACAAAAGCTTGAGACTCAAATTAATCATATTAAGATAAAAACGTTGAAGAAGATGAATTGTTTGGTCCCTCGACAGACTTATTTCGCCATTGAAATTCGAATATTCGATGCAGACTACAAGAGTTGATATGTTGACAAAATATTGTAATTGTGACATACCTGATGGTATACAGTCGTCTTCATCACTTGAATCTTCACAGTGCACTATTGTATCGCAGTCTGAGTACAATTCGACGCACTGGCCATCGAAGCACCGAAAACCCTCACAGTTGTATTTCAATGTTTGATTTTCTATGGAATTACAAGAAATATATTGCTTATCGACCAAGTATCTAATCGCGACTTTGCATGGGCGATTCTGACATTTTTTTGAAAGTAAATATTTGTATGTACTCCGAGTCAGTAGCTCTCGAATACGTTCACACATGATGACTATGCTCTGTCAATGGCAGGGCCACATTTCGTACAATGGTAAAATTGAACAGAGCATCTTCGACTTAGTCTAAAATATTCTTATTATCTTACAAAACAGTGTTTTCCTTATTAACTACGTTTGTATTGCTGTAAGGCCCCTAAGTGAGATAAATAACAATTGCCAAAAGAAAAGTTACTGATTTTTTCGGTACCTGCTTCTGTTGTGAGGTCTTCGTTCGAGGGAGATGCAACAGACATAGCGTCGTCATGTAAAAGAGAGAAGCTGAATAGGTCACCTTCTTCGTCACTCGGCATGGTTAGGACATCACTATCGTCACTCGGAAATAACATCTGACTTGTTTCATCACCACTATCAGGAACTGTGGCATTAAAGTGAGGACGGGTTGATGGAGATACACATTGGAAAGAAACATTTGACTGAACAAATAAGAAATTATAAAATATCAATGAATGCTGACTTTCGTTATTTCATGATATGGCAAACCTTTATTTTCATCAATGTTCACGTAGTTGATGTTCTAAATGATGTCTTCACATGTTACATTTGAAAGGGACAACTACTCAAAGAAACCTTTTCTGTAAAGAATGAAAACTCGTTTAATCTAACGTTGCATTTAACCAATGCACTTTTTATGGCAATACTTCTCATATCATATATTTTCAAAACACAGAGAATCTAAAGTTTACTATGGTAACAATTGTTTACTCAGGGATGAAGGGGTGCATATTTGAGTTGGAAAATCTCGATTTTGATCTTAATGATAAAGGTGAAAACTTGATGCTACTTTATGAACTTAACATCGCATTGGAATATGTAGACAGAACCGCCAATTTTGTTTTGCCGTGTCTATTTCTATTCTTAAATGGCGGGGCTCACACACTGTCATTCAAAAAGTCATTATAAGCAAAATTGAAATGACTCTTATTCAAAATGTAAGAAAATTCTTGTCAAATAAATTTTCGTTCTGTTTCATACCATTTAAATTAGATAACGTGAAAGATCACAAAATTTGACGAAGCCAAAGTAAGAATGGAATTAAGGTTTTTGAAGAAATGGTGAAAACAGGAGAAAAATGAAGCAAGAAAATTGGGTGATTTGCAAACATTTGTCTAATGTTCCCTTCTTTCTCATCAAAGTAACGACTGCTTGCCATGGTAAAAGGTGAAACTAATCAATAGTTTAATCTTTGACGAAAAAGTGAATGGAAATTTGAATCTTTAAGATAATAAGAACGAACAATGTTAAATAATACTATGATAACACAATAATACTATGATGATACAATTGTGCCCAGTCAACCTTAATCTCTGTACTAGTTAAGTACGTGCTGATTTAAGAAATAAAGCAAAACAAAATCAGATTCTACTGACGTTGTTATGCAAATTATGCAATCAGTAATAAACACTTGAAATACTGTTTCAGCCGCGACTCACACATTGTTGCTAACTATCAGGGATTTGTGGATGTAGAATTACCATATGGTAAAAGATATTGACATTGAACCGTGATCTAACAGTCAAATGTGTTATTGAGATGCTCGGCAAAAGGGTTTGATACATAATTTGCATGACATCTTTCGATCAGGTTTGAAGAGATGAGTGTATTGTAATTTGCATAAAATCTTACAAACACCTGTGTTTGACAATTTGTGCGTGGGTATCACTGGGTTTTCAATTATGACACCATCAAATGGCGTTGAAGGGTGATAGAATCTGGTTTTCAAGATCATAAATGCAGTCCATGTGTTTGAAAAAGACTGACGACTCCTAAAGAAGGTTCTTTATTATTAAAGTGTTTTCATTGTAGCTGCCATCATGGGCCATAGATAACGGCTTCATTGCTCTGCAATTCTGTATAGAGGGCGCTGAACATGATATATATGAAGCGGGGCAATTGTTAAAGTAATCTCATCAGTAGATTAATCAAGGAGAAGGTAATCCAAAATGAGGGACCATGAAGGCTAACAGTGAACCATTCCGTTAAGCAAAATATCAAAAATTTGTAGCCTGTTCGATCAAATATCCAAAGCGAAAATGCTGTGTTCACTGAGAAACAGATATGTTGAGGAAAGTTTGTGTTTATAAGGGACTGGACATAAATTACAGGGGGGTGGGCCGGTGTTTTTCGAAACACCGCTGAATATGAATATTTTTTTCCCAATACAAAACTAGGTAAATCTGTGCATTTATGTACACCTAATTATTAGTATTAATGTTCATGACTCGACTACAGTGGTTTCAAGTCTATGGTTGTGCAAGAAATTTGTTTTTTTGGAATTTCACTGAAATGTCCATTCACTATGCATGGCAGCCTATGATGAAACTATGATTTTTTTTCCAATACAAAAATAGGTAAATCTGTGCATTTATGTACACCTAATTATAAGTATTAATGTTCATGACTAGACTACAGTGGTTTCAAGTCTATGGTTGTGCAAGAAATTTGTTTTTGGAATTTCACTGAAATGTCCATTCACTATGCATGGCAGCCTATGATGAAACTATGAATATTTTTTTTTAAATACAAAACAAGGTAAAGCTGTGCATTTATGTACACCTAATTATTAGTATTAATGTTCATGACTAGACTACAGTGGTTTCAAGTCCATGGTTGTGCAAGAAATTTGATTTGGAATTTCACCGAAATGTTGATTCACTATACATTGTAGGCTAAGAGGAAACTACAAATAACTCATAGGTTATCTGATCCTAAATTGTTATTCTAAAGTTGTTGGACCTGAAGCTTTCAGTTGTTATTGATGACATTTTGCACTATTCTGAATAGTTTGTATTCTGTCAATGTTCTCAAAAATGAAAAATGTACATACAGCTTCATGAACATTTGACACCGACCTATACCCGATGTATGTCAATGGGAGAATGATATCAAATAAGTGATCTCCCAAATTGTTATATAAAGCGTCATTATAGGGGACAGTTTATATGTACAATAGAGGAGTTGGGTAAGTAGAAATCATGACAACTTAATTCAATGTGGCTGCTTGGATCATCAATACATTGCTTATTATACCCTTAAACTTGCGCCCGAAGGGCGCGCCGAAAATGGAAATGACAGAAAATGAAAGTGCCTGAGGAGGTATGTTTTCTTTTTTCAGTATTCCATATTCTTTAATACGTGCACACGCAATTTCAGCTTTGATGCATAAAAAAGGTGACCCTCCCCCATAGGCTTGCACAAAATTTTATGACCCTTCAAAAATGCTTGCGCGAAAAATGGCGACCCACCCCAAAAAAACACCGCCCCCCCCTGTAATTTGTGTCCAGTCCCTTAGACGACCACCTAGTATTTTTCATAGAAAAGAGGGATGTGTATCGAAAATTGAAATCTTCAAATACACGTCAAAACAAACAGTATCTAGACAACAGAACCTGCTTTCCTTCACTTACTTGCGTCGTAATTACAATAATCCGGCTCATCTGACTTGTCCATACAGTCTTGTACTCCATCACATATCCAAAAATCCGGGATACACAGCGTTCCATTATCACAGGAAAAGGTACAATCTGGGTAGAAGGAATGTTTTGAAATGTAAATAGTTCAACTGAGGGAAAGAGGGAAAGATTTTCCTCCGCTATTGAGTGTCTTCAAATGTAAATGATATGAGAGAGAGGGGGAGGGAGGGAGGGAGGGAGGGAGAGAGGGAGACTCTCCTTCTTTTACATTCTAATTACATTGTTGAAATCAATGTAAATGGTCACTGGTCTACCATATATGAGCAAAAATTACTCTAACTGTATCAAATTTCCCCTTATAAGCCTTCAGAATGTAATGTGTCACCTTAAAGGTATACAGTCACCTGTAATCTAAATATGCCCATATATGGTCAAAAGGGCGTTCCTTGGTATTCAAAATGCCCATGTGAGGGCGCTGTTTTTAAAAGGCGGCCACCCGCTTAAAATCTGTGATTGGTTAGATTTTCCCTTTCCATGGTAACTGTGACAAAATTGGGACAGGTGACAGTCAGTATACCTTTAATTATCATGATCAGCTTTAAATTGCAGCTACATAACATCCACATTTCCTGTTGTAAAATGGATAGCCGCAGTTCGAAAGCTCAATTGACCTTCGCTGGTATCAAAGGCGGCAAATGTTGCGGAAGGTAGCAAAGCTGATTGCCAAGAGTGGTATAGCATCATTCAAGATGAAAAAACTGAATATTCCCTTACTTTGCTGACACCTGTCTGGTTCATCTGTGTTGTCTGTGCAGTCTGGTAGCAGATCACACACCCAATGTTCAGGAATACATTTTGTTCCATTGTCGCAGGAGAATGTAGGGCATTCTAGACACCGAACATGAATAAATGTGCAAAATTGTGTTAAGATATAAATCTTCCTAGTGCTTAAAGATAACAATTGTGAAAAATGTCACTGCCTCTAAGCTTTGTGTTAACGATCAGAGGGGGTACATTAAAGTGAGAATAGAATCGAAGCCAGTAAAACCCAGGCACTCACCACTTTAACAGGATAGTTTTCTGTTCTTGTGTATACGGCTAATAATTTTAATTTAAAAACTAGGTATCGAAACTAAAATTTATATATGTTAGGTTTGAAAAATTAATATTCTACAATTACATATGCAGATCACTTTTATATTAATTGTGTGAATGTGATATATTCTTAAGTTGTCCCTTCTACGACATCCCATGTACTGTAGCAGAAGTGGATACCATGAAAATTAATCGGGAAAGAAGATCGATAAGAAACTCACTTAACAAAGCAAAAAATAGATGTTTATTATTTACTCCTTAAAGGGATATAGTCGTCGGAACTGCGCTCAAATGTCGTATGGGACCCATACGACCCATGGCAACAATGTATCCAAGGCACAATGGTGATTGATGACAGTTAAAACATGTCTGTCATAATCTATCATCGTATAATTTAAATGTTGCAGCTATGATGATGAGGTGCATCTTGATATCATGCACGAAATACATTGTTTGTAAACAAGAAACTCGCACAGGCGCAGTTCCGACAACTATATCCCTTTAAATACGGCTGGCATCCGTGGGAAATATTCTTTCGGGTTTGGTAACAATTTACTCCATGAATACGTTACTTTCGTTGTTCATTTACTTAAGTCAGTGATATGTGTACATTTATTCTTCAGTGCGATATTTAAAGCAAATTTACACCTCCCATTGCTGAGATTATACGCAGGTTGCTAGGACTGGGATAGACTCTCCACAGTCGCTGTGCCTTGTGTTGTTCGCGCCGCGATAGGCCTGCATTCGAAGGCTATACGCTGTGCAGCGTTAGAAGACGCGCTGCCAGAACACACAGCGACTTTCGGTTCTTGCAAGGACATGAATATTCATAAGGATAATGACGTCAAAAGAAACACCTGGTAGACCTATATACGCGGTATGTTTATATTTGTCATTTGCAATTTTATTTGGCCATGGTACTTCTTACTTGTTTTTGATCGACGGATGCGTGCAGTTCTGTAAAGTACCCGGCTCAGGCAGAAATCCGACCGGTAGCTTGCAAGAACGTCCAGACCCTGGGATTCGCGTCGCGTCTCTGGACGGCGTGCACGAGTTCCAACTGATTGACAGGGAAGAAAGCGAATCGCAGGGTCTCTGCCAGACTAGGACTGGGAATAATAGAATCTCACACCCCAAGGACCTGGGATCAGATTCTCGCACGAGTTTGGGATAGTTTGTCTCACACGGGCCGCAGGCAAGTGTGAGACAAAATATCCCCTACGAGTGTGAGAAATCTGATCCCAGATCTTTGGTGTGTGAGATTCTTTTTCTCACATGACCACGAAATACATGAAATTCACTTTGGAAACATTGAATGTTCAACTGTATCAGAGACTATCTACTTTGTGGCCATCTAGCATTCCATGTCACTAACGCGAACTCCGTTGCGAGTTCCATTGCCGATACTTCAACAACTGCTAAGGACGAAATGTCCTACAGAAAAAAGTACCAGGTGGTTTATGTTCACCAGTTATTTGGAAAATTCGGCCGTCTTTTGTGAGTGTATCACCGACGACGTACAACATTATCCAAAATCGTGGCAACTCTGTCGTCTGTCACCGTACTCTGACATGCTTACTTTTTAGTTTCAGTCCGTGTGTTACTCATCGTGCCATTGGATAATATTTTGCGCCTGGAACGAAAGGCTTTTTATCATCCAATAAGAGCTTGTGTACTATATACTGCAGAGTATGGGATCGATTTTTCCCACACTGGTGATCCCACACTCCCAATGGCCAGGAATGTGAGAAAACTATGTGCACTCATCTTGGTCACGTGAAGAATAGTTTTTAAATGTTTAATACGCCAAAATAACCTTTCCATGAAGCACAGTCTTGAAGTTACAAGCCTATCACTTTAAGTAACGTGTATTAGGGACTGGTCAGTTTCTTCAGCCTGGGGGGGGGCCGGTGGATTCATGGGGGGGGGTCACCCTGTTTTTGACTTTGGTGATAGGGGGGGTCACCATGTTTTTGAAATGCCCAATAGGGGGGGTCAGTGTGTTTTTGAATTTTGACACAGGCTCATCATTGCCTAAAATGCTAGTGTCAGCCACAAAATTCATCATTCAGTTGTATTTTTCGGCGCGCCCTTCGGGCGCGTAACTTTAATAATCAGTCATATTTTTCAGCACGCCCAACTTTAACATATCAAGCATACATACATCAGAGATATCTGTATGTTCAATATTTTCAGCGTGCTCTTCAAGCTCATTACTTTAATATATCATACATCTTTCAGCATGCCCTTCAGGTGCATGACTTTAATATACAAGGCATATATATCAGAGATATCAGGATGTTTCATATTTTTTGGCGCGCCCTTCGGGCGCCATACTTTCAGAGATATCTTGATGTTTGCTAAGTGAAAGTGTACCATTATGAAATCTGCATTTCATATGAAAAGGATGACAAATTCCTGATACTTTTCTGTTCTCTCTGTGAGAATTCAGTATGAGAAAGCAACATACACAAATATTTCACAATATATATTTGATACAGTGACTTATTTTAGAGATAGAAAATGACAAGATATCTTTCCTTCTCATTGATGCAATTATTTTCCTTTGTTTCATAGGTTTTCTGTAGAAAGATGCTTTTTTATGAACAAAATAACAGTTAAAAAAGGCAGTTTTTGTCATTATTAGCTGTGCATTTATGGTTTCAATGTTACACAAGAAAAGGTCCTGTCAGACACTGTACACATCAGATTTGGCTAAAAAAGCTCTCTATGGCTCCTCAGTAGATTTAATTGGATGGTTGGCAAGTCTTAACACCCATCAAAGTTTTTGATTCACTGCTTTTTCCTCTTTGATATTAATGATTGACATCCATTTCTGTACAACAGTTCAGGACATCTGGTTAAGCAGAGAAAGTGTGAAATACATTCACAGCTCATTCAAAATACAGCTCATTCAAAATGTACTGTGTTTAAACTTTAAGATTGACACTTTGAAATTCCTATCTTACAACTGACATGTCAACAATTTCACTAAACATAGAATGACTATTTAAAATATAAATATATGTAAAATGTAAAATATAATATATATATATATATATATATATATATATATATATATATATATATATATATATATATATATATATATATATATATATAATATAATTTATGTCCATCTTTTGTTTTACCTTTGTCGCGCCCGGGGGGGGTCACCCTGTTTTAGAAATTTGGAATAGGGGGGGTCACCCTGTTTTCAAAATTTGGAATAGGGGGGGTCAGCCACTTTTTGACGTCGGCAAAAAATAATCCACCGGCCCCCCCCCCCCCCCCCAGGCCGAAGAAACTGACCATCCCTTAGGTATACTTCTCTTTAAGTTAGTACGTACCTCGAAATTGCGATATTTCAATTTTCGCTTAAACTTTACCTGATGAAACTTTGCACAGCTCCTTTTCCGAAATCAAGAATAGAAATCAGGAGTCATCGAGCAAAATGTGGTATTAAAGAATCAAATTTTTAACTATTCACAGACAAAAACAGTATGGTAAAAGTTGAAAGTTCGAATATCTGTGTACCTTAAGGCAGAATGCACCTCGGGGACAGATATTCTGACTCTCAAATTTCTAAAATTGTTTTCTGATATACCACTTGTGGCCTTCATTTTAAAGCTCTTGGAGAAAGAAAACCTTTCACCGTCTTAGTTTTTAGAAAATACAATATTTAATTTTTACCCCATAGACTTAACACAGGAAAGCCGGCAAATTTGAATTTCACGTATCGGTAAATCTTGAGTTATTTGTTTCTCTTGTTCCAAAATTTGCCCGATGACCCCATATTTTTATTCTTGATTTTGAAAGAGAATGTTTGGAAGATTTCTTAAGTAAAGTTTGAGCAAAAGTTTAAGTCTTTCACTTTCGAGGCGCATACGATAAAGCTACTGTAGGTCGATGCCATTGACCAATCACAATGGTTTTGATGTGGGGCGTTTGCATGAATGTCGAGTGTGCGCGTTCGTAAATAAACTAATAAGATTGTGTTTAACTTTAATTAATACACATTCCCATTCTGTTTCAACTACACTGTTTCAACCGTATTGTATGAAAACGGCTCTTACCACAGTCTCTTTCATCAGAGCCATCGGCACAGTCTTCATAGTTGTCACATTGATACCATGCCGGAAAACAGACTCCATCGTCACATGTAAATTGATCATAACTTCCGCACGCACCTTTCCAAAGAGACAAAAGTTGTAATGTTTGGTTTAATTCGCATACCTTGTGGTTAGGTTATTTCTCTAGAAAGGTTACACACACTCAACAATAGAGTAACAATTACGTACCATAGTCAGGCTCATTGCCTATTTCTGAAATATCCTCACAGTTTTGTTGTTCATCAGAGCCGTCAACGCAGTCTAGGTAACCATCGCAAACCCAGTATATTGGAATACATCCTTCCTAACAGGGGAAAATCTTCCTCTGCACATATGGTATTTCCATCAGCTGATGATGAAGTCAAAGTTTTAATTTTTAATTTAATTTTAATGTAATTAGATAAATAAAACTAATTTTTCAAGTGTTTGTCGGCGCATAGAGAGAGATAGTGTTAAAGTGGATACAGTAAGCTTTAGGACGACGTTTTTACCATTTTTATCTCGGAAGAATTGTCTTCTTTTAAATCGTCCTTTGCCTGTCGTGGGAAATAAATGTGTCTTGCTTAGTATTTATAGCCGATGGATTGTGAGCGCTTCCCAAAGTGATACGGTATATCTGTTCCTCCCAATATCATTACACGCGTCAGACTCCATCTTCCATATAAATCACAGGATTTGTTCATGGATATATAGTACATCATTTCCCAGGACACAGGATAGGTTTCTCTTATAAAGATCCTTGTGATTACTTTACATGAATTCCTTTGTTAAAATGAACACCAAGCCGTCCGGTGCGCGTCATTAATCCAACATTAATTACTGTGAACCACTCATCGTCTTTAGATAATGGTTAACAGGGATTTTGAGCCGCCTAATCAAGAAAAACCTTTTTGACCAGAGCATTATTTGAAATTTCAAATTTGATATTTCTGATTTTTGAATAAACGCCATTATTGTGCAAAATATCAATATTTCTCGACAAAGCATAACACTTATGGACCGCCCTGTTAGAAATGAAGTGCAAGGATTGGTCAACTCAGACACTTGCACCAGGACGGTTGCATCTTCGACTGTATTACCTGACTATTTGACTCCTTCATTCACTATTATTCCATTTTTTTATTGATTTCTGTGTTATTGTATTTATTTGATGACTTCCCTGGAATTTGTATTAGTCCATTTAATTTTTCGCTATTTTACAAAAAGACCATACTGTATATGCAACTTATCTTTTACAAATTTTAAATGTGTCTTTTCTTTTCCTGGATTCTATGAGGTGAGATAAAGATTCGAACTATTTTCAAAATAACATGGATCTATTGAATTTGTTGGATAGAAGAAATGAAATCTGGTCGTTTTATTTCCTGTTTGCTGGCAAGTGTCTGTGGTTTGTCGAGACATTTGAATTTAATTCTGAAAGGCCATTTGCAAGTTAGAATTACCTTGACAACCGTCTTCGTCCGATTGATCCTGGCAGTCGGGATATCCATCACACAAATATGACAATGGAATGCATGTTCTACCACCATCGCACGTATGACCCAGGCAATTTGCTCCAGAACCTTGATAAGCTAGGCCGTTGAAAAAAAGGCATTTGAAATACTCTTGCCCCTTTTTCAGTAAACATAAAGGGACAAAGTCAGCCATTTTTTATGAATTTAGTATGATACGAGATTCGACTTATGTTCGACTTATAAATGAAACCATCGCGAAAATGAATTGATGGTCATGACCATTAATTCATTTTCGCGATGTTTTCATTTAATTTGTCTAAAATCGGAGTCGAATATATGCATGGTCACCCTTTCATTCAGTATCTTTCAACACATCTAACAATATAATTCTTAAAAAATGCTCGACTTTGTTCCTTTAATGTCTGGTACGATTAAAAAATTTGATGGCATCAATATTTGATGTAACCAAGTGTTTGTACACTCTTGAAGACGATAAACACTATAGTACAGGTTGCAATATGGTGCCATTTGACGAGTTCAGCTAGCGAAAAATAGTTATTTTTTTCTATACACAAGTGACGAAATCTTACAATCACATGACCACTCATCGCTGCCATCCGTACAGTCTTCCTGGCCGTCGCAAACCTTCCCTTTGTCAATGCAACCTCCTTTCGATTGGCAGTGAAATTCACGGGGTTTACACTCTGTTGGGAAATATAATTATTACATAGACTTCAGGAGGCAATATATCCAAATACCAGGAACTTTTTTCACCATGTCATACAAAAATATAACAAGACAAAGAGAACCAGAAGATAACATGTAAACATAATATGAATGTTTACAGTTCAGCTTCAAATTCGACATCAAGTTGACATTCGGCCAACACTTTGTTATGTGCTGCATTTTCATGAGCCGGTTAATTCAATACAAATTTTCGCATGGATTGATAAGGTATCGTTGATATGTATCATTCAAAAATTAGAAGAAACCTGTTAATCAATTTTAAGAGCATCAATAGCACGATGCAGGCATGACCCTCTGAAAAGAAATTTATGTTTCTCTTTCACACGACGAAAACATATCAGTTACTATCATAAAGTGTTATACAACCATACCAGTGTTCTAATACATATTTCAACAGCTTTGTAGTATCTCCCTCTCTACATCTGTGACTGTGAAATAGGTTATTGCACGGTTTGACGCTCAACGATTGAGTGTATGACATATGATGGGAACACCAAATTGTCATGTGGAAACATTTTCATTGAAATTTGACAAGTTGCTAGATGCCTTTATTATCTCAGAACATCAGGTACCAAGTATATATTTGTACTTACGACAGTTGTCTTCATCTGCGCCATCATAGCAATGAGATTTACGATCACATTCGTATTTTTTCGAGATGCAAAATCCAAAGTCACTGCCATTGATACATTTAAACTGGTTTTCACCACAGTTCCCTGAAAAAATTAAAAGCGAACTATGAATGGCGTCAGTGTCGTTTTCAAAAATTCGATCTCATCAACATGCTAATCAAATGACGTAATGTCAAAATACTTGATTAAGGTGAAGTACTACGAATTACGTCAAAATTAAGTTGTGGTGTCACTTTCTTGAAACTTTGCACAAATATTCTTAGAAGTTGTGCAAGTGCAAAAATGAAATAAAAAATGGGGGTAACCACGCTCGTTTCCATGTAAACAGACGTTAAAATGGCGTCGTTAGAAATAAATAAAAATGATATAATTCACTGAAACTAAAGAAAGCAATTATAAAAAGCTTAGCAAATGAGTTAATTTTAATAAATACCAAGACTTAAGATCCATATCTATCGAATGTATAGTTTTCATGATGTTTGTAAAGAAATTTTTACATAAGTATCGATTACAAAATGACGATATCGAAATTATATCACTACATAATTTTCGAACTTTCTTCCTGACGCTCTGAATGGTGTCATTTTGACCAAACTTGGCGAATATAATCCTGACATAATACCATTTTGTTTACACTTTTCATAAAAGGTGTCACCACGCTACTTTTTACAATATCTCAAGGTGAATGGATAATATGCGCCATGTAAATGGGAGAGAAATTTTAATTTTGTCGCTCATATTGAATAAAAACCAGCTTCCTAGGGGGTCAAAATATGACAAGGTTATAGGTCACATGTATTTCTAAGAGACTGGGTCAAAAAATTAGGTAAAAGCGCAATTTCAACAATGGCAGGTGATGTTAAATACATGAGCAACAAAATAACCCATTTGCGGCAGGCTGGAGTTAAATTTGCGCAGAAACGTTCTAAAGCGTGTGCGCGCGTCCGAATTCGTCGCACTTTACCTTAACTGGCATCTGTCGATTGTCTGTAATGGGACTCTTGGGACGCATGACAGCTTGTTCTTCGCAAACGGTCATAAATGGCATTCGTAATGAGCAACGTTGATTTCTTAACTTGTTATCGTTAAAATATGTTGACTTAGTTGCCAATCGCTGGCAGGTTTTTAGTTTATGTCCACCAGTTTTCATAACATAGCTTTTATGCAGTTCTATATTTAAGTTTTCAGAGATTAGAACACTATGCCCCGTGAAATCGTCAGAGTCTGTTGTTGTAGTTGTTGTCGTTGCTTCTGTTGATGTTGTTACCATAATTGGTGATTTTGTGGTTGTTGTTGTTGTTGTTGTTGTTGTTGTTGTTTATGATCATAATGTTAAAATGAATCTATAACAGCAAACTTCATGTTTCCAACAGTTTCATCAAATATTCGAATCAACAAAGTTAGTACGCTCGCACAAAGACCAGTTTCTTGACAAAAGACCGGATCAAACGTTTCTTACTCGGTATTATATAAACTGAAAGACCGGCAACAGAGAATATCTTAAGCTATTTGATAGAGAATAAATGTTTGTACAAACTGATGGATTTATTTCTTCTGGGTGTGGTGAACTTAAAATCCAGACTAAGGTCGTGCAATTGATGTCCATATTGTAGTTCAGTACATTCGCCGTAAAAATGCAAACAGTGCTCCCTGGCGATAAACGTCGGAATATCAAGGATGTCACAGGTTCAAGGCTTTCCCAAAGTACGCTCACAACTTCCGATTCAACATGTCGAATATTAAAAAATACGTCCACTCTCCACTAACGATATCACAAGGGGTTATTTTGGCTTCACGAATAGCTTACTATTGACATTAAAATTTGATTGCCTTTGATCCGCTGAAAATGTTCTGAGGATACATCTAAACATACGTTTTTACATAAACCATTTCCGTTTCAAAGGATGTAACTGAGAACCTATTGCACAAATTCAAAGCCCTAGCCTGAACAAACTACCAAGGGCAGATCTTAGGATTCGGGTAATTTACATACATTACATATTGGCAGTGTGGAAACTTCCGGAGGGGCATTTGTCGTCTCTCCCCAAAGCAGGCTAAGGCCCTGAAATTAGAGCAAAATGTACAGAAAAGATGGCGAGTACGCCGAGCGGCATTGTCAAAGCGCACGTCACATGGTCACATGACGACTATACTCGCAGTTTCGAAACAATATACCAGATATCAAAATAGGAATGGATATCGGGATATCGAAGCGCAGTGACGTTTTACCCATGCTAACATGGCAATTTTACAGATTTCTTTCGCCTTTTCCTTTTCTGTTAGCTAAGATGACCCTACAATCAACTCTCCTCGAACCATTACCCCTTCCATGGGATTTGATGTATTTCCAATGAAGAAAGTCCTGTAGTGGTGAACTGATTTTTTAAGATGAATTCTTTCCTTGCCAAGTCATACTTAGTCACTGTAAATAATTCCTCTTTGCAAACTCTTCTTAACTCACCCTCACTTTACAGTTTACGCCTACAGTATCGTAAAAGCACACATTAAGCGAGCAGTGTCATCATTGCGTACCATTTAGGCATTCAACTTAGGCTCACATCTGACAAAGCAAACATGAAACTCATGCTTTTACCCTTGAGATTGATATGTGGTCGTAATCGCTGAAAAACGTAGTTCATCGCTGCCAGCTGAGTTTGACTGTGGCCAATTTCCCTATACTTTTACCGGGGCCAATTTTCCTACTTTGACTACAGCCAATTTCCGTACTTTGATTACGGCCAATTATATTACACTTTGTTGACTGAGGCCGATTTCCCTACACATTGACTGTTGCCAATTTCCGTACACTTTGACGTCGGTCGATTTCCCTACACTTTGACTATGGCCAATTTCCCTACACTTTGACTGTGGACAATATCTGTACACTCGTAACTCACCATATACACAGCCATCTTCATCGCTGAAGTCCTTACAATGATTAATACCGTCACATCGTAGGTACTCTTTTACACAGTAAATTCTATTTGCACATGCAAAGTCACCAGGTATACAAGGAGCTGAAAATAAAACAATAAATATATATATTTGCACTTCCGCATGTTTTGCGCCACTTGTAAGGCCGAATGCTTGTCCCTGTCCTATTGTAGCTTCATAGATAGATTTGGTGTGGTGAATAGTTTGTACACGTCGGAAGAAATATCACAGGTATATATACATAATTTTAGCTTGACAACTACTATTTTTTTCCAAAAGACGTAGAAATTTTTATCCCTCGACAAGGTATACGGTGATCTTAGATGTCAGTTTAAAATAATATATCATTTAAAGATATTACTTATGAATTTCTTATAGTCTCGGTGCCGTGGCAGCACGACCGCTCAATTTTGACAAAATATAACAGCACATGGAGGTGACTCTATGCCTTTGGTCACCAAAGAGTTTACATCTTTATCATAGCCTACAAATACTTAGCTTAATACCATAATACGGCAATACAATCTGTTCATCGACGATTAACATCTTTTTGTACGGAGATGATGCGATGGCAGATTTTCGTAACTTATTGACGTTACAGACTGTCACGCTTGGGAAGACGAGTCGCTTTTCAGTCACTACTTCGACCTGTCAATAAATAATCCATAGACATATCTTTACAATTACAGAAACAAATCAATGAATTTCGGATTTCCACTCATGGATCCAAACAGATCTTGTAAGTTGTTCATCCAGCAGCGATCCGAAATGAAAGGATAATAAGATAAGAGCTCACGTAACGACTGAAATGTTATGTCTAAAATCGAAAACTTTTGATTTCGATGCCGCTTAATATATCGAGTATCCCTTCTCCATGGCTTCCTTACGTTCATTACAATGTAACCACTTTATGGGCATCATAATGTTACCAATGTTTATATAGGCCTAAGCTATGAAGGAAGAGCTTTACAATTTTAACATCAGTTCAAATATCGTCGGTTGTAATTTATACTCTGTTAAAGAAATGACTTCATTTAAAACTACCTTTGTAATGACGTCGAAACGTTTAAATTGCATTATCAACTCCGATCCTTGCCATAGAAATGCGCCAAAAGCAGTTAAAGTAAGGACGGTCCAGAAAAATCCAAGCACTCGACTTTTTGCCCCAAAGATTCTTGGGATACCATGCGAAGTGGAGTTAAGTCCGTATTCCTTCACCACCTTCCAAGCAATTATACTTCTTTTCGAAGCTTTTTCATCAGTCCGCTGAGGGGAATCGAGGGTCGGTTCGCTATACATATTAACGGAACGAGAAACTGAAAATGTCTGATTTCTAATCTGACGATCGATGTCAGTGTCGGTTGGTTTGGCGAGTCCCTCAGCATAACCACCATACTTGGTTCGTTCTCCTCTGTTGAGAACAAACAAACAAAAATAACAAGTGGTAGTTATTGCAGGTAAGGAGTAACTTATCAAGAAAGTTCGCAAAACTGTTCTACTTTTCACATAGAACAGTAGTCGGTGAGCAGTTTGCTACCTGAAGTGTTTGTGAAGATATCTACTAACTTCTCAGGTTGGCATTTGGGTCAGAATGTCGTCGAACAAAAGAGAAAGACCACGACCAGGCTCGACAGGGTCTGAGACAGACAGTGAGCTGAACATGGAGACTGGCACTGTACCGTCCCCGGGTAATGACCGAGCTGTCAACCCTGTCGACGTGGCTGAAGTCAGTGTTATTGCTGCAGGCATGAAGAAAGAGGAGAGAACGTAAATGATAAAGTCAAAGCGCTGTTAAATGCACTGGGTGAAGATATCTGTACAAAAGTAAAGGTTGTAGAATCCGTTCGACTACGAAGTCGTCGGATAGGATCGCCAGGTCTTGTCAAATTTGCACTAGAAAATGTTGACCAAAAGAAACTCGTACTTCAGGCGAAACAACGCCTTAAAGATAATGCGCTGTATAAAAAAGTCTATCTTCGTTCTAGCAAGACCCATATTGAACGGTTGGTCGAGTTAAACACGAAAACAATACTTAGTGAGCTGCCAAATGGGAAAGAGTATAGAATTACGGCTAGCGGAAGGATTGTCAGAAAGGTAACACATCAAGACGAAGGCAATGCAGAAGATAGATCGGAATAGGACACATCGCTCAATGGACTGAGAATCGCTCATCACAACGTCGGCGGTTGGAACAATGACCTCAGAAGTGAAATTTTATTTAGTATAAACGCGGACATTATCTCAATAAATGAGACACATTTGTCTGGAAATGATTGTATACAGTTAAATGGTTATCGCTGGATAGGATTTAATAGATCACTTGTGCATCATAATGCACGGAGAAGTTTTGGTGGAGTTGGATGCTTTGTGAAATATTCTGTGTATAATGATTACGCTGTTTCAGTATTGATAAATCCTTTGATGGTATTCTTGGTGTTCGTTTTACGAACAAAGTATCTGGTTACTCCTTTATATATTTTCTTGTTATCTGCCGCCTGAAAATTCCCCTTGCGGAAGAGATGCAGATGCATTTTTCGGTTGAGTCAATTGTATTTATATGATAATGATGTCGATTCTATTTTCATCTGTGGCGATTTAAATTCGCGTCTTGGTAATTTGAATGACAAATGACATTCCATGAGGAAGGTCATTGATAAAGTTTTGAACCAGCATGGTCGTAGCTTTTGCGATTTTTACAAGACGCAAAATTATGTACATTGAATGGTAGATGTAATATTCAGGGAGACAATTTTACGTCCGTATCGGGAAGGGGTAAAGCAGTAGTGGACTACATATGTGTTCCTCATGAACGCTTTCAATTTTGTGAAAACAATATAATGTTAGAAACACAGCAAATATATTGAAAAAGCATTTCTTCGAAGAAAAGAAACTTTGTATAGGCTCATTAGTGTAATTTATACCTTTGCTATTGTGTATTGTACACCTTTTTTTCCTGTTTTTGTTTTCAAAGTGACATATAAGTCCATTGGGCTGGGAGGTTTGCTTTCACATTTCTTTATTGTAAAGAATATGTAATTTTGACCTCATGTCACTATAATAAACTAACTAACTAACTAACTATGACCATGGTCTATGTAACTGGGCTCATGGTCTATGTACCTGTGACCATGGTCTATGTAACTGGGCTCATGGTCTATGTACCTGTGCTCGCATTTGATAATTTATTCAACTCTCTGCGGCAAAACTGAAAATGGTCATAATGTAAAGATAGAAGTAAAGGTCAGAGCAAATGCAGGAACAATATCTTGATTGTCTACCATGCTCATCAAAAGGTCATTCGCAAACCAGCTGAATCTTCTCAACCGGCGATTGTATTATGTTTTTGGTCTTTGAATTAAGGGGGCGCTTAACCCAACACAGCGTATTTTGCTCAAAAATCACTTTTTCACAAATATTCATTCGATTTTCATTAAGTTGTTAACCCAAGATTAAAATATTGGTTGGGTTCACGTCTTAGCTTGTCAAGTAGTTGTAAGTTGCCTGATACAGAAGTGTTACTTCATGCAAATGTATGCAAATCACCCGATTTTCTGGCTTCTTTTCCTGCAAATTTCAACATTTCCAAAGAATTTAACTTCGTTCTGGCTAGGTCCAATTTTCTGAAATTTTCACATTATGGTCTTTAAATGCTACATAACGAAAATGACTAATTTGTTTGACAGTAAAGTTCTTACATTTCTAATAAGGTGCATTTTAATTTTGCTAATCATGATTTTAATCAATTTTTGAGTGTCAGTCTTTCAATCCTTACCATTTTAAAATGAGGATAGATAATGCAAAATAAAATAGTCATTTTTTTCTACATATACTCTACTTTGAAGTGAAATATTAAAGTTCAGAAAATAGCGTCGTTTTTGACTTAAATTAATTTTTATCATTAATACGAAAATTGAGGTTTTTTACCCCAAATATACACCTACTTCATTCTTTGAGTAAACTACTGCTACCATACTAAACTTTAGAGTCTCTGCTTTTTGAAAATATATAGTTTTAGGGGGTTTCCTTGTCATCGTTGATGAGAAATATTGCTTTGATTTCGTCAATGCTGACGTAATTCTGAATAAAAAGTAGTAAGAGTTTCAGTATGGGTGAATTACCTGTTTTTCAATTGAGTATTGCTTTCGTGCAGGTGACGTGGCTTTAAATGAAGATGGAAAGTCCCTCATGTGTTTGGTAATTATGAGATTGATAATATGAGATATGAGATTGATCTGTGGACCTTCTCGCTGCAAATATGTGTTAAACGGAAAATGAAACCATTTTCATCTCTTTGTCATATTAATTACTGAACAGCCTCCGTTGAGGTTTACATTATGTCATTATAGGTTCTGACATTGTTTATTATTTGTGTTTTTAAAATGCCGAGGTGCAATTCAATAATTTGAGTTTCAAAAGTTGAGCTACACACGATTACGTCACAAACACGAGCTGAGATGTAGAATTATACTCAACAATAGCCATGGTACCACTATAGTCTGATCTAAGAGACAACATGTACACATAATATGTAAAGCTCTTTTTTAAAATATCTTTTTATGCAAATTACGCCTAATAACCTAAGCCACACGCATCATATACGAACATCTACCTTTTCTGATTGATAGTGATTTAGCAAAGACATATTCAGTGAACCCGAGTTAGCGATGGAGACATACACACGTTGACCATGGAGCCTCTAGCCAACCTCTATGCATTGGCAGAGTAGCGACAAAAAAGTTTTGCCGATGGCACGACATGTTTAAATATGAATTGGCAGCGTCTCAAGTGTTTACCTGAGAGCAGACGGTTGTTATTTGAATTTCCGCTAATTTAATTCCATGTCAAGTAGTCTGTATAATGACACAGAACACGTATTTTTGTCCTATAATAGTCCTAAGAGTCGTTTAGATTTCTGAGATTTTAACCTTAACGACAAGCACTTTGACTTAACAATTTATAAAAGCACACACACTTTCCACTATCTATGATAAAATGGTAGAGTAGACAGGTGGTGGATATCTTGAACCGTTGTACTGTTCTACTGTTGTATTGTCCTGCGAATTACGTCATATTTCCGAGACGGTGACACGCACATTCCGACTTGTGTTCAAACAATTGATGTTTAACTTCAGGTTAAACCTTTCAACACTTCAAACGTGGCAAGAGCAAGCTATCGGAATTCTTTTGAAATCGAGTCCTCTCACTCAGTTTGGAAGTACACGGTGCGCGCTGTTCTGGTTGATCTTTGAACGTTTTTGAAAAGAGAGATGGTTACCGATGACCTAGCACCTTCATATGTTCTTATGTTAATTAAATTGCACGAAATATTGTTCATAGACTCAAAATCAAATGTCAGGGACGGTTTGACGTCCAAAATTGTCAATTGTCTAGGAAAAGTCTCTATTTATCGCAATGTTGACAAAGTATTTAATGTTTACTTTCTTGTCACAACGAGGTGGATATGTTAAAGGCACATGAGCTGCAACTTTTGACATTATTTTCATGATTTTATATTTAGATTAAAATTAGTTCATAGAAATGTTCTCACTCAGAGATGTTTATTCTACTATAATTATCCACTAAGTTGGACTGCAGGGGGAGGTTTCAGTAAGACAAATAATAAACGGGTGCCGCACTCAAATATGGCCGCCTCCATATAGCTACATGATAAACAGCGTAAATGGTAAATGTACACATTTAAATCTTTACAAATGCAACATGGTGCAACCGACTGAAGGACGGGAAAGGGATTCACTCCACTTTGACAAAAAAGTCTGCGTTTTTCACCTAATATGGCAAGATTTTGAAAATGGCGGGAAATTTAAAATGGACAAAAATCTGTTCAATTTCTTGCCTATTCTGTCACAAGCAAATATTGTTGAGGCACAGTTAATGACTATATCGTTCAATTTGTAGATTGCAATAAATATCTGAGGAAATTGAAGGTACCTTGAGGTTGGACAAATTTCGCAGAGTTGCAGCTCATGGGCCTTTAAGCAGACGTGTCTGAAAAGAACGATTCTCATGAGTAGATTTAGCCATGAACATGATAAACAGATATTCGTCTATTTCACAACTAATAAAATTTGACATGAATATTGCAAAGTTTCCTTGAGGAAAGTTTGAGTATATTTTATCATTTTTGAGGCGCGTTTTACCTAACTGACTCGAGTGTTTGTCGGGCCGTATCTGCACGCAAGTTGAATACAATGTACTTTGTCGTGTTCCTCATAGAGATTTGCTTTGACGAAAGTGAACACGGTGATAGAAACCAGACAATAACTAGAAGTGCATGGAGATAGGAATATGACTTCACAGAAATAGCGTGACTATAC
Organism: Ptychodera flava; assembly: GCF_041260155.1. Taxonomy (NCBI): domain Eukaryota; kingdom Metazoa; phylum Hemichordata; class Enteropneusta; family Ptychoderidae; genus Ptychodera; species Ptychodera flava. The sequence continues at coordinate 39,986,236 of NC_091940.1, forward strand.
TTGCACAGAGTTTTTAGACTTTTAGTTCGTTTTTTTTTTTCGTAATCGACATCGCCAGCTGTATCTCTTACATATCTCTTCATATATCTCACATATCTCTTATATATGACGTCGTAGCTAGTAAGTATTGCTCTGAAGATGATGAGGAAACCCTTTAAATTATTGATACAGTGACGACGATTGGTAACTGATCACCACACGGAAGAAGGTAAGCTGAGAATTAAAATTACTGAGGAAGTTAGATGTGGAGATATATTAATCCAATCTAGCGTGGCCAAACTCCAGCCAACCATGAGTGGCCAAACTCGAACCCTACCCGATAGAATACTGTCGAACAGAAATTTTAATCTCTGAAATTTTTGGTGTAATAATGGCAAATTTAGTCCCATATTTTTTCATTTAGTCTTTACTGTTCAAAGTTTTACTTTTGTATTACTTTATGGCAAGAATGTGAAAATTTAGAAAACCAAGCATGTTGACCCCATCTTTTTTCTTTAATATTTGATTATAGTCATATAGTCGGGTCGGAAGGTAGGGTTCCCATGCACCCCATGGATGTATTTTTTTAACATACATTTTTGTAATCCTTAGGGTCTATATTTAATGAATTTTGATGTTCCCAAAATCAAATCGTGTCCCATGGGGTTCATTTGGCGCCATCTTTGCCGCCATCTTGGCCGCCATCTTGGATTTCAACGATGGGGTAGGGGTCACGTATCTACCGCTCGACGGAAACAGAAACAATAAATACTATAAACGTTACATTTTTAGAAAGCCAAGATCATGGCCCTCTCATTGATATATAACTTAATAGGGATTAATTAATATTCGAACGTCGATTAGACTTTATATCGGCCATTGGCCGTAAATCGTAAAATTTGCTAAATTTCACACCCAATAATTAAGTTCCCGTTCCTCCAAACAATTTTTCATAAGGTATTTACATATTTTTTGGAAGAACTCAGTGCAATAAACAAGAAAAACAAGATTAAAAGTATGTGTCTTGAGATTTAGTGGGTGCATGAGCTTGTTTTCTTATTACGCGGTATGCCACATATCCGTGTGTAACATAAGGGGTAGGGGTAATGTTTCCCTTTCTGTTTCGAATCATGAATGATGAAACCATACAAATATTACATTTTTTGAAAGTGCTGCATCAGACCTTTCTAAAAATATATAGATTTATGGGGAAAAATTGCATATTCAAAAGTTACAAAGCTTAAACCTTTCGGTTTGTGTCGATTTTAAGTGATTTTTTAAGAACGAAATTACAACATATGGGGTAGGGCTAATGTTTCCCTTTCTTCCTCGAACCATGAATTACGAAACCATATAAATGTTATACTGTTTAAAGCTCTGAAATGGGCCTTTCCAAACATGTATAGTTTTTTTGGGAAAAGTCCATATTTTAAACTTACAAAGCTTATGCCTTTCAGTTTGTGTAAATTTTAAGTGATTTTTTTAAGGACGAAATTACAACATATGGGGTAGGGGTAATGTTTCCCTTTCTGCCTCGAACCATGAATTACGAAACCATATAAATGTTATACCGTTTGAAAGCTCTGAAATGGGCCTTTCCAAACATGTATAGTTTTATTGGAAAAAGTCCATATTTAAAAGTTACAAAGCTTAAACCTTTCAGTTTGTGTCAATTTAAGTGATTTTTTTCAACAAAATTTTAATATAAGGGGTAGGGGTAATGTTTCCCGTTCTGCCTGAACCATGAATTATGAAACCATATAAATGTTATACCGTTTGAAAGCTCTGAAATAGGCCTTTCCAAACATGTATAGTTTCATTGGGAAAAGTCCATATTTGAAAGTTACAAAGCTTATGCCTTTCAGTTTGTGTCAATTTTAAGTGATTTTTTAAACAAAATTATAATATAAGGGGTAGGGGTAATGTTTCCCGTTCTGCCTTGTACCATGAATTATGAAACCATATAAATGTTATACTGCTTGAAAGCTCTGAAATAGGCCTTTCCAAACATGTATAGTTTCATTTGGGATAGTTGCATATTTGAAAGTTACAAAGCTTAAGCCTTTCAGTTTGTGTCAATTTTAAGTGATTTTTTGAACAATATGCACAAAACAGTTAGTCCGTGACCAGGTATCGAAATCATCCCCTCTAAGGCATTTTACCCACTATGATTTTCTGTTAGCTAGTATTCTCAGCTGTCATAATCTGCTTATTTTCCACTTAACTGATGGTGTCTGAGAGTGGAACGACTTGTTTGTGAAGGGCTATCACGCCCTCGGTAGTAAAATAGGAATGGGTTAGGGGTAACATATTTACCGCTAGTCGGAAACAAAAACAAAAAGTACCATAAACAATACATTCTTAGAAAGCCCAGATATAAGCTTTTTACTTTTTTGATAATTATTCGACTTTAGATGGCGCCAACATTCCGTACGTACGTGGCGGTCAGCAGCTGAATCATTCACATAACGAACGTTGATATGGCCTGAAACTTCGGTAAATTCATTCAAGCAAACTCTTGTTTGATTAAGTTGATAGTTTTCCATTATTTCTTTTTATTTCTAGTATTTGCCATAGCATAACTGAAACGAACCGGGAAACGAAGGTTGTACGTATCTATGTTAATCTGAGCCTGAGCATGGTTTGATAGCAAACAGTTCCGCAGATCATGCTAACGATCGCAACCGTTACCAACAGACTGATTATGCAGAGCCATGCCCCAAAACGCCCAACCAAACTTGGCACTAATCATGATCCCAGTCCATTTCGAGCCGGGCTTTAAGGGAAGTGCGGTGGCCTTTGAAAGACCCTTTGGTTTGGTTTTGTACCGTAGTATAGGAAGAAAACCCGACCTCTCGTCGTTGCTGTGAATGTTTGTGTTGTTTTTAGCCTCTTTTTTGCCTATTTGAAGAATCGTCTTTGCAGCCTTCCATCCTGCGTTCTGTGTAGCGAGTGTCTTCGATCGCTCTCTTAAGTTTGTGATGTACAACTGTCTTGAGTCCCGGTGCTTTATTGGGTGTAGAGGTAAATATTTAGAGATCAGGGTGATATATTGGTTGCCGCAGTGTCTTTCCAGGTGTTGCCACTTTTAAAGGAATTCAACACTCGGTATTATGGCCTGGTAAGTATTCTTTAAGGTGTACCTGTAGGCTACGTGGTACTGAATAGGGGCCACTTAGGTTTCAACAAATTCGATACTCTTGGCTTTCGCTTATACCCCGTTGTATGAGTAACTGGGATCGGAAATGGGAAAGGCTTAATTAATATCCATCTTTGCTAATATTAATTCTCGTTTGGCTTACAGATTGCCACCTCTACTTGTTTCGGTGAAAATTTGACTTTCAATTGGACAAAACATTGAGTATGACTTTCTTCTGTGTGTTATTTAGGCCTATGAAAAACATGAAAATTGCATACATATTGTTGTCAAATATCTCAAATCTTAGATTGTAAGAGATAGGCTTAGGCTTCCCTGTAATCATACAAATGAGTTAAATGGGAATTTATTGGAGTAGATTACAGTAATCGAAGAGAATGGTTGACACTATAGAAAAACTTATCTCGGATTGCGGGGACCTAACTATAAAAGAACAGCACAGAATACTTGCCGGATGTATTGACTGTTCATGAACAGTACAGGCTAGTACAACATGGAATGTAAAACATACAAATCAAAGAAGTGGCAAAGTTTATATTACATCATTACTATCAGGATTAGGATTTTCCCAATCTATAAATAAGCTATTACTTGATTACACCTTGATTCAGCGTGACTAACATTTTGCATTTGCCACGCAACCAGCCATGCCCGTCCCTGGGATCGCGAACAATGCCTTTAACGAAGCTTTTGAACGCTTTTTGTGAATTGTGTAAGAATGTCCTCTTTGTGGTGTATAATGTGTGAAGCCGTTGTCTAGCTCGCTTGATTCTGATGATTATGTTGACTTATTTTTTCTCAGCTGCTGGTGGCTGATCTAGCTCGAAAGTTAGATCAATCTAGCTTCTCTGATTCGATCATGCTGGTGGGAGTGGTATCTTCAAGCATTGACCCTAAAACGTCCGTTTGTAGGGTCTTTGCTTCAAAGACGTCAGGGTCTAACATTGGTTAAATGTCATCCATGATAAAAAAACTAATGATAGATTCACTCACAAGGCATTTAAACATTGAGGTGTCAATGGGAATATAAGCCTTTTTAGTCATTTTCTGAGGTTTGTCTCGCCTTCTTATTGCTTGGTGTAGAGAGTGTTTGTTCGCCTTCTGTTTACTATTTAGTTGCGTAATTTGAATGCGTTCTGTGACATTTGGCTTTTCGGGTTTTAGTTCCAGAATTATTTTGCTATTGAATTTTAGTACCCAGTCGAAAATGTAATCCTCATTGGGAGTATATAGTGTTCTGCGTTGTAAATAATTTCGAAAAATTGGTTATGATCTCTTGTTTTCTGGTAAGGAAGGTAAAGTGTTGTCGATCCATATATCTTATTATGGAGAAGCTATATTGTGGATTAATGGTGATTGGTTTTCAGCGATAAAAGATTCTCTCGTGTTCCCGTGTGGTATTAAAAGTAACACTATTATAGTGAGCTCTGATTTGCCCAGACGGTCACCTGACTGTGCATGTATTTACGATATACTGTAAAGTTTGCCATTCCTATCTCCAAAGTGGGTTTCTTTCACATTGTTTGTATTTTCATCACAAGTTTCAATATACTGATATAATATAGCGATAAACAACCCCTATAAGTTGGGTACACCACTCGAGCTCGGTTTTGACCATTTCACTCCTTATACACACGACTGAAGTTCGTGCGTATATGTTGTTTACCGGTCGAAACCGTGTGGTATCCTTTCAAAGTGGTGCTTTATTACTTAATATATATCTCTTGCGATACAATTAAAGAAAAGGATTGATTGTTGCTGCTGTCATATCAACTTTGCGTGACGACTATGACATCCAATTTAGTGTTTGTGGGTTTGGAATATATAATTTTTGACATATTATAGCTGTTAACTTTCTTTCCCTAATTTGAGTTATTGAAATGAGTAAAACGTCTTTTATTAACCACCATTTTAGCTTTTTATTGCTATTTAATGCCTATAGAGTATTTTTCTATGTTCCTTTTAACAAGTAAATGTCAGTAAAGTAACACAAACTTTTGAGTTTAGGCATTGTCACTGCATAATTTTTGAGTTTACCCCATCAAGCCATATCTTGTTGGAAAAAGAGCTGCGTTAGTGTTTCAGAGATATGATATTTATGTGGCTTCCTTATTCGCTGCGTTTTGTAAGAGAGGAAACATTACCCATACCCCTATCCCTTAAATGTATATTATAGAGGGATGTACGGCATACCATATATTAGGTAAACAATCGACGCACCCCATAAGTCTCAAGAAGATACACTCCTTTAATGTTTTTTACTTCTCTATTGCATTAAGTTCTTTCAACTGATATATAAATACCTTGTAAAAATTGTTTGGAGGAACATGAACTTAATCATTGTTTTTGAAATTAAGCAAATTTTACAATTTACATTTCATGTCCGATATAAAATCTAATCGATGTTTGAATATTGATTTATCCCCATTTAGTTGTATACCAATGGTAAGGGGATTATCTGGGCTTTCTAAGAATGTATTGTTTAAGGGTTTTTTTGTTTTTGTTTCCGACTAGCGGTAAATATGTTACCCCTAACCCATTCCTATTTTACTACTGAGGGCGTGACAGCCCTTCACAAACAAGTCGTTCCACTCTCAGACACCATCAGTTAAATGGAAAATAAGCAGATTATGACAGCTGAGAATACTAGCTAACAGAAAATCATAGTGGGTAAAATGCCTTAGAGGGGATGATTTCGATACCTGGCCAACGGACTAACTGTTTTGTGCATATTGTTCAAAAATCACTTAATATTGACACAAACTGAAAGGCTTAAGCTTTGTAACTTTCAAATATGCAACTATCCCAAATGAAACTATACATGTTTGGAAAGGCCCATTTCAGAGCTTTCAAACAGTATAACATTTATATGGTTTCATAATTCATGGTACAAGGCAGAACGGGAAACATTACCCCTACCCCTTATATTATAATTTTGTTCAGAAAATCACTTAAAATTGACACAAACTGAAAGGCTTAAGCTTTGTAACTTTCAAATATGCAACTATCCCAAATGAAACTTACATGTTTGGAAAGGCCCATTTCAGATCTTTCAAACAGTATAACATTTATATGGGTTCATAATTCATGGTACAAGGCAGAACGGGAAACATTACCCCTACCCCTTATATTATAATTTGTTTAAAAAATCACTTAAAATTGACACAAACTGAAAGCATAAGCTTTGTAACTGTCAAATATGGACTTTTCCCGATAAAACTATACATGTTTGGAAAGGCCCATTTCAAAGCTTTCAAACGGTATAACATTTATATGGTTTCATAATTCATAATTCGAGGCAGAAAGGGAAACATTACCCCTACCCCATATGTTGTAATTTCGTTCTTAAAAATGACTTAAAATTGACACAAACTGAAAGGTTAAAGCTTTGTAACTTTCAAATATGCAACTTTCGCCAATAAAACTATACATGTTTGGAAAGGCCCATTTCAGAGCTTTTAAACAGTATAACATTTATATGGTTTCATAATTCATGGTTCAAGGCAGAACAGGAAACATTACCCGTACCCCTTATATTATAATTTTGTTTAAAAAATCAATTAAAATTGACACAAACTGAAAGGCATAAGCTTTGTAAGTTTAAAATATGGACTTTTCCCAATGAAACTATACATGTTTGGAAAGGCCCATTTCAGAGCTTTCAAACGGTATAACATCTATATGGTTTCATAATTCATGGTTCAAGGCAGAACGGGAAACATTACCCCTACCCCTTATATTAAAATTTTGTTGAAAAAATCACTTAAATTGACACAAACTGAAAGGTTTAAGCTTTGTAACTTTCAAATATGGACTTTTCCCAATAAAACTATACATGTTGGAAAGGCCCATTTCAGAGCTTTCAAACGGTATAACATTTATATGGTTTCGTAATTCATGGTTCGAGGCAGAAAGGGAAACATTACCCCTACCCCATATGTTGTAATTTCGTCCTTAAAAAAATCACTTAAAATTTACACAAACTGAAAGCCATAAGCTTTGTAAGTTTAAATATGGACTTTTCCCAATAAAACTATACATGTTTGAAAGGCCCATTTCAGAGCTTTTAAACAGTATAACATTTATATGGTTTCGTAATTCATGGTTCGAGGAAGAAAGGGAAACATTAGCCCTACCCCATATGTTGTAATTTCGTTCTTAAAAAATCACTTAAAATCGACACAAACCGAAAGGTTTAAGCTTTGTAACTTTTGAATATGCAATTTTTCCCCATAAATCTATATATTTTTAGAAAGGTCTGATGCAGCACTTTCAAAAAATGTAATATTTGTATGGTTTCATCACTCATGATTCGAAACAGAAAGGGAAACATTACCCCTACCCCTTATGTTACACACGGATATGTGGAATACCGCGTAATTAGAAAACAAGCTCATGCACCCACTAAATCTCAAGACACATACTTTTAATCTTGTTTTTCTTGTTTATTGCACTGAGTTCTTCCAAAAAATATGTAAATACCTTATGAAAAATTGTTTGGAGGAACGGGAACTTAATTATAGGGTGTAAAAATTTAGCAAATTTTACGATTTACGGCCAATGGCCGATATAAAGTCTAATCGACGTTCGAATATTAATTAATCCCTATTAAGTTATATATCAATGAAAAGGCCATGATCTTGGCTTTCTAAAAAGTAATGTTTATAGTATTTTATTGTTTCTGTTTCCGTCGAGCGGTAGATACGTGACCCCTACCCCATTGTTGAAATCCAAGATGGCGGCCAAGATGGCGGCAAAGATGGCGCCAAATGAACCCCATGGGACACGATTTGATTTTGGGAACATCAAAATTCATTAAATATAGACCCTAAGGATTACAAAAATGTAGGTTAAAAAAATACATCCATGGGGTGCATGGGAACCCTACCTTCCGACTAGACTAATATGCCAGAATTCAAAAAACTTAACAATTTTTCAAGTCGTCTTGTTTTCCATGTGTTACTCTCTGGCCTGATCTTGTGTACAAGTATGTTTCACTGTCATGAGCGTCATTTGACCCAAACTCTTTCTTCAACTACCATGTACATCAGGGTCAGAGCTATCTCTGTCACTGCTCAGGTATGCAGTGACAGTGACACTGCAGTAGCAGGGCTGTACCTGATCGTGACACTGCCCGTAGGGAGTAGCTGTATTAACTTTGATAATTTTGGCAATATTTTTTTTCAGTTTATACAACTGTGTTCTTGTTCTACTCCCTACAGCATGTTGAACTGTCCAGTATTCAGCTTGCTATCACAGCCTGTGTATGTGTACCATGCATTTGTATCACTGACAACTGACTGTCAGTCTGGACTCTAATTAAATTATCACCTAATACATATTTATATATACAGGCTTTGTCGACAAACTGAATATTTGTGTTTGAGCATGCTGTAGGGAGACAGCAAGAAACTGTAGTTGATATATTTCATAGAAATATTGCAAAAATCATCAACAGTTGCAGCTTCTGCACTGTTACTTGGCCCGTTTGTTTGTTTTTTATAACAAATCACAGGTTTAGATTTTTTTCAAGATAAAAGTAATGAAATATGGCCAAATGGTTCTAGATTTTTGAAATTATTACTAATATTATAACAATTGGATGGCATAAAAATGGTATTCATTTTTCAATAAATAACCTACAAAAAACTTGGAATTGGAAAATGTGAAACATAAAAGGGAACCAAAAAAAATAGCAAAATTTTCAAGTTCCCCCCTCTTCTAACCCCAAAATTTTCGAATCCCCACCTGAATTCCTCCAGCCCCCCCTAAACATTTTTGTGAACGCAGCCTAAAAGTTAAACAAGAACCAGGCAAAACAACAACGGAACCATGGCGACTAATAAACAGAGTTTCGAGCAAGGTTTCTTATCTCTCAGGAAAATATTATAGGACTGAATTCCCCTATTCTAGAGTTTATTTTTCTTTCTGCCACATATCTTTCATTTAGACAAGAAAACACTTAGAGTAAGATTTAACTGCGCAAAAATTCCATGTGTCTCCATAGTATTTTCTTGGTCCATCAGTTAATTATGAAGTAGAAAGGCGAACTTTTTAACTACACCGAGCAGAGCACCGTTTGCTAGATAAATTAATCTTGTGTGAATGCAATATGTCACACGGATTTCGTATCTGAAGTAAAGAACAAGAAATGTGAAAGTTAACACTTTACCAAGTATAAAGAAGACATTTTATTTATTTATTTATTTATTTATTTATTTATTATTTATTTATTTATTTTGACGTCTATGATGATAGTAAGAACATTCAATAAATCATCGTTACTATGGCAACGAAACTTTATAAACAGCTCCATGGAAAATTGAATGAAAGCCGGATTTCAACATTTTTTTGGATCACATGCCTGTTGATTATGAAGGGGATTGCGATTAGAGATTGGAACATTGCGTGTTATCACCATTTACGCAACCGCACCTTTGTTCTGCTGCTGAGTACTTGTTTTTGTGAATGGGGGAATTTTACAGTTCATTAGCCACAGGCTTAAGCGTCTTGCAACATGTGAAACTCCCTCAACTTATCGGTATTACGTGGGCGCAGAGCAGCGAATCGTTCTAGACCTTCAGCGTCTATCGTGTTCAACATTTCGAGAGAACCAGCAACTAGCTGTGTTCAACCAGAATAGATAATTAGTATGTCACTCTAAAGCCCTGAAGAAAAGTTTGTCATGGAATTATGGGACAGTGGTAGTCCAAACCTCACCGAAGGCTTCGACAGCTGTAAACTTAGAAATCTACGGTTGATACAATTATGTACTACTCTTTTTGGTAATCCACGAAATAGGAAAGTGGGCATCAATCTTACCTAAGGAAGCCAGAATCATTTAACCATCCTGGTTGATATACAGCGTGTCTTGCACCTTGGAAACTTTGAACCCGTGATAAGGTTCAGCCATTTTAGTGTCGTCCGCCTTGCAAAGGTTGAGATAGGACCGGGCCTGCTATAACCTTCAAGGGTCGATCTCCTACTTCAGTGTGTACCTGGAAAAGCTTAGACAGCGACAGTAAACATTTAAATACATCACATATATTTGCATGACTGGTCTGGAAACTAACTTTGCATATTTACATATGAAACGGAAACCGTTGGAAACGACCAACGAAGGGGATCCGTGTTACTTTTAAGGACAGTGTTATTGTTTAATCTTGTTTGATAGCTCTCTTCACAATTCACATTCCAATTGATCCTTCTACAAACAATCGTCGAAAACGTGTAGACATCGCCTGAGGGCAGACTATGGTAGTTTCTCTGCCGTCTTGCGGGGATTCATTGTTAAAGAGCGACCGGTTCCACCGGAAAACGCTCACAAGAGATCGACCCTGCATCCAATCGTTGAATTTGGAAACAGTGTGGTGGATGGAAGTGAAAGTGATCTCTACTCCCTACTAAATTCTAATGTTATTGCATCTTGGATAGACCGTTTCATCATAACAAAACTAATTCTACACACCTAATGAAATCCCACATCCACATATTCACTGAGGTTTGTTCCCCCGTTTCGTCTCGTGTAGACTTTGTCTAGTAAGAACATTTTACTTAAATGAAGACGTTTGACTCCTGTTTTAGACTCAGGCACAATCGTTGACTCCGTATATAACATATGTTTGAAAAAACATTTTAGAGTTTGACTCGAGTATTTAGCAAATACAATGAACTTTTTATCATCCACAATCACCCCCATGCCACGGAAAATCGTAGCCTGTGCTTTGTAAATTGAACTCTCGCGGATACGCATGTACTCATTCCGGGAAAAGTACTCTTGGATACAATCACGACAATGATTCATTACGTTGGCGCCGCCTCGATTTCTCTCTCAGTCACTAATCTGGCGCGCAAACCAACATGTAAAGTTAACGCAATTTCGTCTGGTTAAATGTCTGACATGAGTAGGACTTTGGTAAGTATGTTAACATCAACAAAAACAACAACAACAACAACAACACAACAACAGTATAACAACAACAGCAGCAAAAACAACAGCAGCATCAGCAAAAACAACAACAACAACAACAACAACAACAACAACAACAACAACAACAACAACAATAATAATAATAATAATAATAATAATAATAATAATAATAATACGAAGAGCGAAATTTATTGTAGCCACTGTTATTTAAAATAAAGCAGGCTGGGCTCGAAACAAGTTTCCAACTTTTGCATGTACTTTGTTCGAGAAAGTTCACCTTCATAATAAATAACAAACTTTGTTTTTTTGAAAAGCTATTTCCCTAGGGAAATAGTTGTGACCAAATAACAAATATAATAAATAACAAACTCAGGGGTCATCGTACAGTGTTTCGGATTAGAGAAAAAACTTGTCCAAATTTATCTATATTATACATTTAAAATGACTATTAGCCCTCAGCCAATAGCAAAATATATTTTCTATTTTCACGCCACAATGACTGAAAACTTTATGTACTCGACAAAATAAAATAGGTCCATAAAAAGCAAAAACAAAGACAGATCGTAATACATTCACATATATATATATATATTTCTATATTATATTCAAATCAGGCAATGTATAGTGCTCGATAAGTTTCGCCAGGGCACAGGTATTTTTATAACATGCCACATGCTCATTTCGTGTCGCGATTGACCAGAATACGTCACGTGACGAGAAAATAGATACGTCTAGTCTCTACCGGATCGACAAAAGTGACGTCAGAGGGCATTTTTTGAAAAGCTATTTCCTAGGGAAATAGTTGTGACCAAATTTGGAAAAGTGCCCGGTCACGTGACCGCAGTGTCGTCTGCAGCTTTGCAACAATGGCTGGTGACTAGAACGTGATGTGCGTCCGGGATAGGTGACGACACATTCTCTAAAACAGATTTTCCAACATTTTCCAACATTCAAACAGCGTAGGAACTTGAACAGCTCATCGACGGAAAAGATCAAAGTGCAACTAAGGATGTCGCTAGGTATGCTTAGAATATTTTTTGAAAGAAAGTGGTACCACGTACAACTGAAACCGCTGTGGAAACATCATCCTGTAAACTTTTCACAATGGATTGTTGCGGTACAAAATATCAAACACATTTAAAACTATATTATAACAATATAACATGAGCATGTTGTGTGTTATAAAACACCTATAGCCTGGTCTTTATTCGGGCTATAGCGCCCGTCTATTACCCCTCGTGGCCGTGTGTTACCAGAAACACATCGCTATACCCCACGGGGTAATAGACGGGCGCTATAGCCCTCATTACCAGGCAATAAGTGTTTACTAGGCATGAGACTTGTTGTGGTCACTCTACAGTCTGTTCATGCGCTCGGCAATCATCAGAAGTGATGTTGGCAGGTTTCAGGAGAAAACAACAACAACAACATCAATAGCAATAACATTAATAACATCAATAACAATAATAATCATAATAATAATAATAATACAATATATGTGTCTGTATCTCTCTGTGTGTCTCTGTATGTGTCTGTGTATACATGTCTGTGTATGCGTGAGTATGTGTGTAAGTTTATTAGCTATGCGGTCTAGTACACCTGGCGGCTGGCAATCAGTCTGGCGCTACGCCTGTGCAAATGATGGTAAGCTTACATATGTAGCGCATTTGTGTTTTCTCATCCAAAAATTAACATGATGTACTAACAGAATATTGTATGACTACTAGAGAATTACAGGTTTCTTCAAAAGGCAATGCCCTGTCAATGATCTACATATATCAGTCAGCTTACTAATGCTTTATTCAAAACAATTGAGCGGCCAAATAATTCCCTTCAAAGGGTTTTATATCACACAGTCGAGGTAATGTGATGAATGAAGTAATGATTTTATTCATGTCAGTTTGGTCATGGGATTTACTCATGTCAGTTTGGTCATGGGAAAAATGAATACTTGACATTTGTATTCATTAACTACCGTACTCATTCAAACGTAAACCCTCGTGTAGTTTCCATGCCATATGTTCGAGAATTTTGAAAATGCTGTACATTCGTGTACAGGCCTCCACCGAAGTGTAGTTCAAATACGGAATTCAAATTAGACGATACTGTGGCTGACCTATCAAATATGTTCAAAAATGTGACAGTAAATTTTCCTTTGCCAGATTTATGAACATGATATTATAATTGTATTGTCGGAACATGTTGTACAGCAGGTTCTGTGTTTAATATACTTCTTTGTCTGTACAAGTCGAGGCCTGCATTTCGATGATCGTCATCAACAGTCCAAAGGTCAATATAGTACCTTTCAAAATAACGTGCATGGCGGCCATACATTGCTCGGGCGGTACAGTCGCGTTCTAGTAAATTTCTAACACATGTGGATTTTTTACTCACTGTATTATTGGAAAGCGGTACGTGTGTTTGACGACAAGCAGCTGCAGCTGTAAGGCAGTCAATACGTGAGGGAGACTCCTCCCAATAAGAAACATTTAAAACTTGCTTTCAAAAGAATGACTTTTCGGTAATGTGGAACAGCTGTACATGAATATTTATGCACCAAACCCCCTTTTTATCATCTTTAGAGAACCCCTCTTCTGTTCATCATTTGAGTGACACACAGTCCCATTCTTCGGACCCCCGGTTGTAAATATGTTGGCTCCCTAAGAAGATTCGAGAATGAGTATAGTACAGGTACATCAATTTACGATCGGGCAAACTATGTCACATATGGCGCAAGCGCATTTCGTAACGTAAACAATGCTATAATTGGTATATTTCCTATATTAAACCAAGTCCTCTTGTAGCACAGTGCGCAATGCACACAGCTTGGCTAGATGCCAAACAATTGTCGAGGGGCATGTCCGCTTCTCAAAGCTTTGTCGAGTACCAAGGAGTTTCAAACTGAACTCTTCAAAATCACAGAGACTCAAGTTTGGTTAAAATGCCTCGTAAGTATAACTTTTTTTGTTAGACAATGGAGAAATAGTATCAATTGCCCATAAGTACGTTCAGACGAAGAAGTATACTTCTCGGTATTGGTTTCACTCTGGTAATTCGTCTCGATCCAGTGAAAAGTCCATGAAACTCTCGTTTAACGACTAGTATATATTGTGCAAGTTTACAAACAAATTTTAGCCATGGGCTCACCCTTGTAATCCGCCTCTTTACCGGGAGTTTCATGTTATAATGATAAACAAGGATCTTTGACTGGACCAATTCCGATTACATGTTATTTATATTCAACGATAATTATTAGGTCATATATTCATTCAAAATAATTTAGTGGCGAATTATTCCCTCCCAAAGTGTTGTTATATCACACAGTCGAGGTATGTAGTGAATGATATAATGATTTTCTCTTGTGAGTTTGGTCACGGAAGAATGAATATTTGACATTTGTTCTCATCAACAACAGTACTCGTTCAAACATAAACCCTTTGTAACCCCTTCCCATATTTTTGAGGATTTTGAAAATGTTGTAGATTCGTGTATTGGACCCACCCATGTGTAATTCAAACGTGGAATTCCAATTCGACGATTGTATGGCTGGACCAACCAGACATATTTAAAAAAATGTTCCTGTAAATTTTCACTTGTCACATTTAAGAACATTTTATTTAAGTCGTATTGTAAATATATGCCCTACAGCAGATTCTGTGTTTAATATACCTCTATGACTGTACAAAGCCGAGGACTGTATTTCGATGATCGTCATCAACAGTCCAAAGGTCAATATAGTACCTTTCAAGATAACGTGCATGGCGGCCATATATGGCTCGGGTGGCACTGTCGTCACATTCTAGCAAATTTCTAACGCATGTGGAGTTTTAACTCACTGTATTATTGGAAACCGGTACTACGTGATGAGTGATTGACGACCAAGCAGCTGCAGCTTTAAAGCAGTCAATACGTGCGGGAGACTCTTTCCAATAGGAAACGTTTGAAAACTTGCTTTCAAAAGAATGACTTTTCGGTAATGTTAAACAGTTGTACAAGAAGATTTATGCACTAAACCCCCTTTTCATCATCTTTAGAGAACCCCTCTTCTGTTCATCATTTGAGTGACACACAGTCCCATTCTTCGGACCCCGGTTGTAAATATGTTGGCTCCCTGAGAAGATTCGAGAATGAGTATAGTACAGGTACATAAATTTACGATCGGGCAAACTATGTCACATATGGCGCAAGCGCATTTCGTGACGTAAACAATGCTATAATTGGTATATTCCTATTTTAAACCAAGTCCTCTTGTGGCACAGTGCGCAATGCACAGCTTGGCTTGATGCCAAACAATTGTCGAGGGGCGTGTCAATTTTTCAAAGCTTTGTCGAGTACCAAGGAGTTTCAAACTGAACTCTTCAAAATCACAGAGACTCAAGTTTGGTTAAAATGCCTCGTAAGTATAACTTTTTTGTTAGACAATGGAGAAATAGTATCAATTGCCCATAAGTTCAGATGAAGAAGTATTCAACTTCTCGGCATTGGTTTCACTCTGGTAATTCGTCTCGATCCAGTGAAAAGTCCATGAAACTCTCGTTTAACGACTTGTATATATTGTGCAATAATACTAACTAATTTTAGCCATCGGCTCACCCTTGTAATCCGCCTCATGTTATAGTGACAAACAAGGATCTTGGACTGGGCCAATTCCGATTACATGTTATTATTGAAAGATAATTATTAGGTCATATATTCATTCAAAATAATTTAGTGGCGAATTATTCCCTCCCAAAGTGTTGTTATATCACACAGTCGAGGTATGTAGTGAATGATATAATGATTTTCTCTTGTGAGTTTGGTCACGGAAGAATGAATATTTGACATTTGTTCTGATCAACTACCGTATTCGTTCAAACATAAACCCTTGTGTAGACAACTTCCAATATTTGTGAGGATTTTGAAAATGTTGTACATTCGTGTATTGGACCATAGTCCCTCCACTCACTGTGATTGGACCCAGCCATATGTAGTTCCAAACATGGTATTCCAATTCGAGGATTGCATGGCTGGACCTATCAGACATATTTATAAAATGTTTTGAGTAAATGTTTACTTTTCACACTAAAGAACATGTTTAATATACCTCCCTGACTGTACAAAGCCGAGGACTGTATTTCGACGATCGTCATCAACGGTCTGAAGGTCAATATATAGTCTAACATGCTACACCTCGAACCTGCGCCTGTGCTTGATCGGCGCACGGTGTGCCACACAAGCGGCGAGTAACCACAGGGAAAATATGCCAGTCCCCTGGGTGGGGAAGGTTGGATTCTTTGTGCAGCGGTTTATTTTGTTTCATTTTAATTCGTATTTTCGACTGTGATGTTTCAAATAAGGATTTCGATTCAAAACTCTCTGACTGCTTTCTATATTAGCTACAAGTCCTTATCTCGTCTCCAACCTGTGTATATACACTGCAAACGGGCTAATTGGCTGTCCGTCCCACACTTAGTAAAATATTAAGAAGTGTGGGACGGCTGTGGTGTTGACTTAATCAATTAATCCGCTGATAGGACAGCCGATTAGCCAGTTGGCAATGTGTTTACACAGGTTGGAGACGAGATAAGGGCTTGTAGTCCCGTCGGTGGCTAACAGACTAAGCTTGCACAGGTTCAATAAATACTATGCGAGTTACCGGAAATGTACCGGGTAAATGCCTCGGCGCCGCCATCATGTTTTTTTAGTGCTTGTAGGCCTAAAGAAACAAATACGAAGTATTATTTTTTCACTCGCAATCAAAAAACATGTTGCTGCCATTACCCAGTAAATATTATTTTTCACCTTTCCATTGATACAAGATATCATTACCATGATTAAAAAATAGAAAAGAGAGAAATCTGTCCTGCATATAACGAGAAGTCACTCTAAGAATGCTGGGATTGAAATCACGTTTAGAAAAGCACCCTCTGTGTCAACAACTAGATGCAAACGGTTTTGAGCAGGTTTTGAGCTTCCAAACTGGACGTTTGGCAGTAAAGTTGTTATGGCAAAGATAATTCATGACAGCATGATAAGTTCCTTATTGTACACAGTGGATTATGATGCAAAATGTTATGCGCAAAAATTGCCATTTATGCCTAACTTTTGACAAATTAAAAGAGAAACTCTATACCTGCCTAGTCTGATAAAGCAAACTGTATACATCAGTGAGTGACAAAGTAAATTTATTGTGTACACAATGTGTGAAGGGTCTTACCAATGTATACAGTCAGTAACAATTATTTTTCATTCATTCTTACACTAATCATGAATCAGTAGCATTATTGATCACGTAACCGTCGACTGTGCATCTTCAGACGGAAATTAAATCTTCATCCTCTGGCGCGACGCCAGGGGTTGATCCCTAAATAATATTAAAGAAAGCAGTCAGACGGTTTGGAATCGAAATTTTATTTGAAATATCACAGTCATTAGGACTTGTAGGTCATAAAGAAAGCAGTCAGACGATTAGAAGTCAAAATTTGTATTTGGAATATCACAGACAAAACTAATAAATTAAAATAAACCGTTGCACAAAGAACCCAACCATCCCCACCCCAGGGGAGTGACATCTTTTCATTGTGGGGTAACCGCAGGTTACGAGGTCTGGCTAGAATCAACTGAAGAGGAAAGTGATGATGTCAAAAGTGGGATGTCTTTGCTTTGCAAAATTAGTATAACTTTGGACCACAGGGCACTGACGACGACAAAGCATTTTCACTGTACCTATGTACTCGACATGTTTCGTATGTTCACACCGAAAAATAAGCCTGTAAAAAATTATGGCGTGCATATAAACCGAGGTCTTTTATCATCAATTGGCAGTCGAACTGGGCCAAAAAGCTGGGCTTCGTTGGAACGGAGCAAAATATGAAAACGTTGCACAACGCGGATTGATTTTTCATCTGAAAAAACCTTAACATGGCTTGACAACAAAGCAAACATTCCCATGGTTTAGGAAAACTTTCATGTACAACAGAATAAAAGTAAAAATTCCATAAATTCGTCAAGCAAATCTCTAACAATGGGTCATAGTTTTTGTATATACATGGGCCAAGGTGGTACCTCGTTATGAAAATATCAGGACTACCTCTCCCGGGATGTCGACGATCGACAATCGAAATCGTCCATTCCTTCCAGAAAATCTGCCATTGCTTCTTCCTGCTTCGGTTTCAGGCTGTTTTATTACAAATTTATTCAACCCATACTCAATGGAATTGAGTATTTTCTGCAATTGCTTGGATAGTCGATCGAAGGCCCGGGATCGAAGTGTGATACCGAAGGCTGAACTTAGGTACAAGTGTAAAGAATAGGTATGACACCACAATAAGCGAGAAGTCTAAACCCCTCCAAAACCAACGCATAAAACATGTACACAGTACGTGTAAAGTTGCTCGGTTAAAATATCGCTGTATGCAAATTACATATGCCTAATTACTTATAAGCAACACGTAACATAAACGACATCTACCTTTTCCGATTGACATTTAGCGAAGACATTTTAATTTGCCTCCGATACAAATTTATTCTATGAACCAGAGTTGGCGATAGAGACACACACGTTAGCCATGGAGGTAGGAAGAGAGCTAGCCTACCTCCATGCACTGGCAGAGTAGTAACAAAAGATCGTTTGTGCCGAAGGCATGACATGTTTAAATATAAACAGGCAGCTTCTCAAGTGTATACCTTGACAGTAGACAGTTTGTACTTGAATTTCCCGTAAGCTAATTCCATGTTCACTTAGTTGGTAAAATTATTATAATTATAATTATTTTATTATTATTATTGTTTATTTCAGGCATACATAGGCCCATATCAAAAAAGTTAAAAAATGACAGTGATAAAAGAACATGAATACAAAAGGATTTTAAAAAATATCTGTACATTACAATTCCAAAATGACTCCAAAAGGATGAAAACAGCAACGAGTCAGAATCCACAAAACTGAGAATTAAAATGTTCTCACTTTCAATCAGACGAACCCTGAATTCAAAAGAGCTTGGCGTTGAAGTGAAGTAAAATTCAGAATGCTCCTCTGCACAAATATGTTCCTTATACTACAGGCAAATTTAAGTTGAAAGATGATTCTCATACAATTATTGTACGCAACTCGCATTAGTATTTATCTGTTTTACACTAATAGTCACTCAAGATATTCAGGCAGTATACACTGTACAAATGAAAGCTTTGAAAAGAACATTTTGAACCTCATACGAACAATGACTGAAGTCACGGATGATACAGCTTGTCCTTGCATAAATAAGCTTACACTTTAGCTGTCTCTGATGTCATTATGGTTATCTCCCGTAGACGACACCATGTCGCCCAAATACCATTTTATTTTTACAAACGTGAGCAACTCTCCATAGCGGTACACTTTCGGGTTTCTTACTATTTGCAAGACTTTAATGGCAGAAAGCACATACATCAGATTTACTAGAGTGGAAGAGAATATCATGATCATTTCCATACAGTCTGCATATCTTAATCAATTTTCTGAGTGATTTTACTGAAATGCAAATCAATGACACAGAATACATACTTTGTCCTATAATTGTCTTATCGGTCTTTTTTATTTCTGAGATTTTCGCCTGAATGATAAGCACTTTGACTTTACAATGTCTAAAGTCACACCGTACACTTTCCATGTCTAAGGTAAAATGGTAGAGTAAACAGTTGATGGCTGGATATCTTAAACCGGCACTGCCAACGCGTTCTTGAAAACTTCTAACACATGTGGCGTTTGTAGTCACTGTATTATTTGAAAGTGGTATGTGTGTGTTTGACGACCAAGCAGCTGTAAAGCAGTCAATACATGCGGAAGGCTCCTCCAAATAAGAACTATTTGAAAACTTGATGTGTAAAAGTAATGTGAAACAACTGTTACACAAGAATATTTATGCACAAACCCCTTTTAATCATCTTTAGACAAACCCCTCTTCTGTTCATCATTTTTGAGTCATACACAGCCATTCTTCGGACCCCGGCTGTAAATAGTGACGGCTCCCTGACAAAAGACTGAAAAGAAGATTCGAGAATGAGAATAGTACAGGTAAATCAAATGACTTAAACCATACCATAATTGGTATTTTTCCTTTATTAAAACAAGTCCTGTTGTTGCACAGTGCGCAATGCACAGCTTGGCTAGATGCCAACAAGGCATTGTCGAGGGGCGTGCCAATTTTTCAAAGCTTTGTCGAGCACCAAGGAGTTTCGAACTAAAAACTTCAAAGTCAGAGAGACCCGAGTTTGGTTAACATGCCTCGTAAGTATAATCTTTTTGTTAGACAATGGAGAAATAGTGTCCCCTGTTCATAAGGTAAGATGAAGAAGTGCTCAATTTTCGGCTTTGGTTTCACTCTGGTAATTCGTCTGGATCCAGTGAAAAGTGCATGAAACTCTCGTTTAACGACTTGTATATATTGTGCAATAATATTAACTAATTTTCGCCATCGGCTCACCCTTGTAATCCGCCTCTTTAGTGAATTTCATGTTATAGTGACAAACAAGGATCTTTGACTAGGCCAATTCCGGTTAGACGTTATTATTCAAAGATATTTCTTAGGTCATGTGTTTATTCGAAACAATTTAGTGGCGAATAATTCCCTGCCAAAGTGTTTTAATATCACTGTCGAGATATGTAGTGAATGAGACAATGATTTTCTCTTGTGAGTTTGAACACGGAAGAATGAATATTTGACACTTGTTCTCATCAACTACCGTACTCGTTCAAACATAAGCCCTTGTGTACACAACTTCCAATATTTGTGAGGATTTTGAAAATGTTGTACATTCGTGTATTGGACCATAGTCCCTCCACTCACTGTGATTGGCACCAGCCATATGTAGTTCAAACATGGTATTCCAATTCGAGGATTGTATGGCTGGACCTATCAGACATATTTATAAAATGTGTTGAGTGAATGTTTACTTTTCACATTAAAGAACATGTTATTTAAGTCGTATTGTAGATATATGCTGCACAGCAGGTTCTGTGTTCAATATACCTCCCTGACTGTACAAAGCCGAGGACTGTATTTCAACGATCGTCATCAACGGTCCGAAGGTCAATATATAGTCTAGCATGCCAGACCGAAAACCTGCGCCTGTGCTTGATCGGAACTCTGTGTGCCACACAAGCGGCGAGTAACCACAGGGAAAACATGCCTGTCCCCTGGGTGGGGGAAGGTTGGATTCTTTGTGTAGCGGTTTATTTTGTTTCATTTTAATTCATATTTTTAGACTGTGATATTTCAAATAAGGATTTCGATTCCAAACCCTCTGACTGCTTTCTTTATTAGCTACAAGTCCTTATCTCGTCTCCAACCTGTGTTGGCTGTCTATCCCAGACTTAGTAAAATATTAAGAAGTGTGGGACGGCTGTGGTGTTGACTTAATCAATTAATCCGCTGATAGGACAGCCGATTAGCCAGTTGGCAATTTGTGTACACAGTCGCATTGGCAGTCGAATTGGGCCAAAAAGCTGGGCTTCGTTGGAACCGTCAAAAATATGAAAACGGTGCTCTACGTGGAATGATTTTTCATCTGAAAAAACATTATCATGGCTTGACAACAAAGCAAACATTCCCATGGTTTAGGAAAACCTTCATGTAGGGGCAACAGAATAAAAGTAAAAATTCCATAAATTCGTCAAGCAAATCTCTAACAATGGGTCATAGTTTTGTGTATATACATGGGCCATGGCGGTACCTCGTTATGAAAATAACAGGAGTACCATTCCCAGGATGTCGACGATAGACAATCAAAATCGTCGATTCCTTCCAGAAAATCTGCCATTGCTTCTTCCTGCTTCGGTTTCAGGCTGTTTTATTACAAATTTATTCAACCCATACTCAATGGAATTGAGTATTTTCTGCAATTGCTTGGATAGTCGATCGAAGGCCCGGGATCGAAGTGTGATACCGAAGGCTGAACTTAGGTACAAGTGTAAAGAATAGGTATGACACCACAATAAGCGAGAAGTCTAAACCCCTCCAAAACCAACGCATGAAATATGTACACAATATGTGTAAAGTTGCTCGGTTAAAATATCGCTGTATGCAAATTACATATGCCTAATTACTTTATCAGCAACACGTAACATAAACGAACATCTACCTTTTCCGATTGACATTTAGCGAAGACATTTTAATTTGCCTCCGATACAAATTTATTCTATGAACCAGAGTTGGCGATAGAGACACACACGTTAACTATGGCGGTAGGAAGAGAGCTAGCCTACCTCCATGCACTGGAAGAGTAGTAACAAAAGATCGTTTGTGCCGAAGGCATGACATGTTTAAATATAAATAGGCAGCTTCTCAAGTGTTTACCTTGACAGTAGACAGTTTGTACTTGAATTTCCCGTAAGCTAATTTCATGTTCACTTAGTTGGTAAAATTATTATAATTATAATTATTTTTATTATTATTGTTGTTTATTTCAGGCATACATAGGCCCATATCAAAAAAGTTAAAAAATGACAGTGATAAAAGAACATGAATACAAAAGGATTTTAAAAAAATATCTGTACATTACAATTCCAAAATGACTCCAAAAGGATGAAAACAGCAACGAGTCAGAATCCATAAAACTGAGAATTAAAATGTTCTCACTAGACGAACCCTGAATTCAAAAAAGCTTGGCGTTGAAGTGAAGTAAAATTCAGAATGCTCCTCTGCACAAATATGTTCCTTATACTACAGGCAAATTTAAGTTGAAAGATGATTCTCATACAATTATTGTACGCAACTCGCATTAGTATTCATCTGTTTTACACTAATAGTCACTCAAGATATTCAGGCAGTATACACTATACAAATGAAAGCTTTGAAAAGAACATTTTTGACCTCATACGAACAATGACTGAAGTCACGGATGATACAGCTTGTCCTTGCATAAATAAGCTTACACTTTAGCTGTCTCTGATGTCATTATGGTTATCTCCCGTAGACGACGACACCATGTCGCCCAAATACCATTTTATTTTACAAACGTGAGCAACTCTCCATAGCGGTACACGTTCGGGTTTCTTACTAATTTGCAAGACTTTAATTGGCAGAAAGCACATACATTCAGATTTACTAGAGTGGAAGAGAATATCATGATCATTTCCATACAGTTTGCATATCTTAATCAATTTTCTGAGTGATTTTACTGAAATGCAAATCAATGACACAGAATACATACTTTGTCTATAATTGTCTTATCGGTCTTTTTTATTTCTGAGATTTTCGCCTGAATGATAAGCACTTTGACTTTACAATGTCTAAAGTCACACCGTACACTTTCCATGTCTAAGGTAAAATGGTAGAGTAAACAGTTGATGGCTGGATATCTTAAACCGGCACTGCCAACACGTTCTTGAAAACTTCTAACACATGTGGCGTTTGTAGTCACTGTATTATTTGAAAGTGGTATGTGTGTGTTGACGACCAAGCAGCTGTAAAGCAGTCAATACATGCGGAAGGCTCCTCCAAATAAGAACTATTTGAAAACTTGATGTGTAAAAGTAATGTGAAACAACTGTTACACAAGAATATTTATGCACAAACCCCTTTTAATCATCTTTAGACAAACCCCCCTTCTGTTCATCATTTTTGAGTCATACACAGCCATTCTTCGGACCCCGGCTGTAAATAGTGACGGCTCCCTGACAAAAGACTGAAAAGAAGATTCGAGAATGAGAATAGTACAGGTAAATCAAATGACTTAAACCATACCATAATTGGTATTTTTCCTTTATTAAAACAAGTCCTGTTGTTGCACAGTGCGCAATGCACAGCTTGGCTAGATGCCAACAAGGCATTGTCGAGGGGCGTGCCAATTTTTCAAAGCTTTGTCGAGCACCAAGGAGTTTCGAACTAAAAACTCAAAGTCAGAGAGACCCGAGTTTGGTTAACATGCCTCGTAAGTATAATCTTTTTTGTTAGACAATGGAGAAATAGTGTCCCTGTTCATAAGGTAAGATGAAGAAGTGCTCAATTTTTCGGCTTTGGTTTCACTCTGGTAATTCGTCTGGATCCAGTGAAAAGTGCATGAAACTCTCGTTTAACGACTTGTATATATTGTGCAATAATATTAACTAATTTTCGCCATCGGCTCACCCTTGTAATCCGCCTCTTTAGTGAATTTCATGTTATAGTGACAAACAAGGATCTTTGACTAGGCCAATTCCGGTTAGACGTTATATTCAAAGATATTTCTTAGGTCATGTGTTTATTCGAAACAATTTAGTGGCGAATAATTCCCTGCCAAAGTGTTTTAATATCACTGTCGAGATATGTAGTGAATGAGACAATGATTTTCTCTTGTGAGTTTGAACACGGAAGAATGAATATTTGACACTTGTTCTCATCAACTACCGTACTCGTTCAAACATAAGCCCTTGTGTACACAACTTCCAATATTTGTGAGGATTTTGAAAATGTTGTACATTCGTGTATTGGACCATAGTCCCTCCACTCACTGTGATTGGACCCAGCCATATGTAGTTCAAACATGGTATTCCAATTCGAGGATTGTATGGCTGGACCTATCAGACATATTTATAAAATGTGTTGAGTGAATGTTTACTTTTCACATTAAAGAACATGTTATTTAAGTCGTATTGTAGATATATGCTGCACAGCAGGTTCTGTGTTTAATATACCTCCCTGACTGTACAAAGCCGAGGACTGTATTTCAACGATCGTCATCAACGGTCCGAAGGTCAATATATAGTCTAGCATGCCAGACCGAAAACCTGCGCCTGTGCTTGATCGGAACTCTGTGTGCCACACAAGCGGCGAGTAACCACAGGGAAAATATGCCTGTCCCCTGGGTGGGGGAAGGTTGGATTCTTTGTGTAGCGGTTTATTTTGTTTCATTTTAATTCATATTTTTAGACTGTGATATTTCAAATAAGGATTTCGATTCCAAACCCTCTGACTGCTTTCTTTATTAGCTACAAGTCCTTATCTCGTCTCCAACCTGTGTTGGCTGTCTATCCCAGACTTAGTAAAATATTAAGAAGTGTGGGACGGCTGTGGTGTTGACTTAATCAATTAATCCGCTGATAGGACAGCCGATTAGCCAGTTGGCAATTTGTGTACACAGTCGCATTGGCAGTCGAATTGGGCCAAAAAGCTGGGCTTCGTTGGAACCGTCAAAAATATGAAAACGGTGCTCTACGTGGAATGATTTTTCATCTGAAAAAAACATTATCATGGCTTGACAACAAAGCAAACATTCCCATGGTTTAGGAAAACCTTCATGTAGGGGCAACAGAATAAAAGTAAAAATTCCATAAATTCGTCAAGCAAATCTCTAACAATGGGTCATAGTTTTTGTATATACATGGGCCATGGCGGTACCTCGTTATGAAAATAACAGGAGTACCATTCCCAGGATGTCGACGATAGACAATCAAAATCGTCGATTCCTTCCAGAAAATCTGCCATTGCTTCTTCCTGCTTCGGTTTCAGGCTGTTTTATTACAAATTTATTCAACCCATACTCAATGGAATTGAGTATTTTCTGCAATTGCTTGGATAGTCGATCGAAGGCCCGGGATCGAAGTGTGATACCGAAGGCTGAACTTAGGTACAAGTGTAAAGAATAGGTATGACACCACAATAAGCGAGAAGTCTAAACCCCTCCAAAACCAACGCATGAAATATGTACACAATATGTGTAAAGTTGCTCGGTTAAAATATCGCTGTATGCAAATTACATATGCCTAATTACTTTATCAGCAACACGTAACATAAACGAACATCTACCTTTTCCGATTGACATTTAGCGAAGACATTTTAATTTGCCTCCGATACAAATTTATTCTATGAACCAGAGTTGGCGATAGAGACACACACGTTAACTATGGCGGTAGGAAGAGAGCTAGCCTACCTCCATGCACTGGAAGAGTAGTAACAAAAGATCGTTTGTGCCGAAGGCATGACATGTTTAAATATAAATAGGCAGCTTCTCAAGTGTTTACCTTGACAGTAGACAGTTTGTACTTGAATTTCCCGTAAGCTAATTTCATGTTCACTTAGTTGTAAAATTATTATAATTATAATTATTTTATTATTATTGTTGTTTATTTCAGGCATACATAGGCCCATATCAAAAAAGTTAAAAAATGACAGTGATAAAAGAACATGAATACAAAAGGATTTTAAAAAATATCTGTACATTACAATTCCAAAATGACTCCAAAAGGATGAAAACAGCAACGAGTCAGAATCCATAAAACTGAGAATTAAAATGTTCTCACTAGACGAACCCTGAATTCAAAAAAGCTTGGCGTTGAAGTGAAGTAAAATTCAGAATGCTCCTCTGCACAAATATGTTCCTTATACTACAGGCAAATTTAAGTTGAAAGATGATTCTCATACAATTATTGTACGCAACTCGCATTAGTATTCATCTGTTTTACACTAATAGTCACTCAAGATATTCAGGCAGTATACACTATACAAATGAAAGCTTTGAAAAGAACATTTTTGACCTCATACGAACAATGACTGAAGTCACGGATGATACAGCTTGTCCTTGCATAAATAAGCTTACACTTTAGCTGTCTTCTGATGTCATTATGGTTATCTCCCGTAGACGACGACACCATGTCGCCCAAATACCATTTTATTTTTACAAACGTGAGCAACTCTCCATAGCGGTACACGTTCGGGTTTCTACTAATTTGCAAGACTTTAATTGGCAGAAAGCACATACATTCAGATTTACTAGAGTGGAAGAGAATATCATGATCATTTCCATACAGTTTGCATATCTTAATCAATTTTCTGAGTGATTTTACTGAAATGCAAATCAATGACACAGAATACATACTTTGTCCTATAATTGTCTTATCGGTCTTTTTTATTTCTGAGATTTTCGCCTGAATGATAAGCACTTTGACTTTACAATGTCTAAAGTCACACCGTACACTTTCCATGTCTAAGGTAAAATGATAGAGTAAACAGTTGATGGCGGGATATCTTGAACCGGCACTGCCGACGCGTTCTTGAAAACTTCTAACACATGTGGCGTTTGTAGTCACTGTATTATTTGAAAGTGGTATGTGTGTGTTTGACGACCAAGCAGCTGTAAAGCAGTCAATACATGCGGGAGGCTCCTCCAAATAAGACCTATTTGAAAACTTGATGTGTAAAAGTAATGTGATACAGCTGTTACACAAGAATATTTATGCACAAACCCCTTTTAATCATCTTTAGACAAACCCCCTCTTCTGTTCATCATTTTTGAGTCATGCACAGCCATTCTTCGGACCCCGGCTGTAAATAATGACGGCTCCCTGACAAGAGAGTGAAAAGAAGATTCGAGAATGAGTATATTACAGGTAAATCAAATGACTTAAACCATACCATAATTGGTATTTTTCCTTTATTATATAGTCCTGTTGTTGCACAGTGCGCAATGCACAGCTTGGCTAGATGCCAACAATGTCGAGGGGCGTGCCAATTTTTCAAAGCTTTGTCGAGCACCAAGGAGTTTCGAACTGAAAACTTCAAAGTCCGAGAGACCCGAGTTTGGTTACAATGTCTCGTCAGTACAACCTTTTTTGTTACACAATGGAGAAATAGTGTCCCCTGTTCATAAGGTAAGATGAAGAAGTGCTCAATTTCTCGGCTTTGGTTTCACTCGGTAATTCGTCTGGATCAAGCGAAAAGTCCATGAAACTCTCGTTTAACGACTTGTATATATTGAGCAATAATACTAACTAATTTTAGCCATGGGCTCACCCTTGTAATCCGCCTCTTTACCGAGAGTTTCATGTTATAGTGACAAACAAGGATCTTTGACTAGGCCAATTCCGGTTAGACGTTATCATTCAAGATATTTCTTAGGTCATGTGTTTATTCGAAACAATTTAGTAGCGAATAATTCCCTGCCAAGGTGTTTTAATACCACACAGTCGAGGTATGTAGTGAATGAAACAATGCTTTTCTCTTGTGAGTTTGAACACGGAAGAATGAATATTTGACACTTGTTCTCATCAACTACCGTACTCGTTCAAACATAAGCCCTTGTGTACACAACTTCCAATATTTGTGAGGATTTTGAAAATGTTGTACATTCGTGTATTGGACCATAGTCCCTCCACTCACTGTGATTGGACCCAGCCATATGTAGTTCAAACATTGTATTCCAATTCGAGGATTGTATGGCTGGACCTATCAGACATATTTATATAATGTGTTGAGTAAATGTTTACTTTTCACACTAAAGAACATGTTATTAAAGTCGTATTGTGGATATATGCTGCACAGCAGGTTCTGTGTTTAATATACCTCTATGACTGTACAAAGCCGAGGACTGTATTTCGATGATCGTCATCGACGGTCCGAAGGTCAATATATAGTCTGGCATGCCAGACGTCTAACCTGCGCCTGTGCTTGATCGGAACTCTGTGTGCCACACAAGCGGCGAGTAACCACAGGGAAAATATGCCAGTCCCCTTGGGTTGGGGAAGGTTGGGTTCTTTGTGCAGCGGTTTATTTTGGTTCAAAACAGGGCATTGACGACGACAAAGCATTTTCACTGTACTTTTGTACCCACCATGTCTCGTATGTTCACACCTAAAAATATGCCAGTAAAAAGGTATGGCGTGCATATAAACCTAGGTCTTTTATCACCAATTGGCAGTCGAATGGGCCAAAAGGCTGGACTTCGTTGAAACGGAGCAAAAATATGAAAACGTTCCTCCATGTGGATTGATTTTTCATCTGAAAAAACCTTATCATGGCTTGACAACAAACAAATATTCCGATGGTTTAGGAAAACCTCCATGTGCAACAGAATAAAAGTCAAAGTTCCATAAATTCGTCAAGCAAATCTCTAACAATGGGTCATAGTTTTTGTACATACATGGGCCAAGGTGGCACCTCGTTATGAAAATATCAGGAGTACCTCTCCAGGGATGCCGACGATCGACAATCGCAAGCAACGGAGCAATCTAGTAAACGAGGGATTTACCATACCCTGTCGACAAATTCACGAAATCGTAGATTCTTTCCAGAAAATCTACCATTGCTTTCTCCTGCTCCGGTTACAGGCTGTTTTATTACAAATTTTTTCAACCCATACTCAATGGAATTGAGTATTTTCTGCAATTGCTTGGATAGTCGATCGAAGGCCCGGGATCGAAGTGTGAGACCGAAGGCTGATTCTAGATATAAGTGTAAAAAATAGAAGGTGTGACACCACAATCGGCGAGAAGTCCAAACCCCTCCAAATTCAACGCAATAAAACATGTACACAGTTCATGTAAAGTTTCTCGCTTAGAATATCGCTGTATGCAAATTACATATGCCTTATACGCGATATATACGAACATCTACCTTTTCCGATTGACATTGAGCGAATGCATTTTAATTTACCTGCGCGTGAATGTGTAGTCTGAACACTACGTCTCGTGCTATAATCTTGTCCTTGAGCTTTGCATGTTGACAGAAACTGGAATTACTGCAGAGAATACTTTTAAGGACAACACAAGTGAGTCCCTAAGGTAACAAGTAGGACGTTTAGGAAATCCTTTCAGAAAGTTCACGCCGCCTGTGGCCATTTTGTGGAGTATAAGCTTATACGTACCTGGAGCGACGGTATACAGTATTTCTACTGTACATATTGCCAGATAATATGCGATGGAATTTTTCGTTTCACGTCGTTCAATCATTCAGATGGAAATGCCGGCCTTCTCCAAACTTTGAAAAAAATCAGGGTGACAGACTTTGGAATGCTAACTCTTGTATAACAATGACGTTGAAGACATTTGTATTCGAGCTCGGCAACATTTTTGATTTGAGAACTCTCATCATGGCGGATTCACTGAAACAGTGAGTATTCAACAACTTTTTCCTATGTCCATGTAGCACTTGTGCAAAAATAAGCGAGTCCACAGGCCTTTGGCGAATCAATAAATGCGTTTTTCACCAAGCTGAAAGGTTGAAAGATGCGTCCGTCACTTTGGGACGAGCTAGATAAATGCAGTCAAACCCAGCTGGGCATAGAAATTTGCCATAGTATGACTTTGTTCTGGAGACGACCGGCCGTGCGGTGGAACTTTGCAACAAAGTTTCCATATCTAAACTGACGTACTTGAATGACAGGCACAGGAAACGATGGCCAATAAAAACGCATTCTCGTTGCATTTTGATAATAATGTATCAATCTAAATGACACGGAAATTATGCCTCCTCCCAACAGAAGGGCCATGGTCTATTTTTAGCCCTGCTACAGTATGTCTCAGTGCTGAAAAGGCCATATTGTTGTCATGTTGTCATGGCGACTTTTAAAATTTGCATACAACTGTGAGAGTGAAACGCGTTGTTTATAGGTCACAAAAGTTGCCCAAGTGGACTACCTGGGAAAACCAGATATGAACTGAAAATGCTACGTGTTTCATACAGTTATGTGTAAATTTGAACCTTTGCCACATGTTTGCAACTTCATTGAAAGTATTATGATCAACATAATGAACAATAATCACCGCTGATTAATTCTCAAAGGTCATGAAGTATACAAATATGTAATTAGCTGAAATAAAAATATTAAAGTTCTTTGACTGCTGTCATTTATATAGCAAATGTAATTACCGTTGGCCAAGTCCTTCAAGCCATATATGCCGAGCTGTGAAAGCTCATTAGATATGCAAATTGTAAATTAGCTGACATGAAAATGTGAAATGACTTTCGATATTGTTTTAACCAGGTATAATCATCAATGTTGTCATGTTTTGCCAACTTTGATCAAGTAAATCCCAGTATATATCCCGAATAAGTAAAGTTCATTAAATATGTAAATTAGGAATTGACTTAAGTAAAAATGCTTAATGATTGTCAATAATGTTGTATCATGGTATCTGCAATATATGTAGCAAGTTTTGTCAACTTTGGTCAAGTCAATTCAGATATATATATCTAATTAGGAAAGTTCATTAAACATGCAAATTAGGAATTTGCTGAAGAGAAAAGATTAATGACTTTCAATAATATTGTATTACAGTGTCTGAAATGTACATAGCAAGTTACATCAATTTTGATCAAGTCAATTCAGATGAATATCCCTAAGTATGAAAATTCATTAATATGCAAATTAGGAATTGGCTGAAGTAAAAATAGCGTCAATGACACTGTAGCTCCCATCCTGGACTATTTAGTGTTTGTTCTCTGGTCAGATATTTGAACATGTGTGAAAGTGATAAACTGCATGAAGTGAAAATACTTAAAAGAAATGTACTGGAGACAGTGAAATATGTTTAAAGTAATTATTCAGAATATAAAATGGAAAAAATACAGAATTAGATATATCGAATACTGTGATACAACCATTAACTCAACAAGTCATTTACAATGACATAGTCCCCACTTGTAATAGGAGTACTAGTCTTGATGGGGCAGGAAAATGTGGTCATTAAGAAGTATCATTGGAGTGTATATGTTGAGATCTATGGGCACATAGGTCTATGTCGTTGTTCCCAATGTGAAACACATGAGGCATGTCTAAGTTACGGTTCTAAATCGGGAAAAAAGATCAGACCTACAGCAGTATTGGCCAGCCAAGAAATACATATGCGCATTATAAATGAGGTACAAGATGTGACATCTTAAGGTCTAATATCCTATCAAAATTGGAGGGTATAGAACTTGTGGTTACTGAAATATGCATATATATGTATAATAAAGGTCAAAGGTCATCAAGGTCACATGACATTTTCAAAAAAAATTATATTCCTAATTAATCCCTATATGCCAAAAAATCAGATCTCTAGCTCTATTCGCTTGCCCAGAATTAGATGTGTACATAATTAATGAGGTAAAGCGTGTGCTGTCATAAGGTCTCCCATCCTACTAAATACAAAGGACATAGCAGATGTAACCTCCACAAATGTAATAATCTCCACAAATGTAATATCAACCACAATTGTAATAAAATGCACCCATAAATGTAATATCGCCCATAAATGTAACAAAAATCAACCATAAATGTAATAAAACACCAACCACAAATGTAATAAATGATAACCATAAATGTAATAAACAAAACACCCATAAATGTAATACTTATCAACCATAAATGTAATAAATCTATTTTGTCGTTGCAATTGAGGAATTAACCCTTAAATATTGATCTATGTAATAAGGAAAGCAACTCCACACATTATTCATTTCTTAATTGTTTGCGTTTAGTGTGTTTGCATATTTGAAAGTGTATTTTACGTTTCCCTGTATTGTGTACAGAACTGATTGGCCATGGCTAGACACAGCTGTAATCTGAATGTCTTTGCAGTCTTTAGTCCAGAGTGGGGAAGACTGTATAACACTACGATCCTTTAACGCCGTTTTTTTCGAAAATTGCCGTACTTTTTTGATCAATTGCCTCAAATTCGCCTTCAGTGGATGAATTGTGTGAATAATCGATAGATTGTCTGTATTCCTATGTTGTCCCCACTTGAAGATTGTTCCTTCACTAGGGATGCCAGGATGTCTAATTTTGTTCTACTGTGTTCAAGGTAGTGTTCGTATTGATTTTTACTAGATTGAAATATATGTTCTCGTCAACATGTTTTGTGTCGTA
Source organism: Ptychodera flava (assembly GCF_041260155.1). NCBI lineage: Eukaryota > Metazoa > Hemichordata > Enteropneusta > Ptychoderidae > Ptychodera > Ptychodera flava. The sequence continues at coordinate 40,018,860 of NC_091940.1, forward strand.
AGTTTCTGTTATAAGGTTTTATATTTCTCTGTTATTTGTTCTGAGTCATCTGTCATAAACTTTGTGTGGTATCACTGGTTGACCAGTTATTTTGACGCTTCCTTTATGTAATTATCAGTGTCTAGAACTGCTGTTCCACTTCCATTGTCTAATGGTTTGATCAGTACCTCGCCGTTTTCTGATAGCGTTCTCAAAGTATTCTATTCTGTGTTTCGGAAAGGAAACCTAGTTTCAGGAAAGTATGCAATAACATTACACTAGTCTTATTAAAGTTATTATTTACTCAGGGCATTGATAAACAAATGATTACATATGCAAGTTCAAGTTTATTACATTATGGTTGAGTTTTATTACATTTATGGTTAATTGTTTATTACATTTGTGGTTGCGGGTTGTTACATTAATGGTTGACTATTTTATTACATTTGTGGTTGATTTTATTACAATTGTGGTTGATATTACATTTGTGGAGATTATTACATTTGTGGAGGTTACAGCGCTTGTGGTTACTTATTTATTGACATAAACATATATTTTAGGTAAAAGGTCATCGAGGTCACATGTATTTGGTCAAAAAATTCTCTCCTATAGTTATCCCTATATACCAAAAATCAGACATCCAGCTCTATTGGCTCGCTCAGAATGAGATATGCGCATAATTATTGAGGTACAGTATGTGGCGTCATAACGTGTCCCATCATACCAAACATGAAGGGTGTAGCACTTGTGGTTACCGAGTTATGGAAAAATATGTATATTGGAGGTCAAAGGTCACCGAGGTCACGTGACATTTTGTCAAAAAAATTGTATTGCTAAGTTATCCCTATATACCAAAAATCAGACCTCTAGCTCTATTGGCTCGCTCAAAATTAGATATGCGCATAATTAATGAGGTACAATATGTGGCGTCATAAGGTGTTTCATCATACCATACATGAAGGCTATAGCACTTGTGGTTACTGAGTTATGGACAAATATGTATATTTGAGGTCAAAGGTCACCGAGGTCACGTGACATTTTGTCAAAAAAATTGTATTGCTAAGTTATCCCTATATACCAAAAATCAGACCTCTAGCTCTATTGGCTCGCTCAGAATGAGATATGCGCATAATTAATGAGGTACAATATGTGGCGTCATAAGCTGTCCCATCATACCATACATGAAGGCTGTAGCACTTGTGGTTACTGAGTTATGGACAAATATGTATATTTGAGGTCAAAGGTCACCGAGGTCACGTGACATTTTGTCAAAAAAATTGTATTGCTAAGTTATCTCTATATACCAAAAATCAGACCTCTAGCTCTATTTGCTGGCTCACATTAGATATGCACATAATTAATAAGGTACAGGATGTGATGTCATAAGGTCTCCCATCATACCAAATATGAAGGGTGTAGCACTTGTGGTTACTGAGTTATGGACATATACTCATATTTAAGGTCAAAGGTCATCGAGATCACATGACATTTTGTCAAAAATTTGTATTGCTAAGTTATCCCTATATACTTATTTTCACTTTGTTTAGTGTGATTAGATATTATTTTAGCTGAAAAAAGGGTCCAGGGAAAGTAAGGAAAATCCAGTATTCCACAGTGTAACAATTGGCTGAAAATATAAAATTTCTTTCAGTCTCTAGAATCCGAAACCGAGTCTAATTTCAGCATCGTCTAGCCAGAGTGTAACGTGGGGATAGCGCCCTCAAACCACAGATACCGGCTTCCCATAGACTACCATGTATCAGAAAAATTAAAACTGTGATAACTTCATTAATATGCAAGCCACGCCCACCAAAACCTTTTCAGTTCTAGCCATTTGAATTCTGAAGATGTCTACCAAATTTGACTGAAATACGTTCAGCCGTTTTTGAGAAAATGGACCAACAGACAGACAGACAGACACACAGACAGACAGACACACAGACGGACAGACAGACAGACAGACAGACAGACATCGCTGCGACATATGCTCACGTGTGTGAACACGTGAGCAAAAAAGTTAATGTCGAGCCCTGGGCAATATTAAACATCAAACATTTAACTTGTAATATTTCCCATCGTCTTGGCCTGCTGGGTTTAAAAAAATTGTTTAAATGTATACAGGGATCATGTTCAAATTTAGCCATTGCTACCATGGAAAGGGGAGATCTAGGTAATCTTCAGAATCATAGAGTTTATGGGGTCACGCCAGGTCACACAAAATGCACTACTACATGGCCATAATTTTACTTTAGTTAAACAATCAGAAATATATAATTTGTCTTCATTATTCTTCCTGGAATGAGGCAAAGAAATCAAAATAAATTATTATAAAATGAACATTATTATACGTCGTAAATTATATATTCAGAAAATAAATAAGTACCAGTGAATTATGTTTTAAATAAAACAAAAAAACTGTGCGCTACTGTTACTGCTTGTAATAAAATAATTGTACATTGGGTGATAACGAGGATTGGGTTCGGATACAAGTAGAATTAATTTCAGGACATAAAATTAATTTGAAGGCATAAACTTAATTCGATAAATGCATAATAAGTTACTAAAATACTATATAACACTTATTTGGGATGACTGCATGAAACACAATTAAAAATGCTTGAAAAATTAGTTCTGGTCTATGTAAAATTAATTCTAACACACTAAAATTAACGGAAAACATAATTTTGACCAAAACGACCCCAATATACATTTATCTTTATTATTTTTTCTAGAATGAAGGCAAAGAAATTACAATTATTATTATCATTATTATAGAACAGGGTCTATGGCTGTGGTTACCGAAATGGTTACTATGGCAACATAAAACAAAAATGAACATGGAGTTCAAGCTGTTATAAATACACTTAGAAGCATTTGCATATGTCACACCTGAGAGTTGACAAAAATTTGTTTAAGTTGTGCTAGGCGTGACTATAAGAAAGTATTTTGTCATACGGCATGAAAGTCCGTGCCTAAACTGACAATTAAAATGTTCCTCACTTCCGTTCCGCTGAGACCTCTTAACCTGGTCGCGATAGTTCGCTCAGATAGGTGGTATTTACTTCTAAATGTACAATAGAAAGCTATCTCACAATTATATCAGTTGGCATAACAGTTCCGCCAACAACAATATTTATTACTAAAGAATAAATCAACAACAGCGAGTATTCGCAGATACCCCTGTATTGTACAATGATTGACAACTCGCTAACAATTATAGCAAAGACTGACAGTAATACATCAAAGAAATTGTTTCTATGATGTCACAATTTGCTAGAACAACACTGAAAATATGGTAGCTATGTGCTAGTACGCCTTTAATGTCTTTAAACTGGCTTTACTCACAACACATAGAAATACACCAGTTCTCTGCTCATATGGTGTGCACTCAAAACAAAGTCAGCAGTCCAACAACTCTACAGTATTTCCGGTCACTATGGCAAATAAAAGTTATCTCAAACTTTGAACACACTGTAGTAATTTTACAAGTGTACCGAAAATAACAGTAGCATAGTATAGCAGTGAGGCTTTAACTCTAAACTGATATTTTAACAATACAACAGTTTCTTAAAATTCAGTAAACTCTAAACGTCAATCTAAACTTAGTTGTAGTTCTATCAAACTAATACAACAGTATTTCAGTGTCAGACAACTTGTACAAACACTCACGCTATTCTAAGCCTTCTTGTAGGGAAATAACAATCGCCCACTTTTCGAACCAATTTCACCCACGATCCAAACTATAAACGTCCCTCCAAGCGGCGAAGAATCACTCATACAAAATCGACTTACACTCGTGTGTGTGAGATTATTAAAGCACGATTTCGATTCCGCCGAAAGTTCGGATTCGTAAGTAAAGTTTACACAGTTCGAAGGACGAGAACAGGATCTTTGTTGTCCTACAAGCGTGTATATCTACTAAACCTGATCGTTACTGTTCCTGACGTCCGGTCCGGTAGCGCGGCGTAGCGTTGAAGGTGCACAGAAGTTCCATATAGGCTGGTGAGTTCCCATTCGCGCCGAAGCTTCCGGTCTGTCCTTTCACTCGTAGCTACGTCACTCGCCCACACGTGGTCGGGGCTCGATGGATCGTTCTGTCAGAAATTGTCTCTCTTACCACAAATGAATGCTCTCTAAATGTTCTTGAGTCTCACCGTACTAGACGGTGTGATGTTTGAGTCAGTTCCGACATTCACAACGTCGAAACAGAAAGTTTGAAATTCGACTGTACACAAGTCGCGTCCGGCCCCATGCCATGCCGTCTTCGAGCTGCTTCTTCTACGTCACCAGACATGTGACATAGTATACGTCATAGCCCGCCAATCATTGGCGCTTAGCCGCTCAAACTTTCTAGGCTAGTGTTCTGTTTGCTGGCCACCGCAAGCCCAGCAATAAGTTCTTGAATTCACCATCTCCATCCAAATGTACGAAGATTTATAGAGTCCATGTCTCCAACAATATAACATCGCGAATCTTCCGAACAATCATTTTATTATTGTGTAAGTGTACTGAGTGCACAAAACACATTCACTCAATCATACGTGTAGAAGCAGTCTGACAACATATGAAAGTTACTTTTTCTCTATTAAATTAAAAATGAGTGAAATCACACATGTGATACATAGTAACTGGGATTACTTTTAATGGACTTAGGAAAAAAATTGAAATTTTAAAACGCAAATAGGTTACTATGGACACACAGGGCAGTAGAGGCATGGAGGCATTATGGGCCAGTGGCTAGAGCCCGGCATGGCCATGGTGTTGTGTCCTTGAGCAAGGCACTTTATTCCTCATTGCTCCTCCCACCCAGGAGTAATGGGTACCTGGTAGGACAGTGGTTGTAATGTGTGTGTTTAGCTCAGCTGCGCTTAGTGGCTGCACATGTGAGCTGTAGTTTGCTCCCCAGGGAGTTGAGTGGTATCATATTAGGTCCATTGACCAGGGTAATAATAATTGTAAGCGCCTTGAGCACATGTACTTGTGGATATGTGCGCTATATAAGAACCCAATATTATTATTATAAATATTAGTAAAATGGATATCATATTTTGTCTTTCTAACCCAAAATAACCCTTTGGTTTAATATTTCTGTTGATTACTGGATTTTTACACTGGATATTTAGTCTTTCTAACCCAAAATATCCCTTGATATAACACATTCTATTGATTCCTGGATTTTAGATGGAATCTTTAAAAAACTGGTAATTTTTACTCCTGAATGGTTGCCATGGAAACATCTCACATAAAAATGAGTGATTTTTTTTGTGTGCTAACCGGAAAAACCCTTAATATCAATTTTTACATCAATCAATAGTTCTTTAATAGGAATTAGGGAAAAAAGTAACATTTTCAATCTTAGAATAGTTACCATAGCAACTCAAAACATTAAAATAAGTCTTGATTTGTGTTCTCTGACCCGAACTCCCCCCGCTAGATAATTTTCATATCAATCAAAGTAACTTTACATTGGATATTAGAAAAACTGAAATTTTCAACCCCTAAAATGGTTACCATGGTAACATGGGACAGTGAAATCGATATGATATTTGTTCTTTTCAACTCAAAACACCTGAAATTTTCACGGAAATTGAACCTATTATTATTCGCGTTATCATTTCTATATAATACTTATTTTCTATATAATACTTATATTAATTGTTGTTGTTGTTGTTGTTGTTGTTGTTATTATTATTATTATTATTATTATTATTGTTGTTGTTGTTGTTGTTGTTGTTGTTGTTGTTGTTTATTTCAGGCACACATAGGCCCACATCAAAAAAGTTAAAAAAAGACCATGATAAAAGAACATGAATACAATACGAGTTTTTACAAATTTATCTGTACATTACATTTCCAAAATGACTCCAAAAGGATGAAAACAGCAACGAGTCAGAATCCATAAAACTGCGAATTAAAACGTTCTCACTCTCAATCAGACGAACCCTGAATTTAAAAAGAGCTTGGCGTTGAAGTGAAGTAAAATTCAGAATGCTTCTCTGCACACAAATGTTGCTTATACTACAGGCAAATTTAAGTTGAAAGATGATTCTCATAGAATTATTGTACGCAACTCGCATAGTATTCATCTGTTTTACACTATAGTCACTCCAGATATTCAGGCAATATACACTACTGTACATGAAAGCTTTGAAAAGAACATTTTTAACGTCATACGAACCATGACTGAAGTTACGGATAATATAATTTGTCCTTGCATACATACACTTCAGCTGTCTCTGGATGTCATAATACAGCTAAGTCTTTGTATTGTTGTAGATTTTTGGTACAGAAAGAAATATTCTTGTCATTACATCTCGAAATCTAACACAGTGACACCACATGGTAATTCAACCCTCGTAAATAAATGCACCTAACCAGTATTTTTTAGGAATAGGTGGACGTCCATTGCAAAGGGTCTCCTCTGCAACTTACCTTGGTATTTCGGTCGACTAAGACTTTAACTGGCAGTCCCATATTAAGGTAGTATGCGCTTGGAAAGTGAAAGTCTTAAACTTTGCTCAAACGTTCATTAAGAATCGTTCAACCATTCTCTTTCAAAATCAAGAATGAAAATCGAGGGTCACAGTGCGAATTTTGATACTAGAGAAACAAATAACGTAAGATTTACCGATATTTAAAATTGAAACTGGCTTCAGCATTGTGTTAACTCTATGCAGAAAAATAACATTTTCGAATTTCGACAGACTGAGATAGTCGGTCCGCCTAATTAGTTTCTCTTATTTCATGCCTCAAGAGCACCTAAATTTAAAAATCTTGGTATTTAGATATTTCTGAATTACGTAAATTGCATACTTGCATGTTTATTTTTGATTTGTTACAAGGCCGTTCTGCCCACGATGTAACTCACTATTTAGACTCGACACCCTATGATTATTCAACGCTTTTCCAAGCAGGACAGTTTTTATGTACCTATAGTAAAATTGGCACGAAGTAAACATGGCGTAATATGCAGATACCCTCCACTGGAATTCGCTCCCTCGCAATATCAAGTATTTCTAACAAAAATGTATTTCAAAGACATTGAAAGCTTACCTTCTAGACGATTTAGGTAGCATTCACCAATGCTGGAGGGGGCTGGGGGAATTCAGGGGATTCGAAAACTCTAGGGGTAGTAGAGGGGGACTTGAAAGTTTTGGTCTACGTATCAGAGGGACCTGTAAATATTTTGTTCCTTTTTAATTTTACAAGTTCCTATTCCAAGCTTTGGTAGATAATTCAATGAAATAAATAACATTTATTTCATCCAATAGTTCGAATGTTAGTAATGATTAAACAAATCTAGAACCGTTTTGTCGTATTTCACGACTTTTATCTCAAAAAAATCTAAAAATTTATGAATACCATTGAATTTTCGTAAAAACCAACTAGGCCTCATAACAGAGCAGATGCTGCAACTACTGATATTTTTTTCAATATTTCTATGCAATGCATAAAATGCAGTCTCTCTACTGTCTCTCTACAGCATGCTGAAACACAAAATTTCAGTTTGTCAACAAAGCCTGTTTATGTAAACATTGATGATAATTGAGTGAGAGTCCAGACTAAGAGTCATTTCTCAATAATGCAAACGAACGGTACACATACACAGGTTGTGTTGGGTAGTTCAACATACTATAGGAAGTAGGATAATAACACCATTGTATAAACTGAACAAAATATTGCCAAAATTATCACAGTTTATACAGCTACTGCCCTGCTACTGCCTACGGGTGATGTCACGGTCAGTAAATACTAGCAGTATAGAGATAGCTCTGACTCTGATGTAGTCGAAGAAGATTTTGGGTCATATGATTGACTGTGAAATATGCTTGTGCACAAGATCAGGCCAGACAGCAACACATGGTAGACAAGGAGACTTGACAGTTATCAGAGAGTTTTGAATTCATGCATATTAGAATAAATAAATATCAAAGAAGAAGATTGGGTCACAACGTTTGATTTTCTACGATTGTCTGATGAAAAGTCAGTTTTTGACGAGAATCATTTAAAATCACTTAAAAGCATTCAAGTACATGTAGTGAATGAAATTTCCATATTCTCATCCTACAATTGTACAATAACAAAAAAGTAACACTTTTAACAGTAAAAACACTTATTTAAATGCAAAAATCGTGACTAAATTTGCCATTATGACTCCTAAAATTTTAGACATCAAAATGGTTATTTGATGGAATACTTTAACGTTGCAGTATTTTCAATTTTCTAGAACTTTTTTAAGTAGCATCTAAGTCATATATGTCCTGTACTTTTGGAAAAAAAAATCAGTTGGTAACAGAGCTCAGTTTTTCACAATTGGCAAAATGTTGCCAGGAATTCACAATTCATGTTTGATAAGCAAGTAGCTTTGAAAGAATGACCTGACTGTTGAGGCAGCAGGTAGATTCCCCCATGTTGTCTTCTGAAATCTAATGTTGAAACAGTGTCATTTTGGTGATATTTACACAACTAAATCACGTCTTATCTCAACCAGCCCAGTTAGTAGCTTTAACGCCGATGCTACAATGTTCGTGTAACTGTCAGATCAGTTTGGTCAAAAGTGTAAGGCATAAACATGTCCTATTTGTTGCAGTTTGACTACACTGGAACATTGCTCGAAGACCTCTGAAAACAAAGATACTCTAAATATGGATTTTACGGACTTAACCTGCCTATAACATGATAGGAACTAATTTTTGAGAATATTATATTTAACTGTTCAAATTTATCAAAGTTTTAGGTGCCCTATCAGTGAAAGTTGCAATGTTACAAGTTACGCATAAGAACAAGTGAGTTTAAAATAAGGAAAAGTAGACGAGCTTAAATTTGCTGTTCAACAACATTGTAAATCACAAACGTTCCATGTACCTGGTAATGTATTACCTCGAATGGAAATGGTTATTGGACAAGATTATGTCATATCACTACAATATCCTCGCAAATTTGTTCCAATCGTGTTCTATGCATACCATGCAAAGTAGGTGAAAATACTCTAGCTTTTGGATTATACTACAGTTTTTTTCCTGCTTCGGCAAACAGGGAAGTAATACTGACTGTCAGAATATAGGTGAAAGCTATGCATCAAACAAAATGCATACATTTGAATTTGTTTTCGTTTATAAATAATGGATATATCAATTTGAACTCGCCAATTATCCTTGAGCAATGAGATGCAATAAAGGCAGGCATATCACTGAAAGAAACTGCGTTTGGGAGACTCTCACCCTGTACAGAAACTTTTTTTAAATTGACGTCAATGTAGTGACCTTTGGTGATACTTTGAATAGCTCCCACACATGAATATTTTTACATAAGCCCCTTCTCATCATATTTTTAGTAACCCCTCTTCAGTTAACCATTTTTGAGAGGCGCCCCCTCCCATTCTTCCGACCCCCGGCTGTAAATAATGACTACTTGCTAACACGAGTAGATTCAAGAATGAGTGTCGTACAGGTATGTTAATATATGATCGTACAGCCTATGCCACAGGCATATTTCGTGACGTAAACGTAAGTCTAATGCCATGATTAATATTTTTAGTATATGAAGACAACTTCTCTTCCGGTAGAGTGCGCATGTGCCATTTGGCATGTACCCGAACAATTGCCGAGTAGCATGCCCACTTTTCAAAGGTTTGCCGCACTACAAGGAGGTCCAAAGACAAACATTTCAAAATCTTTGAGATTTGGGTTTGGTTATAATGGCTCGTAAGTATGAATGTTTCGTTGAGAATAGAAATATGACATTAAACTGGTCCAATAATCATTTTCATTCAAGGTAATACATTACCAGGTCCATGGGACATTTGAGATTTACAAATTTAAGTAGGACCATCCTGAACCACTGATAGTTAGTGGTGGTACCAGGTGTCCGGAATGGGTAAGTGTACCCTGCTAGCATGCTACACCCGTCAGGATTGGTCCCAAAATTGTCTAATATTGTATGAAGTGATACAGTATATGAATCACTGTTATAAGTCAAAGCCGGGAATGCTGTCGCTAATCATTTGAGTGACCGAGGTGTCATATTTGGCCACAATGTCATCATATCGACCGTAGAACTTTTTGAAAGTCCTCACGAGTCTTTTGGATGTATATCCCTGTCTCACTAGTTTTGATACTGATAAGCTGTGTCTCATTTGAAAATCCGCGTAGGAATCACAAGCCCTACAATATCTGAGAAGTTGAGACACATACACACCATAAGCAGGTGCAGATGGAATATTACTTGATAAGTGGGGATAATTTATGATTTCAAAATCAAAATCATCCCTTTTGTCATACAGCTTGGTGTGTAGCCCATTAGTACCCACTTGCAGGAACAGATCAAGATATGAAGCTGAGTTCCTACTTTACTTTGTTTCTTTGATTTCCAATTCATCAGGGTATATATGATGTAAGTAATTTGATATGTCTGGATTGTTAAGACTAATCAGATCATCAATATATCTGTGCGTGTTGTTAAAACGCCTTGCACGTTTTTTAGACCCTGCTTTGTAGAGAGATTGTAGGAACTCTGCTTCATATGAATAGAGAAATAAGTCAGCAAGAAGTGGTGCACAATTTTTACCATTGGTATGCCGATAGATTGTTGAAAGTTCATACCACCAAACTTAACAAATATGTTGTCGATTAAGAAATTAAGCATGTTAATAATTTCTTCATCTGTGTATTTGTGCTGGGCATCCATGTTGTTACTAAAATAACCTGACCCATGTTTGATGATATGTATTGGTACCTTCTTCTGCCATTTTTATGCAGGAAAGCTTGTTTAACAAGAGATGACAGCCTTGTTTTAAGTTTATCGTGGGGAATTGTGGTGTATAGTGTGGAAAAGTCAAATGTTCGGATTGACCTGTACTTGTTTTTCTTGTCTCTTAAAGCAACAATTCCTTGGAATTTTTTAATATCCACATTTGATTCAACCCACTCGTTTCATACACTTTGTCACAATATCGAAAAAGACCATTTTTGATGGTTGTTAAAATTATAGTCAATAATTGTGACAGATGTTTAGTAGTGCATTTGCTTGATCCTGCAATAAACCGATGTTTGTAAGGGTTCTTGTGCAGTTTAGGTATCCAATACAACATAGGCAGTGTTTTGTCCTTCTCTTTCATAGGAATGCCAATTCACTGAGCATAGATGAATGGTTTGAAAAAATATCTTCATCAGAAAGGGAGGAAAGAGTATAGGTTGTATTACTCTTATCTGAATGAAGATTTAATTCATCTATTATACACTGGATAAAATAATTCCTACAGACAAAGATAATGTTGTTTGAAGTTTTGTCTGCAGGAACTACAACATATTCGTTGTGTAAAGCATCAAGGCATGCTTTGACAGATGGGTCATCTAATACTGAGGAAGAATTTACTCCTTTAGTGGGAGAACGGAGATGTGAAATACGTGATTTTAATTTGTCTCTGACTTTGCTCAGCCAGTCAGAGAGGCATTCCACATCAACTTCCTCAACTGCAGCCCACTGTCTCGCATTTAATTCGGCGGCATCCATGATAATTTTGAAATTAAATTTCCAATTAATATTTTGTGGCTCCCGATATTTTGGGCCATATTGAAAGAGTTGCCGGAGTTTGCTGTTGGTTATGATGGACAGGTCACCAGTTATTATGTGACCAAGTGGCTTATACCAAAAGGGGGATGACAAGCAATTGCAAATTCTGCTGTTGTTTGGAGGAAAGTTGAAGACATTGTTATAGTTAAAAAGTTTCCTACCAATGGTTTTTGTGTATGAGTAGGAAACTATAGGTGGTTCTTGAAATTTAAAATATGGAGGCATTTTTTCCACAACTTTCTTATCATGCAATATATTGATGATGTTTATTTGGTCAATCCCTTTGTTTGCAAATTGTACATGAAAAAATAAACGCTTTTCACTGTTCAAGAGTTCTGTCCTTACTGGCTTAAACAGCCGGTAATTGCTGATATCGATTATAATTTGAACTAAACGATAATCAGGGCTGTTTTGGTTGATATTCATCGTGTCCGATTGTCAGTGAATTCAGATCAAGAAGTATTCAAGCACTCAGCCCTGGTAATTCGTCTAGATCCAGTGTAAAATGAAACTCACGTTAAACGACGACTATGCCTTGTTGGGTAATATTGCTAATGTATTTCAGCCACGGGTCACCTTATAACTCGTATCTTTCCGTGACTTTCATGAAATATAGATAATCGAGGGGCTTTGATTGGGCAAAATAAAATTAGTGTGGTTCCGATTATATGGTTTACAAAACTAATTCTTAAGTCTCGTAGTTATTCAAAACAATGCTAGCCGCGAACAACTCCTTCCAAACGTGTTATTATAACACAAAGTGAAAGTATGTAGTAGATATAATTATTCACCCATGTTAGTTTGGTCGTATAAAGGCCATGCTGACTTGCACCTTGACATTGTTCTCTCATCAACTACAGTACGCGTTGGAACATAAAACCATGTACAAGTACCTTTCCTGTTTTAGAGGATTTTGAAAATGCTGCACGTTCATGAATTTGTCCCCGCGACTTTGTAGCTCAAATATGGAATTCAAATTCGACGATTGTAGGGCTATACGACCGCCTAGATATGATCAGATATGAGTCAGTATATTTTCACTCGTCACTTTTATGAACATGTTATTCAACTCGTAGAAACATACTCTATATAGCAGCTAATGTTTTTAATATACCTCTATGACGGTGCAATGCTGAGGTGTGTATTTATTTGATCGTAATCCAGCCAGAGTCCAAAGGTGAATATAATACCTTTCATGATAACGTACATGGCGGCCATGCATGGCTACGGCGGCACAATCTTCACGTTCTCGAAAATTTTTCAGGTTGTTACTATTCCTTGCAGCTTTGTTTTCGACAATATGATACGTCGTAGATTACGTTTATAATTGGCTAGTTACTTTAAAAGAAAGAGATTAGTTTGGGGCATTGTCATAGTGGTCGATACATATATGTCCAGTTTTTCTGTCTGAAAGACGAATGAACTCTCTTCACCATCTTTTCTGAATCAGCTGAAAAGTCATTTGATACAGTGCCGATTAGGCTGCCTCGGAAAGCTCACTCTGATAAAGTTTTGATCGACAATAATTAAGAAAACCAAGGAGTCCCTATAATAACTCGCATATTAACTAGCGACCAGTGCTTAGCTTAACATGTTCTGTTGCGTTGCGACAGCGACTTTGGGGCGATGCCATATGCGATACTTGCAGTTTACAATGATTTCACGTCGACCTGCATTCCTCCTCGTCAAATTTCCATTTTATCGTTTATGAACTTGAATTTATACCTGCTCGTGCATTGTCCCGTACTTATCAGTTCCTCCATACGTTTACGTATCTCGATAAAGTAAGCATTGTAATTTTTTTTTCCATTTCCGAAAGGATATAAACCTAAACCGGAAAAATATGACAAAAGAGACAGCAACCTGGACAAACCTGACAGTGAACAGGACCATTCGGAGGATGATAAGACCAATGCCGATGCAGATGAGGGTAAAACGTTATTTTACATTAAAATTATTATTTCATTCCCTCTTTTCATATTCAATTTATATTTTAAAGGATTTTTCTATTTCACAATATGTCCAGATATCATTTCTACATCACAAATATTTCGTATGTCTCATATGATATCCGTAAAAAATGTCATCCATGGGTCAACCCCAGTAATCTTTTTATTCATAATTTGCACATTGGTAATATTGATATCTAGTGTGTTTCGTTTACTTTTCTTGAAGTCCCTGTTCACAAGTTAGGATCAAAGACAAGGAAGATGATCAAGAAGCCAGCATTTCAAAGGATCAAGGTGATGGTCACGAAATTGTTTTGCATTGAAATTAATTGTGACCGTTTTTACGAGAGGGCTAGTTTGGCTTGGGTAATATTGCTAACTAATTATAAACCGTCGTTTCACCCTATAGTAATTCGCCCCTTTCCGTTGATTCCCTTCTGTATTGATAATCTAGTTATTGACCTTCTTTTGTCTTTTCCTTAAGGCTGTAAAACGCCCACAGAAAGACACAGCGGCTCTCAGATTGATGACAGCAGTGCACAGGGGGAGAATCAGGCAAACGCAGGAGCAGGAGCCCAACCTAAAAAGAGTGAAATTATTTTGAATTTAAATTGTTTTGGCCCATTTCATCTCATTAGCCTAAATGATTAAATTTGATTAGATATAAGGAGATGTTGCTGATACGTAGCATGTAGTTTCACATCATGAAATGGAAAGACCAAATGTGATTCAAACAACTGATACAGTGTCGCACAAGCTCAAGAAGCTCAAGCTAAAAAAAGCGATGGTAACGAATTTCTTTCAATTCAAATTGTTTTGGGCCTATTTCAATCCGCTACTTGGTTAAATGAAATTAATACATAGATGTGCTGATAAGTAACAAAGGCAAATTTATTATAAGACAGATTCACTTCATCAAATGCAAATACCAATGTGATTTAAACAACTGATACAGTGTCGCTTTTCAATAAATGTGTCGATTCCATAATATGTTCTATATATCTTTACAGGATTATTGTACCATGTTCATGACAATAGTAAGAAGCGTAACGTCCTGGCTAAAATTATCACTCTAAGGAAGGACAATCCCGAGAACCAGTTTATCATGGAATCGACTGAGGACAACGAGATCATCCATGCGGGGACTATTTGGTTTAAAGGTTAACATAGTCACATAAATGTGTTATGAATATGTATTTAAATTTTATATAACTATTATTAATTTAGAAATAAGTTCATTCTATATCTCCAGTGGCATAAATCTAAAAGAGCCTTGATGGTAAGTAAAATGACCGTATGAGTTGTGAATATTACTGGTATAGCATTTTCGAAGCAGATTCATAAACTGGTTATCAATATCACAAGAGTTTCATCTCAAAAGGGACAATCGTTCCTTGCTTTCTCAAAAGACCTATGATAACTAGCAAAAATTGATCTTCTTATATATTTTAGGAGGTTATTGTCCACGTGGAAAGGGAGGAAAAAGGGTTCCAAACGACTATTCTGAGGAACGAGTAGCCGAACCTGAAACACCGGAAAGTGGACTGGTTCGTTCGGAGACTGACCCGGCCAAATCCAAAGCAGGTGAGGGTCAAGAAATGATTTTATACATAACTGTTAGTGGTAACTCTTCTTACCCAAGCCATGAGAGTGCGTTCCGTGGATCCTGGACTCTCGGCTGGGTCGAAGGAAAAACTAGAGTTTTTGAGTGAGGTGAAATGATTTTCACCTGATTCAAACAAATAAGCTTAAGTTTGGTGAACCTGATGCCTATAATCATTGAGAATTATTACCCAAGTCTTACTATTGTGGTGTAGTTAATACTGATTACTCTAGTTATTGCCTTCCTTTTACCCTTTCAAAAAGGATATAAAACGCCTTCAAAGAGACGCAGGGGCTCCCAGAACGCAGACAGCAGCGCACAGGAGGAGGTTCAGGCCAACGCTGGAACAAAAGCTCAAGCTAAAAAAAGCGATGGTAACGATTTTTTTTCAATTCAAATTGTTTTGGGCCTATTTCAATCTGCTACTTGGTTAAATGAAATTAATTACATAGATGTTGCTGATAGCAACAAAGGCAAATTTATTATAAGACAGATTCACTTCATCAAATGCAAATACCCAATGTGATTTAAACAACTGATACAGTGTCGCTTTTCAATAAATGTGTCGATTCCATAATATGTTCTATATATCTTTACAGGATTATTGTACCATGTTCATGACAATAGTAAGAAGCGTAACGTCCTGGCTAAAATTATCACTCTAAGGAAGGACAATCCCGAGAACCAGTTTATCATGGAATCGACTGAGGACAACGAGATCATCCATGCGGGGACTATTTGGTTTAAAGGTTAACATAGTCACATAAATGTCATATGAATATGTATTTAAATTTTATATTACTATTATTAATTTAGAAATAAGATCATTCTATATCTCCAGTGGCATAAATCTAAAAGAGCCTTGATGGTAAGTAAAATACCGTATGAGTTGTGAATATTACTGGTATAGCATTTTCGAAGCAGATTCAGAAATTTATTATCAATTTCACAAGAGTTTCATCTGAAAAGGGACAATCGTTCCTTGCTTTCTCAAAAGACCTATGATAACTAACAAAATTTATCTTCTTATATATTTAGGAGGTTATTGTCCACGTGGAAAGGCAGGGAAAAGGGTTCCAAACGACTATTCTGAGGAACGAGTAGCCGAACCTGAAACACCGGAAAGTGGACTGGTTCGGTCGGAGACTGACCCGGCCAAATCCAAAGCAGGTGAGGGTCAAGAAATGATTTTAAACATAACTGTTAGTGGTAACTCTTCTTACCCAAGCCATGAGAGTGCGTTCCGTGGATCCTTGGACTCTCGTCTGGGTCGAAGGAAAAACTAGAGTTTTTGAGTGAGGTGAAATGACTTTTCACCTGATTCAGACAAATAAGTTTGGTAAACCTAATGCCTGTAATCATTGAGAATTATTACCCAAGTCTTACTTATATTATAGTGTAGCTAATACTGATTACTCTAGTTATTGCCTTCCTTTTACCTTTTCAAAAAGGATATAAAACGCCTTCAAAGAGACGCATGGGCTCCCAGAACGCAGACAGCAGCGCACAGGAGGAGGTTCAGGCCAACGCTGGAACAAAAGCTCAAGCTAAAAAAAGCGATGGTAAAGAATTTTTCAATTCAAATTGTTTGGGCCTATTTCAATCCGCTACTTGGTTAAATGAAATAATTACATAAATGTTGCTGATAAGTAACAAAGGCAAATTTATTATAAGACAGATTCACTTCATCAAATGCAAATACCCAATGTGATTTAAACAAGTGATACAGTGTCGCTTTTCATAAATGTGTTGATTCCATAATATGTTCTATATATCTTTACAGGATTATTGTACCATGTTCATGACAATAGTAAGAAGCGTAACGTCCTGGCTAAAATTATCACTCTAAGGAAGGACAATCCCGAGAACCAGTTTATCATGGAATCGACTGAGGACAACGAGATCATCCATGCGGGGACTATTTGGTTTAAGGTTAACATAGTAACATAAATGTGTTATGAATATGTATTTAAATTTTATATTACTATTATTAATTTAGAAATAAGATCATTCTATATCTCCAGTGGCATAAATCTAACAGAGCCTTGATGGTAAGTAACAAGACTGTATAAGTTGTGAATATTACTGGTATAGCATTCTCGAAGCAGATTCAAAAATTAATTATCAATTTCACAGAGTTTCATCTGAAAAGGGACAATCGTTCCTTGCTCTCTCAAAAGACCTATGATAACTAGCAAAAATCGATCTTCTTATATATTTTAGGAGGTTATTGTCCACGTGGAAAGGCAGGAAAAAGGGTTCCAAACGACTATTCTGAGGAACGAGTAGCCGACCCTGAAACATCGGAAAGTGGACTGGTTCGTTCAGAGAGTGACCCGGCCAAATCCAAAGAAGGTGAGGGTCAATAAATAATTTGGAACATAACTGTTGGTTATCACTCTTGTATATAACAATATTACCCAAGCCGTAATAGTGAGTTCCGTGGACTCTTCATCTGGTCGCGGGAAAATCTAGCCTTTTTGCGTAGGTCAAATGACTTTTCACCTGGTAGTAGGCAAACCTATAAATAAGTTTGATGAACCTATCCGTTATCAATTAAAATTATTACCCAATAATGGTGAAGCTAATATTGCTTACTTACATCTTACTTGCGTTCACAGTGGTGATTCGTCCCTTTTCAGTGATTTCCTTATGTATTGATAATCTACTCATTGCTCTCCTTTTGCTTTTCTAAAAGGAGCTGAAATTCTACCAAAGAAACGAAGGATCTCCCAGGACGAAGACGAAAGTGCTCAGGAGGATGGCGAGACCAAAGTCGGAGCAGAAGTTCAACAGAAAAAGAGTAACGGTAAAGAAATTGTTATGAATTAATTTGTTTTGAATTTACCAAAGCCATAATAGTGTGTCCTGTCGACTCTTTACTGAATCTAGACACTTCTCCGTTTAAAGTTCTTGCATATCCTGTATGGCTTGGTTGTCATTGTTAACTGATTGCAGTCCTTAGTTCATCCTAGCAATCCGCCTTTGTTTCGTATTTCCTTTTAGTATTGATAATCCTGTTATTTCCCCTTCGCTTACCTTTTCCAAAAGGATATGAAACGCCCGCCAAAAAACGCAGAGGCTCAAAGGACAAAGACGACAGTGCAGAGGAGGACGATTAGGCCAACCCCGAAGGAGATACGCGTTACGTTTAGTAATTCAGCGTTTAATTCAATCTTAATGCCATATCGATAATTTAGATATTATAATTATCATCGTAACGTCAAGGCTGAAATTGTCAACCTATTATAACGTAGTGTCATTAGGTAATTTATTTGAGTTATTGAAAACTGGTACTTTTGATTTATACAATAACTGCACAGTAACGTTATAACTTGTCGAGACATTTGTGAAGACCAATAATTGACGTTTACAGAATAAGGCTGTCATCTGCGTAAAGAAGACATTTGACAGAAGTGTCATTTCAGTTAGGCAGGTCACAATCATAAGATTTGAAAATCGAGGGCACATTGTGCAAGAACAAATAAATTTAAAATAAAGCGGTATATCCTTGCCTTACACTGATGGTTGAATTAGTGTATTAGATTATGCCATTATTAGTTTTAATTTTACATATAGCATTCTTTTAGATATTTAAATTATATAGATATTTAAATTATATATATGAAACATTTGTTTGTTTTTTCCATTCGAAAGTAATTTCAGAAATAGGCCGATGTGTTAATTTAAATCATTTTATATTGCTATTACATTTTCCCTTTCTATAGAAGCATCTTTACTATTATATGAATATTATGTATAAATGATTCAGAATGAAGAGTACGACAACCCTTCCTAAAACATAGTTCCTTAGAAATGGCATCATTACTGTCTAAGAATTTTATTAATCTATTGCATGTTCAAACTGCTAGTGAATAAATTTCCGTTGAAAGTCAATATATCAATATCTCTATAATGATGATAATAGAGTGTTTCACGCAACGTATAAATTTAGACAATTAAACTAGTTTTCCATGAATTTTTAATTTATTTTACTATTTTTACACACCATTGAAAAAGCCTACCAATTAATCAATTAAATTAGTGTCATTACTTTTATTAATTGTGTTACAAAAAATATGTCTTCCGAAGACTCTTTAGTGTTAATATTTAATTGTTTTTATTTCACTTGACTGTATTGACGATTCAATCCTTGATTACTGACTGCAATTGTTTGTTTTCCATCTAAACAAGTAGGTAATAGTCATTCCTTGCACTCGTATGTTTACGTTGGAAGATTTCTTGTTAGTTAGTATAGGACAACGCTTTTTGTTATTCGTTGAGTCACTGATGGTGTTAAGCAAGGTGAGTGTTATGTTTACATTTATTACTTGAGTGTTCTATCGTCCGATTCGAGAACTGGTCGCATAATTGGAGGTATTTTTCTTAATAATGTACTGTACACAGTAAATGAAATAAAAATATAAATGATGATATATGTCTTATGAGTTTTCTGTAGTTGATAGGTATATGCGCCTGCTATGTTGAGATTGATGACATTGTGTTAGATAGCAAGAAGACCAACTTATTTACATTACGTTTCTTCATTCTAAGGGTCATCACATTCCTTAAATATATGTGAAAGGAGTTAAGATTAGCTTGTGTACCAAAGAAAAAAACAATTGGAATTTTTGTTGACCAATAATTTTCGAGGTGATAACGGCATTGAGCGGCAGAATTGTTATGTTCCGGCTAATATGCGGATAACAAGGGTCTGTTATTGTACCTTTCGCGTTAAGTGTGTTCGAGTTGTATTTTGGAAAGAGTCACTACTCATCGATCGAATGACGGACGCCTCACTAGTCATATGCTTCGAGTTATGTATTACCAGCAAGTCTCAATGTTGGCATACATTTATGTGTTATTGAATACAACATAGACAGCAACGTTTTTTATGTCTCCTTGCCGTACAAAGCGCAAATTCAAGCTAAATAAAGAAAATGTTGCTCCATCGCTTTTACCGAAAAGTCAAAAAGATTAATATCCATAATCAAATTATTAGAGTTCCAATTACGCGATTGCGTCTGTTGCGGACGTGGGTGCCATAGTCCATTGATTTTTGAGCATATTGATGCCTACATGTTTAAACCTTTTAGGTTAAATGGGAAATTTAGATTGGCCGAATCAATATATTAAAAGCATGCAAATTTCATTATCACCTGTAAAAATTTGCCTGAAGCTATGCATAAGCACCAAAGGCCAACTTTGAAAACATCATAAAGTGGTCCAGAGAAGGCGACAGTTCACAGAGTGTTAAAGCGATGATTTTATAAGTTTGTGAAGGCTGTGTCGGTGCATGATATTCATTGAAGAGAGTTGTCATATTCACATACCATTTTATATCTGATTGACTTGACCAAAGTTGACGAAACCTTACGTGTAAATTGAAGAAATACGATAATTTAAAATATTAATGAAAGTTGTTTAGCATTGTACATCAGCAAGTTATTAATTTGCATAATTGCCTAACTTCCCAATTAGGAAGGACTCTAAAAAGTATATGAAACTTGCTATGTATATTGATGAGACAATTCTGTCGTGTAAGTGAAAGATATTTTCATTTCATGTCAGCTAATTTATAAATTGGATATCTAATGAGCTTTCATAGTTTTGAAGATAGGACCTGTAGCTTAAAAGACTTGACCAAAGGCAATTACACTTGCTATGTAAAGTAGTTATACAATGACAGCAGTCAAAGAAATTTAGTATTTTTATTTCAGCTAATTACATATTTATATACTTAATGACCTTGGAATTAATCTGTGGTGAATATTGTTCACGATGTTGATCATAACACTTTCAATGAAGTTGCAAACATGTGGCAAAAGTTTAAATTCACAGACAAATGCAATATATACTGAAACACGTGAGCATTTTCAGTTCATATCTGGTTGTCAATTATTATATTATAGTATACACATCCTTTATATGTTCTTTCAGTTTAGTAGGGTTACCGACAGAGCGAGTGTTGACAGGTCAAGTAATCTGCATATTGCGAGTGCCCATCTGGCCGTCGTAAATTACATCAATCAGTTACAAGGTCACTGTTATGATTTTGAATCACCAAACTCGGATATTATCAAGGGCTGTTTGCCAAGACATCATGGTTCACTTCTACTCAGGATCGCCAGCAGCTGTTCATCACTACCGGCCTACCTTCCAGATATGTGTACGGGTTCACAAAGCAACTGATGATCACTCGCATAACCAGCACTTCTGAGAGGTATATATCGAAGCTGTAAAGTCGACTGTTGCTGTTGGGCCATAGCTGTGGTGTTTCCAGACGGGATTCCTGCATTTTATGGGCTGATTTTGACTTAAACGACTTGTAACCTCTCCATCCTATAAGGGATTCCTACATTTTATGGACTTGTTTTGACTTTCACGACTTTAACCCCTCTTTTATAGGATGGAGGGGTTACAAGTCGTTTAGATCAAAACCAGCCAGTAAAATGCAGGACTTCTGTCTGAAAACACCACAGATATGGACCCATCACGGGCGCGTGGCTCCTCGCTTCGCGAAGCCCGATATCATATTGCTTATTGTATCAAATAGGGGTTCCCGAAGTGAAGAGCCACACTCCTTTGGGACCCACAGCTATGTCTACTGTGGCAGCTTTGTCACCGCTCAGTCAAGGTCCGCACACTTCTTCACGATTTGATTCTAAATATTCACACTTTAAAACCTGCCATCACCTGAACAGTTGTAGTGATAGGTAGTATATTATTTTTGGTATACATCAGCTTGATGCTGTGCTGACCCATGCAATGAGCAAGTTACTGGTTAGGCTAAGTTCACAAATAATGGTGAGGGGGCTGGAGGAATCACTATTGAAATTTTCTTTTTTCCAGATCCCCCAATACCCTCAAAACAATTTCAATTCCCCCACTATATGATCGAAACTTTTCAAGTCCCCCCCCCCAAAAAACAAATTCATAGAGCCAAATATTTATTAGCGATGCACGACAGAAAAAATAAACATGCATTGTGCAGTATTGCACACTGACGATCGACACTAACTGTTATCAGCAGTTTGTAGAGTCAATATATGTATTCCTATGCAGAAGATCAAGCATGGAGACCCCATCTTGTTTATTTAATATTTGATTATGCTAATATGCGAGAGAATTCAAAAATCCCTGATGACTGGTCTTCCATGTGTTGCTGATCTTGTGTACAAGTATGTTTCACTGTCGAGCATCCTGTGACTCAAACTCTTCTTCAACTACATCATAGGGTCAGAGCTATCACTGTCACTGCCCAATATGCAGTGACAGTGACACTGCCCGTATAGGCAGTAGCTGTATTAACTTGTATTTTGACAGTATTTTGTTCAGTTTATACTCCTACAGCATGTTGAACTGTACGGTGTGGCTGCTAATTCAATTATCATGCAATATTTATATAATACAGGCTTTGTCGAGGAACTGAATATTGTGTGTATTGTGTGTTTTACCTGTAGGGTGACAGATACAGCTTCTGCCCTGTTAAGAGGCCTATTTGTTTTTTTATAAAAATTCAATGGCATTCATAAATTTATAGTTTTTTGAGATAAATTTCATGGAATGCAACAAAATTGTACTAGATTTTTTTGAATTATTACCAACATAAGAACTATTGGATGACATGAAATATTATTCATTTTTCATTGAATTACCTACCAAACCTTAGTTAGAGTTACTGTGCAGATAACTTTTATATAAAGAAGAAAAAGTAATGAATATCAACATTTCCTCTCAGAGGAAGGGGTCATGAAATTTAGGGATCATAAAACATTTTTGAGTGGATGGAGTGCTATTATTTGATGGGGATTCAAGAAGAACTTGGCACACAACCCTTGCTATGATAACTGAATGCTCCCTAGCATGCATATTATCAGTCAGGCCAAAATATGCAACAGGAAATCAGATCACAGTGACTGTATACAGGGCATGGTAATATAATGTGACATAGATGTCAACTCTTTTCGTTGTGTCTTCTGAAGTACTTTATTTGTTGGAAAGCATTCTTTCATTATATGGTTGAACACACTCATAAGACAAAATTTACAACTGGCTTTAAGTAGGGGTACTAACTTGTTTGGTTTTGGTGTAAGTATGTACAATATGTTCAGACTTGAATATTTGTGAGTTCCTTAACATACGACATGCAATTCTGATCAAGACTCAAGTGGTTTTGAGAATCTACTAAATCACAGTGATATAGCAGTCGACCTTTGGAGTATTAAGTAACATAAAAATTATTTTGCTACAATCGTGGGCCATCCAGATCACACACAAAGGCAGAACAATTCTAGAGAATAGGACTGCAATGTCTTCAAGTTGGTATTCTTAGATAAGTGAGGACAATTATTTAGACTAGCCAAGGCTTTCCAGCTTTTAATATTTTGATTTGAGTTAAAACTTTCCTGGATGAATAAATGCAAAACAGTCACTATTGGGAAGAAAGTTGTACTTTGTCACAGAGATAAACTTTAACATGAAAATCCCATTTAAGGTTCCAAGACAAGAAATCGACCTTTTTGTATCTAACAATTCTCTAGTGGTTATAAGCTCAGAACCAACGTAAATTATACCTTTTTAAAAAGCCTAGATATAGGAGAACATTTGGTAACCACAGTGTCACCATTATTTTGCATAACTATCACGTGACAGGTAATTTGCATAACCTTCCGAAAAATCGGTTTTCCCTGTTTTGTCTCAATACTTCAAAAGATCTGACTCAAACTTATGGAATGCAAGCTGTCACTACGCTTTCCAAAGCATGTCTCAGATATTTTATTACTTGCGGAGTGTTTTTGGAGCACAATTTTAAAGAAATCAACTATAGTGTTAAATTCACCGCTCTGGAAGTTTTTCTGGCATAAAATTTGTTTTAGAAGATTTAAAAAAATTCTGAGACACTCTTGGAAGATCCTAAGGACAACTTGCACTCACACAAATTTTAGCCTTATATCTCAAATCATTGAAACAAAAAATACGGAAACCGATTTTTGAAAGGTTATGCAAATTACCTGTCACGTGATAGTTATATTAACAACGGTTACACTATGGTAACCGAAGTGTTTCCCTATATCTAGGCTTTCCAAAAAATATAATTTACGGGGGGTTCTGACCTATTAACCACTAGAACAGCTTAAAAAGGTCAATTTCTTGTCTTGGAACTTTCATAGGAAATTTCGCCTTCAAAGATTAGAGTGCCAATGGTTCTACTCCGGAATAAAAAGGACGCCTGCGTTCCACAGACTCAGTACGTCCAAGAGATCACGTGATCGCTGTACAAACAAACCTACATAAACACTAACGTGTATGCAAATACACGTTCGTCTATGCGCGTATGCCCACGTGCATTGTTTGTCCCTTGGTCCATTCGAATTCCAGGGGTGACCTATTAAGACAAAGTATATATATATATATATATCTTCTGCAGTGTACAGTTCGAAAACATTGCTTTATGAGTGTTTTTTACATTGCATAAGAAAAATGTGTGCAAATATGCACACAATGACATATTTATAAAAAGCATAAAGAATACGGCTAAGTCTTTGTATTTTTGTAGATTTTTGGTACAGAAAAATATCTTGTCATTGCATCTCGAAATCTAACAGAGTGACACCACATGGTAATTCAACCCCCGTAAATTAAACAAATGCACCTGACCAGTAGTTTTTTAGGAAAGGTGGACGTCCATTGCAAAGGGTCTCCTCTGCAACTTACCTTCTTGGTATTTCTGTCGACCATGACTTTAACTGGCAGTCTCATATTAAGGTAGTATGCGCCTCGAAAGTGAAAGTCTTAATCTTTGCTCAAACTTTCCTTAAGGAATCGTTCAACCATTCTCTTTCACAATCAAGAATGAAAATCGAGGGTCACAGCGCAAATTTTGATACTAGAGAAACGAATAACGTAAGATTTACCGGTTTTTAAAATTCAAAATGACTGCTATCACTGTGTGCAGAAAAATAAATTATTTTGTGCATTTATATGAAGTTTATATTTTTAAAAAAGACTAATTTTACAGTTAAATGATAAATTTAGGGTCTAATATTTAATTTTTAAGACAGGGCATTACAAATTTTAGTTTATTGTGGTAATTCAGCTGTCCTGGCGATGCAAAAATGTAGTATGCACACTGGGATCTGTTAATCATTTGCGATAAAATAAAGATTCTGCTGGTTAGTGCAAATTCGCACAATGGGAGATTTAGTGGTTTTCTGTCAATTTTGGCATGTGTTTTTTTCAAAAATTTGCATGGGTACCCCATATTTTTTACATATCTTTGCAATGTACACATAAAGATTATTTCAGAAAAGTCAACTTCAAGAATGTCCCAACATTTTTGGAATGGTAGCGTACCTCCTTAGGTAGTATGCGCCTCGAAAGAGGAGAAGTCTTAAACTTTTGCTCAAACTTTTCTTAAGGAATCTTTCAACCATACTCTTTCAAAATCAAGAATAAAAATCGGGGGTCACCGTGGAAATTTTGATTTTAGAGAAACAAATAACATAATGCCGATATTTAAAATTCAAAATTGCCGCCATCCCTGTATTAACTCTATGCAGAAAAATGAATTTTTCGAATTTCGAAAAACTAAGATAGTCCGTCCGCCTAAATAGCTTCTCTTATTTTCATGCCTCAAGCGCACCTTTATTTAAAAATCTTAGTGTTTTGGACATACTTGCAAGTTTATTTTTTACTTGTTATTTCTTATTGTTTTGCCACGAAGTAACTCAGTAGTTAGACTCGATACCCCACGATTATCCAACCCGCTTTTCCAATCGGGCCAGTTTTTATGTACCTATATAGTAAAATTGGCACAAAGTAAACATGGCGTACATATGCAGCTACTCTCCAATGGAATTCGCTCTCTCGCAATATCAATGGTATTTCTACAGAAATGTTTTTAAAAAACATTGAAAACTTACCTTCTAGACGATTTAGGCAGCATTCTCAAATGCAGGTGAGAGGGTGGCTGGAGGAATTCAGGGGGAATCGAAAAATCTTGGGGTAGTAGAGGGGGACTTGAAAGTTTTGGTCTGCTTATAAGGGGCGGACCTGAAAATATTTTGTTTGCCTTTTAATTTTTTTCACTTTGCTATTCCAAGATTTGTTAGATGGTTCAATGAAAAATAAATAACATTTATGTCATCTGTCATCCAATAGTTTTAATGTTAGTAAATTAAACAAAAACTAGAACCATTTTGTCACATTTCACGACTTTAATCTCAAAATAATCACAGACCCTCGAGAAAATAAACCGTTTTCCTCGAGGGTCTATGGAATAATCTAAACATATATGAATGACATTGAATTTTCGTTAAAAAAGAAGGCCTCGTAACGGAGCAGAAGCTGCAAACTACTGATATTTTATCAATATTTCTATAAAATGCAGCTTCTTGCTGTCTCCCTACAGCATTCTGAAACACACAATATTCAGTTTGTCGACAAAGTCTGTATTTGTATAACATTTGTGATAACTGAATTAGAGTTCAGACTTAAAGTCATTTGTCAATAATACAAATGCACGGTACACGTACACAGGTTGTGTTGGGCAGTTCAACATTCTATAGGAAGTAGGAGAATAACGACATAAACTGAACAAAATATTGCCAGAATTATCACAGTTAATACAGCTACTGCCCTGCTACTGCCTACGGGCAGTGTCACTGTCACTGCATACCGGCAGTGACAGTGAAAGCTCTGACTCTGATGTAGTTGAAGGGGAGTTTTGGTCATATGACGCTCATGACAGTGAAACATACTTTTACAAACGATCAGGCCAGAGAGCAACACATGGAAGACAAGGAGACTTGACAGTTATCAGGGATTTTTGAATTCTGGTATATTAGAATTATCAAATATTAAAGGAAAAAGATGGGGTCACAATGCTCGATTTTCTACAAGTGTCTGATGAAAGTCGGTTTTGACGAAAATCATTTAAAATCACTTAAAAGCATTCAAGTACATGAAGTGAATGAAATTTTCATATTCTCATCGTACAACCGTACAATATCATGAAAGTAAACCTTTGTACAATAATATAGAGTTATTCCGAGGGCATAACCTTATTATTATACACCTTTTAGTCAACTTACAAGAAAAAAGTCGAAATTAAGGCGTCTTTTGGATGCTCGTCGCTCACTGTACTGAGCGATCGCGAGCAGACTGGGAACGCGTTGAGCGCGTCCGCCAAGCGCGCAGAAAGAAATTTCAACCCGCGCTGCTCAGTGCTGTCTATGGTAGAAATTGTACGTCAGCAGCATAATTTAACTCGAATTCGGCTTTGGACTGACACGATTTGATTTTGGAAGTACTGAATGCTTATAAGTGTATATTTTTGTAAAAAATGTAAAATTTTCTCTTCTTTTTCTCCGTGTTGACGTAAAAGTGTTTTGAGGTCAAAGGTCAAATAGCGTTCAATAACCCAAGTTATCGTACTCCGCGTCAAAGTTATTGGACTCCGCGTCTTCTGATACCGAAACTTACTGTACGAAAAACCTCCATAGGTTACAGACGCAGGGGTATAATAACGATACTAATTTAAATGCAAAAATTATGACTGAATTGAAATATTTATTTTTACTAAATCTGCCATTATTACGCCTAAATTTCAGACATTAAAACCGTTATTTTATGGAATATTTTAACCTTGCAGTACTGTGAATGTTTAAAATTTTTAAGTAGCATTAAGTCATATATGTCTTGTACAAACCCCTTCTTATAATATTTTGAGTAACCCCTCTTCTGTTCATCATTTTGAGTGACGCCCACTTCCATTCTTCCGACCCTCGGCTGTAAATAATAACGGCTCCCTAACACGAGTAGGTTCGAGAACGAGTGTCGTACAGGTATGTTAATTTATGATCATACAACTCATGTCACACATGGCGCAAGCATATTTCGTGACGTACACATGAGCCTAATGCCAAAACTAGTATTTTTTCTATCGGGACAATTTCTCTCCCGGGAGAGTGAGCATGCGCACTTTGGCTAGTAGCCGAACAATTGCTGAGGGGTATGCACACTATTCAAAGGTTTGCCGCTCTACAAGGAGGTCCAAAAACAATCATTTCAAAATCTCTGAGATTTGAGTTTGGTTATAATGGCTCGTAAGTATGATATTTTTGTTGGACATACAAACACAGTGCCGATTGTCATTGAGATCAGATCAAGAAGTACTCAAGCACTCAGCCCTGGGTTAACCTTTGTAATTTGTGTAGGTCCAGTGTAAAATGAAACTCATGTTAAATGACGACTGTGGCTTTAGTAATATTGCTGACTTATTTCAGCCACGGGTCACCTTGTAACCCGTATCTTTTCCGCGAGTGTCATTCTAATTGATAATCCAGGGGATTTGATTAAGCAAAATAAAATTAGGGTGGTTCCCTTTATATGGTTAACAAAACTAATTCCTAAGTCTCGTAGTTATTCAAAACAATTTAGCGGCGAATAATTCCCTCCCAAAGTGTTAACATAACACACAGTCCAAGTATGTAGTAGATGAAATGATTCGCCCATGTTAGTTTGGTTATATGAGGGTCATGCTCATTTGCACCTTGACATTGTTCTCTTTTCAACTCAGTATGCGTTGGAACATAAACACCTGTACAAGTACCTTTCCTAGTTTTGCACATTCATGAATTGGTCCCCACCACCTTGTAGCTCAAATATTGAATTCAAATTCGACGATTGTATGGCTGCAGGACCTATCGGATATGGTCAAAATGTGTCAGTAAATGTTCACTGTTATGAACATGTATTAAATCGTATTATAGAAACATACTCTATAGCAACTTCTGTTTTTAATATACCTCTTTGCCTGTGCAATGCTGAGGTTTGTTTTTCGATGATCGTCATCCAGCCAGAGTCCAAAGATCAATATAGAACCTTTCATGATGACCTGCGTGGCGGCCATGCATTGCTACGGCGGCACAATCTTCACGTTGTCGAAGATTTCTCAGGATATTACTCTTCTTACAGCTTTGTTTCTACAGTATGACGCGTCATAGATAACGTTTATAATTGAGGAGTTACTTTGAAACAAAGAGATGAGTTTGGGGCATTATCATAGTGGTCGCTGTCTGAAAGACGAATGAACTCACTCGATCATCTTTTCTCGGCGAGATGCAGTGCCGCTTGGACTGCCTTGGAAAGTTCACTCTGATAATGTTTCGACCGACAATAAAGCATCGAATGAATAACAAAAACCATGGATTCCACTTATTACATGCCTCGATGTGAGTGCAAATCAATGCATTAATTTGAATAGGAACATCCAGGGAGTTAGCCCTTCGACCTTTTGGGCGTCAAAGTAGACGCTTAACGCTAGATGTAAAATATCCATGCGCACACTGCTATTTTGACTTTCGTTAAAATCTGTTTGATGCTGGTCGATAACACGGTAAAATTGTTTGAAAATGCCCTGCGTGTAACTAAATGTCATATAGCATTAACTGTGAAGAGGCATGTAATAAAAAATCATTGCCTGAGTATATGGATTTACCTGCCCTCGCAGCAGGAGACTATTTGCCTTCCTGGCGTCGGGCAAATTGTCACCTGCTCTCTGGCACATAAACTATTTAATATTAACTAGCATTTTACAAACGACCAGTGTTTGGTTTGCCTGTTCTGTTGCGTAGCAGCTTGAAATGAATCTTGTCATTCACGGAAAAAGTAAGCAAAATACATCCTCCCCTATAGGTTTAAAAAAATGTGATTTAGTTGCAAGTTATAATTTCCTTCGAATTCTCGTTCCTATACCTGTGTAAAAGGACATATCGCTTAAAATCCAAAACAATAAAAAAAAGATTAAAAACGATCGGAAAATCTATGTTTTATTGAGATTTGTGAACGCATGCATACTATTGGCTGCAGCTTTGTCACAATGAAGTCCAATACGACGGGGATCCGGGGATAAGGCGCCAATACGACGGCGATCAGATGCTATATTATACAGCAAAACCTAAACCAGCACGAATGGCAGCGATTATGAGGTGATGACAGAGTTCAATTGAAACGATGAAGCAACCAACTAGCAACGATGCGACAGAGAGTTTGGGGCTATACCAAATGCGATATTGCAGTTTACAGTGATTTCACGTCTGCCTCTTTGCCATCTTCACCGTTTACGTACTTTAAAGACATGTGCTGGATTATTTGCCTCGTATTATCAGTATCCAGTAAGTTTCTTATCTCGATAAAGTGGGTATTGTAATTCTTTTCCCGTTTTTGAAAGGGACTAAAACTGCACCGGCAAAATTTGAGAAAGGAGACAGCGACCAGGATAATTCTGACAGTGAACAGGACCATTCGGAGGATGATCAGACCAATACCGAAACGGGTGAGGGTCAAAAACTTATTTTAATTCTCTCTTTTCAAATGCGATTTTTATTTTAAGGATTCTTTCATATTTCAAAAGATATCCAACTGTATCATTTCTACATCACAAATATCTAGTATAGCTCATATGATATCCCTAACAAATTTCATCCAGGGGTCAAACCCAGTAAAGTGTATTCATTATGTGCACACTAGTGACATGGATAATCTAGTCGTTTTATTTTCCCTTCTTGAAGTCCCGTTTCAGAAGCTAGAATCAAAGGACCAGAAAGATGATCGGGAAGCCAGAAGTTCAAAGGACCAAGGGAAGGATCACGAAATTATTTTAAATTATAATCAGTTTTGGGCTCATTTTTATGAGAGGGCTATAGCTTGGGTAATATTGTTAATTCAACCTTGGTTTCACCCTAGTCGTATATTTTCCGTTAATTCCTGTCTGTATTGATAATCTAGTGTATTGTCCTTATTTGATCTTTTTCAAAGGTAGGGGCTCGAACGATGAAGACAGCAGTGCACTCGAGCATGATCAGGCCAAAGCCAGAGCAGAAGGCCAACTAAAAAGAGTGAGGATCAAGAAATGTTTTGACCGATTTCATCTCATTTCATGGTTAAGTTTACTGACAGAGATGTTGATGATAAGTAGCAATTAGTTTCACGTCATGAAATGCAAATACCTACCGTCATGAAAGATTGATACAGTGTCGCTTTTTAGCTCCGCTGTCAGCAACGCGGAGCTTATCAAATAGGTTGATTATCGGTCGTCGTCCGTCGTCCGTCGTCGTCGTCCGGCGTCCGTCGTCCGTCGTCGTCCGTCAACAATTGCCTTCTCCTCTGAAACCACAAGTCCAATTGCTTTGAAATTTTATATTCAGTTCACTTGGGTGACCTCACTTCAGTTTATTCAAATCATGGTGAAATTTGCATATTTGTATTTTGGGGGCATTTTTTGGTGTTTTTGGTAAAAAAATCTTCTCTGAAACCGCTGGTCCGATTGCTTTGAAATTGATATGCAGTTTGCTTAGGGTGACTTTAATCAGATTTGTTCAAATGGTGGTGAAATTTGCATATTTGTATTTTTAAGGCAATTTTTGTCATTTTTGGTAAAAAAGTCTTTAAAAATCTTCATCTTCAAAACTACTGGTCAGAAAGCTTTTATATTTGGTACATATGTCCCTAGGATGATCTATTTCCGATTTGTTCAAATTGTGCAGAAATATGCAAATTTGCATTTTTGAGGCAATTTTTGCCATTTTTGGTCAAAAATGTATTTCTCAAAAAGTACTGGTCTGATAGTTTTGAAATTTGGTATATAGGTTCTATAGATGAACTAAGTAATATGTATTGAATTTCTGATGAAATCTGTAATTTTGTATTTTTGGGGCAATTTTTGCCATTTTTGGTCAAAAAATGTGTATTTCCAAAACTACTCATCTGATAGTTTTGAAATTTGGTATACAGGTTTCTATAGATGAACTAAGTAATATGTATTGAATTTCTGATGAAATCTGTAATTTTGTATTTTGGGGCAATTTTTGCCATTTTTGGTCAAAAAATGTGTATTTCCAAAACTACTCATCTGATAGCTTTGAAATTTGGTATAGAGGTTTCTACCGATGAACTAAATGATATTTATGGAAATAATGATGAAATCTGTAATTTTGTAATTTTGGGGCAATTTTTGCCATTTTTGGTCAAAAAATGTGTATTTCCAAAACTGCTTATCTGATAGCTTTGAAATTTGGTATACAGGTTTCCATAGATGAACTAAATGATATTTATTGAAATAATGATGACATCTGCAATTTGAATTTTTGGAGCAATTTTTCCCATTTTGGTCAAAAAATGCGTCTCTCAAAAAGTACTGGTCTAACAGCTTTGAAATTTGGTATACAGGTTTCTATATATGAACTAAGTGTGATATTTTGAAATTATGATGAAATGTGCAATTTTTATTTTGGGGGCAATTGTTGCCATTTTTGGTCAGAATATTTTATTCTCAAAAAACTACTCATCAGATAGCTTTGGTTGACATGTTCTTAGGGATGATCGGATGTGATATATTCAAAGTATGATGAAATCTTCAATTTTGTATTTTTGCAGCTTATTTTAGCCACTTTTTTCTGGCCACTGCATTGAATTATCAAAGATTTCCACCTTCTTCATCAACATGTGTCAAAAATAGTTATCTGTACATAAACACAGCGGAGCTATATCGGCCGCTAGGTCGCTTGTTTATAAATATACGGACTATATAATATAATCTATATATCTTTACAGGATTATTGTACCATATTCGTGACAATAGTAAGAAACGCTACGT
Source organism: Ptychodera flava (assembly GCF_041260155.1). Taxonomy (NCBI): domain Eukaryota; kingdom Metazoa; phylum Hemichordata; class Enteropneusta; family Ptychoderidae; genus Ptychodera; species Ptychodera flava. The sequence continues at coordinate 40,051,621 of NC_091940.1, forward strand.
CCAGGCTGAAATTGTCACACTACGAAAAGACAACCCACAGAACCAGTTTATCATGAAATCGATTGAGGACAACAGATCATCCACGCCCGGACTATTTGGTTTAAAGGTTAATATAGTAATGTAAATATGTTATGAATATATATCTAATTTAGATATTATCATTATTCATTCAGATATAAGTTCATTATATACCCAGTTGCTATAAGTAAAAAGAGCCGTGGTGGTAAGTCACCACACTGTATAAGATGTGATTAATACTGGTTCAGCATTTTCGAAGCAGATTCATGAATTCTAATCAATTTTCACAAGAGTTCCATCTAAAAACGGCCAGTCATTCCCTGTTTTCTTTAAAATCTTGCGATAATAACAAACATTGGTCTTTTTATATAATTTAGGAGGTTGTTTTCCGCGTGGAATGGGAGGAAAAAGGGTTCCATCCGACTATTCTGAGGAACGAATCGTCAAACTTGAAACATCGGAAAGTGGAATGGTTCATTCAGAGAGTGACCGGGCAAAAGTCAAAGCAGGTGAGGGTCAAGAAATTATTTTGAATATACTTGTTAGTGGTCCCTCTTCTATATAGCAATATTACCCATGCCATAATAATGAGTTCCGCGGGCTCTCCACTGGGTCAAGGGGGAATAACGTGCCTTTTTTGCATGAGGTCAAAGGGCATTTCACCTGATTCAGACAAATAACTACGATGACCCAATGTATATAGTCATTTACAATATTACCCAAGTCTTACTATTGTGCTGTAGCTAACATTGCTTACTAATTGTATATTGGGTTAACTAGTAATTCGGCTATTTTCCTTAAATGCGTTTCTATATTGATAGTAGTTATTACCCTTCTTTTACCCTTCCAAAAGGATATAAAATGCCAACAAAAAGACGCAGGAGTTCCCAGGATGAAGACAACAGTGCACAAGGGGATGATCAGGCCAACGCCGGGGGAGAAGAAAACCCTAAACAAAGTGAGGGCAACGAAATTATTTGAATTAAAAATGCTTAAGACCATTTAATCTCATGACATACAAAGATAAGATAGTTTATTAACAGATGTTTTCGGTATGTAGCCAAGGCAAGTTCTACAATGATAACAGTTTCACGTCATGAAATGCAAAGACCAACCATGATTCAAATATCTGATACAGTAGCGCTTTTTCATAAATATTGGGACTATATAATATAATCTATATATCTTTACAGGATTATTGTACCATGTTCGTGACAATAGCAAGTACCGTAACGTCCTGGCTGAAATTGTCACACTACGAAAAGACAACCCACAGAACCAGTTTATCATGAAATCAATTGAGGACAACAAGATCATCCACGCCCGGACTATTTGGTTTAAAGGTTAACATAGTAACATAAATGTGTTGTGAATATATATTTCGATTTGATGTTACTATTATTAAGTTCTTTGTATATCTCCGAATATATCAATCAAAAGGACCCGGATGTTAAGTCACAAGACTGCATAGGATGTGAATAACACAGGTATGGCATTTTCGAAGCCGATTCTTAAATTCTAATCAGTTTCACAAGAGTTCCAAACAAAAACGGCCAATCGTTCCGTGCTTTCTCAAAAGATCTATGATAATCAACAAAAATGATCTTTTTATATAATTTAGGAGGTTGTTTTCCGCGTGGAATGGGAGGAAAAAGGGTTCCATCCGACTATTCTGAGGAACGAATCGTCAAACTTGAAACATCGGAAAGTGGAATGGTTCATTCAGAGAGTGACCGGGCAAAAGTCACAGCAGGTGAGGGTCAAGAAATTATTTTGAATATATTGTTAGTGGTCCCTCTTCTATATAGCAATATTACCCATGCCATAATAGTGAGTTCCGTGGACTCTCCACTGGGTCAAGGGGAAGAACTTGCCTTTTGCATGAGGTCAAAGGGCATTTCACCTGATTCAGACAAATAACTAGGATGACCCCATGTCTGTTGTCATTTAGAATTATTACCCGTGTCTTACTGTGTGGTGTAGCTAATGTTGCTTATAATTTCTGACTTGACTTCACCAAAAATATGCACCACTTTTCCGTTAATTCGTGTCTGTATCGGTAGTCTATAGCTATTGCCTTTCCTTTAAATTTTCAAAAAAGGATATAAAGCGCCAACAAAAAGACGCAGGGTCTCTCAGGACGAAGACAACAGTGAACAGGAGGAGGATCATGCCAAACCAGGAATAGGAGCCCCACCTAAAAGAAGTGAGGGTAACGAAATTATTTTGAATTGTTAAAAGATTTTGCTGATATGTAGCAGAGGCAATTTTCGATGATAAAATAGGATTTAGTCATCAAATGCAAATACCAACCGTGATTCAAACATCTGATGCCCTATCGCTTTTTCATAAATATACGGACTTTATAAAATGATCTATATATCTTTACAGGATTATTGTACCATGTTCGTGACAATAGTAAGTATCGTACGTTCGGGCTGAAATTGTCACACTACGAAAGGACAATCCACAGAACCAGTTATCATGAAATCGATAGTGGACAACAGGACCATCTGTGCGGGGACTATTTGGTTTAAAGGTTATAAAGAAACATAAATGTACCGTGAATAGATATTTAAAATATTTTATTAATTCAGATATAATTTCATTATATATCCCACTTGGTATAAATCAAAATGACCCCTGGTGTTAAGTCACAAGACTGCATAGGATAACAGAGGTATAGCATTTTCGAAGCCGATTCTTAAATTCTTATCAATTTCACAAGAGTTCCAAACAAAAACGGCCAATCGTTTCGTGCTTTCTCAAAAGACTTATGATAATAACAAAAATTGGTCTTTTTATATATAATTAGGAGGTTGTTTTCCGCGTGGAATGGGAGGAAAAAGGGTTCCATCCGACTATTCTGAGGAACGAATCGTCAAACTTGAAACATCGGAAAGTGGTATGGTTCGTTCAGAGAGTGACCGGGCAAAAGTCAAAGCAGGTGAGGGTCAAGAAATTTGTTTGAATATACTTGTTAGTGGTTCCTCTTCTACATACCAATATTACCCATGTCATAATAGTGAGTTCCATGGACTCTCCACTGGGTCAGGGGAAAAACTTGCCTTTTTGCGTGAGGTCAAAGGGCATTTCACTGATTCAGACAAATAACTACGATGACCCCATGCCTGTAATCATTTAGAATTATTACTCAAGTTTTACTATTGTGGTTTAGCTAATATGCTTATTAATTTCTGACTTGACTTCACCAAAAATATTCACCACTTTTCTATTAATTCGTGTCTGTATCGGTAGTCTATAGCTATTGCCTTTCCTTTAAATTTTCAAAAAAGGATATAAAGCCGCCAACAAAAAGACGCAGGGTCTCTCAGGACGAAGACAACAGTGAACAGGAGGAGGATCATGCCAAACCAGGAGTAGGAGCCCCACCTAAAAGAAGTGAGGGTAACGAAATTATTTTGAATTCAAATTTCTTTCGGCCCACTGCATCTCACTACATGTTGAGATATAATTAATTGTTTACAGATTTTGATATGATGATAAGAAAGTTTTAGGTCATCCAAATGCAAATACCAACTGTTATTCAAACATCTTATTACAGTATTGACTTTACATAAATATACGGACTTATAATATGATCTATATATCTTTACAGGATTATTGTACCATGTTCATGACAGAAGTAAGAAGCGTAACGTCCTGGCTAAAATTATCAAACTACGAAAGGACAGTCAAAAGGACGAGTTTATCATGAAATCGATTGAGGACAACAAGATCATCCACGCCCGGACTATTTGGTTTAAAGGTTAATATAGTAATGTTATATGTTACGAATGTATATTTAATTTTGATATTACTATTGTTAATTTGGAAATGAGTTTGTTATCCCCTGTTGCACAATCAAAAAGATCCTGTTGTTAAATCACAAGACTATATAAGCTGTGAAAAATACAGGTATGGCATTTTCGAAGCCGATTCTTAAATTCTAATCAATTTCGCAAGAGTTCCAAACAAAAACGGCCAATCGGTCCGTCTTTCTCAAAAGACTTATAATAACTATCAACAATTGATCTTTTTATATATAATTTAGGAGGTTGTTTTCCGCGTGGAATGGGAGGAAAAAGGGTTCCATCCGACTATTCTGAGGAACGAATCGTCAACTTGAAACATCGGAAAGTGGACTGGTTCATTCAGAGAGTGACCGGGCAAAAGTCAAAACAGGTGAGGTCAAGAAATTTGTTTGAATATACTTGTTAGTGGTCCCTCTTCTATATAGCAATATTACCCTTGCCATAATAGTGAGTATCGTGGACTTTCCACTGAGTCAAGGGAAAAACTTGCCTTTTTGCGTGAGGTAAAAGGGCATTTCACCTGATTCAGACAAATAACTACGATGACCCCATGCCTGTAATCATTTAGAATTATTACTCAAGTTTTACTATTGTGGTGTAGCTAATAATGCTTACTAATTTCCGACTTGACTTCACCCTGATGATTCATTCTTTTCAGTTATTTCTTTATGTATTGATAGTCTACTTATATCTCTTTTTTTTCTCTTTCCGAAAGAAATTAAAATTCCACCAAAAATACGAAGGAGCTCCAACGACAAAGACGACAGTACACAGGAGGATGACCAGACCAAAGTTGGAGCAGAAGCTCAATTTAAAATAGGTGAAGGTAAAGAAATTATTATCAATTTAATTTTTTGTATTTCCTCTGCTATTTAGCAATATTACCATAGACATAATAGGCGTTCTGTGAACTCTTTACTGAATCCAGAGAAATACTAGCACTTTTCCGTTAAAAATGCTTTGTAGTCCCTGTTTCCGTATTCAATTTGTACTTTAAAGGATTCTTTACTATAATTTTATAAATATGTGCAAATACCTCATTTCTAAATAAATAAGTTAGTATAGCTCAAATGATATCCCAACAAAATCACTTCGATCAAAGAAAAAACGTCTTCTTCATGTGCCACAGTGTAACCTGCAAACGTATGGGAAACGCTCCTTCTCAAGATGTGCTCCCGATTTGTGGAACAGTCATTTGTTGAAACTTGGCCAGTCGCCACGTTGATCACCTTAAAAAAGGGCTTGAAATCGCATCTCTTTGAGAGAGCTTTTTGATTTTTTGTGTTCTTCTTCAGCGCCTTAGAACATTACCCATATAAATGCCTTTGATTGATTGAATGATATGGCCAATATTGATATTCAATAGAAATGCCTCATCTTAGACGATTAATTATGTGGACACTGGTGATTTTGATAATCTATTGTAATTCGTTTCCCTTTCTAGCAGTTCCTTTACTGAAGCTAGAACCAAAGGACCATGAAGATGATTCTCAAGCCTGCAGTTCAAAAGACCAAAGTTGGGGTAAGAAATTATTTTGCATTGGAATAAATTTTGGCTAATTTTTATGAAATGAGGCTTGGTTGTCATCGTTAACTGATTACAGTCACTGGTTCATCCTAGTAATCGCCGTTTTTCGTTATTTCTTTTCAGTATTCATAATCTACTTATTTCCCCTTCTCTTACCTTTTCCAAAAGGATATGAAACGCCAACCGAAAACCGCAGAGGCTCCCAGGACGAAGACGACAGTGCAGATGAAGACGATCGGGCCAAACGCGAAGCAGATATGGTTTACGTCTATTAATTCAGCTCTTTTCCGCCATCTTAATGCCACATTGAAAATTTAGACATTACAGTTATCATCGTAACGTCAAGGCTAAAATTGTCAACCTATAATGATGTGGTGTCATTAATAAATTTATTTGAGTTATTGAAAACTAGTACTTTTGACTTATACAATAACTGCAGGACAACATTTTGTGTGTAACGTTATAACTTGTCGAGACATTTGTGAAGACCATATTGGATCATTTTTCTCTCCGAGTCTCCATTCAAATTATATGGCACGACAATTACAATTCCATACAAAGCACCTTTAGTCAGTCTAATACCTTCAATAGTGCATAACAAAATAAAAAAACAAACAAAAACAAAGGCATGCAAAGTAAATCCCATACACGGATTTGAAGCGTATTACCAAGGCTTGTCAATGCATAAATTTCAACCGGAAATCTTGCAGCGTGTTCTCTAAAGGGAGGAAAAACAGATTTCTGGAAGATTCAGCATATCGCTTGTTTCGTGACTATTATGCAAATAATGACTGTGCACTTTCATGGTCGGATTTCCCAATGCCAGAGCTTTCAGAAAATATATACTTTATTAGGGTTTGTGACTTCTATAACTGAGAAAACATAAAAATCTATTTGGCATGTCGCTACTTTAAGCAAGGTTGGTGTTATGTTTTCATTTATTACTTGATTGTTCTATCGTCCGATTCGAAAACTGGTCGCATAATTGGAGGTATTTTCAACAATAATGTACTATACACTGTAAATAAAATATAAATGGTGATTTATGTACTATGTATTGTGATTTTTCTGTCATCGGGGCACAGAAGTTTACAGGTATATGCGCCTGTTATGCTGAGATTCATTACATGTTGTTAGATAGCAAGAAGACCAAACTATGTACGCCACATTTGTTCATTCTAAGTGTCATCGCATCTCTCAAATATGTATGAATGGAGTTAGATTAGCTTATGTTGTAGAGGAAAAAATTGGGATTCTTCTTAACTAATGATTTCGAGATGATAACGACATTGAGCGGCAGATTCTGTTATGTTCCAGCTAATATTCCGATGAGAAGGTTCTGTAAATGTACCTTTCGAGTTAAGTACGTTCGATCTAAAGCTTATTGCTATGATTTTTATGCAGGACCATTGTGGATACATTGTTGTGTAAGATTTAATGAAAAAATTGAAAGTTGCCTATCACAATGCTGTAGAACTAGAAAAAAAAAACGAATACAAAAAACGAAGGAGAGCAAGTTCTATGTTTGTGACTAACAGAATCTGTAAATTCGATGCCCTTCTAAGAAGACACAACATACTGTCTGAGATGAATACTCTATGAGTAGCAACACAATAATATTGTGAGTTATACATCTGACCAGTTTCATTTCAATTCGGTCAAGTTTTAAACAAGCCATTTTTTGTTTGAATCATCTAGCAATGCCTATTTTAAATATCTATAAAAGATTTTTTTTCAATACATGCCATATATGTCTAATAATGATAATAATAAAATAAAGAATTTAATAATAATAATAATCATCATCATCATCATTATCATCATCATCACCATCATCTAGCACGAATGCTGCGTATGGGAAAGGTTTTTGTAATTCTTCTTGTGATTGGACCATTGGAGCAATAACATCTTGGTATGAGAACATGTAGAGTGTCTTTGAATAGCGATGTAAAAGTCTAGCATGTCCAGACATCAGCAGGGCAACTTGGTCGGGAGAGCTAGTTTGTTGGGTAGCCTACCAAGGAGAATGATACTGTGAGACCTTTGGTACCTAGCTGCTGTTCTATTCTCACAGAGTGGAGCTACCACCATCAAGGCTCTGAGATGGACGACTCCAATCAATATTTTGATAATAATTACCGTTTCTCAATAAGTTCGTTTCACAATGAAAGAATTTATGTTAGGATATATACAGTTCAGTATACATACACGCATTTTCTCAAACAAAGACTGTATAGTTACGGGAAAATAACAATAATCACGCATGCTACAGGGTGGTGTGGTATGGCGTTGTCTTCTTTGTTGCGAACTTTACATGTAAAATCAAGAATACTCCGAGAGAACTGCTTGTCTCTTCACTAGAAGGTTATAATGGGCCGGTAGAGAAACATGACATCTGTTTGGTAAATGATATTGGATAGCATCTGGACCATTTGTAGTTACATACTGACACGGTGGGTGCTACAATTCGGGAATAATGTGTTCGTTCTTTTCGAAGCCTCTGGCATCACTTTTTTGTATTGTCAGAAGTCGATGTCTTCCTTTTCTGGTTTTGTCTTTGTCGACTTGAGTTGTATTTGACTCATCTAATGTTTGTTATTGTCGAACGTTGATTTTGTAATTGTATGGAGTGACTGTCATTTCCAACTACGGTTAGATCTCGTTCTTTCTTGAAACAGAAACTGTTAGCCTAAAATTGTTCAAAGAAAAACATAATATTCCCAATGTATTGAAGATGGCAGAAATGGGGGTATTAAAAACGTACACCATAACGGAACAAAGAGAAATTCTTTCCGGTACATTTGTACACGTTGTCCGGTTCACTCAAGAGCCGGATGAAGATATAGCAATTAGGTCAAAGAAAGTATGGAGCTGTAACCTTAAAATTTAGTGTAGTCTGTCCAGGTCGCGATGATATTATCCTTTTGTTTGCGCACTGGAATAGAAAGTACTAACTTTATCTTACGTCACATATAAACATGCATAATTCACATTTGTCATATTTAATAGTCCTTACGAATGCTTTACAAAAAGTTCTTTTCTTTCCATAGTAGTGTTATGTCGACGTCCATTACAAGGTAGAATTTAAAAATCATCAACAGTCAAAATGACCCCTCCCTCCTCCCCCGGAAATTGGCAGATTTGCACGACTTGCTGTGCATTTGAAGAGCGAAATATAAATTACGAAGTTGAAGTTGTATTTTGGAAAGTGTAACACCGCATCGATCGAATGACTGACGCCTCACTAGTCGAATGCTTCGAGTTATTTATTACCATCAAGTCTCAATGTTGGCATGCATTTATGTTACAGCAAAGTTTTCTATGCCTCTTCGCCGTACAAAGCGCAAATTCAAACTGAATAAAGTCAAGAATCAAATTATCAGAATTCCAATCACGCGATTGCGTCTGTTGCGGACGTGGGTGTCATACTTAGTGGCGCCATCGACATTTTGAGCATATTGATGCACACATGTTTAAGTTATTTCGGAACTAATTGAGATAATTGGATTTTCATATTTTGCAAATTTCTCAAAAGTGTTAGGTGCCATTTAGGCTGAATGTTTCAATATCGCAAATTACTCATAAAAACAAGTGTGTAAAATATAAAAAGAAAAGCAGATGAGATAACATTTGTAGATTAAATCGACATTACTTCACCATCCAATTATCCCAAATTAGTTACAATCGTGTTGTCAGCTAATTTATAATTTGGATATCTACACGAGCTTTCAAAGTTTGGCAGACAGGGCCTACAGCTTGAAGGACTTGACCAAAGGCAATTACACCTGCTATATATAGTGATAATACAATGACAGCAGTCGAAGGAATTAGTATTTTTATTCAGCATATTACATATTTTATACTTTATGACGTTTGGAATTACTCTGTGGTGAATATTGTTCATGATGTTGATCATAACTCTTTCAATAAAGTTGCCGACATGTGGCAAAAGTTTCAATTCATTGACAAATACACTATATACTGAAACACGTGAGCATTTTCAGTTCATATCTGGTTGTCAGTTATAATATTATATTATACACACCCTACATAAGTTGTTAAGTTTAATAGGGTTACTGACCGAGTAAGTGCTGACAGGTCAAGTTATCTGCATATTGCGAGTGCCCATCTGGCTGTCGTGAATTATATCAATCAGTTACAAGGACGCTGTTATGATTTTGTATCACCAAATTGATATTCTCAAGGGCTGTTTGCCAAGACATCATGGTTCACTTCTACTCGGGAATCGTAAGCAGCTGTTCATCACTACCAGCCTACCTTCCAGACATGTGTACGGGTTCACAAAGCAACTGATGAACACTCGCACATCTGAGAGCTAAAAGGTATTAATCGAGGCCTTATAGTCGACTGTAGCTGTGAGTCCGTAGCTGTGGTGTTTCCAGACGGGATTCCTGCATTTACGGACGGATTTTGACTTTAACGACTTGCAACACCATCCATCCTATAAAGGATTCCTGCATTTACGGACTGGCTTTGACTTTTACCACTTTAACCCTTTCATAGCTTGGAGGGATAAGGGACTGTTCACAATTACTTCCGGGGGCTGGAGGATTTCATGGGGCCACCATTTTCCCCAAGAAAAATTAGAGGGGGGGGGGGCAGACAAAAATACCTCAAGCTTTTAGGGGGGCCAAGGAAGAAAAAATCAATTTAATATTTGCCCAGAATTTCTGATCTATACAAAAGAGAACCATAAACGCTACCTGGGTTACAGATAAACTCAACATGTTTATTTAAACTCCTTTAGCTGCAAAATTTGTTAATATTCACAGTGGTTTGTTTTATGCATCTAATGCAACATCTTGTTCTCCTCCCTCAAGCATCATGAAATGTCCAGTATTTAGCAGGTTAACACAGGCCATACAGTGAACAGTCAGCGTTGTTATTGTTGAAAAGAGATCTCGGATCAAGTCCAGGCTAGAATTCATTTGTCAACAGTAAGAATGGTCATTTATGTTCATGTTTGTTGCTAAATACAGCATTGGGTATTCTATGTAGGGATAGAATAACAAAAAAATGCTGATACACAGAGATGAACATTGAACAAATGCTAAAAGTTACAGCAAATGTCATTTTAAGGTGGGGGACTACCCAATACCAAGAATATAGTCACTTTTTCTAGAGATCACATTTGTTGTAGCTTGAAGGATGAGGATGAAAAAACATAGTGTAAATGACACTTGGCTCACATTTGGTTCAATGTGGCAGGCCAGAGTGAACATACTAATTTTACCCCTGGGAACATGCATACTAAAAATGGATATCAAAATTTCACTGCAATTTGAAGACACTCAACTAATGTTGCTGCCTCTAGGTACATGCAGAGCAGAATAACATATGAATTCATGTTATGGATAAGGTGTTTTGTTCAAGAAATGTTCTAAAATATTCCTCAGCATTGTTGCTTTCAGTGGCAGCTACTTGGTTTTATGGCAACCAAATTAGAAAAAAAGAGAAAAGTAAAAACTAGTTGGCTTTCGCCAATTTTAATTCCTAATGTTTAAAACTTTCACCATGAGTCTGCAAGTTATTCAGCATCATCAAATGAAAATGTATGCTGAACTTGTGCATGTACATCTCACTTTCCAGAAATATCTGGATATCTGCAAATGATGTACCATTAAACTTCAAGATATATATCACTTTGCCAATTATCTGCTCCTCTGATTTTCTGTTTATCATTTCCAACTGACTTCTCTGTTTGTCTTTGTGTACATCATATGTATCAGTGAGACATAACAAAAGAAGTATTCAGATTTAGTAATTAACTTTCTTCAGAAATTTACAACTAGGTATGTTTATTGCTAGCCTTTCCAAAAGTGTGCCACTTGCAGTCCCTGAAATGTTTTGTCATATCATCTATTAAATGTCCACTACAGTTCCTGCAACTTGTTAGACTGGATATGTCTTAGTGTGTAAGCATGCATGATATATTTGGGGGGCCATGGAAAAAAACCAGGAAAGATGAGGGGGGGGCATAGATTTTTTCCATAATTTACTGAGGGGGGGGGGGGGCGTGGAAAAATCACCCAGAAAATAGAAAATCCCCAGCCTCCCCCTGGAAGTAAATTCTGAACAGTCCCTTACAATTCATTAAAATCAACCTGTAAAATGCAGGAATCCATGGACCCACCACGGGGCGCATGCTTGTCGCTTCGCGAAGCTCCTATAAATAGACAAGCTTGTAATGCCGCTGTGAGGGGGAACTAGGACAATTCCCACTTCTACTTGAGATCAAACTTAATATTGTGAAACACTGGCTTCATATCGTACAACTGCCACATTGTAATCTTGCTAAAGAAGCTTTTCTGGAGCAAATGGTAAACAACACTAACAATAGATCCTGGTTTAACTGTTTAAGTGCTTTAATTAAAACAATGGAATGGACTTTCTCCTTGATAAAGCTCCATCACTTAAACACCACAAAGTTATATACTGTTTTAATGAAAACAAATTTAACAAACAATTATGAAGTCTTTTGGAAAAAGTTGATCACTGATGAAAATAGTAAACTAAGAATGTATGCCAAATAAAACGTAATTTAGATTAGAACCCTACTTAACACTGTTGCAAGGTGAGAAAAGAAAATTGCTCACCAAACTTCGCATTAGCAATCATGATCTAGCAATTGAAAAGGGAGACACACTGTTCCAAAAACCCAATTATTGAAAGATACTGCAATCAGTGTAACACCAACAGTATTGAAGATGAAACACACTTTTATTAGTCTGTCAGAAATACAAAGTCCAAAGAAAGTACTTTTTCAGTAAAATCAATTTCCCAAACGACGATACTGAAAATCAGCTTATTTCTCTACTAACAAAACAAGAGTTATCTTTTAATGAACTTGCAGATTATATTTTTACTTTATATAAACAAAGAAATACCTAGTTATATTTATTATTAGCTACCATTATTATACTGTAATACTTTATCTTTATTGAAGAAAATTTTAACTTATTTTTGTATCACACTTTTATTGCCACAAATGTGATGTAAATCCTATATTTACAAGCAAGCAATAAAAATATTACTATTATATATATATCATCTGGCTTGTTATAACATACATGTATGTAATACTTTAATAGGGGCTTCCCAAGTGACGAGCCACAAACCTTTGGGACTCACAGCTATGTCGACTGTGGCAGCTGTCACCGCTTAGTCAAGGTACCCAAACTTCTTCATGATTTGGGTCTAAAATCATACTTTTAAACCTGCCATCACCTGAACAGTTATAGTGATAGATGTGCAATTATGCATATTTATTATTTTTATTTATTTATTTATTCTTTATTTCGACAATGAGCATGTCCATATATATAAATGATTACAGGATTGGGAGGAAAAAAAAGATACAAAAATGGTGACTAGTCATTATTAATGGACTGGCAGGCCGTCGAAAGGATTGCCTCGGACATTCCGAAATTTGAGTCGCTCCCCACCCCTTTTCTGATGTACTAACTTTTACCCTCCTTCCCGAATAGAAAGTGAATACTTACATTCATACATGAAACTTTGTAACGCATCTTGTCCAAACTCGCAGATGTGATTGGGTATTTACGGTCACATGGTATACATCAGCTTGATGCTGTGCTGATACATGAAACGAGCAAGTTACTGGTTAGGCTGTGTTAACAAATAATGGTTGGGGGAGGCTGGAGGAATCACTATTGAAATTTTATTTTTTGAGGTAACCCCTTCCCCATCCTCAAAAAATTTCAAGTCCCTCTCTATATGATCGAATTTTTTAAAGCCCCCCCCCCCCCAATTATCCTACAGCCAAATATATATTAGCGATGTACACACAGAAAAAATAAACATGTATTATGCAGTTTTGCTAACAAATGTTCTACGCTAACTGTAAACAGCAGTCTGGCAGGTGACTTTTGGAGTCTTTAGTGATATAAGTGATTTTTCCCCCCGACAATCTTGGTCCATCTAGATCACACAAAAAGACAGAGCAATTCTGGAGAACAGGACCGCAATATCTTCAAGTTAGTATTCTTAAATAAGTTACGACAATAGATTAGATTAGATTAGATTAGATTAGATTAGATTAGATTAACCAAAGCTTTCAAGCTTTTAATATTTTTTAATAAAGACTTTCCTGGATGAATAACTGCAAAACATTCATTATGGGAAGAAAGTTGTACTTTGTCCCTGAGATAAAACTTGAAGATTAAAATCTTGCATAAACAAGCATAGCAAACAAATTCCAATGGTGCGTCCTCTATTTGGAAATCTATCTTTGAAAGTTCATGCTAAATTTCATTAAGTTAATCTACCAGTATCTTAGTCATAAAGAATACACTTTGTCTGTCGATGAACACCAGTGTGGTAATACTTCAATTTATTATGATACAAGTAATTATTGGTATTGAAGCTGTAGTCTTCTTAAAGGCATGTGTTGGCACCAGATTGTCTCATCAGAAAATTTACCCACAAGATTACAATTTCAATGGAAAACAAAAGGCCATCACACCTCCATAATCCTCTTACAGACCAGAACAAAGGCGATCCCAGGGATCGCGAACAGTGCCTTTAAAGCCCTAATAGCTGTGAATGTGTAATGAACCAACTTCAAAATATCCTCACATTCCGAAGTTTTCTTTGAATACGACCCATTGAAGACTGAAAAAGTGTATTCCACTGTCAAAGTGTCGAAGTGGCATGTAAATTCAAACTTTTTAACATTTTGTATTTCCCACCATTACAGAGAAAATAAAGATTACAACAACAAAATGTTGTCATTGTGTGTTGTCATTCAAGTAAATGGCATCATGCTTGTTTTTGGTATGATCACGATGTGTATGTGCAGGAAATACTGTTTTTTTTGTACTTTTCCTAGGGGCACCATTTAATGAGTGTGGCATCTGTTTATTATTCAGCCAGTTAAAATGTGTAGGTATGGTTCAAAGATAGTTTTATACATGTCTTTCAGTTAGCACATTTACACTAACCAACTTTGGTTTGAAAATAAAGTCATGAAAATAATGCATAAAATTTGCAGCTATTTGGGCTGTAACAAAGCAAAACTTTATCAATGAATCCATATTTGATATTGTTGGTTTGACAATAGGATGGTGCTGGCCTGATCATTAACTGCCAGTTTGACATGTAGCCGTGAATTCCTTGTCTGACTCAAATTTCAACAGTATTCAGGTGTGATTGGCACAGGTGTTTCATGATCAATTTAATATTTTCTGGAGTGACAATCGGGTAAAACACAAGAAAGTTCAACATGTGTCACAATGGAACCTAAGTGTTATGGTTACTGACTATGATGTTAAAATTGCGATACACATAATTGATTTGTTCACGAAAATTAGTTTCATTCCCACAGTACATTATATACATACCACTAAAGACAGTAGATATAGGATATCAATGTTGTTACACATACATAATATAATTGTGACACTCAAATGATGTTAACCTAACATTTATGTCTTGTTAGTGTCGCACATACATAATGTAACTATCACACACACACACACACCATGTTCGTGTCACACTTACATATTGTAAGTGTAACAGCTGCAGAATATCACACATACATTCTGGTAAAATTCCAATAAGCTACATCTCATTGTAATTACAGGTGCCGCCAACTGGTAAATTTCATGAATTTCTCAAAATCATCACAAAACATGTTTTGAAGGCTGATATACCGATTTTTTCTTATTTTTGACCCTGACCTAAAATTTGGAGCGGAAAGTGAGAGCTGTTCGTAGCTGCCCTCCCACTGGTATACATTGGAAATGTGCCCTCCCACTGAATTTTGATGCCCACTGCCCTCCGGTATCTACGGTCTGCCCGCTCCCCACTCCCCACATCAATTCAAGCTCCCCGTTGCCCTCTCCCCACTACTGAAATTCCCCATTGCCAACTAGATCCCACTATGCAACCCAGATCAACACAAAACCATACGAGCAGTATACCTTGGAACATTGCTCCCTCTAGGTTAGGCGCTTAATTTCTCCTCAAGTTTCTATTAAGCACGTCGCTTTCCCTCCCTCTACGTATTTTCCGGTGCCCACTATCAAAAATGTTCTCCCCGCCCGCTGAAAGTAATGAATTTCTTCCCCGCCCACAGTAAATATCGATATTTTCTCCCCGCCCGCTGATTAGTTTTGAAATTTGCCCGCCCGCTGAAAAACTTCGCACGAACACCTTTTTGCACGAACAGCTTCGTTGGCGGCACCTGTAATTAATCTTTACATAAAATATCTTGCAGTTTTCTACATTGTTGTTTGAATTTTTATCACCCTTATCAAGGGATGGCAATGCTTTGTTCAGTCAAGAATGTCCACATCCAGGGTTTTGTTGCGTATTTGCATCCATGCTGCCACCTGCTTATCCCATTCAAACTTCAACATGCAGTTCCAGAACGTGATTACTTATATACACAATCTTTAAGTAATTTAGTTTGAAATAAAATCACAAAATTGATGCAACTTTCTGCAGTTTATGGACTTGTAATCCAGGTAATCTGTGTATGTCATTCACCTTGAACTTCACAATTTAGCATGTTTCCCATCGCACACATTGACTCACACACATGGAATGGAATGTCATAGAACCATCTACTCTGTAATATCTGAAATTTATTCAAACCTTATGAAATTTTCATTCTCATTCTGTGCTATATCACTCAACACTGGAAATACTATGATGGCTTTCAATCACAAAATATGTACAACATCAATAACCATCCAAATCTTGCCTGTATAACTGTGCTGTGCTTAGCTGTAAATTGCAAAACTAAGGAAGCTGATTGGTTACATTATAATTAACATATCACACTTTGCACAAGTGAAATTTCAAACTTCACATCAACATTTATGTCTCTATTAAAAGTTAAGAGGGTTTGAGATTGGTATCTCATTATTACCAATACAGTTGTGATCAAATCTGTTTATTTTCTAGTCATCCGAAAGACCAGTAAATCACATAGGACTAATATTGTCGACAAGCCCTACATGTGTGATGTATGATGAAATTCAAAATGTGTTCACTAGTCCATTGGACCTGGATAGTGGAAAATTCAGCTGTCAGAGCAACAATATTGGTCATCCTGTACCTTTGACCTCTGGATTTCACTCATCTCTGTCAATCTAGTCACCCCAATTCCCTGTAAACAGGTCCACACTCAATATTGATAACAATAGTTTGGACCAAACCATTATGGGGAAAGGGTTGACTCTAGCATAAAACACCTCTTGATTCATCTGAATTTAATGAAAACATACAAATCTGTTGCTTGGTTGTTATACTCAATTTTCACTAATATCGACCAAATATATCTTGGTCTGCTTATCACTGAAAATTTTACAGTAGTGGATTAAGAGAAATCACCCAGCTAAATAGATTTTGTTCACTAATCCATGACAGTGATTGTGATAGCTGTAGTGTTTTTGTGGAACCAAACGGCAGTGACAATGTGTTTATGATTTCATATTTCTTATTTCTCTCTAGTTTTGATGAAGCAGAAAAGAACAAAACTTCTACAAAAATTATTGCTATAAGCATTGGATACAATCTAAATAAACTATCATATCTATTTGCACAGCAATTGCTGTGTCTTTTTATTCACTTTAAGCTGTAAAAACTTGAAGGTCCTGGGATCTTTGATCAAATTTTCAAATAAATTCAACCTAACTGTTTTCATGACATTGTTTAGACACCAAATGAATATGTGGCTGAAGAACTTATATGATCATGTTGAGTAAAAGTCACTTCTGAAAGTGAAACTAAAGAATTCATTGAAAGGCGCCCTCATGATGCTGATGATGTTCTTGATATGCACAATGCACATCTGATTTCTTATCACTTCATATATTTTTATTTTATCACCTGGTTTGGCTTTCTTGCCATTAGGGCCTCCAAATTGTTTACATGCTGTACATTAATACCAACAAACTGGTGGAAATTTATTTCATTGGTAAACACGCAGAAACACAGACTACTGCAAATAATTGTCCATGGTGTTTTTTACCATGGACATCCTACAGAATTCATTCATTACTTCTAACCCTGTATTCTCTGGCACCCTACAATTTTTGCTCAGTTACACACTGAAGTATGTCCAGTTTAAACCTTTACACTTTCCGGCAAATGTGACAAGATTTGCAGTATCTGAATTACAACTTCATGAAATCTTTTACATTTCTATGATCTTATGCTGTGTATGGCCAGCAACCATGCCTTTGTATGCCGGCATGATGTCAAAATATTTGCTTGTACATAAAATCACAAAAAGAAATGTTTTTATAGCTATTACAAAGTCTCTCTGACAGCTATTGCTCATTCATGTGAATCCTTCAGTATTGTGTTAATGTTATTTCCTATGGTTTGAATCAAGCCCTAGTAATTATTTTTTCCAGCATTTTTGTTGTGTTTCGACAACATTTTCATGGTGTACTCAATAAAGCATGTCAAAATACCCATTATTTTGCTTGTCAACACAGTCTATAGGTTTGTAAGGTTATTGTTGAAAGGTACTCTTGCCTGAAGGGAAATTCAATTGTCACTCCTACCCCTATAAGGAGAAAAGCCTTCATCCAAAGGATGTATACACACTGTGTTGATAAGCAAATACTGGGTTTTCTGAATACCAGTACTGCAGGAAAAAGACTAAGATACTGCTGTTTATGTATAAAATACTGAAACACAAATACTACAAAACTTTTTGTCAGTTACCATCTACCGTACTGAGGCTTAAAAGTTGATCAGATTACGGCCATTATGATTGCTTTATCTCAAGCACTGAGTAACAGAATACGCGATATTCTTTCCATCAAAAACTGCCAGACTTTATAGCCAATTTAAATGGTATAATCATAGACCCTCGAGAAAAACGGGACAGGCAACTGCGATAGAGAACAAAGGGTCTATGGGATTAGCAGCGTGCGATCTATCTTGGAATAATTAAGAGGTGTTAATGGGTCGGGGACGGAATGAAGCTGGACCCGATCGACTGCACAACGTCCGGTTCATAGACACATGCATGCGGGTATACGGTAATAATGTTTTCGGATTACAAGTTATTCCGGATTACCCGCAAGTCCATTTTTAGAAAGAAAAGTGTTACAACTATTTTGAGAAGAATTCGTGCAAATGGTTTTAAAGTACTTTTTACATATTGGTAGCGAGATTCGATGCAACTAGAAGTTTGCAGGGAGTCAGTATGTTGCTGTAAGTGAGAAAGTTTCGAATAGAAATCCGAAACACATACCGCTGCAGTTACAGACTTGAGCAGTTGACATCACAGAGTTGTTTACATTCCGCAATCGTCAGTGTATCTCCAAATTTTCCCTCGTTGTTGCAGTTTTTTAACCCTCGGAATATTTTTTTGTGCGAGGAGTGCTCCATGATTCGGTGAAGTATGTATGTTAACTACTGAAATGTTGTTTGAAAACTGTGAACGGCCAAATTTATGAGGACAGCGTTCAGCTTTGTGTAAATGCATGTCTACCTTACCGCTTCTGACTTCACCAACCGTTGGAGAGTCCCGATTTATCGCAAAGTTTCTCCTGACAGCGAAAGTCACTGTTACAAATATATTTTCTAGTACTTTGCGGATGTACACATGAGTAGCTTATCCGAACTTTGGTGTTTCTTTACGCTAAAACAGTTCCAAAATTTAGAGGTCGTGTATTGAGCTCCGATGGAGTAGTCATTTTTATGTACCCTGATTTCGTCAAATGTTGCGTGACAGATGAAATAAAGGTCAGATTTTCGTTTCGCAGGACTGGGGAAGTGTAGAGTTGTCTAACTTGTAAATGTTTGCTGTTAACAGAGATTTTTATGGTATGGAATGTAAACTTATATTTCGATACCTAGCAAGAGTTTTCTGCAGCGTCTATGGCTAAATGTACAGTGTTTTTATCGTCTGTTTTTTTCCTGTTGGCTTCGGCTAGAATCCAAAATGTGATCTTCATCGTTACCAGAACATTCACCATGACTAGTATCAAAAAAACCCTCAAAATTCTCTGTGTCATTACTCAGAACATGCCATGCAAGAGCAAAGTGTACATATTCAGAACGTCAGTTTGATCGTTAATGAGATTCAGTGTTAAGTACGAAGTACTGTTGTCGGGGACCTCTTGACTTAATATATTCCAAGAGAGATCGCACAAAGAAACCTCAGCAGGGTCGAGGGTCGAGGGTCTATGGTATAATATGCTTTAACTCTGCATACAGAAGCCTGAAAAATCAGTGCAAGCAACAAAGCATGGTTTACTAGTACCTGTTGTCTGGATGTTGTGGATATGGGACCGTATTAAGATGCTTGCTGATGATAATTGCAATTTTTTGGATGTAGGATTGAAAATGTATGCCAACAAGTAGTAAATATCAGTGTAATATGTTAGCTTACAAAAGAAGAGAACACAAAATATTTAAGTTGACAGTGAATATTAAAATTGGTAAATGTTATCACTGAAATCAGGAACTGTGTTTGATGGAAGTTGTGATACTAGCAAACAAACTGTCCAGAATTCAATAAAGAAACAATATCAGCATATGAGAGTGAACTTGACTGTCAGTAAATGTAATAATTTGCTTATGTTTTTGGTTTAAAAGTCTGTGTGTTTATTTGTGAGCATATTAATATGCACTTTACAAATTTATGTACGTAGTCTACTTTCATGGATCCATGACATGTGTACGCTACACTGGAAATCACCATATCAACGAACATGAAAATATACCTTTCATCAGCAGTTTTACAGGTCAATTAAGTGTACTGACCATTTTTGATTAATGTTGAATTCAACTGTGTAAATATTCAATGTTTGTTCTACTAGTACAGATGTATTTCACTTGGTAAAAAGAATCCATTGAAACTGAGTAAAATTCCAAAACTCCCATAGTTCAAAGTTTGTGTTTACCACAAACCCACTTCAGGTCAGCTTCCTTCTGAATGTCAACTAGATCTTTTACTGAACGCCATTTACATTGACATGCATATGCACGGGAACCTTCAAAGAAAAGAAAAGAAAATCACATATTTGCATACAATTTAACTGTTTACTTCATTATGGTGCTTGTAAATATTTCTGTTCATAGGTGCTTTTCTTGGGGACTTTGTTTCACGTTATCACCAGGTTTCAAATTTGCAGGGACAAGCAATGATTTTTTTTCCTTCAGTGACAAAGATGATCATTTTTATTCTGCATTTAAGACATATTTGACTGATACCAAAATCAAAGTATTGGTATAAAAAACATTTGTGGTTTGCATACAAAAGCAGTGCAAAAAATTGGTTCAATAAAACAAAAAAACACACAATTCACCAGTAGGTGGCGCACTTCAAAAGAGATGACCATTTCTTACCTTTCTTTTTAAGTAGCTTTGCACTCAATTTATTGAAGTCTGGGACATTATTTCTCAGGAAAAGGTAATCACAACTGGAATGCCATTCATAATTATCATACATAACAATCTTAAAATCGCAATCAGTGCATCGTAGTTTATCACAGCTCCTGCAAAAATAGCAAAAAAAGACAATGTTTGATTTCTACACATTTGTGTACACTTTGACGTCACACTGTCATGTCCAACAGATCCAGATTTCAGACAATACACAACCAGCCATTTGTTTCAGATTGCAACTGAGATGAGGAGTGCAACTGAGATGAGTAGATGTATTACTTCCCTTTTGAAAATTGACCAAAAAGCTTTATAACGGCAAAAAACAATAAAATTTCTTCACTATGAGGACATACCCAATTTGTTCATCAACATGAAATGAAAATATCTGATTGTCCAAGCATGAAGGATGCTCATAAAGTTACTGATATAAACACACTCAATGTATACCATTGGGCAATACTGACCTTTGTGACATTGTTGTACCCACACCAACAGGAGTACTGGCTCCACCGAGGTAAACTGGGAAACATTTCTTTTCAAGTTGAGAATTTGATGAATGTGAGCTTTCTTTCTGCACCTGTATCTTTTCTAATGGTTCAGGAGCATCACATATGTCATCTATCATAGCATCAAGGTCATCATCACCAAAGGATTTCTTGAACCTGAGGAGGAAAAAAACATAAATCTTATAGATTATGATCTGATAATAGATAATGGGCATAAAAAACACAACTGTACATTATTTTGAACAAGCACATTGCAAATCCTGCACCAGTATAAAATGCCATAGATCTGAATAATTAAAAAGTACTTAACATTTACATTTTATAAGTAGAAGGGTCAAAGTTCCGAATTTTTTTCTTTTATTTGCGTCATCATCTAAAGGACAAAAATTCCATTTGCAGTATAAGGAACCCATCACCCCCACTATCTTATTGAACAATGAAGCACCTTTCTAAAGAGCACAACACCTTGCTAGAGTTTAGAATTAATCATCGTCTGACTTTGAGTCTGCTACTCTTGCCACATCCAAGTCTCAAACTAGCAATACCGGTACTTTGATTGTGAGTCTGGTGCCATACCCACTGGACAACGATGCCACGTATCTGTAGTTGACTAACCCATGAAAAATGTCAAGGTGCTGGCATAACATGCACATGGAAAGCAAAATCTCCTTCTATTACAAAATTTATTCCTGAAGTGAAGGAAGGCCTCAGTGATTTTACTTTTTGATACAAATACATGTATAATCCTTGCAGATGTGTTGAGAGTCTCAGAAAATCAACTCCCACAAACTTCTACAGATGTTCAACATGTATGACAATTGAGATACCAGTAGTGTAGTGTCTATACACTGTTAACCACTGGATTGCTGTAACTCCATCAGTTGTTACATGCCATTGATATATTTTCCAGTATTTTTGTTATCTTTATGAGATACATTTTATGTTTTACTTTCCAAGAAACATCAAAAATGCTCAGAGCTAAGCTTGTCTACAAAGCCTGTTGTGTGTACATTTACTGGTAGTTATCTACCAGTCTGGACTGGAATTCTTTGTGTCATTGTCACTGCATATTCTACAAAATATTTTATACTGATGTGGCTAATACTTTGTTTGGACATACTTTTATGAGTAAAACGAGAATATGTATCTGCACTTGCC
The DNA here is from genome assembly GCF_041260155.1 of Ptychodera flava. Taxonomy (NCBI): domain Eukaryota; kingdom Metazoa; phylum Hemichordata; class Enteropneusta; family Ptychoderidae; genus Ptychodera; species Ptychodera flava. The sequence continues at coordinate 40,074,048 of NC_091940.1, forward strand.
TACATATTAAAACATTATTAAGATCTTCCAACTTTTGTCCCTTCAGCAAATGTGGACCCTCAATATTTTGTTTTTCTGCATGTTCAAATATGAAAATTTACATTAAATGAAAATAATAATATAAATAATATTCAATGAATGTAAAGATATATTTTGTTCATTGTAGGAATCCAACTTAATGATCTTCTGCCATTAGTTTGATGGCAATCAATGAACCCATGCAATGTGTGTTAATGGTTATTCAAACACTTTAGAAGAGAAAATGGCTTTCTTTTATGTGAAAATTTATGAAGCTTTGTGATTCATTTATGGAAAAAATAAGAATTATTTTCCAATAGTGTAAACATCAACTGATAATTTGTGATAAGAGTCCCTTGTGTGGTTGTATCAAGTGTTTCAAATAAATCTGCACTTGTAGTAGCAGGTATAGTGATGATTTTTTGGTCGGAATAAGAGTTTTTGAAATAAATCTGAAGTGGGTTATACTGCTAGGCTGGCATTAAATCATTAATCATGAAATGATAACTCTGATTACATAAACAAGGACATTATGCTGAGCTACAATTTCAATTTCAGTGTGGTCATTATCTGGAAAACGGGGTAAATTTGTCAGCCAAGCTCTGAAGGTTACTACATCCTTGTTGATGGAGTACAGTTGTTAGAGATTGACAGTCAATGTTTTCATGTGAATGGAGATTTGAAATTGAACAGCTATCTCACTTTAGTTGACACAGATCTGTGGCTTCATAGCTTAAAAGAGCTCTGTGGTACGTGGGGGTTTTAATAGACATGAAGCAATTGATAATTATACCTATAAGTTTAGTCTGTGAAACCTTTCATGGTCAGAAATAATATACATATCAGATACATGTACATATCCTCTCATTTGACATCAAATTTTCAATACTTGCTGATATATTTTTGCATTGAAACTGAGATTGCTCAATTGCACGTCATTATCTTGGACATCTCTGATGAGCTAAACAAAGTTACTGATCATCAATTGAAAACCTAAATTTACATCTAATTTCATCATTTCTTTGGCTGAATACAAACAGAACCACAGGCAGGCTGACAAGATGCTGAATGCAATCAAAGGAATTGTATGTCAGAGTAACGTCACTGTATACTGATCAATTACACAGAAGATAACACTGTGAATTGTTACCAGGATGGACTTACTGCAGCATATGATATGCTCACATTGGCAAACTGTGTGTGAAATGAATGGGAAATAATTCAACTGGAGTAGCACACTGTTCAGCATTTACTGGTAATAGCCTTCAGCTATGAAAGTGATCAATGGACAAAATAACTACACAGTACACTGCATATGTAATGGACAGTTCATATCTGTGTTATTTCTATAATGTAAATGTTGATATTTTGAGCACTATAAATGCAAACTCCAAGATTAAGAGGGCTTGCAGACCGGGCTTGCAGGTGTCATTTCCAAAATTTTTAAATGATTCAGGAGACATAAAATCACAAACTACAAAATTTTACATTTTTCAATACTTTTGGACAAATTCTGACTTAATTGAGTGTAAACTGCCATGTCATTATTATTTATACTGATATTACTCTCATCATTACTTTAAAAGATATATTTTATGTCACTTACAAGAAAACAAACAAAACAATAACGGATACGTTGTCAATTGAAGTTTACCAAATTATTCATGAATTGCCTGAATATCATCACCAAGACAGATACTTTATAAGAAGAACAATTACACAGCCACACCGTAAATTGTTTTCATTTAACAATGTCAAGGCTCACTTCAAGTGTGAGGACAATTGAGTATACATAGTTAATATGAGATGGCAAATTTTGTTTGTTTGTTACTATGGATACAAGTCAAACTCTCATGAACCACATTTACGGGATGTGAATGAATACCTAATCAAGGTCAATAATGTGACTCATCAATTGCATGTTTTAACTTTATGAATGACAATATAAAACAATAAGTACTTTCACTTCATTGGTTCTCTGAATATTTGAAAATAGAGAATGCGCAAACACAGAAAAATATTTTTTCTTGCATAGTGGCATACAAAAGATGGTAAACAGTGTCATCATATCAATTGTTGTGCATTTGAAAAAATACATTTTTAAAAAGGTACGTTGGATATAAGATACATCTGAATGGTGAGAGAAATGATCGAATTTGATAACTCTTCCAAGCATTGTGTATGCTTGATGCAGAATATACAATAAGGATAGTCACACTACAGTATTAGTAAAGTTCTATTTTAAACACAGTAGTTCCCCAGTAGCAAAAAGCCTCCAGTACACAACATACAGGGATTTGTTGCTATGGTAAAGTGACCTATTGACCACAATACAGATGTTTTATTGGAACCTTGTGTTGAACTTTGTTGTGATATTTTGAAATATCTGTCAGGGATCTTTATTTACAATTTTCTGCGGTATTGTATTGAAGTTTTTTAATTTTTAATAGACTGCAGGAACATTATTATCTTTTGAAATCATTTTATGTTGTAATGTTTCTTCTTGAGAAGTTTTTGAAGTTTGTTTTAAAACCTGAAATCAGATTTACAATCAATGGTCAAATCAGTTCTAACCTCATCTGACATAAAATGCCATTACCTAAATATAATTAATCCTAAATATACACTTTGGTTCACAACACTAAGTGGAAAACGGTTAGAATTTTGATTTTAATTTTGAGAACTGAGTTCGGCAAGGATTGCCTTTCATTGGTAAGATCTTTGGTACTGATGAAGGACACAGTGGTTGTTCAAAAATTTCTGGAGGTAAAATTTTCCACTTTATAGTGTTGTGAACCAAAGTTAACCTTAACTGGTACAATATCCCAACACAGATGAACTTTCATAAACATTTAATCCTAAATATATCATCATCTTGTACGCAAGGCAGTGGTGTCTCTAATCACAGAAACTAAAACAATCATAAATGCCATACTTTTATTTTGACAAGATTTCTGCAAAAACCTGCTGTTGGTTTGTTGTCAACCCCGTCATGAATGCTTGAGGACAGTTAACTAGAAGGTAAGTCAGATATTGCATCTACCGGTATAGTGTGTTTTTTTTGGTTTGTGTCTCTGAGAATGTGTGCAAGTCAACTAGACTGTAGTACACAGTTCCTAGACATATTTGCCATGTATCACCAAGATTTGATTAGTTACCATAAGCATGCATTGGCAACAAGTTGGTAATTTTTTCCTGCAAGTCAGTAATCATGCTGTTCATGTCAGCAGTAATTATTTTTCCCTGCTGAGTCAACATAATTTGTTTTTGTATTGCAAATTGATAGTCTAAGAATAACACAACATATGTGGTTGTGCTCACAGCATTTGATAGGAGTGGCTTTGGTCCAGCTATACAACCCAGACCTCTTGGAAGTCCAATGAGGTACTGGTACATGTATCGGTATCTTGGTGTTTCACAGCTTTAGAACCAACTCTAATGCTCTGAGTTTTACTAAATTGGCAATTTGACACACAGTAACTTCTGTGATATCTGCTGATGTCAAGGTTTGATTACCATGAAATGTCAAAAAACAAGAAAGAACTAGTGTCCTTCAAATTATTGGGGTATAAAAATCATTGGTCGCAGTTCTCGCCTTGTAAATACGTATACAGTAGATATGTATCAAACAAGCACTGAGTTTGGTTTTGATCCATAAATTAAAGTTGAAATATGATTCGACAGCAAAATAATTGGCAAAAAGGAAATGTGAATCTTTGCCGTATGCTGAACTACCAGCCCAGTATATACGTAGATGTTATGAGAATGTCTTTGTCAAGCCTGACTATGCTGTAGGGGTAGCACCACCAAAGTCTGTCTTTAAAATGACTTTCTGTTTGTTCAGTCATGAAAACGGCCTGCTTTGGTGTCAGCATTTACATCTTGTAAAGCAGAGAAGAAGAAAAGATGTATGCAGGATGGTGTAATATCAGTTTGCTGAGGAACAAAGCATGACTTTTCATCAGAATACAGTGTAACTACAGTGGTGTAATTGGAGATAAACATGTCTGATACATCTACCATGGTGATGCTGTTACTATGGTGATTGTATTTCCAATGTGATTCTTTTACCATGGTTGTGGTAATTCACTTAATGATCTGTGACTCTAAAAATGCTGGGAATATGTTCAATCATACTGAATTCAATTAAAATGTAAATAATTAAACATTAATTGGATTTCCACCAAGGTGTAGTACAATTTATCTTCATTTTAGATTTGGATTCATTACATTTGAATTAGTAAAGCTTTCATTCTCTCAGACATCAGCAACTTATGACGTACAGGTACAATGCATGTATAAGATGTATCAGGTAGTAACATGGTAATAATTGGCCATGATTGTGTAAACCCACACAGGATCCCACAGAAGTTTGCAAAACCCTGGCACAAACCAATGAAGGTACTTTACATGTATGTTTACACAGGGAGAAGACAGAAGACATTGCTAGTATCTTGACAGAGATTCTACAAACACAGAGGTAATATCTTCTTTGATAAACAAATTCCAAGACAGTTAATGCTTGAGGCAAATCCAAGTTGAATGCACAATGTTCCAGTGTATACAATGTGGTTAGAAATAGCACAGTGAAATACTGTACTGGGGTATGAATGTTCTTCAATGACAAAATTTGTAATGTTTAGATGTTGTGTTTTGGCTGTTGATCACGTACTTTGAAGTGTGCAAATTTTTTGTAAATGAAATAAACTTTAATAATTGTCAGCATTGCTTAGAGAAAATACAGTTGACGGTACATTTTTGAATTAGTAGTTTTGAATGACGTTAAAATATCTGCTGAAATTTGAACATGGAATACCAAGTACATATTGTTTCTCAAAAAATCATTTCCCTTCATGGACATGCCCTAGTCAATACCGGGAACAGGGAGAGATACGTATTTTGTGTACTATGGACAAAACTTTCGGCTGTTCTGGAATAAATTGGCAAATGTTAATCCTTTTAAAAACTTGCTGAACACACTTGTATTTCTACAATGCTGCCTTTGCAATAGGTAGTATGTCAAAAATGCCTCACTTACATTGATGCAAGATTAGATTATCTAAAATGTACTGGTCTTCTAAATATAAGGAAGTTTGTGCTGGAAACAGGACTTTATCTATGTAGCAGTCTTGTGACCGTATTAATAATAATAACAACAATAATAATAATAATTTATTTATAAAGCATCTTTATCCACTGAGATAAAAAGTGATAAAAGACGCTATAAAAAGTATACTGTTATTTAAAAATGTAAAGACACAGGTAAAATGAGAAAAGTTCACAGCTAAAAGAAACAAGTAAAGAAATAAATTTAAATATCAACAAAAACGACACTTCGCACATCAACTCATCTGGTAAATATATCAACCCACACAGGTACATAAAAAAGATTAACTAAATGCTGTTTATTATCAAAAATTAGTAAATGACACATGTACTGATGTATACTGTTGTCTTGCTCTAACTGGGTCAGTTATTTTCACTCAGAGTGAAGCCATTTGCAGGGGTTGGCCAGATCAAATAGTGAAATAGGTCATTCGAGTGTAAGAAAATTATGAGGAAATAATCCATGTGCATGCACGCATACATACACGTAGCTGAAACTGAGCGGTGAAATGGCAGCATGAAGGCAAAGGTTTTCATAATTTTGTCAGTCACAAAAACCACAATAGAAAGAAACTGATGCCTCAAAGACACTCCAATTTATGGAAACATGTAACTGTGATATCTGAAGCAATTTGATAAATTTAAGCTCAATCTCCAGGCAAATTATCACGGCCAAGATTATTTAAACTTATTATACACGCTGTCATTTTCATCTGATGATTTGTAAAGTCTTGGGATGGATAAAGTAGTTTCCATGGCAACTAATGTACTATGGCAACCATTTGAGTGCATCAATGGTCTCAAACTCCTTAACAAATTTAACTCAAAGAAATACATTTGGATTCTGTTCAGCACTGCATGACTATTTTTTGTTACCCATTTTCTTTCACAAATGATAACAAGGAGACAATACAAAGTCACTTTGTGTTTGCCTAATTGAGGTCATCTAACATTGAAAAAGATTCTTTTGTAAATTTTTCAGTACATGTTCTGAATACCACTACATATTTCAAATATTCCACAAGTGACTCTCTGTCTGTCTGTCTGTCTCTCTCTCTCTCTCTCTCTCTCTCTCTCTCTCTGTCTCTCTCTCTCTCTGTCTGTCTGTCTGTCTCTCTCTCTCTCTCTCTCTCTCTCTCTCTCTTTTCCCCCAAATCCTCAAGTGATCCTCAATAATAGCTGTTATTTTTTTGTCCTCACTTCAACCCACTTAGGTTTTACAGCATTTATAAAGGGAAGGTGGTTTGCACCTCAAATTTGAGAGGGAATTTTTGCTCAAACTTTCCGTTAGGAAACTTTAAATCGATCCCTTTCGAAATCAAGGATAAAAATCTGGGGTTACTTAGCGAAATCTGGTTGTATAAAACAAATTACCAGATATTTCCAACACTTGAAATTCAAAATTGTTGTAATTCCTGTGTTACCTCTGAGGGCAAAAATAAATTTTTAATTTTAATAAAAATAATGAAAACTTAGGTTACTCCATGAGCTTCACAATGAGTCAGAACACGACAAAAACAGTATTGTAAAAGTTTGAGAGTCGGAATATCTGTCCCGAGGTGCATTCTACCTGGAAATACATGTATGAGAATAGAATCGTTTTCAGATTAATTACCATACATCATTTTTACTTTTCAACAATTGGAAAAGTGGACATATAGCCACATGTATCATTGAGTCAGTTCTTTTATTTTTTAATTGGAGAGTCTGACTGTAATGACCACTCAAGATTCTTGAGCTGTTTGTGTCACTTCAGAAGCCAATTTCGGCAACATTAGTAATATAATATTGTATCATGATGCATGCAATATCAATCTCAGTACAGGTATCATCACCTGATGTACCGGTATACGCTATGTGTCTGAGAGTCTGAACATTGGAAAGTTATGAAAGGTGTCCATCAGAGGACACGCTGATAAATTTGATTATGTCATCGAACCATTACATTAGAGTCTAATTTTGTTAGAGTAAGGTGATGGTAGCTCCACAATGCAATTCTATTGGATACTATCAAATCACAGATCTCCTCATCCTTACACTCTAAGTCTAACATTGTGGTGGGAGGCCGTACAATGCCGGGCAACATACTGCATGGTATGCAGGGCTAGGTAGATACATGTAGGCTTTCTACTTCCATAGCTGTATTTATCTCATTCATGTATGGTACTGGTAGGATAGTAGCCCTGCATACCATGCTGTGTACGGCCTCCTTGTGGCAGGAAGCCATACAATGCTGGGAACACACTGCATCATATGCAGGGCTAGGTAGATAGGCCTTCCACTTCCATAGCTGTATTTATCTCATTCGTTTTTGAACACAACTTGAAGGTTCAAACTCAATGTAGTGTATTGATTTTCAGTGCACTTACTGAATACACAATGACGTCATCAAGACACACAATCAGGACAATGACAATTCAGTTGGTTGGTGTGCCTATTGTACGCTGGATTACAGAACTTTACACACTGGATCTCATTCTAGCTCAACATGCATTTTAACACCTCACTGCTATTTGGTTGATTTGATATAATTACAACATTTCTTTGGACTGTAGTACAGTTATCAAGACATTGCTCTCATCAGATAAATTTGCACATTTAAGAGAAACAATGATGACAATCTATGATGAATTGATTTGGTCAAGTCCAGAGAATTTCTTATTCTCTCACAACAAACAATAGTTCACTGTCATAATGGACTGTGGTTATCTTTTGTGGTTCTTGGCCATCTTAAGCCTTTCTCACCCATCCACAATTAGGTAATTCAGTGAAGATACAGACCCTGGGTCTAATAAGCCAACAAGTAAGGTCATACAGAATCGGTATGAGCATGAATTTTATTGATTTGAGCAATTAACCTGTCACAATTAGTAATCTTTGAATACCTTGATGAACAGAATGCTGATTTCCATAGACTTGCCGTAACTGACTTTATAAAAACTGATTGATTTTTATCCTGTAGTTTCTTTTTGACTCTCGTTCTCTTTGTTCCCTAAAACAATTTTTTAAAAAGTGTTCTCTCTCTTCATGTTTCACAAACAAACCAAATTCCAGTAGCATCATTGACAACTATACTCTCACAGTGCAAACATCTGGATATACACTGTACACATTGATATTGACAGAAAAACTGTATACCCGGCAGCAATCAGTTCTATACATACATGCATTAAGTGGTTCCTTGGAAAATTGTTAACTTGATGCAACCAGTCTAAAGTTTCATCTACGCCAGGAGCTGTGAAGTTAAAGCAGTGAAAATACTCCCTAGTTCAATCGGCAGTCTTGCATATCAAATGCATTTTCTACATGAAGCTTTTCCCTATCCAAGCAATTTGAAAGCTTACTTGGTTAATGTACATCAACTTTGAAATTTTGTAATTTTAGCTTACAGGACCATTGAATTTGCTTTGATAAAAGTTATGTAGAACTGTATATGGTTGAACAAATGGTACAGATATCAACTGTCTCTGCTGTACAATGCAAAATCCTTTCAATCCCATTTCCCTACACAGTGATCCAATTTTGCTGTTAAAAACGATAATCATTAAAATAATATTCTGTGATTGGAGGGTGCAAATATAGTTTGTCTGGAGATGTAATATTGAATGTACTGAATGATTCTGCCAGTCAAAATATTCTTGAATTCTTATTGCTGATAATAATAATATGTTGTATTTTGTCTTGAAACTATCATTGTGCAATTGAGTTTCTATATTGAGTCTAAAATTGTCATTTTGATTATATGCCTCTATTAAGGTGTACATGTACTTTAACAGTAAGAGGACATTTGCACTGTGCACTGTAAGAATAACAACCGTAAACCTTTCATAAAGACTTAGGATTAGAGCAGGGTGTGTTTTCACTAATGATGTCAATCTATAGATTTACTCTCAGTCTCACTTCACCTGAGAATATTGATTTCTCTCTTGCAGAAGTGGAACATGCTGACATCAAAAGCACTGCCACTAAAAATACAACATTTTATGACAACACCCATTTTTTTGTTTTAGTAATTTCATTTCTAAATCCAGATATTTTTGACCAAGTCTGCTGAAAACAATTATGTGTTACATATTACATATGGAGCCAGACCTTTCTTATGCTTCACAAAAATCAATTAACTCCCAAAGCTGTTGTGGCAAAGACAGCTGGGTTTAATGGTTTATGATACAGCAATGTCGCCAGCTATGTTGTGGTGTGCCAATTACTGGCTTATGGCAGACACCAGATCATTGGCAGTAGGTAGATCCGAAGTCTTGACTAGGGAATAACTATGAAATTACTAAATATGTACATGTATTGAAAGCCTAGCTGTTGGATGTCAACTAATGAACATACTGTTTTGGACTGATGTTTAAGTCATTCACGGTACTCACAGAAAGTTTGATCTTTGTCACTGATTGTTGGATGAAATTAATACGTACTGTCATGTTTTGAGCAAACGAATATACACGGTAGGCAGATAACTGATATATATGTTCAGATGCATAAACAAATTTCAATTTTGTGGCAATGTGATGGACAAGAATCAAGCTGCACTCACAGTGAACCAGCCTTTAATGCTTGCACAGTCTGCCACAGGCAAACTTATCACCTTATAATGATCTCATTTCACACTGATTGAATTTGATAATGGATAATGCTTGATGTGAAATTTCAGTGGTCAAGTCCTTCACTGGTATAGCCATTGGCTATACTGTAATTATGAATGACAGACATTCGGCATCTTACTGCAAAGGACATGTTGACAAGAAAATTAACTTGAGATTAGGGAAGGTTTTTAATTTTTTGCTTGTGCAATTTAAACATGTCACGTCAAATAACAAACACATTAGACAGAAGTAATTATTTGGGCAGTCACACCACATTGAAGTAGTGGAATTGTGCACAACAGTGAAAATAAATAACTTACATAGTCACAAGCTTAGCAATTTTGAGTTATACCGGTACACTACTATCAGTGTGAGTAATAACCTGCATTCTTTTTACTAATTACTAGTAATTTTATTGTTTTTCTGAAAGTAAAACTCAAGATCCATACTGTTTTTTGAAATAAAAAAACTACAGTGCTTTTGTTTTCATCTGTTCTCTACTTTCACATTGTAACTTCATTCCATGATACTCAACTCAACAGTCTTGTGGATTCATTCCTTTACCGGTACTTCCATCCATTGTTAAAAACTGCAATATTTCCTGTCTCTCCGATCAAATCACATACACAGAAACAGACGTACACACACTCTACTGGTACCTATGAGAGACTAAATCATTGTACTGTACAATGTGGATGTCCTCGTAAATTGACTTCAGAATAGCTACTGTTTCTCAATAACAATTCAAAAACTGAGTTTCAAATTTCAATAAACATTTGATAGTTTGATTTTCATATAAAGAAAATTACAACCAGATTACCATTGCATGCCAAACAACCAATTATATTATCATTATTTGATAGAATTAATTCTAATATGTCACAGACAGATTTCATGGGCAGTTTTACTTTAAAGTCAACTATAAACACTGCAGGTCAAGCTGTTGATAAATTTTTATTGCTGTTTTATATTATGGCCATGATTGTAAATCTACTTAAAAGCATAACATGAGCTGCCTGAGTGTACAAATACCATTTACAATAACATTGACTTTCTGACAGTAGAGTTTAATAGATTTTTCTGTATTATGGCACAGAGAAGATACTTGAAGTGCTATGGCCATTCTACCAGAAAACTTTCAAAAAGTCAATTTTCATAATATTTGATGAAAAGACAGTTATCATATTGCCGGTTTGTTATTTTCGCTACTTTTCGTAAATGACTAGATCAATTCGGTAAATTTATCTGAGAAAAAAGTGATTTATCATAACATTTGCAAGTGGCATTAAATGTAATTTACTCACTTCTGAAACTATAACAATGTTGAAGTTCAATTATCCATAAAATATATTCAGTTTCCTAAAATTTCCTAAATTATACCTTTGTTTATCATTTGTCAGGGTACGATAGTGTAACATTCTACGTCATTTCCATTCCTTTAAAACAAGGATGTCATTTCTTGCTTGTTCTTCCAATTGTGGACGTACAAAGTACCAGCCTGACAAACATGTGACACACTGTGTACAATATGCAGATGCTGTGTCATTTATTCATTTATTCAAATTGACAAATGTTGAAAATCAATCGCCAACATTAAATTTGGACAGCTGAACATCAGGCGTATCCTCATGATTTTGAATGTAAAACTTTGAAATTATATTTTACAAACAGAACAATAATATTAGGTAATGCAAAAATGGACTGGTTTGAACCACCTGTTGCAAAAACAAGAACAAGTATTCTGTCAACTCTGTCAAGTTTTCAACCATCAACCTACACGATCTCCAGTAAAATCTTTGCAGTGTAGTCTTGCATAACTCTATAGTGAGAACTCACACAATGATGTTTTTATTGTATGAAAATATCAGAATTTCTTGAAATTATTTTCATTTTCTATGACTGCAAAATTTTACTCTGTGAATGCCATGGATAATCATAATTACACTGCAGTGTGTAATTGAATCGAAATGACAAAACACCCACTGAGTTTCAATTAACATTCCAATTTTTCTGTGCAAATTAAGTACACAACTATTTCATTGAAATGTCTGTCATATTATGACATTTCACAGTGTATTTCAGTTACGGGACAAATGTAATTTATTCATTCATCATTGTTCAGTTGTTTAATTTTTTTTAAGACCTGGAATATATTACCACAGTACTCAAGGACAATACAGGCACACAGTGAACTGAATTTGTGAGTGAGAATACAAAGCCGTACAACGACTGACCTTTGAATATTTTCATTCAGAGTGGGCTTTGTTGTGTATCTGGGAAATGTACTGTATTTACATAATCAGGTTAGATAAACAGCTACACAAGGCAGCTGGCTAGCCTTTATAATCTCTCATTGAAACTCAACCAATAGCACGGCTCAATACATTGGTAGTAAAGATTGTGATGGATTCATAGACACAATCACAAATCCGTAAATCTATTAATAATCTTCTTGAAACCTGTGTATCCGTATAGCAACAAATTTTTCTTTCTTCAGCAGACATGACCGATATCATTCTTAAAATTGTCGTTACAGAAATAATTAATTAACTATTATTTAAGCTATATGGTTAGTTTAATTATAAATATAAACTGGTAATAATTACATCACAGGGCTATGATATGAGTAGGGCAATTTATACCAATCCAACATAATTAATTTAAAGAAGATTCTTAAAATAGAATCTTGTTGCCATATAGATCTGTAGCTGAGGATATCAAAACTACACTTTTCATTTTGTTAATTTGTTGGTGTAGATTCTACTTCATTGCAGAACATTATGTTTTAATAGACAAGTATCCGTTTGTGTGAGAAATTCAAGAACAATGCGACAATAGTTGGTACAATTTGGGAAATTCTAGTAAAGTGGGACAAAATAAAAACCAGAAACCCATCTGGTATATGACCATTCATAATAGCAGTACCACATAGGGAGAATACTTGATGAAAGTACAATTGAACCGTGCCCTACCCTCTGAATAATTTACAGTGACCGCTAAGTACCAAATAACAACTGACATTTCTCAAGGTATTCTACGGTTGGTTCATCTGGTAAAATTAAACTACGGGGGGATCGGCCTGTCAGGGTTACAAACTGAACTCAAAAGAGTGTGACAAGAACGAAGGATACGTGTCGTCCAAGCCTAGTAACAGTTACCATAATCATCAACTGAAACTCAATTAATGCGATGATCGCAGTTCAGTGTACAATGAGCGACTACACGTCGTCTTGTATAGAATGTCTTAGTGACCCTTTCACGGGGAACTCCCGACTTGGCCGAAGAGAGGTCTTAAAGTGGTGATGTTCCCTGTGAAAAGACACTCACTACAGGTGCTATGATATCTTGATTTGGGAAAAGACACGTTGCTCGTACTTACCCGCTTTTCGTCTTTTTCGACGCGTTCGAACTACTCGTCTTATTTGCTTCTTTACTTTTGCTCTTCCTCGGTGAATTCGTACAAAATTTGGTTTCAACTTCATCTAACAAGTCATCTATGTCATCCTCCATTGTGGATCGGTAACAAGTCACTCACACTGTACACAAACCAAGTGGAAATAGGTCTGTTTCATAGCTATCCGCTTCTCTTCGATTTACAGCTATACTTACGGTAGCTAGCAGCAGCCATACTCTAACCTTTGACATCAATACGACAACATAAACGAATGATCGTACTTTAAGATTGTTGGGGGCGCTGTATATCATTCGTGATGACTGGTCTTTCACATTCTGCTCTTACCCTGTCTGTTTCAGGACTTCTTGAGGGGCGGGAGAATGTGGAAATTTTCTTCCAGTTAGCAAGTACCTCCGTAACAACCACAAAATATTTCAACCAACCACAAATATTTCAAACAACCAAACAAAATAACAACAACCAAACAAAATAACAACAACAAACAAAAAACCTCCCAATTCATCTTTTGCGTGCAGCAAAATTTTCTTGTCAAAAACAAACGGAACAGTGATCACTAGGAAAAATAAATAGAAAGTAAGTGACTTCCCGCGCCTGCCGGAAACTACTCTTGATGAATATATGCACAAAGTGCGTCTGGTATGTTATTTGAATGTGATGTATAATTAGCTCATACACAAAAGTTTTTGGAACTATGCCAACAGTTTGGAAGAACTGTCTCAGAAACTTTGTTCAGTTTTCAACGTACGGTAGTAAGGGACTGGTCAGTTTCTTCGGCCTGGGGGTGGATTATTTATTGCCAAAGTCAAAAAGTGGCTGACTCCTACCCCCTCCCCCCTTTCCAACTTTCGAAAACATTGTGATCCCCCTATTCCAACTTGGAAAACAGGGTGACCCCCCCCCCCCCCGCGACAAAGGTCGGGTACACCAAAGGGTGTAATTTAAATTCAACACACACATACAAACACACAAACACACAAACATAGATAGATAGATAGATAGATAGATAGATAGATAGATAGATAGATAGATAGATAGATAGATAGACAGACAGACAGACAGACAGACAGACAGACAGACAGACAGACAGACAGATAGATAGATAGATAGATAGATAGATAGATAGATAGATAGATAGATAGATAGATAGATACGATAGATAGATAGATAGATAGATATAATTTTCAGGGTATGTTTTAAACATTCGTCATTCTGTGTTTGATGAAATTGTTGATATGTCAGTTGTAAGATAGGAATTTCAAAGTGTCAATTTTAGAGTTTGAATATAGTATGAATGACCTGTGAATGTATTTCACCCTGGATATGCCTAACCAGATGTCCTGAACTGTTGTACACTAAGAGAGAAAAGCAGTAAATCAAAATCTTTGATGGGTGTTCAGACTTGCCAGCCATCGAATACATCTCCTGAGAAGCCATAGAGAGCTATTTTTAAAAGCTGTAGCCAAATCTGATATGCGCAGTGTCTGAGAGGGCCCTTTCTTTTAACATTGAACCATGAAAGCACAGCTAATAATGACAAAAACTGCCTTTGTTAACTATTATTTTAGTCATGTTAAAACCACCTTTTTACAGAAAACCTGACACAAGGAAAATGGTTGCATCAATGAGAACAAAAAATATCTTGTCAATTTTCTCTTCTAAAATATGTCACTGTATTGTGATATATTAGTTTTTGAACAGAAAAGTATCTGGAATTTGTCATGGTTTTCATGTGAACTGCAGATTTCATAATGATTAGTACACTTTGCAAAACACTTTGCAAGCATCAAGATATCTCTGACGTCGACATATATCTCTGATATATTAAAATACCGCCGCCCGAAGGCGCGCCGAAAAATAATAAACTTCCAGATATCTCTGATATATATAGGTATCTGATATATTAAAGTCATGCGCCCGAAGGGCATGCTGAAAAATATGTCGGATATATTGAAGTAATACGCCTAAAGGGCTCGCCGAGAAAATTAAACAGATATCTCTCATATATATATATATATATATATATATATATAATATAATATATATATATATATATATATATATATAATATATATATATAATGATATCTTAAATATAGCGCCCGAAGGTCGCGCTGAAAAATAACTCTGATTATCAAAGTTACGCGTCGAACTGGCGCGCCGAAAAAATGCAACTGAATGATGAAATTCGTGGCTGGTACGATTCACTTTAGGCAAGTATGAGCCCATGTCCAAATTCAAAAAACACACTGACACTCCATCCCCCCCCCCCGGCATTTAAAAACATGGTGACCACCACCCCATCACCAAACATGGTGACTCCCTGAATCCACCGCCCAACAGCCGAAGAAACTGACAGTCCCTAATACGGCTGAGCTGGCAGTGACAATACGAGGAACGACGTGACAAGAGCACCGACAGAAAGAGATTTTGGACACCGACAGCAAACAAATTTTGCAAGCGATCTCGTATTCCATTTACTCATCTTTACCCATCGAAAAAGTCTTACCATCGTGTTGCCCTTCAACTTTATCGAGCTGTTAATTTCCGAATCCATCATTTAAGAATCGTTTAAAAATTTTCATTCTATGTATGTCAGTTTGTTTCAAGCCCAAATAAACAACAAATATGTATCCTTTTATTCATGTACGATAAGACAGAAACTTTGCTGTTACAATAGCATTTATAGACTGGGAGGCGCCCTGCTCGCGGACTACAGGAGTATTTGAAAATTAATGAGTCTTTTCTTCAGTTCCATACTTCCCTGGCAAACTGTAAGCTATTTCTGATTTATTGATTCGTCGAAGATTCACGATTTCATCATAACGTTCTTTGTGTGATTCATTGAATCCACAGTCACCTGTGGTCTATTCCGCTCTGCGTCTATATATGCGCCCCATTCTCAGGGATATGTACACACGTCTATGGGGCGCATATATATATATATATATATATATATATATATATTATATATATATATATATATATATGTCGACTGTGGTTTTTATATATATATATATATATATATATATATATAATATATATATATAAGTATAACAGATGTCCTCATGGGAAATTACAGTGCTGAATGATATATATATATAGAGAGAGAGAGAGAGAGAGAGAGAGAGAGAGAGAGAGAGAGAGAGAGAGAGAGAGAGAGAGAGAGAGAGAGAGAGAGATGGCCATCTCTCTTCGACAAATGATCACTGATGGCATCGGTGATATTGGGCCTTAGTTAATGACCACTACCTATTTGACTTATAGATTGATATATGGCGGTGCCACCTGTGTGGCAGGATGCGCTTTCGAAACACCTGACATCACTTCTTGGTCTTTTGGCCAGAGGTCCATATATCTTTCTTTCATGAATGTGACTTTGTTTGTGTACCGTCTATTTACTGTCTGTTCTGTGCTGTTTTGTGTCTATGTTTACAACTATTGTCTTACGAATTCTGACCTACTGTCATTGGATTATGGATTGGTATGATTGTGATTATATTATATATATAAAATATATATATATATATATATATATATATATATATATATATATATATATATATATATATATATATATATATATATATATATATATATATATATATATCAGGGGTGAGATAATCCATTTTGAATCCAGTGGTCCCCGGACCAGTAGCAAAAACAATTCAGTGGTCCTGCAACTTGGTCTGGTGGTCCGATCCTTTCCCCCCATTTTTTTTGTAAATTGTAATAAATAAAATCACGAGCATAATCAACATTCGCTTTAATTTCAATAAAAATCGAGCGTAGTGATGTTGGGGTGATGTATTCTATTGTCCTGATGCGCGTTGCGCTTCCGTTACACTGTTTATTCGCGTAAAGAGATTATCGCAACTTGGTCTAACATTATCATAAATGATGACACCATTTTTACCTAACATGCAATGAACTAAAGGACAATTCGCATGCGTACATAGGCTGTGTTTCGTATTTACACGTGCTGGTTGCGTTTGACTGGACTACACTTGCAGTCAACACCAATGTAATCATTACGACCATGATTTCATTTCTCTTGATGACAAGACATCGATTTCAACACCATTTCAGAGGAACAGAGTGAAGAGGTCTAAAGTGTTCCGATTGTATAACTTTAAGTTTAAGTTAAAAACGAAGTTCACATGCCCTGTCCGTGAAAACGAGTGCATAAGTGCATGGAGCCAGCGGTTTTCGAGGACATAGGACATCGAAACAAATATGACCTTTCTTAAATGTAAATTTTCCTATTCGTAGCGGCATTGTTTTACAGCTACCGGGAGATCTGTGTGACACATCAATCACATGGCTCGATAGGGCTTCATGACACGCCAGATAAATCGCAATGGGGTTTGAATCACAACAATATTTTTCACGTAAAATTCCCGCCAATGGATACGTTTGATCACAATTGCGTCGTCAGTTTATTTTAAATAGTGTTACAAGTACCAAATCCAGAAAATCTACCTTAAAATACCATGTAGTACGCAAGGCACAGCGATCAGAAAAGATTTCAAAGAATCGATCATCGACTCTGCGAGGGTCGCAAAAAAAAATGGCGTTCGGCCGAGTTTGGGTCATCTGCTTTTCTATCCTTTATACTTTGATTTGCAGTTATTGAATCGCTAAAATAAGTTGAAATTGCTTTCAATCAGATAAATAGGTCCCAATCGAACTTATTTGACCAGTCATCAAAACGAAAAACCATGAATATTTCGACTCTTCACACAACGAGAATACAGATCGTCAGTGGACGCCATTTTCTAAGTTGCGGAGCAAAGCATTACACAATAAAACTATCAGTTTGCGTCTCATTATAAACCTTTATTCAAAAACTGGGTTCGTCAGTTTAATTTTACGTATACTTAATCACAAGAACAGACATCAGAATGAAACAGACCGTCATACTTTTGCAGTGTAGAGCGAACAAAAATTCATGTTCTCCCGACACATTATGAAAGACGCAATTCAATGAAAATGACCTAAAACGCGATAGCGTAATCAAACGCCGATTTAGCGCTGAAAATCGATTAGGAATAAAAAGATCACCCACTTTCCTTATCAAGAAATATTGCTTATTGAGAATAAACTGACGTTTCAAAGTAGCTGTATACTTTACGGCCGATTCAGGCTAGTTTCTTCGTCAAAGACGACACCACCGTACCCACTCTTTGAGGGGACGCTACAGCTGGTGTGACGTCATCAACAGCGAACGCCAGCGCAACGCGCATCCTACCAGCTGATCCCCTCGTTCGCACATTTTGACAATAGCGTTTCCCGACCGATTGGTGGAGGGACTGTGTTTCCACATTGTCGCTGGACTATTTTGCCAGCTGTTTTCTGACAAAATCATATCTCAAATGATTAGCTATAGTCATTCAAAGAACCTGCTCTTTATGCAGAACAAAGTTGACTCATGCAAAAAGTTGACCAATGAGCAGACGATCGACCACTGCTGTGTGAGCTCTATTCAATTACTGTACGGTACTGTCTATAGAAACATCAATTCAGCAATACTGGGTACCCCTATTGACCCTGTTGCGTGAAAGATGATGTAAGTGGCAGTGGAAGTCACCTGATACCAAATATGACCCGAGAATGATGGCAGTGCAGGACTGGCAACGTTGTGTACACGCTTGCGGGTATCGGATTGCGCACTTTGCTATCTTTTTGTATCTGTTATTTTTTGATTATCTACTGGTCCGTCGGACCAGACAAAGTGAAAAACTAATGGTCCGCGGCAAAAAATCGATGGTCCCGGACCTCGGACCACTGGATTTGCTCACCCCTGAATACATATATATATACTGTGTCAGTTTCTTCGGCCTGTACTCTCTGTGCCAAGTTCAGAGGTTGCCATAAAGCCAATATGGTGATAACCGGGAGGGCACATTGTATACATTTTGTGTATATATATATATATATATATATATATATATATATATATATATATATATTATATATATATATATATATATATATATATATATATATATATATATATATAGACGCAGAGCGGAATAGACCATAGGTGACTGTGATTGAATCATAGACAGTAAAGCCTCACCCCCCCCACCCCCGGCCTCCCGTCTACCATGATGTTAAAAATAGGACATTTGTTCACTACAGCGAAACCATTCACCTTCTCCCATTTCTACCGCTGGCTGCGCTGTGCTCGTGACAAGAATTGGGCAGGGACCAAAACGAAACCGGTCTTGGAAACCGATGCGCTTCACTGAATCACAAGTTTCTCGTGAAATATGACTGGCTTTACTGCTGTAATTTATTCATTTTCAAATTCATTCCTGTTGCGTGAGAACCCTATCCCTTGCTCAATCCATAACTCAGATCTTTCCCGTATGTTGCATCAACTTTCGCCCCGGTAAAATGGTTTGTTCCAACACAACAGAAACTGATGACGCGTGAGGGTTATTTCGCAAGTGGCGTGCAACTCCTGATTTTGCTTAGCATACATTGGTACTGCAAAATCTCTCCTGCATTCATATCGCAACCAAGTGGAAGGCTTGCAGGTTAACGTTTTCATTAATTATTTTAAGCTCAGTTTGGTTGTCTTCAACTTAAACTTGTGAACATGGCTGTTCGTGCCCTGTTCGAAAACAGTAACGAAGTTGGCGTGTTCGCCAAGTTGACCAATGCGTATTGCCTGGTTGCGGTCGGTGGATCAGCAAACTTTTACAGGTATTGTACATGTCCATATTTCCTTACCATGTTAAAACTTCAATCAACAAACGTGACGCATGGGCCTGTAACAGTCTCTAGAAAACCTTAGTCGAAGCTAAATTGAGCTCACCCATGGACCTTGTCAGAGATCTGTCAGAGGTCTGTTGTTTTGTGTAAGAGATTGCACGTGTATCAACCATCACATCAACCCATCTTTTTACCTCCACATGTGACGATCACGCTAGATGTACTATAGACGCTTTCCCGGCCTTTGTGGATCCCGTGTTTAGATACACTTCACCGAAATATCAACGGGATTAGCACAAAGTTAGTCCGACACTCCAGCCAGTCGTACATCCCAACACCCACTGGCATGGCATTTTGAGCCACTGTGTGAACGCCAACACGGCTGTCACACAGTGAATCAAATGCCTGTGCTCAGGACCTGCTACCGGCAGGTGTGAGGTACAAGTACAATCCTGTAATTTTATATTTAAGTGTGGATAACACCTCCATGTTCCCATAAGTATATTTGTTTATTCGAATCAAATAAAGGAAACAAGAGTTGGTAATAATCATATTGTTACATACCGGTACATGTACACTGAAAGATGTTACTTGAGGGAGCTCTCAACACTCCTATTCTTAAGAGGGGGAGCATAGAGAGCGCTGTGTGGGTGGAGGGACAGTGGTCTAATTAATAGTGCATGTGTTCAACTGGTATGTGATGTTGTTCATAGTAATTTCACTCCAGAATCCATTTGGAATACAATCCTATCAGGAGGGAGTTGATGTGATCATTAGGGTAGAAAGCTTCTCTAGCTTGTACCCGAATGATGTGATCCATACAAACCCTCCCCACCCCTTCAGTTGTTGTCATAGGATCCATTCAACCCCTCCCCACCCCTTCAGTTGTTGTCATGGGGGAGTGGGATCCAACCAAGGGCAATTTAGAGATGTGCTCGTGGACAGCAGCAAGGGGACTGAAAGATTTTATTGTTAAATTCCTTCTTCCATTTATTCATTTTCCCACATGTTGTGCACCTTTTATCCTTCAAAAGCAGGAAATTTCGCTCAGATTCAGAAAAGGTGGTGTCACTGCTGATAACATGTGCATTCTGTGGTTGCTTTCTTTTTTCAGTGTCTTTGAAGGTGAATTATCAGACGTGATACCAGTGGTCTATACATCAATAGCAGGGTGCAGAATCATAGGCAGAATGACTGTAGGTAAGTCAGCTAGTACTTGTCATCAGCCAGACATCGGTATGTAATTGAAAGTGGTCAGTCCAACCCCCGTCTGCCATGTTTTGTTGCAATCTGATCTTGTGATCATGTGGACTTGCAATGAATAAAATGGGACTGAACGAGGTAATTTGAACCGGAGATAAGAAGGTACATGTGTATGGTAAAGTAGGTCCAATGAAGTACTGGTACATGTGATGGCTGTGCCACAGTTCTCTTTGTAACAGTCAGTAGGATGTCTCTATACAATACTGATGTGTCAATAGCAGACTTTGTGTAGAAAGCATGATTTATTCATTAGAAAATCATAAGAATAACACAATTTGACAGCTCTGTTTTGGATTCAAAATACTTTAACTGGAAAGAAGTAGAAGCGATCTAATTACTCATTTAAAATACGTAAGATGCTGTGAATCATCCACAAGTTTAGATTTATGCCATCTTTGAAAATTAAATCACAACATGCACATAGACACATAACACCTAAACAGCAGCTATATCCCTAATCCTACCAGGCAGTATCATTTCCACGTCTGCTAAGTCAGTAAAAAGCGGTATTGAGCCAAATCTATCTCCAAATTTTCACGTAACTTGGCATGTTATGTTAGAGCAGATTTAATAAGTTAAAACTATGTTGATAGTATTTATGTTTTCAGGGACCTTCAAATGTCAAAGTCTTTGTTAAAATGCAGCATATTACTGGTTTTAGCCAACCTACCCAGGTGATGACATACGGCAGGATAGGGGACCATGGTTAACATACCTACATGTATACTTGTTTCCATGCTCAGTGCAATAATCTTAACGACAACTGACAATAGTCCACTTATTCTTCCATCTCAGAATTACTCTTATGTTTGTTTACATGCTAGGTAATCGTCATGGACTTCTTGTACCAAACACCACGACAGATCAAGAGTTACAACACATAAGAAATTCTCTACCAGATAGTGTCAAAATACAGAGGATTGAAGAAAGACTATCGGCATTGGGAAATGTCATCGCCTGCAATGATTATGTAGCATTAGTCCATCCTGACCTTGACAGAGTGAGTAGCATTTTGGGTCATAGGTTATGTGACATGATAATTATCAAATGACTTCCCAACTTTGACTCTGATGATTGTTATATTTTGGTATCAGATGAATTTACTGTCAAGATATCTCAACCCATTGACGATGTGAGTAACTTGTCCAGATATACCATCATGTCATCAAGTTGACAGTGTACGGTTTTAGACAGTTATACAGTAGTTTACAGTTTGCTGATAAAGTGCCTGTAAATACATGCAATCGTCAATGAAACCACTTGTTCTGAGTGTTGTCAAGTAATTTCACATCCTTGGCAATAATGGATATGAAAAAGGTACTAGTCTCAGGGAAATAGAGATCACAAGATTGAATGTGGTACAAGTATCTGAAGTCTTTCTTCCCCACCATGTGCCTTGTCAGGAGACCTTTCAACAAGGGAAATGACATTGTCCAAGAAAGTCAAGATTTTAACCATTCCAATGAAATATCCATCACAGTATAGATTTCTTAATTATACCCTCTCCCTTTTTCAAATACAAAAGTAAAGACTTGTATTTCTCACTTTCAGGAAACTGAAGAAATTCTAGCAGATGTTTTGAAAGTTGAAGTGTTCCGTCAGACAGTAGCAGACAATGTACTTGTTGGCTCATATTGTTCCATTAGCAATCAAGGTGCCTTGGTAAGTTTATTGCTGTGCAGAAATCAATGTGCAATTTACTCTGAATTTCAGTGGGTTATTATGTCATTCAACTGGATCCCATGGAATGCCCATGTACAGTGTAGGTACCACATTTGGTTGAGTATAAGCCCCAGATCTCAAAACAGGTAATCCTTTGGAAGTAGATTATGCTATAGCAACACTCAATGCTTTCTGCCATACACACTTCATTTATGCTAAGGCCATTTAAAGAAAATTCTTTGTTTGCCGTCCTTGGATTTTTGAAAAATTTACCAGCCATCCAGGGACAAAACACAGACAAAAACACAAGTGAATTAACGTAAGCTCAATTTTTGTTTGTTTTCTTTTGGTAAAATAATATTTTTATTTCATCACATTAAACGCCAGTGACTTGCAAAATGCCAATCCTCAATAAACGTATACAGAAACATAGAATAAAGTTTCACAGAAAATATGGAACAAAGCAAAACTTAATGTGAGTTTGGAATACAAATGTATAAATCCTATCAAATAAGGAGGTAGGTAAAGTGCATTAAAGTTTCAATATCAGATGTTAATTAGAGAAGTTCAGTGTGGACATTTTTTGTGGAAATTTTCCCAACAATATGGTAGATTCATCTCGCTTTCCTCCAATATCTATCAATGCCAGTATGCCTTGTATTTGACAAGGTTGAGAACATGCTGAATTTATCTGATTGCAAATGCAGTATGTTAATTTTTAAATGGATTGAAAGGATGGCTATGTTTTCGGGAAGTATTGTCATTCCTAAAGTAATGTCACTACAATTGGTCAACAAGATTGATTCTCTCGAAGGGATACTGTCGTCGGAACTGAACCCAAAGGTCGTATGGGACCCATACGACCAATGTAAATACTGTATTCAAGGTACGATGGTGATTGATGAAAATTAGAACATGTCTGCAGGCCTCGAAGTTTACGCCGGCCCAGCGGCCCAGGGCCAGTAAAAATTGCGCTGGGCAGGTATATTTTATTGTCATCGGCCCAGCTGGGCCGGTGAATTGTCAGACTAATACTGCTTATTTCATGAAATTCATGTTTTCGCTGATAGAAATGTCCACATTCAGGAAATAAAACAATTAAAAATGCCCTTGCCCTAAGTTCAAAGCACGGACCGTTTCAAAGTAGAAGGATGTTTGACGCGATCGCGTTATCATCAAGCGACTTCCGCATTGAGGGCAGTACATATTTGGTGTTGCGACCTGACCTCTCCCACACACGTACACAGCATGCACAGCAGTGTACGTGGTCTAAATATAGAGCTACCGTAAATTTGCATACATCGTCACTGCGACATGTGACTTTTTCATTTCTCCGTACGTACGTGCCTCGCTTCACCTCATAGAATAAACATGAGTCTTTCAAACTTTGGCTTTACAAAATGTTCGAAGGTAGTTTGTACTGCGCAAGAAAATCAAAGTGAGAAAAGAAAAGGCGATGACAAAGAAGGAGACAGTACAGCAACGGCCGACAAAGGCAATGAGAGTGATCAACAAATGTGGAGCCATGAGGTGAATCGACGGCTGTAGCGAGCACGTCAACAGAAAGTGAAAGTCCGTGAAGAGCAAAGACAGTGCACAATTCGACTTCGTATAGGAAGGAGTACGAGCGAAAATACAGGGATGAATGTTCAAATGGCTAAAGCGAGATGAGAAAGATGAGCAGGCAGTCATGTATTGCTATAAATACTGTAGGAGTTTACCAGTCCCAGTACTGGCCAACCAGTCATCAGCTTTCTTTGTAGGTACGATGTGATACAGAAGACAGGCTCTGACCATGGATGATTTTTTACATCCATTCTCTGACATAGTAGCACACGTAAAAGACTTGTGAAATTGGCTTGGGCAGGTAAAAAATTTGTTGGGCTGGTAAATTTTCAGAGTACCTGCCCAGTTGGCAGGTAAGCAAAAAAATAAACTTCGAGGCCTGGTCTGTCGTAATCTACATTGTATAATTAAATGTTGCAGCTATGATGATGTGGTGCATCTAGATATCGTGCATGAAAAAAAAAAAAAGAAACTCACACAGGTGAAGTTCCGACGACTGTTTCCCTTTCATCAATCAGAAACTGTTTTATATCACACTAAAACAATGAGAAATTGTCATATGTCTTAGTGCTACTGGGAAAAAAACTGTTTAACAATGGTAATATTTGTAAATGGATTCCAATAAATATTTCATAGAGTTTGTGTATCAGGTCATATATGTACACTTTGCAGTGGCTGTAACTAAAATTCTATGTTATGTATAGGTACTCAAACCTCGTCTGATATAGATCATTAATTTTTGTCTTCTCTTTATGTTTATATTATTTACTTGCTCTGTAGGTACATCCGAAAACGTCGATAGAAAATCAAGATGAAATATCCTCATTACTTCAAGTTCCACTCGTGGTGAGATTATTTTCCATTATATTCAAACAGACATGAAATAAACTTAAAAAGGCCTTGGCAACAAGCTTCATTCAAAATGGTGTGAATTCACTGTATCTGTTTCATGCAATTTTATATTTCATATGAATTGCAAATTCCATATTTGATGTTTCTTTATCAGTCTTCACATCTTAGCTTCAAGAGGACTGATGAAGCTTGTTGATTTCAGTCTTTCAGTCTTAGTCCACTGTCATCTGTTAAACTTCTTCCGTACAGTTTTTACCTTCTCGTGTCTTTTATCAAACTACTTATGTCCACAGTTCAAAATCCATAAATCAAAGCATCCCCTTTGTGCTTAACCTTTCTTGTATAGAACATTGAGCTGTTATCAGGAAGTTAATAGGAATAGTGGTAAGAAGAATCCACTACAGTGGCTTACACTCACCAACGGCCAAAACTTTTTGATGTTTGTTTGGGATGGGGGCTGCAATAGCAGTAGTAAATGGTTAAATTTCCATTATCATAGGACGTTTTAGAAGTGTAACTTCATATCCAATTTGTCTTTTGTCAGGTTTTGGCAAACAAATTTTAGCTAAAACAATTCAGACAAACTCTACATTCTCCCAATTTTTGCCATCAATGTACTTGTACGTGTATAATATAATAAGTAACATCTTACATAAAGCAGAGCAGTGTGACATGTTCCTCCCATTCGTGAGATACTTGTCAGTAAGGTCAGGTATGCACACAAAGAATTTGTTGATGTACACATTTAGAATTTATCATGTGTGTACTGTACCCCTAACGCTGAAAATGTATGATGATAGTTCTTCTAAAGTAATATTCCTCAGACAAACATATTTCTTTAAGGCATTGTTAGCTCAAGAATTGACTCAAATTTAGTAACTTCAGAAAAAAGTAATACAGTTGTTCTTACCAATGTAATGTTTGTTGTGATGTTGATGTAGGCGGTACAGTGAACAGAGGCAGTGAAGTCATTGGTGCTGGCATGGTAGTCAATGACTGGAGTGCATTCTGTGGACTTGACACAACAAGTACTGAACTCTCAGTCGTGGAAAGTATTTTTAAACTTGGAGAAGCTCAACCCAGTGCTGTAACATCAGAAATGAGAGCCTCATTGGTCGAAAGGTAAGCTGAATTTCCACATCATCTTCAACTCTTCATAAATTCAGCCAAATCTAAAGGAGTCAGTGGTTGTGTGGATTGTCAGAACAGCAGATTACATATCCTATGATGACTTATGATATTACGACATACATTGATTCCATCATCGGTGTGTGTGTTGTAATTGTCAGTAGAATAAACACCAGTGTGCCCTCTAAGCAATATATGACGTGCCACGATGCAAACAAATTGCCTGTGAGGCAAGCAAGTTTTTGGTTTACATGTGAAGACATAAGGCTGACACAAAGAATTTTCTACAGTTTGCCAAATTGGCGCAAAGTTTTAAGAAAGAACACATTTGTTGGAGGGCACATGATAAACACTATGCCGGGCCAAAACAGTAAGGTATAAAGCCAAATTACTGGTGTTAGCTTTCTACAGTGTAGGTAGAAGGGATGTGTAATTTGTGTAAATGTAAAACACAGAGACCCCCCTAGCTGGGTGTCCTCATCTCCTTGTCCAAGAATTTGCTTAAATAGTTTCAATATCTGAAATGTTATACATGTCAGATTCAAGAGAACTGCTTGATGTTACTTTGATTTGGCAAAAATGGCACTAGCCATGGCCTATTTTGGAAGCCATTACTTTGAGAAAACATTGCTTTGATGAGTGAATTCAAATTGAGTAGATTCACTCTTGGATAAGACAAATGAAAATTCATGGTTAACTTCTGGTCACTCATACTGTGATGCACACATTGTAGTCACACTGGTAGTAGGGTCCTTCAGCAATACGACACAGGTCCACTCAACTCAGTTCAGTCTGTGAAGATTTTATAACATATAATTATGTTCTCACTGTTGTACCCATCAAAATGAAAACTTATTTGTTTCTAAAGGAAATACAGAGTGAGAAATTTAAGATTGCTTCTGCATTTGATTCTTAAGTATTCAAAGCATTCCGCAGTGTTGATTTATAAATTTCAAATCATGCACTGATTTGTGTTT
This sequence comes from Ptychodera flava, assembly GCF_041260155.1. Classification (NCBI taxonomy): domain Eukaryota; kingdom Metazoa; phylum Hemichordata; class Enteropneusta; family Ptychoderidae; genus Ptychodera; species Ptychodera flava. Next base: position 40,101,346 of record NC_091940.1, read on the forward strand.
AATGGTAATTACTAAAATTGGCAATATGTAAAGCAGCTGGAGAGAAAGTGATTTATTCATTTGCATGATTGCTATGTAAAGTAAATAAGACTCTCACATAACGCAGAAATCATTCATGACTGTGAGGGCGCTTTCTTGAGACATCACTCATGGAGGCAGTGATCGAAATAATCGGTGGCAATGGTGGCATTTGCCACCAAAAACTGTCAATCTGCCACCAAAATTTTTTTCTGGTGGTATTTTTCTGCCACTAAATTTTGGGTTATCATGTCATCGATCCTACGGCTTGAATGAAGGAACACTGAAGGAACACGCGTTGTCTGACGGCGGAAAAACTCATTAGCAAAAAAAAACCCCAAACTAATTGCGACATTTTGGCATGATGAAAACACAGCGTGAATCCAAACTTGTGATTGGCTAATCTCTATATCGATGACAGCAGCTTTTGTACACTTGACATGTTGTTGCCCTCTGTGATAGCCGCATATGCAGTCATACGGCACAAGATAAAAGCATGTTGTGACATTTTGAAAACAAAGCCAAACTGCAGCCTACATGAATTAAATAACAATAAATACTTGCAATTCATTAGCCAGTACAGGGCTCAAAAATTCCTATCGCCCGACGCCTGTGGCTAGTGAATTTTGCGTTCGGGCAAGTAAAATCAATATGCTTCCCGTCCGACGGGCAAGTGCACCAGCGGTTGAATTAACTAAGCTCTGGACAATTCAAGCTTGAAAACGTATTTCATTAGGTCTGTACACGCCTACAATCATTGTAAGTCCTTCAACTCTCAGAAGTTTTTTCTGAAAACCCTTGAAAATCCGCCCGACATCGCAAAATAATCGTTCTTGCTGTTGTAAAACACAAAAAGTCGTAAAAATAGAGTTTTGCGACATGTTCTCTCCGACGACACGGAGTGAACTCACTGTTTTGTATGTGTGCCGTAAAGTGGTATGCTCTTGACAGTGGTTGCCATTCTCTTTGTGCAGTGTATGAGTTGTATGACAGTCGATCGGCTTCACGCGATAGTGTAATTGCACCATGTGCTTGGTAAATGGATGTAAACTTATTCAAAGCCATGGATCTCGGCAATGCTTTCTGTTCAACGTAAATCAACCCCAGATGAAAAAGTACAAGTTACATCATAGTCGAAACGGCCTCAGTCGAGTCATTGCAGCTACATATTGCGTGAGATGCAGACAGTTTCAAATTACGTGACCTTGGTTGTTAGGATCGGCTCTCACTTACAGAAAACAAATCTGCACTGAAGAGTACGAAAACGAAACTTGAATCTGCTCTCTTGACGAATACATTCATCAAAATAAAACTTTGAAAGACGGCTGTGCTCAGTGAGTAAACATGTAAACAGGTAAAAGGGTTGCAGATGTACATGTGCGTATGCATTGGCAGATAAACACTAGCAGAGCAGTCGTTTGTGATCTCAGCTTGATATATATAAAGAGCAGCAGCCAGCCATGCACATTGTAAATCACAAATCTTATTACTCTTATGCAAAGATTTTAATTTGGATTAGGTTGTGGAAAAATTCCAAATTCAAAGATGTTTCTAGATGGCCAAATCTACAGAAAAAAACTAAAGTATTCTCACATTTCTTCTGTGACATTTCAGATTTGGTAATAGTCCTTCATTTTAACAAGAATGTAGTTCATGTTTGAATCTGTTTTTCCCTCTTTGAATTCACTCATATGGCCAAACTCTTGCTCTCTGTTACAAATTACTAGTACAGTTATTAGAAATTTAGGGCAAGTAATTTTTCCTCTCGGGCAAGTAAAAATGAAATTCACGTGTCCCACGGTTAGTATGTTTGAAAAATTTTTTGTCGAGGCCTGCAGTATGGGTTGATTTTTTGTGACGTGTACTCACCATATTTTCAAGAATTTATAAATTAGAATGAGTATGTGGCAATGACAAAATGTTGTATTATACCGATCACATGATGTGTTAAACTGCCACCAGATTTTTCATAATTGCCACCTGATTTTATATCTGGTGGCAAACTTTTGCCATGAGAAATAAAAAAGTATTTCTATCCCTGGGAGGTGATCGATAAACATGGTCAAAATTTAAACATATGCATCTCCTTTTCAATTTCTTTCAGCATGACGTAATTGACTGTAGGAGAGTTTCACCACATGTGGACCTGACACTTCACAGCGTCTTCTAGATAACTTTACCATAGCTGCCATGACTACAGCAACTTGACACAGCTGAAACACCTTACACTTTTCAGCAGCTGGAATTGAAGGAATAAAATACATAGAGTGTCTCATTTGAAACACTCTCACAGGGTCAAAACAAGGTATTATTTTAATTTTCATAAAACTTTGAAAACTTACATGTACCAGTGCTTGACTGTTTGCCAAGATTTCGTCAGGCAGTAAAGGACATATATTTATAAGTTTTTATATGTCTGTATCATAGTTAATGATAGATAATAAAGCTATGTCATTAATAAAAATATGAAATAAAGACACAATAATTCAAATATTTTTCTCACTGTGTCGACTAGGCTTTCTTTGTCTTCTTCCGATACCATGTAGAAATACTTAGTATTTTTGGCATATCAACATAAACTGTTCATGCGTAATATGTATTGTTAGTGTTTATATCGTAATTCAGGTCTTGACCTAAAATTAGTTTATACACAGACAGACAGACACACTCAGCTACAGACACAGACATAGGCAGACACTCGATGACAGACACGGAGACTGACACACACACAATGCACACACACACACTTGTGTGCTATATTGACAAGGCAAGTACTGAGTATTTCACCATGATTGATGAAGTAGACCAAGAAATTGTTGTCGATGCATGAATATAAAATACTGAAAAGCTGTCAAAATAAATAATAAAACTTTTCAATTCTGTCAAATTTGATTTCTGTTACACTATTTAAATGATATCATGGTACCACATCAATATGACCATTTAAGTAACGGTGTCTCTATTATACTGAAATGTGTTTACTGCAAAGTTTAGACTAATTGTAACAATGAGGTATCTAAATAAATTGACATAAAGTTATTACACTTGCTCCAAATATTGTGTGCTAACAACTTCTATATCCAAATGTTTATTCAATAACCACTTGGATTTGACTTGCCTTTATGTCTACATTATTGTATTATCAGCTGCTACTGAAATGTTTTAGGAAAGTAGTCATTATGATAGACAGATTGATGTATGCACTGTTTGGACAGTGTTGTCTTTCAGAATATTGCCTGTGTAAGATAGCTGAAGCAGCTTAAATACATTCTGTAACAGCATATACTGCCTACACTAAAGTGTTTGTAGTCTCATTGTCAAGTTCATAGTGAAATCTCTCAAGTTTTAACAAAAAAGGAAAAATATTACTCAATTTGCACCTTGCTAACATTTTAAGATTTCATGTACAATCATGACCTAAAAAAAATTTTCGTTTCACTGACACATACAAAGTGAACAAACTCTTGACAAGATGAAACATGATTCTGTGGTGTAAAGTTGATGATCATGTATTGGTCACATTCCTTTTACTGCCTATGAAGAGATCTGTTATCTCAGAGGATACTTTGAGTCATGTAATTTTCTGTGAGAGTTGTGATATATTCTGTATCATTTTCAACAGTGCCCTCTAGTGACAGTGACTGTTACAGTCAGTGCACAAATCTCTCAGATTTTCTCAAAGGCCTAGTCTGATAGAATATGAAAGTATCTTTATTAAATAAAACAATACAGTAAAATCTTCAAGCTGTTTGGTATTTTATAACATTTGTTTAGTATTTGTTTAGTGAACATGTTTTAATGAAGTGGTCATGAAAATCCAGAACACTAGCTTGCCAAAGATGCAGCAGATTGCTGCATGTGTGTTGTGTTGGTTTGATGAAGTAGTAGCTTCTTCTGGCAATGTGCAGTGTCTCAGAAGATTTTGGCTGATTGGTTGACTAAACATCTTTGTTATTATTCAATCATTTCCAATCAGCTACACAAATAGCCTTAGTTAAAAACTCCTCAAGTGGCCCGTGCAAGCCATTGCACATAACTACTTTGTATGCCAAAGCAGATATTGTACAAGTGAGAGCTGACATGTAACAGCAATACATTTGCTTATATACAAAGAAGATGTTTGAACAGTAGATAAACAGCAGGCATCCAGTTGGCTAAGACTTTTTCACATCACAGCTTCTTGCCATGTATGGTAGTACTTTTATCTGCCATTCACATCTGTTTCAACAGTCTAGCAAAGCAAGGGCCAGGGCTATTGAAGTATTTTGTATGGAAATTTGGTGGAGTTGACATTTATTTATCAATGCCATTTGAAACTATTGGTTCAAGCTGATGAATACTTTAAAATCAATCAATCAATCAATCATCACAAAGCAGACCTGTCAATCACACAACTTTGGTAAATAAGCCAATCAGAAAGATTGAAAATGAAAGGGAATGATCAGAGTGGAATTTGAAAAACCAATGAGCTGGGGGACCTTTAATCTTTTTGAGGGTGATATGTCTGCTGATGGATACAGTAACAGTTTGCTGCTAATGGCAAAGTGTGAGAGAGTTGAATGCAGTAAATGCTGTGTTTTGCCTCCATGTTATAGCTTTCCTAAACTTTTGGCAAACATATTTTTCGACCACAGTAGGTTCAGGTTGAGAACCAGTTCTGTCGCCAAGTAGAATATCACCAAAATCTGATTGATTGACCAACACTCCCAGTACACAATTTATGGTGATAGTAAACATCGCTTGAAATCATGACCCATTCACCTGCAATTTCCTATTTACATTGCCACATGCTTTCCCTAACCTCTAACCCTGCCGAGTGATAGAAACCATAGACCCCATGTAGAAACGAGGCCATAGTCTGCTACCAAATACATCACAGAACTTTATACTGGATTGTTCATATAAGTGTCAGATTCTTCATTCACAACACACACACGTCGCACCCAATCACCTTCATCTTACAACAGAGAAAGTGAGGCAAACCTCTATCATACCCCTGGAAAGTGATTGACAGTAACCACATTTGCCATCACTTCAAGTCAAGTTTGTGTGACTGCTCGATGTTTTGTCAGTATGTTGTCTGAAGCAACTACCCGAGTACAATTGTTTGGTGAGCAATGTTTGTACGTGTCAACAGCAGTGATGTGATTGTTCCTGATCAAAGATACACATCTCATTGATGTTCTTTGCAACCCCACTACATTTTGATGACCCCTCGGTGACATCCTGATACTCTTAGTAACTGTCAAATTTAAAAATTCAAACTTTTTCAGTAAATGCCAATTTTAAGCAAAGACAGCAGCAGTATTTCAGTAAAGAATTCATGAGTATGGTTGCAGTGACAGGTAATTCAATAAAACCAGTTTAACTCAGTAGTTATTGGGAGACTCTAGTTGAACTAACGACCTGTGCAAACGGACAATAACCAATGTCAGGATGCAAAATCATGTAGTTGTCAGGAAAATTGTCTATTACAATTGAAAGCCAAATATTCTGGCGTAGAACTTTCTGGATTGAATAGGCACACTGAATGTTGATGGTTCTGATGGGTCATAAATGAAAGAAAGAGTTTCAAGTTTCAATTTTTAGGAGTCAGTGTTCTCCCAGGATCAAGCAATAGCATAGCGGCTAATTTGCATATAATCATATGCATATCATTAATTTATATTTGCATATGGATATAAGCGTGCACATGCACCCATGCATTCATGTACACTCACAACAAAATGCAATGGTAACACACAAGTATGCAATTTGAACATCATGGAAACTCTTTATTACACTTAAATAAATCATCAAATTATAGTACAATAGCAATGAAAATAGAAGATTCAAACAGTAACAGCAAGTTCAGATTGAAAGCAAGAAATGGTTCGTCTGATTGGAGTTTCATTAATACATATATTGCTAATAAAAATTGTCAAAAATTGCCAACAAAGAGGAAAATTCATAAGTTTAAGCTTTACACAATTCAAATGTAATTGAGTTTTATATCATTTTTGAACGACAAACACCGCGAATAATGTTTCATCACGGGGATCAATTTCAAACAGCACCCCCCCCCCCCCCCCCCGCGTAACTACCACTGCCACCGAACATCGTCGTTCGATTCTTGATTTTAAAAATACCACCAAGATGATCATAAGACATGAACTAAGTACGACTAGAATCACTCGAAAATCAGGTGTAAAATCTTTCTGAGAACGTGTCAGAGTGGAACCACACGCGACGCCAGGATCGATGTCAACACGTTATAAACACGTCGGCCAACATGGCCGCCGCCATATTGGAATTTATGCAATGTGAACTCGATCGCGATCGTGATCGTACTCGGACAAAAAAAAAGACCATCGTTGTAAAATCATAATCAACCTCACTAGTCAACTGCTTCTTTTGTTTCTTTTGCGGTCCATTTCGTTGATCAAAGCATGGGAATGTGATCAAAGGCCCCGCTAGTGCTACACCGCCTAACTCTGTGAATACTTGTCCTCGATAAAGGTCTTTGTTGGTCGTAATAGTCGTTGTAGAATGAAACTTGTCAACAACCCAGCCGATTCTTCTAATGTTTTAACGTTCCTCTCAACACTTACGGACAACTTATCGGACGCATACCGTACTTCACACCTTCCACTCTTTCACCAGGTTGAGAGTTGCAGTGAGCGCTAATGTGTAGACAATGCATGCAACAGCTGGTAGCTACGCAGAGTGCTAGCGTGTGAACTAAAGGATGGCGGGAATATTTTAAAGCGTATGCGGGGAGAATCAAAGCGTAGCGGGGAGAGGCGAAAGCGTAGCGGGACCGCTACGCTAAAATGGCCTGGGCGAACACTGAGCTGCCCTCTGAATCTTGTTTTGTCAACAAAAGTTCTATATTTGTTTCATTTCTTCAAACAAGTCGAGTTTTTTTCTCTATTATGCGTTTTAGCATTCATAATAAGGCTTAATGTGCCACTAATAATTCCCACCTCTCACCCTTGGGTAGTATTCATTCTAATACAATCACCAGGTTTTACGTCAGTAACCAAGGAAGTCAACGCCTGACAACATTGTGTTGCTTATGAAATTTTATTCATATGGATGACATAAAAGGTAATTATATGAAATAACTAGGAAAGTATATGTCGTTGAACTGTTTACTACGGTGGCCCAAAACTACCTGTTCTCCGCATTCAAAGTCTGCGTCGCATTCAATTGTTTCTCTCTCACATATGTCTCCGCATTCAAAGTCCTGCGTCGCATTCAATTGTTTCTCTCCTAGATGGGCGTCGCAGTCAGTGATTTTGTCACCAACACATGAGGGCGCTGGCAAGTTTTGTGAGCGTGACCCTCGCTCCATGACCCATGATTGCATCCGGAAAAAGTATCACTCTTTCAGTGTTCGTGATCGCTAAAAGCTCATTGATTTCGAAGGTAAGTGACAAAGTTATTCTTGTATTGTAAGCTTATGGGGTTAATGATCTAGCCACCGTCTAGCCCTGGATGTATTGGCAGTTGTGGGACGGGCTGCCGTTTTACATTCGGACGCTCATGTGGGACCCATTATGATGCGCCTATACTGGTGAGCAGCGTACCCCCTTGGCTAGATCATTAACCCCATCAAAGCTTTAACAATACAATAAATTACTTTGTCACTTACCTTCAAAAATGAGCTTTTCGCGATCACGAACACTAAAGGAAAGATACTTTTTCCGGATGCAATCATGGGTCATGGAGCGAGGGTCACGCTCACCAAAACTTGCCAACGCCTTCATGTGTTGGTGACAAAATCATTGACTGCGACGACCATCCACAGGCGGCCCAATCACTATTAATAAAGCTTATTATTGAGTTTTTCTCAGTTTTCTCTGTCACTATCAGTCCCTCTCCTTTTCTTCATGCTCTGACTGATCGTAGTAAATAAAATAAATGACTATATAGCCTAACCTAGCCTCTTGACTCTTCATTTATTTTACACCCCATTACAAGGATGTTTATCTCTCATATACACATCTTGTAATTAATTAGTCAACACAACTAATTATGCTAATCCGTGGACTTATCAAGGGTTGGTCAACATTGGAAAGATAAAGATGTAAATGAAAAAGGAGTTTTAGTAACCTTTCCTATCTTTTGCGATGTTGACTACTATAAAATCCCTGATAAGTCCACGGATTAGCATAATTAGTCATGTTGACTAATTAATTACAAGATGTGTGTATATGAGAGATAAACGTCCTTGTAATGGGGTGTAAAATAAATAAAGAGTCAAGAGGCTAGGTTAGGCTATAAAATAATTTCTTTTTATTTCCTACGATCAGTCAGAGCGTGAAGAAGGGAGAAGAACTGATAGAGAAAACTGAGAAAAACTCAATAATAAGCTTATTAATAGTGTTTGGGCCGCCTATGGCCCATCTAGGAGAGGAACAATTAACTGCGACGCAGGGACACATATGTGAGAGAGAAACAATTGAATGCGACGCAGACTTTGAATGCGGAGACATATGTGAGAGAAAAACAATTGAATGCGACGCAGACTTTGAATGCGGAGACATGTGAGAGAAAAACATTTGATTGCGACGCAGACTTTGAATGCGGAGACATATGTGAGAGAAAAACAATTGAATGCGACGCAGACTTTGAATGCGGAGACATATGTGAGAGAAAAACAATTGAATGCGACGCAGACTTTGAATGCGGAGACATGTGAGAGAAAAACATTTGATTGCGACGCAGACTTTGAATGCGGAGACATATGTGAGAGAAAAACATTTGATTGCGACGCAGACTTTGAATGCGGAGACATAAGCTTATGTGAGAGAAAAACATTTGATTGCGACGCAGACTTTGAATGCGGAGACATATGTGAGAGAAAAACAATTGAATGCGACGCAGACTTTGAATGCGGAGACATATGTGAGAGAAAAACATTTGATTGCGACGCAGACTTTGAATGCGGAGACATAAGCTTATGTGAGAGAAAAACATTTGATTGCGACGCAGACTTTGAATGCGGAGACATATGTGAGAGAAAAACAATTGAATGCGACGCAGACTTTGAATGCGGAGACATATGTGAGAGAAAAACAATTGAATGCGACGCAGACTTTGAATGCGGAGAACAGGTAGTTTTGGGCCACCGTAGTTTACGTCCCGCGGCAGCAAGCATTATTACAGAAAAGTTCTTGTATTGATTTCAAAGCCTGTTTCAAGGAGAATGAAACGAGTCGCTGGTCTTTAAACAGACTGATGTCACAAGAAAGTGTGTCCCTTAACTAGCATGGCTTCCTAAGGCTGATTTGTATTTTATGCGTGTGCGCCCGGGTAAACAGAACCAAATTGTTCCTTTCACGTCTTCAACAATGCATCGTGGATACAGGTATTTTGTCCTGTGTTGATCAACAATACACAGCTCGTAAAGCTGAAAAGTCACGCCATAATTTATTTGAGTTCTCTGAGCCCTGCGGTCATTTACAAAGTAATAGAGGGCGCTGTGCATTATTGTTTTTCTAAAATTGAAGAGGCCCCAAGGTCGAACAGGGCAATAGTCACTCTGTCAGTGTGAGTAAACCTATTGGAGCTCTTTTTGAACACCACATTATGAGCCGTGAGAGATAGCACAGAGGGGATTGTTCACCTTTGTTGTTGACGACAAAGGTATTCTTTGATATCCAAAATGTAATTTATCTAACACACCATTTGGCCTCGATAATACAATTCAACCCCACATGCTGATATTTGTGTTGGAAAGGTGAGGCATCGGCAAGAAGCGCTAAAATGAAAAGGACATTGAAAGCGTACATAATTTTGTCACAGGCACCCACTGTATGATTGTCATGGAAATATACTTGAAGTTTCCGAAAGTGATGGGATTAGTAAAAAGTACGTGTTCAACTGATGTTGTATACCAACTCCGGGCCTGTCGATGTGATTAGCCTAAAGGTACAATATTCTGCGTAGAAAGCGGTGAAGACTTATTAAGCTTATTAGTGCTAAAAGTTAACTCATGTCACATTACTGTATGTTTGCCATAAAGTCAATAGTTAAACATCTTTGATATTTTAATTCAGATAAACTACCGTGCAGCAAAGTATAACAAAATGTGTTATGGTGAACTGCGTGAACTCTGTATGGCGACGAAACCAGTTCTGGAACTTGTGTCATACCTCTGATCAACCGTTCCGGCAATCATTTACTGGAGCCCGCCCGTAAAAGTGGATTTTTATGAGGGTTTCTGTGTACCCAGCACTCATTAATGCCATGGCGTAAATTTAACTACCACAAACATTTTAGCATCATCACAAACACGCTCAAATAATTGTGTAAGTAACCATTAAAGTGACGTCTTCCATGACGTATTAAACGACCACACCACTGACGAACGGTTACAGTCGCATAGCCAGGCATTGCATGATATAATAATGTGTGACATCGACTTTAATGGCCCAATATTTCATGTGACACTGAATTTACAGGGGTAAAAAGATCACGCAATAAAGTATGTAAATAATTCATTTTTGAACCAAAAGATCATACGGACGGTTGATTCAACTTTATTCACACACATATCACAGAGCTTCAGGCTATTTTCGAATGATTGGAGGTACGCAAAATGAGTGCCGGGGTAACAGTGCTGAAGCGTACAAATTTAGTATAGCCTACATACCAGAGAATCGCGAGTATTTCTTGAATGTTGTTTCGCCATACCAACGCGTAATAACTACCTACTAAAATCACTGAATCTTTGAATTTATAAGTATTTCGACGGTTCAGGCTGGGAGGCAGTAGTTCGTCCAAGACTTAATTGATAACTGAAAATCGTGTCAGTTTTTGTTAGTACTCGACCGTAGCTATCGTCGCTAGCTGGTCCTTCGTTGGAAAATGTCGCATTATTCTTCACACCCGAAATGAAAATTAATTAACACATAGCTCTGCTGTCGGATATAGAATTAAAATTGTATGGTTCATTTGCCAGCCCTCTTCGATGCCCTGTAACTTTGTGATAAGTTCCTATGGACACCTGCAGTGAATGCATGATTGCTGAAGTTAAGAGGTAGATAGTTCAAGGCTGCACAGTTTATATTAGAGCCTGCATAAATCCGACAAAGGTCTGTACAACAATAAACCACCTGTTAAACAGTGAACATACATGCAAAACATGTTCAAGGTGAGAACCATAAACAGAGCTCCTAAGTCCCTTCTGGAAAAATGTCTCTAAGTTCATACATACATACATACATACATACATACATACATACATACATACATACATACATACATACACATTGCCCTGCGTACACGTCTGTGTGTTCCCGGCGTTATGCCGTATAACGCCGGGAACACACAGACCTGTACGCAGGGCTAACATACATACATACATAACATCTCACGTCACAAGGGACTGTGATATCACTCATATTAAAACCAACACTCACCTTTGTTACGAAATGATAAATGTTAATGACAATGTTTATGTCTGGTTTTCGAAGACATTTATTTGTTTTGGCATGATCCGGTATTTAAGCATTTTTTTCGTAGTTACTACATAGTTTTGTTTTACGATACTACTGCATAAAAAGTCATAAAATCTTTTCAAGCATTGTGAATGCATAGAAAAAGCCGTGATCTGCGGTGACTATGGCATCTCATTGAGAATCATGTCTAGACCTGGCATGCAATGTTTGATAAGAATCTCGTTTCGCCGTAGTTGGCAATTCAGAGAGAGAGAGAGAGAGAGAGAGAGAGAGAGAGAGAGAGAGAGAGAGAGAGGTCATAGGAGTATCTTCAAAATTATTAATTATATTAATAGTTCCCTGCCGAAGAATATGTAATCATGGAAAATATTCGTTACACAACTCGAAACACAACTCGAAATATCTTCTGTTATCTAAATCCTGATAAGACTAAAATGGACGGCGGCCGGCGGGACAGTGGCATAGCGTCTCAATATCGTCGAGTATCTACTCGACGATTGAGGCGTCATGCCAGTTTTCCCTTTCGAAACCCGCCAAATATTATGCTGCGTTGCTGTTACCCGTCACTTGAGAGCCTTGACAACAGAGAGTGCAGTGAAATTCCTGAGACTCTAAGCTTACCAGACGGTACACGACAAACTATGCTACTGGCAGTAACATGTTGAAGCATGGCCACATTAAACTAAAATATGTCGCTTGCGGTATAACGTTCTGATTTATGCAATATATCTCTCTGACGGACGGTAAATGTAATTATCGTGTCGAAATTAACTATTGCTTTCTCTCAAACTATATTTTGACACTGGTACACCAGTAAGCGAGTCTGTTTTAGACTCCAAATAGAGACAAGCGGTCTTTCTTTGCATTCCGTGGAAACCACTAGCCCTTTGTCAAATATGTTTAGCCTTTCCATAATACTGACACACAACCACTACCTGCATGGAGTTGCTTCATTCAAAAGTGCCATTCAAAGCATAATCAATGCACAGAAATTGTCAATTTCTGTTCGTCAAGCAAGTCCGTTTGTACGAACCCTTTCAATGTAAATTGTGTGGTAAAATCCGCAGTAGTACATTAGCCTAGGTGTGGTTATCTTTGGTCCAACATTCAGTAGGCCATGACCCTATCTTATCGGAAAAGTATTACACTATCCCCCATTACCCATTCCCGTGGTTTATCTTGGGGGTCGTGCGATTCGTTGTACTGTTAAATAAACCTGATAACAAAATAATTTTCCAGATTACGAGTTGCCATTATGCCTAACGATGTCGTCCACGTCATATTTATGCCCGGTTTCACCGTCCGTCGACACAGACGAGTCGCTTTCTGTTGCCGTTGTATAATCGAGTTCTGATTCCGTATCGTCGTCGTTTTCGTCGACATGGCTGTTTCCCCTATCAGGTGGTTCAGGCGCAACTTTGTGTATTGGTATAATCCTTTCCTTTGGTGGAGGCTTGACTGTTATTTTGGGGGCTTTTAAGGACAGGACACCGTCTGGTAACAGTGATGCCGTCACTGTTTCAGGTTCGACATTTGACGGCAGTACATATTGGCGACTGAATTCGCGGGAAACGTAATCAAGTCCACATTCTCTCTCTTCATGTTTGGCATGCACGATGACACGGTTTTCAACGCCACGTACAACAATTTCGTCCAGTTCATAAAGACTTACGTCCAAAAGCACTTCCCAATATTGGTCATCATTTTCAGACTGATTACTGCTGCTAACCGAGGTCACTGACGGTGTCCTTAACAACTGGGAGCCTTCGCTGCTAAGTGACATGTGTCGCCCCAGCGGATCGCTCGGCGACGCGGACGGCGAAAAATCCCACACGGTGAAGCCATTTCGCAAGTTCTGGTCAAATGGCGAGCGTTGCTGATTGAAGGGCGATCGCTGCGGCTGACCGAGACTCGAACTGGAGAACGTGGAGAAATCGTCCACTTTAAATTGATTGGGAACGTTTTTCTTCTTCTCGTTGCCCGACATGTTGGCCACATGGACACTTTAATACGTCGATCGAGTCACATCTGTTGTTTGAAACACAAATACGATCATGCAGCCCAGGTCGTGTCAACAAACAACGGCTCTTGGCGGCGTGTATTACCTATGCTGTTCCGGTGTCCCGTCATAAGATTAGTGTAGACAGTAGAAGTAGACAGACGATTTAATAGAATGTCCGATCGGACGCTAGAATAGATGGGTAGCAGCAGCGTCTGGTTAGACAGAGACAATGTGACCCAAGCTGTCACGGCTTCGATGTACAATGGGCAGAAACAATTGTTAGACATCCTTTATAATTCACCTGAATAAAAGGGGGCGCGCTCCCTAAAGCCGACAAAAATGCTTCTTTATAAGTGATGATTGTGACCCTGCCCTCCCCGTGAAATGGACTGATGTAGTTCAGTCCAACATGTTACCTGTAAACATTCCAGCATGGCCCATCGGCTCGACCTCGGCCGTGTGCCCGAGAGTTTAATGGCCATTGTACACAATGTTTCCAGCAATAACACGTATTCGTCTGTTTGATGTTACCCAAAATAAAACGTAACTTATGAAAATTGCTATATCACTAAGGAAAGCTTATTTAACTTACATAATCTCTTCAAACATCGTATTCGCATGTTGAACACTATTCATTGCGAACTCAAGGACTCAAAGCGATTGATCATTTGTAGACCGAACAAAATCAATAAACTACATTTGCGGATGTTTTTTTAATCCCTTGAAATAGCCTTAAAAATGATTTCGCATTTTTTACTTCATTTCGTTATTTTATTAAGCCTTTTTACCGGCAGAGCAACCCTGAAATTTCATATAAATACGCGACAAGCTGTGACTTGCTCGAGTTTAACAGGTACGGTACTGAAACGAATTCATAATACATTACAGTCTCCTGAGATACGGAAAAAATATTGATTAAGTGTCAGCTACTAGTGAACCAAACACTTCTTCAGTAACTGTAAATCAATGAGAAGCGATATATATTATTAAATCCAGTGATATCAGAATTCCTTGCCACAACTTCTTCTGGAATCGATTCGTAAAATCGCTCACCGTTTCTGTTGCTTTAGGCTGCGTTACGAAAAAGGTTTGGGGGCGCTGGAGGAATTCAGGGGGATTCGAAAAATTTGGGGGTAGTAGAGGGGGGCCTGAAAATTTTGCTCTACCTGCAAGGGGGGGGGGCACTTGAAGATTTTTGGTTCCTTGTTATATTTTACATTTTCCAACTCCAAGTTTGTAGGTAGTTCAATTAAAAATGAATACCATTTTTATGTCTCCAAATGTTGTAATGTTTTAGTAATAATTTAACAAAATCTAGAACCATTTTGTCACATTTGAAGACTTTTATCTCGAAAAAATCTAAACATGTGTGATTTGTCAAAAAAAAAACAAACTTGAGCCCAAATAACAGGGCAGAAGCTGCAACTGTAAATGATTTTGCAATATTTCTATGCAATATAACAACTACAGTTTCTTGCTGTCTCCCTACAACATGCTAAAACACACAATATTCAGTTTGTCGACAAATCCTGTATATATTAATATGTCTTATTTGATAATTTAATTGGAGTCCAGACTGACAGTCAGTTGTCAGTGATACAAATGCATGATACACATACATAGGCTGTGTTAGCAAGCTGGATACTGGACAATTCAACATGCTGTAGGGAGTAGAACAAGAACACAGTGTCACAAGTATAAACTGAACAAACATATTGTCAGCTACTGCCTACGGGCAGTGTCACTATCAGATACTGCCCTGCTGTAGTGCCACTGTTACTGCATACCTGAACAGTGACAGAGATAGCTCTGACTCTGTCGATGTACGTGGTAGTTGAAGAAGAGTTCGGGTTAAATGACGCACATGACAGTGAAACTACTTGTAAACAAGATCGGGCCAGAGAGCAACACATGGAAGAACACATGGAAATTTTTGAATTCTGGCATATGAGAATAATCAAATATTAAAGAAAAAAGATGGGATCACCATGCTTGATTTTCTAAATTTTCACATTCTTGTCATAAAATAATACAGAAGTAAGACTAAAAACAGTAAAGCTCGGACTAAATGAAAAAAATATGTCACTAAATGGTTAATTATTTTTTAACAAAATTTGCAATTATTACACCCAAAATTTCAGAGATTAAAACATTTATTTGATGGAATATTTTAACCTTCCAGTATTATCAATTTTGAGTAGCATCTAATTCATATATGTCTTGTACTTTTGAAACAAATTTTTGGTAGGTCACTGTGCTCAGTTTTTTACAATATGGCAATTTGCCAGAATTCACAATTTGCCTACTCTCTCATGATCGTCATTTTGTGTGGTCTTCGGCAGGAGCAATTGACCTGGCCAAAGTTGGATTAACTCAAGTTGGCTTAGACCAATAAATCCAAAAAAATCACTGATGAGTTTAAAGAACTTGCCTTGGGAATATGACTATACAAAAGTGCTAATAACAGGTAGTGTTGAACACCTGTGAGCGGAACGGCGCAATACATCATCATGTTTATGTTTTTTCTGCGCTCACATCCTTTAAAAATATGCGGGCCTGTGATAGTTTGGGGGACTTGAAAATTTTGATCATATAGAGGGGGGCATTTGAAAATCTTTAGGGTATTGAGGGGGATCTGAAAAAAATAAGATTTCAATCGCGATTCCTCCCCCGCCCTCCAATCGTTATTTGTGAACGCAGCCTTACCAGAAAAATCCCTGGAACAATATTTGTTGTCCAATTCGGTATATCACTTGCGAGGCAGATCGAGTTACGACAACTTCAATTGAGCTATGTGTTAATGTTATCTGGGCAATGGATGCGAGACAGCATGCCCTCTCTCAATGGTGGTAAAAACCGAAGTCATTAATTTTCTTCTAAATTTACAGGAGTTGGCCTGGTTCCTCGTTGTGATATTCAGATAGGTGATGTCATTGTTCACCAATCTGACACTGTCATGATTAGTTGCAGGGGCAGCATTTCAGCACATGTTGTTAGGCCTAATGTTTGTGACCTCTCATGCTCTTTGGAAGATAGGAAATCCGTAATGTATTAGATCAGCCCTCAACTGAGAAACGTACATGCTTTTATTACATCTCGCTTGGATCATTGCAATAATTTAACATTTCGACCGCCCTTCATTTGAAATACGCAAAGTGCCGACAATTCAAAATTCGGCAGCTCGACTTGTTACGAGGAAGAGGAAAAGTGATCACATAACTTCCATTCTTTGTGACCTACATTGGCTGCCTGTTGAACAACGAATCTAATTTAAATTTGTTTGTATTACTTTCGAAGTTCTTTGTAGTACCATCCCATCTTGATGAACTCTTGATAAGACGTTGTACCAGTCACTCTCTGATATGTAAATTAAGTTACATCGACCCATTGGTCGCACAGCTTATTATGGGGATAGAGCTTTTCATCTGAATTTGTGCCCCTAATTTGTGGAATTCTTTATTGTCACACCGTACACTTCAGTCATTTGATCATTTTAAAGTAGGGTTAAAAACTTACCTTTTAAAGTCATTTCACACATGAGTTTTTTATTCTGATCTATTTTAACCATTTCATGATTTTTATAAGTTGTTACTTTTATTGAAGATTGCTGGTTTTTTTCACTTTCTAATGTAAAGCGCATTGAGATATTTAAATACATAATGCGCTATTAAGAAATAAAGATTATGATTATTATGATTACGGCTGGTTGCGGACCGGCAAGTAGTATTATTGTTTTGCAAGCATGGAGTAAAATGTTTCTCTTTCAGCAAGAGCTTTAATGACTGAACTCAACAAGCAAAAAAAAAAACCGAAATAGTCTGCACATACGATGGACTATTGGTATTTAGCTAATGAAAGCATTTTCATACGGTAGTTCATTCTTTAGACTTCTGAAAACAAAACAAAACAAAGCAAAAAAAAAAACACAATCGTGCAAACTTTCTAACAAGTGACGCAAGTCAAATCTGTCAAGCGCACATATGCAAGGCTCCACTACGTTCTAGATAACCAACACACACTGCAACACTATACAGAACCTCATCACCTTTGCCTCCCAGGATTTTGTATTTACCTCAATGAGTTCAATGAGTTGTTCAGTCAAGTATTTCAATTCTTATTATTCAATAATTTTTTCGTATATTTATTTAATTACTTGTATATTTATTTGTATGTTTGTTTGTTTGTTTGTTTGTCTGTCTATGTTTACTTCCCTGTGGTATTACTGATACATATAGACACTGCTTTCTAGATCTATTTAATTGTTTGTATGGAACCGTCAACATTGAATTTATATTTGAGAAAGATTGAAATAATCATGCCGCTTGCATATAAATTTGAGAATGTTAGATGACATACAATGCAAGGGACACGTGACTAATAATGACACTCAAGAAAGATATCAGCAGTGATAACTAGTTACTGAAGGTTCAAGTCAATTAACTTTCAATTCAATTACAGTGAAAGGTACGTTTTATATGTTTATGTTTGTAATCGTGTGTAGACCTTTGAACTCGATCTCTTTGATCTGTTCCAACGATAGCCAGTTCTATAATCTGACAGTGATTTATTTAAAGCGCAGTGGTCGTCGCGCTGCGCATCCTCCTGAGGGGGTCCCCCTCTGTTGTAAACAAATCCAAGAACGCCGCACATGTTACGGGTTGACTGTAATGTTTGCGATATTGCCGCTTGTTAAAATGGCGGCTGATCTGTCACAAGCATACCAACTATCCAAATGTAACAGGCAATAAAAGGTCAATTAATCTAAGTTAAATATCTGCTGAATATTGAACAATGATTGCACGCTGGATTGAGATCACATTTGCTCATGATTTTCTTGAATCAGTTGAATGGGGCTCGGCTACTGTATCGCTCGAGCCATAGAGCTAGACGTACGCATGTATCATGTGTATACGCCAACAGACTATCAACGACCGGCTCTAGTTTTCGACATCGCTAGCAAGTACGAGAGCTTTCATTTCAAGAGGCCCGACAGGAGTACAAAGACAACAACCCAAACTACAGAATCTACAGCTCGCAGAGCAATGCCCGCTGCAGCAAGAAGCATCTCTGCATCTGTTCCGTTCCGTGGTCTGTATGAACGTCCGTGTCAAACCGGGTATATGACGCGCTACACTCGGCTGTGGAGAATCCAACTCAACTACAAAGTTTACCCCGTTTTGGGGTGCAAACGAGAATTCCGAGTACAGGTATCAAGTCAAGCGAAGGACCTTTCATAGGTCTTCTTGTTATGTGGGGGTTATCTCACTTGAAAGAGGATTCAGACCTACCCGGCAATCAGGAGGTACACAACAACGAAGTTTGCCCAGCACCGGTAGGCCTACACCAGCTAGCGGTTGGATCACTGCCATGACCGTGCACAGGACCGGGGCACAGGATCTCTTGATACGATTATTCACGGTGTAGCCGTGCAATTTTCCTGCCAAATGCCGCGAAAACCCGCTCGTTTTGTTTATTGTTTCCTGTCTTTTACTATTTCTTACCACGTAATACTAGGAGAAGTAAGACATGGTGATCAACAGTTGGTTGTGGGCCAAGTCGTAGCGGGCCGGTACGTTGTGGGACCGGATTCTCTATATCCGTGTACGTCAACGCGGTGACCGTCTCCCAACAACATCTCACCGTGTTCTGCTCTGGCTTGCCGATCATGGTCTTGAGTGTAATTTTTGTGTTAGGCATTGTGCTTGTTGCTGGTCTACATATATAGGCAATGTTGATCATTTTAGTTATGTATTTTTCACTGTACTGTACATAGCATTGTGTACAACCAGCGTGATCGCGCGCGATCAAAGCTTTTTGTTCACTGTGTCTGCGTGCAGTAAACTCAGCGACATAATTGTGCTGAGTGTAGTGTCCCAATGTTCGTAGCTCTACACGAGTTTATAGATAGAAATACACCACTGAAGTTCGTTTCCGATCTTAATATTTTACTATTGCATGATGTTGAGTCTTACAAAGGCCCTAACAAAGTGGGAGACTGCTCCCATCTCACTCCTATTGAAGTTGAGAAGACTTATGTTTACAAAAATTTATGTTTATCAACAAAAAAAATCACGCACGCGCAGCGCGACGACCACTGCGCTTTAAATATATGCATGACGAAGAAGGATAACTCCTATTCGAAGTTCCTCTAACTTTCCTTGTTCCACCGCCTCACTTTTATAAATACTGAACTCTCCTAATTATTCTGTCGTCACGGGCGGATTCGCCAATATGCTTTTCGCCGCAAATTGATTGATATCCACAGTGGAAACTTGAAAGTATTTCTGCAAAAACCTTGTCGTCCCTGTCTAACCTATTCTATTGTATTTTATTTGTTAACTTATAAAAGCCAAGCCTTCAATGACTGACCTCCAAACGTTTACCCTGACAATCTCCATCGAAACATTTATTTAAAACACGACCTTTCTTCAGGACAACGTCCGGCACTGTCAAGCTTCTTCAGAAAATGAACAATAATATACGAGTACACGTATCCCCCGCCGATAATAGGTCTGTTTTTCCATCGAAGTATGGCCAATTGTTGACTATCGGGTCTGTACAACTTGTATTATTAGAAACTACAATGAGAGGTGTGTGCCATGACAGGAATGCTATAATGCAATGTCCTCCAGTTTGGACATCAACACAGCTTTGACTTAAAGCTCTTTTATTAGGCATAGGCGTGCTGGTGTATACCCGGTCACCATGATCACAGGCGACCCAAGTATTACTGAGTTTTTCATACTGTTTTCTCTATCATTTTCTCTTCTTTCTTCATGCTCTGAATGATCGGAGTAAATAAAATAAATGGTTATATAACCTAACCTAGCCTCTGTGACTCTTTATTTATTTTACACTCCATTACAAGGACGTATATCTCTCATACACACATGTTGTGATTAATTAGTCAACACAACTAATTATGCTAATCCGTGGACTTATCAGGGATTTTACGGGTTAGTCAACATCGCGAAAGATAGGAATGGTTACTAAAACATCACTATCTTTCCGATGTTGACTAACCTCTGATAAGTCCACGGATTAGCATAATTAGTTGTGTTGACTAATTAATCACAACATGTGTGTATGAGAGATATACGTCCTTGTAATGGAGTGTAAAATAAATAAAGAGTCACAGAGGCTAGGTTAGGTTATATAACCATTTATTTTATTTACTCCGATCATTCAGGCCATGAAGAAAGAAGAGAAAATGATAGAGAAAACAGTATGAAAAACTCAGTAATACTTGGGTCGCCTGTGCTTGAGCACGAAGTCACTTGCGCGGCAACTTCAAACAAATTGACGTAGAATGCGAATCGGGGACGGCTCGTCGGATTCTCAAATTTCTTCAATTCTTTTCTGATCTACCATTTGCGGGTTCTCATTTTAAAGCTCTTGGAGAGAGGAAAACTTTTACTAGAGTCAACATGTGAATGGCGGCCATTTTGAATTTCAAATATCGCAAAATGTTGGGTAATTTGTTAGCGCTAGTTCCAAACTTTGCACGGTGACCCTCGATTTTTGTTATTGGTTTGGTAAGAGAATGGTTGAAGGTTTCATTCAGGAAAGTTAGAGCAAATGTTTAAGGCTTTCACTTTTGAGGCGCGTAGTACCTTAAGCAACAAGCTGTAGGCATCTCAGTTACATGCATAGCGGTGGCAAGAGTGACAGATACGTTGCAGCGAGAGCGGAGAATATATGCATGCTTTATTTTCAAGGATGTATTGCTCAACTATTTTCTCCAATGTCGAAGTCAAATAGCAAATGGTGAGGCAAAATTTGGACGACTCTGTCAAGTTACAACAATGATATTGTATGGCAGTATTCACTCAGATTTCTTGTTAAACTCGCTTTCAGCCAGTCTTTATTTGGAAAATGATCTGAATGTCGTATTTCCATGACGTCCAACGGATAACTTGGTATCAGGCGTATTTGCGGCTGTAAGTGTACGTAACACAAACCAATCAGCAGAAGCGCTCCATTGTTCATGAATTGGTAGCCACTCGGGGCACGGGAGAGTTGCTGGGGCGGCACTTCTAAATCTAGACAAATGAGAAAGAATTCGGAAAACAGCAACAAGGTTCATGTGTCCCGTTGGTTAGAAACATAAATTGGCCTGTTATAACCCCAATACCCGTGCCATAACAGAGGGACGTGATTGACCATATTCTTTCATAAATGTTTCTGGTCTATATTCCATAATCATTGAACTCATTAAGCTTTCATCTTCAAACATTCACATACAGCTCGGTGCTGATATAAATGCACTGAGAATAAGGCGCTTTAACACCACTTCTTACCGCCATCTCTTTTTTTAAACAAAATATAGCTACGTACACTCCAAGTTACCTGGGATATTACAAGCTATGAATGCTATATTCAAAACAAAATGGTATGGGACAAATTCTATTGTTGATTTGATCCACAAAATATTTGTACGTGTCACTGAATAACCCAGACCATTGGCAGTAAATGCATTTTTTATAGATTTTCTGTGTTACTTGTATTGTAGTCTGTGTTTGCTTTCAACTGCTGTACATTTTCATATCAGTTTTATAGTCTAATTGCACATTTTCAGACACCAAATCCCCTTTAGATTCTTTTTATTGTTTAGTATGAATATAGATAAACCAAAATATAACTATATCAATAAACACAAGTTCAAAACTGCGCGAGTTTGGGATTATTTAACTTCTGCCTCGAAGACCGCCAAGTTCATGTCGATGTATGCAAACCAATTTTTACTGATTAAGACTTTTACTTTTAACCTGTACAACTGAGTGATACACAATATGATGTAAATGATAACGTTAATAAACTCGTTAATAAATTACGGAGAAAGTCATAAGCATGCGGCCTGGCATCAATACCCCCAACTTGTACACTACGACGTGACTTGCGGTTAGGTGCACTTTGAAAGGTACCATAAAGGTACCATAGAGGCCGCATAAAGTCGTTGATGACCTTCTAAATTATCCAGGTAAACCACAATGTTTTGAGTCAAGAATTCAAAGTTATAAACGACGAAGGTGATCTGTACAGTTGGTGAAGATACTTTTGCATTTTTTGCCGTTGAGGGAGCTTCTCTTAGCTTCTTTTAAAGTTTGTATCGACTGACACTGCACAATGACAATGTCAGAAAACAGGTTTGGAGAATCACATTACCAACTAGTGGACTTCTTCTGTAGGAGTTTCTACACAATTAATAAACAGATGTAGAAGTAATTCAGCCAATTATTGAATTTCTTTCTAAATTTTCTATGTTTTTCGATAAAGATTGATTTCTTGTAAATATGTGAATGAGTTTTGGATCGATCTTGAAGATGAAAAAAGATATACTACTAGTATTCACGCAAGCACCGGAATGATCCAGGCTATTGCAAGCCAAGTGTTGCAAAATTCGTGAATTTTATATTTATGTTCATATAAAGAATTTTTGTGTTCATAAAACCATTTGTGTTTGGGTACTGAACCCACGTTCAAGTGGGATAGATGAGACTGGAATCACGGCTGGAATTATGGCCAATTTGTCGTGATGGAAACATGGAAACTCACTGCTGCTCGATGGCTGGGTACCGTCGATGGTTTGCTTGCTTGGCATCTTTTCTACTTCCACTTCTTTTGATGGTGAAAAGAAACTGTCGATGGTCTTACGTTTTGACATACTTTGGAAGTACTGACTAAACCGTAAACAGCAATTAGAAAAAAAACCTACCGGGCCCACTCTGATCAAGAAAAGTGTACATTCCACACTACATAATAATTTTAATGATATCCGACGGTCGTGTCTAAGGTGTTTCGAAGTTGAAATTACCAATCGCATTGTTAATCCGCCAGTCCATCAAAGTAATAGCGCTTTAATTCAGACTGTTGCCACCCTGACTAAAAGGGCGGTGGTAGTCGGAACGGCGCTCAAAGGTCGCTCTAGTAGCGACCCCTACGACAGATATAAACACTGTATCCAAGCTACGTTGGCGATTGATGAAAGTTAAAACATGTTTGTCTTAATGTATATATACATTGTAAAATGTTGCAGCTATTTTGACATGATACATCAATATATAGTGCATGAAATACAATGTTTGTAAACAAGAAAGTTGCACATGCGCCGTTCCATGACCACCGCCCTTTAAAGTAACACTTCGTTATTCTAATTGAAGATGTGGAGTTACTAGATTTAAAATGGCGAGACCAAAAGACTCGATGCATTTAATTCTTAACAAGGATATATTTTACTGAGAAAATCACACTTAGGTACGGTCGACATTTCTACTTCGTTGGAAATCCGCCTACGACTGTATTGTTGATGATATATTAAGCAAATAATCATAACAGCCGAAAAGCCAAGGAGTTTACTTCATCCTTTTTCACAAATCATATGGTCGACAGGAGCGTTGTGACGACTAAAATATTCCTCGAAGGAACATACAGAGTAGTGCACGTTGCCACTTTTGCTCATGTCTTTGTTACGGAGACTGCGTTTTTTTCAGTGCGTATCGGATTAGGCAGACGTCCACTTACTTTGCGTACTTCAAAGTAATTATGCGTGAAATACGCAGGATATTGCATTTTCATGTCAGCTAATTTATAATTTGTAATTTGTATATTTAATGAACTTTCACAGTTTGGCATATACAGGTCGACCAGGCAAAGGCAAATTACACTTGCTATATAAAGTGTAGATACAATGACATCAGTCAAAGAAATTTAGTATTTTTATTTCAGCTAATTGCATATTTGTACTTAATGACCTTTTAGAATTGATATGTAGTAAATATTGTTCATTATGTCGATCATATCACTTTCAATGAAGTTGCAAACATGTGGCAAAGGTTAAAGTTTACACATAACTGCAATATATAATGAAAGACGTCAGCATTTTCAGTTCATATCTGGTTGTTGATATATCTCTTTCTACCTCCACGATATGAGCTTCTACTCTGGTCGGGGATTACAGTAGTGCGGTAACAATTCCCGCTACCAATTAGACTAGTCTGTGTTTGGAGTTTAAATACAGATTTTCAAATAACTCAGTCCTTCCCGGTCTCATATACGTATTACTGTTTTTATCTTGGAGCTACTAAAAGATGGTTGTACTTTGTTTGCCTAGTCTGTATTACGCTGGCTCTGTTTTTGTAGTAATTACACAATGGAGCGCCTACTCTAAAGCTCGCGGGGCCAAAGCTCAGCTCCGATACGAAGGTACGGCCAAGAAAAATAAAAAGATTGTTTCTCATCCTCGTGCGCGTCAATTCAGACCCGCCGCGTCAACCTTTTTTTCTGCTCATGAGAAAATAAAAACAATATAAACGCAAAAATGTGCGACGATAGTGCATAACACAGTGCTGTATAAAACAGAACTGTAAACAAAATAACTAACACTAACATTCCATTCAGAACTGTACATGTATGTCACTGTTATATTAGCCTAATCTCTCAAAACTGTGCATTGCTGCACTTAAAGCCAAACCACAGAATTTTTTACTTCAGGTGTATACAAAAATACGATGCTGAGCATTTATCTCAGCGTTCATTCCTATGATGTTTTCGTGTTTTTGCGCGTTCTTGTTGGTTGAAGAATTAAAAAATTGTGAGAAAAAAAAGCGCGTCACCACATCATTTTTGCAGTGTGTCTAGGAGGAGAAACAAACTTTTTATTTGTCTTGGCCTAAGCAATGCAGCTATCCCCGCCAGATGCTAGAAACTACTGCTCGAAGACATAATCGCGTGTGCAACGTCTCGGGGCATCCATGTCGGCCTCGTATAGTGACGAGCGAGGTGCCCGAGATCCATTTCTATAGCCCATTGATTGGATAATCACTCGTGTTCCCACCTCGAATCGTGTTTTTCACACAGCACATCAAAAACGAAGATAGGCGAAGTGACCGGAGTCACGTGACTGCTCACCTGATTTTTAACTTATCAGCTGACATACATCCATTATATCACAGGAGGGGTGTCAGATACGGACGAAGATAAAGTTGGAACAAAGTCCAACCTAATATATCACGGACGAGATAACGCTGAGTACACTATGTATACACCTTAGTTATCATTTAACAGGTCGCCGCCATATGTTTGAAGCATTTTGCCATAAAACCCCTGGAACCATGGTCCAAATCGCCACAGAAAAGAAATAATATCCTTTGCTTTTGGACTTTGCCTGTTTTCGTATTTTCAGAGGTTTGTTTTCACTACATGCGCTTTTCTCGTAACTGACCTACAAAGTTTACAAATGTTATAAATAATTCAGGTGACTGGAGGTCAAAGTTGTACCGGTCAAGTGACTTGGGAATTTTATCATGTGATAAACGCATGATAAATACGTCATGAACAAGATTGGCCAATCAGATAACAGTACTGCATCAGCCCATCTGATTAGTATGCAGTTTCAGCTCTCACGAATTTCCATTCCCAATGCACGCATGAGATTCTCTTTTTTCGTTAGAAATATTAGGTAAATTTTGGGGCAGCGTCTTGTTCTACTGTGTTTATTCGATGCTCGATGCCTTCTCGCCATCGGTATGGAAACCGGACAGCTCCAAAAGAGTAAGTTTTTATACTTTTATAGAAGATGGGCTGTCAAAGAATGAGCGTTCGCGATCAGGAGCTGGCCTGGCCACGCTCGCGCTTGCCGACGAAATTCACGTGTGTCGCAAGCTTGCAGCCCGGGTCGCAAGTTGCCTGCTGGTTCATTCGCTTTCACTGATGAGTCGATTTTTTGCGGGCAGAATTGTTACTTGTACACCATCGTGCACCTAGCACCTCGCGTGAAACAGCCTTTAATATCATTGATTGGATACGTTTCCTCTCAATTATTTCAGTCTTCACGCAGCAAAACATGGAGATGTTGAAATTCGCGCAGTTACCAAAGACGTTGGTTGAAACCAAAGTGTGAAAGGGGTGGCCAGACTCACATCATCCCGTCTCCTGGGATGACGGCATGAGGTCCTTGAAGAACTGTTTATAAAACACTACACTAACTCATGGAGCTAGTTTATTATTGCCTTCAAAATTATGTCCCAAATTTACCGATCAAATCAGCTGCACACAAATTCTGAAGCATTTGCAATCCTGAGCCATCACAACCACATCGACGAAGTGTATAAATTCTACAGTTCAATGCTGCATGCTTGATCGTCAAAATTTCTGAACATCCCATACCTGGAATTTTTCAACAAAAATCCACCCTTGATCTTCAGAAATACACGAGAAAAATAAACCAGAAAACAGCCCTAGTAGACTAGAACATTGAGATTCTCTTGACGCATCAATGTAGTCTAGTGTTGTTGTCTGCACCATCGTACCTCCATTTACCAGTAAGTCAGTCTGGGGCGACATGATGACAAGAATGTACCATGATGACGCTTTTGTAAAAAAATTCATTTTCAATTGGGCATTTACATTGCTGTACATCTAAGAACGTTATTTACCAGATTTCAGAGGGTGCTTTCACGCAGCAGCTTTGGCAAAAAAGTACCCCAGCCTTTTTGTTTTTTTCATGGACCTAGATGATGAACAAAAATTTCCCCTTTTCCGTGATATTAGGAACACGCAGAGATACCCATTTTCCCTGAGAGTGCCACGTACCGGGCTGTAGTGGGAAAGACTATCGAATGCATTAGTTTCCCATAGGTGGTGACGTGTTTCATACTGAGTTTTCAGCTCAAACATATTTTTTTTTGCATTACGTTAACGAACGATGAAGTTAAACGCAAGGTTAAAGTTAAGTAGCCTTCCCACTTAGCCCTGCGTACGATGCTGTGTGTTCCGCTACAGCTAATCGCCCCGCTTAGCTGTAGCGGAACACACAGCATCGTACGCAGGGCTACCTTCCCACTGTGAAACAGGTTGCGTACTACTGTACAACTTGGATACTTTGTTGTCCTCTTGAAAGTGTTCAGTTAAAAAATTTGTGCTTTGTCCAATTTTTTAATGTACCATACCACACTCTCTGCTAGTGTGAGTTGAGTATAATAAAGATTGAAATCCAAATGGACGCGCATGACTTTTACCAGCACAAAATAAAGGTGGAACCAATGTTTGTTATTCTAATCACGCGAAGGAGTTAAAATTCACTCTGAGAAATATATCACAAAATACTAACTTTCTATTCAGTAGTTCTCGCGATTTTTATCAGATTATAGGGCATGATGTTTAACATCTATATATTACAGAGGTCACCCCTAAAAAGTTCTTTGCAAACTCCAAGTTTAAAATATGTAATCTATGTTGGTCTTGTTGCACAATAGCATGAAATAATGGTAGATAGATATGTCCATAGGGGAAAAATCTGCAAAAAACACAAATGAAATGAAGAAATGCAGTTTTTTGGTCTTTTGGGCAAAGTTCGCTGTGGTTTTGAAATCAGAATAGGATCCAAGTTTGCTGAAAATGTTTTTCTTCTTATGCAAGTGCAGCAGTGCATTTTATGTTGAGTTGAAAATTGTGTTTGTCTCTCCCATGGAGTAGTAAATATATCTCTGACTTATCTGACATTTTTGTTGTGTTTTTACTCTTTTAGAGCCAGCTGATCTTTTGTTATGTAAAACCTGTCTGAGATCTTGCCAAACCGTGAGGGAATTCCTGTTTCATAAATGTAAGTGCCCATGATGACCAATCCATCTCTGTCTGCATTGTACAATGTTATGTAATTTTACAAATGTGACAACTTGACACGAAAAAGTTAATTGCACTGAAAAAAATCTTATGCTTTTATTTGCACTGTCAAGTAATTGTTTAATAACTATAATAATTGTCCCTAAAGAGGTTACCGATGCAAACATTTTGTATGATTTTGAAACAAAACATTGGGTTCAAAGTGTCATTTTAATCACTTACATATTAAAGAATGTGTCTATCTGATCTAAACTTGAGAATCATGATTAAAGAATATTGTAGAAGATTATGTAAAGCATGGTGCATTTTGAAGGCTACAGGAAATGGTTAATGAATAATAGAGTTCATGTTATTTCTATATTATTGTAGTCTTCATTTAGTTATTTTTATTTTGTTGCTTTAGGTACCTGTGGAAAGTATCCTCAAAACTGTGACCTTTGTGACAAATCTATCAACTCCAAGATAGAACTGGAGGTTCATTATCAATGCTGGCATAATATTTTGCCAAGGAGTCAGAAAGATGGCCCGCATCGGTTTAGCACAAGCAGCAATACTCCAAAAGTACAATCCACCTTGGTACCTTCGGAAACACTTGGCAAGACCAAACCATATGCAAGGCAAAGTGACTCAATCAACACTACACTGAAACAGATACAAACTCAGACGGATTCAGACAGTAGTAAGGCAAGTACAGCTAAAAGACTAACAGCTGAACCACCAACCTCAATAGAAAATAAAAGTATTGAAAATGCAATCATTAAGCCAGGCTTGGATGCAAATCTTGATATTGTCGGAGCCCTGCACGGTGTAGCTGCAGCCCTGCAACCAATCACAGACTTAACATGTGGGAAGACTGAAACTAACCCTGAAACAACACGGATTATTGGGGTCTTGAAGAATGTGGCATCTGCTTTAAACCCTCTCCTGAAGGACAATCTGACTGTCAAGATCAAGGACAAGAAAACAGCAGAAGATAGAACAATCCAGGATGCAATAGAACAATTACATCATTTGTATGTGATGCTGGAAAAAGGTTTAAAGGAGATGATCAAAAATGGGAGAAATTCTGGGAAAGGAGAGTCTTGCTATGCTTGTACATCACTGACTGTTGTAATCAACGGTACCATGGAAATAATTGCTAAGCCAAAACAGACAGACATCGTTCATAAAATGAGGCTGCCAGTTCAGCAAAAAGTACAGAGGTGCATTGACACATCACAGCCCATTCCTCAACATCCTCAGAAGGTGTCTACAATACTGAAATACAGTGAAAAGACAGGGCTGACTGAACTGTCAAGCCAAAAAGTTGCCGGTGTTGCATCTCCATTCCATTTGCCTCCAGGAATGATGATGGTGAAGTGTCAAGATCCAGTGCCTGGAATGCTTCAACATGGAATACCATTGGTAAGGTTACCTGGATTTGTACAGTCTCTTCCAAGACCAGCCAGCGTTCCTTCCAAAAGCCACCATGGTAGTGTGGCTGTCGCTGCTAGTCAGATGACCAGTGGAACCAAACCATCATCCTTGCTGCCAGTTCTGTACAAAACCAAATGAATCAAACATCATCACCACAGTTGCTATTTGTGCCAAATACCATCAAAGTCACTACAACCGGGCAGACAATTCCAACAGCTTTTACATCATATAAACCTGGGGGTCAATTAGCTATAAACACCCAATCACATAGTGTTCAACCTTCACAACATAGGCCAGCATCTGGTAATTCTTGTGGAGCTGTTGCTGACAATCAACAAGCAAGAGTAGAAGATCCAATCAACATGTCAAAGTCCTCCAACAATACCACTACATTCCCATCATCAAGTCCCCAGCGACCTCTGACCCCAGAACATGCTAATTCTACCATTCCAAGTAGCCCTGGGAAACATGATGGAGCAGGGAAGATTCCAACACCACATGGGAAATCCTCAGGCAATGTTTCATTTGAAGATCAATTAGTAAGGATTGAAAATCTTGTTGAAGATTTATCAACAAAGAAGAGAAAAGCAGATAGTGAAACCACAGATTGTACCACAAATAAACAGCTGAAACTTGAGACAGAAAGTAATGACGGTGTTAAACAGAAATTGAACATCACAGCTGCTGACTTACCATTGGAGGAAGATACAGTGTCAATGTCTACAAAGCAGAATGAGTCTTTGATTCAGAAAAGTCATCTACAGAGCAGCAATGAAGAAGTGACATCCAATGGCATTTTAAAAGACATAGATGGTAATGTCAAAGCTAATGGAATGGAAAATGGTACAACATGCCAAGGTATATACATAAATTATGCCTTGTGTTAACACTATTTCTGTTGGTAAACTCTATACTTACATACCGGTACATAGCTATGGTAAGCTAAGGCATTGTCTGTAGTGCAACACACAAATTGTTTATGTGTTGCGAGAAATTCACTGAACACAACCTGACAGATAACAGGAATATGCAGAATAGATCAGCAATTGAACTCAGAAATTGAACTTTTCATTTACACTTCCAGTGTGTTGAGTTCCTTGGTATGCAATCATGACAAGTTCTTTTTTCAGTTTTTACATTACTTGTCATCACATTAAGGTAGCATGCGCCTCAAAAGTGAAATACTTAAACATTTGCTCAAACTTTCCTTGAGGAATCTTTCAACCATTCTCTTTCAAAATCAAGAATGAAAATTGGGGGTCACCGTGCAAATTTTGGTATGAGAGAAACAAATAACCCAAGATTAACCGATATTTAAAATTCAAAGTTGCCACCATACCTGTGTTAACTCTATGAAGAAAAAAAAGAATTTCAAATTTCGAAAAACTAAGCTGATTAAAAGTTTTCTTACACGTAGAGCTTTAAAATGAGCCCCCTCGAGAGGTAGATCAGAAAAGGATTGTAAAAGTTTTAGTCCAAATATCTATCCAATAGGCGCATTCTACCTTAATATTAACATTTTTACTGCTCTATGTAAACAAATATGGCCACAGTTGGGATTTAAATGTTCTTTTTGAGAGATTATGCATTCTTTATCAAATATGGCAATTTTTAAACATCATTGTGATGGTTCTCAATTTTTCAAATGCAAAGTGGGATAAAACCACATTAAGTATATTTGTGATAAGTCTTGCAGTTTCTGTGTTGAAGTACAGATTAATGCATAGTGATTTAATTTCTCTTCATAGGTAGCAACCCATGGCAGTCTCCTGAGCTGAAAGCGGATACTTCATGTACAGAGAAAGTTGATGACCCTTTAGTCTCCGTCATCGTTGACCAGCCTAGATGCAAGGGATGTGAAACTTTGTTTCCCTTCCTGTATCAACAATACCCAGACATCAAAAACGTCCATAAAGTAGGTTACAGGCAGAGTTTATAAAACAAAACACGGTCATTTTTGTGAGTTTTAGTTTTATCATGGAAGGATGAATAGAGTATTGTATCTTTGCAGTAAAAAGATAAAGCCTAGTACCGTACTCAGCATTACAAACTGAATTCCTTTACCAATCTAAAGTCAGAGATGAAGTCTATATGAGATTTTCAGTTATATGGTTTGTATTTTGAAAATATTGTAGCGTCATGTGAAAACCGAGTCCTCACAGTTCACATCTTTGTACATAAGACACTGACAGAATATAATAAAATACTGTTAAATGCAGCCAAAATTTCATTCTGGCAGGAATCCAAGTTTTCAGGCAGCAGTCACAAAGGCCGCTGTTCCCGTGTGTACCTTTTACAGCAGAGCAAGACAAAGAGACAATTGAACTCATGCAAATACAGTGTCTTTGAAGCAAAGTTTTCTCACATTACCCAGTGAAAACATGTCAGTATAGACAAAACCAATCTGACCAAATAAGATGTGCACATGGCATAACCTCTTTCTCTCAGTATACCAGTAGAGAGACAACCAATGGCTGTGAAGAATGGCAAAGGTGGACATGTTGACATTCATACATCTTATTTTAATATGATTGGAACTTGATTTGCCTTTATCATAGGTCTTGTTCTGATGCTGTGTTTTCATAACATTAGTTGTCTTCATAGCCCAGGACTTTCTAAACCCTAACAATAATGCCTCCCTTGTTAACTCCATTTTTTCAGACCATTCTGTCAGACTTGACACCACCGTACAAGTGCCCTGACTGCAAGTACCAGTGTATTGATGAAATGACCACAATGCATCATTATGCAGAGGATCATGGGGGTTTTCGGTGCCCACAGTGTAAGGTATCATGTGAAGATACGTCCAGTCTCAGACACCATGTGTCAGTGACCCATTTAATCAGGTAAGCCATCTCAGAATGAATGATAATGCTATCACCTAGACTTTATCATTTAGCTTAACTGGTAAACTTACTTCTGATAAAACCTATAGGAAGATCATAGAATAGTATGTCCAATTTTGAACAGAATTACACAATGTTTTTCCAGGGGGACTGGGGGATATCTTCTGATTACATGTAAGGAAAAGCAGAGATGGCTTATTATTTATGACATAAGCACTCCGAAATTATTATGCAAAATCAAATATTATTTTAAATTTTTGACAAAACTTCAAGAAATTCATTAACAGGAAAGGGGAAAGCGGCTCTCTATTACTACTGATATTATCACTGAAACCTCAAAATGATATTGTTACAAACCTGAGTAAAAACTGTATTGATACACAAAGGTGCAAAGAGATAAATTTGCTGTAATGCTATAATTGACAGCAACCATTGTCATTCATGATATGCTATATTTAGTAACAAACCTAAAATCACAATCAGTGATGATAACGAAGACAGACACAACTACAACAGTAAAGTTCTACATCTGAAATAGCTAGGAATATGAAAAGTGTTGTCATCTGCTTTTTTCAAGCATTCTGAGAGAGTCAAGTGATTCAAAAGGCAGTATTTTTTCATGGTGATGCTGTTCACACTACTTAAGAATTTTGGCACATTTAATATGACAGCCAACAATTTCAAAGTGACTTTGAAATTCTACTCCAGGATGTACGTTATGTTTGAGCAACCAGACCATTGGTTTTTGTAATTTGTAATTTGTAATTTTATTACTCCAAGTCAGTGCATCCATAAATGGATTTTAATGCATTGAATAAAATACATGCAAATATACAGAATAAAAATAAATAAATAACTCAATACAGAGTTTTAAAACTACACATCAAAAGGATAAGCATAAAAAGTTGGTGAGCACCGTATATTCAATTAAAACAAGCAGGAAGTTGACATGCGGATCGGTCAAGAATGGCTCAGAAAAGAATAAGCAGGCACAGTAAAGTAGTTTAAATTATAGTATTGGCAATGGTGGATGAACGATATTTGAATGAGCGACTGTGGGCTTTAGAAACATGATATTTACTTCTGGTGTTATACTGGTGAATTGTTGAATTTTTTGTGAGAAGGTCAGACAAGTTTATTGTTGATACATTTGTGAACTAGATTTTTCCAGTGTTGGTCGTGCCTTTCCTGGATAATTGGCCAGTTGAGTGAATTTCTGTAAGATGTAACATGGTCTGACTTTTTGAGTCCACACTGAATGCCAACAGCAAAATTAATTATGCGATGTAGATTGCTTAATTTGAGAGTAATATTACAGTTGGAAGAGACAGTGTCACAGTAGTCTAAAGGGAGAAACTGTGGCTGAGATAACATTCTTGTGAACCTTTTCTGGAATACATCGTCTGACACGGGCCAATTCGTCAGACAATAGCCACATGCTCGATGGAAGAAGGCAACATGGTTGGACCAGCTGAGTTCTTGGTCAAGTCTTAAACCTAAACCGGTGGCAGAAGGAGATTTTAAAGTATAAGTTACATTTTCAGGTGTAAATTTACCACTTCACATGACTGTTGAAGTCTGCCAGAAAATTCCAGTGCTGGCCACTTTGATAATGAATTTATGGGAAAAGGAA
Organism: Ptychodera flava; assembly: GCF_041260155.1. Taxonomy (NCBI): domain Eukaryota; kingdom Metazoa; phylum Hemichordata; class Enteropneusta; family Ptychoderidae; genus Ptychodera; species Ptychodera flava. The sequence continues at coordinate 40,135,330 of NC_091940.1, forward strand.
TATATTGTGTACATTTTGTATCCGAAATATCTAAATGACCTTGCCCTGTTGTACATCATGAAATCTTGACAGTTTTGAAGTTGTAAGTTTTCACACCCTCTTCATCGGTGTAGTGGGTGTCACACACTAGTATCAAAACGATTTGGTGACGTGATTGTGTTGATAGTATTGTTGACAGTGAGATGAAAACCTTAAATTTCCACTCATTTGTCCCTTTCTAAAAACCTTGATGTTTTTTTGCCCCATATTTGAAGACCTGCCATTTTGTGCTATCACATAGGACTATTATTGTCCGGGGAATGACATCAGAACATGACATGCCCTCACCATCTGTCTCTGAATTTTATTCCCATAGTGCGCCCTCAACGGCATAATTTTAATTAGAGGTGCTAGCTCAGGCCTCAACTTTTTCTGTTCTTTTTAATGTTTAAGCTGCTTAACCCTTTCATAACCTTGGTTTGGCCCAAAACCATTGGTATCAATTGTAAGTGTGAATCTCTTTACAGGGAATTAGGGTGAATAGTTTGCATGTACAGGGGTATGTAAGTAAAGCACCTGATATGACCCAGACAAGTGTGTCTACGGTACTCAAGACTAAGAGAGATAATGATGACATCACTGATAACAATTGCTCATATTTATCGCATGTGCACACTTCCAAACAGAATACACAACATACAAAAATGCCAGCGAAGAGATCAAAATCAGTAAAACATCAATTGTTACCTCAGACACAAAGACAGTCATGCAGAGACCCACAGCTTATTATGTTGTTCTGTGATATTTCATCCCACACATTTGTAATTTATTGTTCTTATTTTTTGTTTCAAGGGCTACTGAAGTATAGGAGTTTCCTAGTTATCTTTTGACTGACTTTGTACATACATGTATCAAGTTAAAAGCAGTATTTTGATCTTCATTATAAAGGTTACAGGTAAGTAAATTCTCAAGCTCTTTCACTGTATTTTCACTTTTCAATTCAATGCAATACTAATGACAGCAGATCTCCATACAGATAGCCAGAGCTATTCAAAGTTACCTGAAATTGGTGGCAATTTGCATGAAATTACAAGAATTATCAGTGACATCAAGCTTTGCTGAGACTGATGGACACCATAACACTGTTTAACTCACATTTTGGTGCATAGATATTGAGGGATCAGATTTTAAAACATCAAATCATGTGTACATTCAACATCTGCTCTCATACAGCTGTTAAGTAAAAGCTTACCCACTGTCATTTAAATCAGGGTCCTTATGATTCTTGAATATCCTTGAAAGTCATTGAATTTTACAGCCATTGGGAAAGTCCTTGAGAAGTCGCTGACAATGAATGAAATTTGGGCGTAGAAAGTCCTGATAAATTGAACAGGCCACCCTTGATTTTCAAAAATCATGAAATAATCTGTCATAATATTATCAAAATGACATATAAATAATTTATAAAATGTTTTTAAATTTACTCCTGGAAAATGGTCTTTAGACCTTGAAAAACTCCTTTGAAATTGCTGAAAAGTTCTTGAAAGTCCTTGAAATATGTTAAGCGAATTTTAATTTCCTTCAAGTACTTATGATTCGAAAGGCTGTGTAGAAAGTAATGCATTGCTGTGAAGGAATATACTGTTTTTATAGAGGCTCCCAGTTTGTGCCCAGTTTGAAGTCACTGATAATAGTACCAATCTTCAGTAAACTGTCTGTAATATCAAGAAATTTTAAAACATCAGAGATATCAAATTGGCAAACTGTAATTTATTTCTGTTGTATGTGTTTGTATGCTTTCAAGGAGAAGGCATTAAAGAAATTACCGTATGATAAGTTGTGTACAGACCTGTGCATTACATATCCATATATGTATGTATGTATGTATGTATGTATGTATGTACAATTTAATTCACACACACACACACACACACACACACACATAGGCATATATATCATATATATATATATATATATATATATATATATATATATATATATATATATATATGTAACAGATATTACAAATGTCACATGCTTTGTGTATGAGTGTGTGTGTGTGCAGAAAGACAGACTTACATACATACACACTCATAAATAGGAGAACAAATGAAAAAAGATATGAATACATGACTCATAGAAATCTTAAAGCCTTCATCAGAAAATGCAAAACTCATTGATAAAGTAGTGAATTTGATTTCAAAGCCTATAATAATGTGCTTTTGTTTGTTTCTTTCATATTTAGATACTACCAGTACTCTAATTTGCAACGTTTTTCAATTGATGTTACCAATGGGTTGACAATAGAATATTCATCAAATGCTGTGTTGGACAGAAGTTGATCAGTGAATGGAGAGTGCAGAAGTCGTGAGGAAAACACTTCAGTAAATAACTGTCACTTGACCTGCAATGGATATTTGGACAATTTGAATTTTAGCTTTGAAAAGTGGCAAGATCTTCAACCCAACGTTTAGTGTTCTTTGTTTAGCAGTACTTACTTTTACATCTACATACTTTAACATAACCTGATAATGTGAGTGTTTGTGACAGGGAAAGTGCATCTAGATGATCAGTGGCCAATTAATGCAATGTAATGAAATGTGTACAGCAGTACTCAACTTTTCAATGTAAATAATATATTATTGTGTATAATTGCAACATTGTTAAGACACCATAAGCCGTGATTCCCTTTCTCTGTGCAGCCAACATTAACAACTTGCCAAGAGCCTGTATATGAGATATGACTCTGTATTTTATGTCAAGATATATGCAACTGTCCACTGAAACCAGGTCACTACCGTACATCATGTTAGATAGGTCGTACAAAGGTTTTAAAGATACCACTGCAATAAAATTCTCTAGCAATGAGTTCTGTGGCATGTTGTGTTAGCAAAGTACTTCATGTTGTGCTAGGCCTACAAAATCCACTCTGGCTGGAGTAAGTAAATTCTTTGTTTTCATCTGTACTTGCTGAGGTTTCAGAGTTTTCCAGAAAAAAAAACTTTTCTGGTAGAATGTTCCATTGTTAATGATATTCCATCACAAATTAAAGCCGTGACTTTATATAACGACAAAATACTTTCTCACTGCAGTCCTATGACTATCATTAGACCATAGTGTGATGAAACATTGTATCCTCCAGATGCATAAAGTTGACACAAATGAGAATGTTGTTTGAGAAAATGTCAAAAATGGTAAATTGATTTTTGAGTTAAGTTTGTGTGTGTTCAACCACTTACTCGCCTACCTTTTTTGGAATTTTGAGTGAATGCAAAACACAGGATTTACTTGCTCTGGCCTTAGGGGCCATGGATCATTAAAACACACGCACTGTAAATGCAACATCTGCACTAGGGAGGGAGGGGGTTTGGCTGTATTTCGATTACTGTGCCCAAAAATCAAACTACATGTTTTTATATCACAGTATCTCGCCACACATTTTTATGTATCGCAAAATATATTGCGCTAAGTTGTTTGGCATGTGCCAGGCCAGCCAGTGACATGCGGCACCAGTGCTACATCAGCATTCTTTAGACTTACATGTGGTTCAGTGCACATGTAAAATAACATAACAATCATTTTTTATACTTTTTCAATCCATTATATTTCGTTCTATTAGTTGCATCGTTGTAGAGTTGGCGCTAAACAAAGATTGATAGATTGATTTTAGAGGGGGTACAAAGATTGATTTTAAAGGGGTGGTAGCGTATGTGTGATTTCATATTGACGGATTGTAGGTATGCTGATATGCTGTTTGGAGTTAGACTTGGTTGGATTTTTCGTACTTTCGAACTTTCGTTAACAGGGGGTTGAGGCCGAATGCAATTACTTGCGTTTACTGTGCGCATGTTTTAATTATCCACGATCCCTTATCTCAACAGATTTTCTCTCCAACAGTCACAACCCCTGTCATGAAGATAACACATCTAAATACAAATTAGTAATTTCCAACCATTGTTTTGTATCAGTGAAATCCTTACAAGGAATTGCAAGACAGAGAGTTAATGTGCCATTGTTTACCAATTTACCATCATTTCAAACATTCCAAGTGTGATGTGATACTGATATCAGCCCTTTAATCGGCTTGAGTTTTCCCTACAATGTTACTTGACAGTGTCTGTAACCTTTATAATATATCCTTTGCATTCTCATGTTTCATATTGTTTTACATTCCAGTCAAGTTTATACTTAACATTCTATTTATATGTTGTTAATATTTTCCATTGTATTTTACAATAAATGTCACATTGAGCCAATATTCCTGCAATGGGCCTAGTTCTCTGATGGACAGACTGTCTTATCAGCTCAGATTTGCTGTATGTATGTGCATGGGGAGCTCTTAGGATTGTATGTATCTACCGGTATGTATGTATGTGTATGTGTGTGTGTGTGTGTGTGTGTATATATATATATATATATATATATATATATATATATATATATATATATATATATATATATCTCTGTGTGTGTGTATGTATGTATGTATGCCTCAGTGTTTGTATGTGCATGCGTTTATGTATATATCGTATGTATTATATGTGCATCTGACCACAGAAACGAATTATCACCTTCAAATATTTAGTATGATAATTGATTTGTCATGGGTTGAAGATTGGACTTTGTTCAAATGACATTACTCCTAGCATATGCAAATTAATCTGAGAATGTGAAAATGGGCAAAAATCAAAACCAGGAAGTACTGATGCAATTGCTAAAATATTTCTTACATATATCCAGGCTTATTGAATTTGCCGTAAAACTTGCAAATATAAATTTACTTGGTTTTTTTTTTTGTCAAAACCAAAAACAAATTAAAATAGTCTTCTGTGAAATCCCCCCTTCTATCCCAGTTATTAAATTTGGTTTGTTGGTTCCTGTATAAAATTTCAGATTTGTTCAAATATTATGAAATTTTCTTATATAATTACTTCTCTGATAGTTTTCAAAAACATAACTTTGATTCCTAGAGATGACCTGAGACAACTTTTGCAAGGTAGGTATATGTTACCACAATGAACACAACTAATGGTTCCAGTCCTGAATAAAGAGGACGCTATGTGTTCTCCAGACTCTGTACTCCCCAAAGACCTTGTGATGGCGGTATAAACAAACCTATGTGCACAAATGCGGAAGGAAATACAGTAATTCTGTGTTTGCACACATGGGTTGGTTTGTACTCTATGTGGTCAATCCGAATTCCGGGTTTGACCTATTGTAGTACCCTACCACACAGGATAGGTATAGGGTACCACAATGTATAAAATGAATGGTGGTACCCTATACCTTAAAGGTATAAGGTACGACAATGGAATGAATGGTAGGACCCTATAGCCTCATAGGTAGGTGTAGGGTACCATGGTGTATAGGATGGTAATGAATGTTGGTATGTACATATCCCATACTGGTACGTATTGGGTACCAAAATGTATGAGTGGTGTTACTTTATAGACCTCACAGATTGTTCGAGGGTCTCCACATTATTTATCAACTATAGTATCCTATATGTGACAGGTAGGTATTAGGTACTACAATGTATTCAGTGAATGGTTATGATGTTGGAAACCTATATCTTACAAGTGGGTATAGGGTACCACAATGTATAGAATAATACAGCAGGTGAACAATTATCCTGATGTAAAATTAATTGAGAACTGTACTGCTCATATCTCTCTGGCCAGCCTTGTAGCAATTCTTCACTGTTGCCCAAAACATCCTCAAGTAGAAAGGCGAATCCTATTTTAGACCATTTAAATGATACTTTCTCTAACCAAAAGCTTTTTAAAACATTTTTCAGAATTGAATGGTCACGAAAACTCTATCAAGAAGAGTAATCCAAGTGGGTGTTTTTGAAAATGAAAAATAAAAAACTGGTTCGTGTTTTAGTGAAACGGAAAAATATGAATTCATACGACCTGGAATCCCTAGCGTGATATTCTGATAGTGCCTGGGTTACTCCTAACTATCGCATAACTACGCTTCATAGCCCCTCTCTATGCGGAAAGCTAAATTCTCCGTTGAGTTTGATTCAAACTGAAAAGACTCTGATAAAACGTCGAAAGAAATTGTTTACTGCAATGTCCCTTCAGTCTATGTACATCTAAAACAAAAGAAAAAACGGTGAAGGTCCAGAAAACGTTGATAATGATGGTATGAGATATCCGTCTATCTTACTTCTGCAGCGTTCAAGATTAACCTTGAACCTCTGCATATATCTGCATAATGTAATCATTTTCCCATTGTAGTTTTCAAATTATAGCAACACTCCGTAGTGTAAGTGGAGATGTGTGGTGTTTTCAAGATCTCACGACTAAGTATATGGTTTTTACATTCTATGCCTTGCTTAAGGCTTATGCGCGCCATTAACGGACATAAAAATATTAAAATATTTGTTCTGGTATCAACATTTTGGTTTACTCAAGTTTCATGACAAATATTTCTTACGGTCGAGGAAGCAAAAGAAAATTCAGATAAGAGGTGAGATTTAGAGTATTTTTAGAAATATACATGACTGTAGACACACATACACGGACAACGGCCCTGAATTGAAGCAAGCCGACATAAATGTCTTAAAACGATCATGCTACCATACTGTCGGATATTTCTATGTTAAAAAGCTTGTTATTAATGAAGTAAACACTACGTTTAGGATTAGGATTAATCCAGTCGATCCATTATCCACAACACTACGGGACGAATAGATCTGTCTGCACTATATCAGCGAATAGCACCAGTCACTTCTCTTATCCACACTGCTGTTGAATGTATTATCCATTCATTTCAATCTTTAACTCATCAGTCTACATCAACTGTCAGACAAAAATTAAACCATATAAAATGACAATTCTGTAACAAGCAAGAGAGTGAAAAAGTTGTTTCAGAATTGTCCTACAAGGAACAAATATACTATAAGACGTACATCAGGAAGGATAATCAATAATTCCAATGATATATGAATGAACACAAAATGAACACAATGAAACAACAGAAATCGCAAAACAGAAGTGGAAAATAAATAAATAGCTAGAATCGAATACAAGGTATTTATTATCAAACAAATTGAAATAGATCCAAATATGCTACTTCTAACATCCCTTTAATGCTAACACGTCACCTCACTTTTTTCCGTAGGAGTATAAAACGGTTTTTATCACGTATCGTTCACATTTTAATCTCTGAATAAACAAGAATGTCTACATGTCGGAAAACTCAGACTCAGGTAATAGTTTCTGTGCAGACTATCTTCGTGGGTAACCAAAGCACTCCACTTGACAGTGAACTGATCTCTACGAAGTTTCCACCAACACTGGAAAGTATATTTGGAACTAAAATTTATTTCTCACGAATCTTTCACACCTGAAGCTCAAATTAAGCAAGTGTTGGTCAGGTTACGAAACTCAAACTCATACTGCAGCTTCAAGGCGTCTCGACAGATCATCCGACAAAATGTTGCCACACACGTTCAACATTACACGACATCAAAGATTCAATCCGAAATGAACACTTCCGAGAATTCCTACTAACACAAAATAGTTTTAGTATGCGGAGCAGTCTGTGAAATAACGCAGTTGGGAAACATGCAAGTCGCAGTTTCGACACTGGCGGGTTGCAGTTTGGCATGGCAACGCCATGATCTCGTTCGCAGATTGGAAACTCTCCTTTGTTCAAGTGCAGCTCATTTTCAAGTGGCATGTCCCGATCGCTCCCTTATGTGTTTCCGCTTTCTGGACAATACAATGAAATTTCGGTGACCACAAAAATGACAACCTCAGTGTTCCATAATTGAGATTGGCCAGAAACTATGAAAGTTGCTTTGCAATTTATACCTTCACATATGATTTATTGTATAATATTTCTATCACGAACCTTCAGATTATTTTCTGAGCGTGTTGATTTTGAAATTATATTCAACGTTACCTATTGAAAGTGACGGAAAACGTGCAGAGGTTGAAAATGTCAATTATTCCAAAAATTTTGGTCATTCGATAAAACACAAAGATCACTTTTAAACGGATTGACAACCGAAAAATTGAGAAAATGACAACCAATAATAATAATAATAATAATAATAATAAAGTACATTAAAAGTAATGCGCCTAATCTCTGAACAGAGCTCTAGGCGCAATAGTAACAAATATAAAAAATAACAGGGGAAATGAATGAACCACCGGACTGGAGACTAGGAAAACGAAAAAGGTTAAACTACTGTTTAAAGGAAAAGTCTTGAGGGAACGACGGAAAGAAAGGGTAGAGTTGGAGTGGCGAAGGTCAAAAGGAAGTTTGTTCCATAATGCAGGGCCAATGTAAGAGAAAGATCTCTCGCCAAACTCTTGGAAACTCTTGGAATACTGAGAAGTCGAGAATCTGAGGAAGAGCGGAGTTGTCTTTTTGGAGTGTATTGATGTAGAAGCTCAGAGAGATATTGCAGTCCTGTACCCGTAACTGAATTGAAGCAAGTAGATACAACTTTGTAGTGGATACGAGAACTAATAGGCAGCCAGTGTATTTTTTGCAAAAGGGTTTGGACATGATCGTACTTTTTAGCATTACAGACGAGACGAGCGGCAGCATTTTGCACTCTTTGCAACTTGTCTATAGGCTGTTTAGGGCAACCAGAAAGGAGACAATTGCAATAATCTAAACGAGACAGAACAAGTGCAGAGACCAACGTTTGAGTAGCCTGTAAGGTGAGAAAGTGACGAATAGAACTTATTTGTCTAATTTGAATGTATGCAGCTTTGCAAATATTCTGCACATGTTCACACATATTCATGTTAGAGTCGAGTGTGACTCCAAAGTTTTTGACACTGGGGGCGAAAATTATATCAAAATCGCCAAGAATTATGGATGAAGAAGAGATGATTTGGCAGCTTGTCTGGGTGAAGATATAAGTATTGCATCTGTTTTACTGTCATTCAACTGGAGTTTATTCGATGTCATCCACTGCTTGATGGCATTGATACAACTTTGCACAGATCAACAGTTGATTTCATTTGATCGATTGTGGTTTCCTTGTATAATTGATTGTCATAGGCAAAGGCGTGGCGATTTAATGGGTATTTTCTGACGAGGCTAAAAGAGGGTCAGTGTACAAAACAAATAGGACGGGGCCAAGAACTGAGCCTTGCGGGACACCAAAAGAGATAGATGATGTTGTTGATCGTATGCCATTGATAGTTACAGTTTGAGTTCTGCCTGAGAGGTAAGATTGAAACCAGGATAGAGCAGTTCCGGAGATGCCAAAAGTATGTTCAAGACGGTGGAGGAGGATGCCATGCATGATCGACAGTATCGAATGCAGCAGATAGATCTAAGAGAGTGAGAATGGTAATTTTACCAGAATCAAAGGAGGTCAGAATGTCATTGACTATTTTCAATAGAGCAGTTTCAGTACTGTGGTGTGGTTTGTATGCAGACTGAAGAGGATTCAAAAGGTTGTGGGAAGTAAGATGAACACTTAATTGTGATAGAATAATTCTTTCAAGTATTTTAGACAAAAAGGGAGGTTTGAGACGGGTCGGTAGTTTTTAAGTTTATTTGGGTCAAGAGATTGTTTCTTCAGCAGTCGTTTAACAAGAGCAGTTTTGATAAGCTTAATGTCGAATTACTGTCGAGTACTGTGTGTGTTTTATCGGTCGTGGACGCTCCAAGTTGAGCACTTTAACCTGAATCGTAAAATAATTACGTGAAAGGTAAGTGATCAAACCGTTTTATACTCCTACGGATGTGTAAAATGAGGTGAGGAGTTAGCCTCAGAAAATGTTGTCCCTCTCAAGGGAACAGAGGCGAGTACTCTGCCGTGTGTGGGCGTTTATGGGCACTCCAACAAAATAAAGTCCACCGAAGCGGACATAAAGTTCCCAAATTGCAGAATTCTCCTGTTTTTCACACTCGAAATTCAAATTAATAGCACGGTGACCCCTAATTTTCATTCTCGATTTTCAAAAGTATGGTTCAAATATTTCTGGGAAAGGCTTGAGCAAAAGTTGAAGTGTTTTCTTTGAGACGCATACTACCTTACGTTTATCTGCCTCCGAAGGATTTTTACCCAATAATTGACCTGCTTTGATTTAATTTGATTTGATTTATTTAGCACTTAAGAAGTAACCATACAGTACAAACAATAAAAAAAGACAAAGACAGAAGTGCTGGGATAACACAGAAAAGTTAAAAACTTATTTCCACTGTGGTCCCACGAAAAATAAAATCACAAGCAAATCGACACGACGACAACTAATAAAAACAAAATCATTTTGCTCACGTTGATTCATTGCTTCATAAAAATACTCCTTTAACTTTCTTTTAACAGAGAATTTGAAGCAATACTCTGTATATTTCTTGGAACTTTGTTCCATTCAACACTAGCTGTATATACAAAACTATTCTGATAAAACCGAGCCCCACCTTGAATAAAAATAGAATAGGGTCCGGATCTCGTTCTATGGACATGACTGTTAAAAACAAAATTATCAGACAAATATTTCGGTGCTAATCCTAATGTAACTCTATGAACATGATTGAGTTTTATATATGCGACTCTGTGGCTAACAGGTAGCCATCCCATTTGTTTGAAGTGAACAGATTCAAGGTGTGCTCTTGCTGACATACCAGGGCAAACCGTATAACTTTATTTTGGTCAAGGCACTATACCAGTAAGAGCTTGCATAATCAAAATGGCATTGTATCAAACAGTTAGCCAACAGTTTTTCTCTCGTATGAAAATCTAAAAATTTCTTATTACGATATAAAGATTTGAGACGAGAGCATGTCTTTTTAATAACCTTTGATGCTACTGTTTCACCAGACAAGGATTGATCCAAGTCAGTACCAAGATATTGCACACACTGTTTTTGCAGCAATGTTGACATCCCCACACAGAACCTGCATTTCCGTACACTGTTTTAATTTTCGACTAGAACCAAACAGAACAGATTCTGTTTTACCGACATGAAGAGACAATTTATTATCAATTAGCCATTCATTGAGATAACCCAATTCCTTACTAAGTTTTGTTTGAATATGTTCAACATCTCTGCCAGACACAAGAAGAGCTGAATCATCAGCATATAAGAGCAGTTTGCATGACACTGCTGATTGCATATCGTTTACATATATTGAAAAAAGTAAAGGCCCCAGTATAGAGCCTTGCGGTACTCCACAATCAACTGAGTTATTATTAGAAAGAGTACCGTTCACGTTCACGGCCTGAGTTCTACCAGACAGATATGACTTGAACCACCGTACTGACTCTTTATTCATGCTGGATAAAGCATGACTCTTTATTCATGCTGGGATGCTCTATGTTGAGAATAGGTCAATTACATGCTTGAGTTACAGCTTGAACTTCAAAACGAGTTCATTTATGTGAATGTGAAGAGAGAAAACAGCAAAGTTCGGCCGATTTCGGAAACCTTAACCGCTAACGTAACGTACGGGAAACTGTTTATCTGAACCAAGTAATACGGAGTCTACTACAGCAACTGCGACCACACAGTGCAGCCTGCACCACAGCATAAATGTCTCCGCTTGTATTATCGGACTCCAAATTCGTGTAAGGGATTGTTCCTTAATTAATCTTTACACCCTTTGGCATTTGCTCAAATCTATCCGTCATATGTACGTCACCACGACTTGAACTGATTGTACAAATTTGTGGTGTGACTCCAGTACGTTGAAGTTAAAAGTGGCCCGCTATGACAGTGAGGTAAATCCGCAAGATATGAGTTAGAGAGGCGCTCAATGACAGGAGATAGTCTTGAAAAAACTATGGTATATTTTTTGCCGTTAAGATTGATTTTGATGTGATTTTTATCCTAGCAATTTTGCAATACATTGAGGAACGGTAAGTGAATGGAAAGCCCGAGGTCACGTGACCACTGCAATTTATCCCTGCTCTTCATAACTTAGTCAAGGGTTTTGCCGCTCCTAGATGCTGTCTTACGCTTTGGCTTATAATGCAAAAACTGCAGCCTTTACGACTGCTAAAACACACACGTGAATTACTCTATTTAGAAAAGACGTTCGATATTATTACTTGTCATTTTGTGTCAATTTAAGGGTATTCAATCCTTCCAAAGCTACGCTGCTAATTAGTTATTCACTCGCATTTTACATAACGGTGCTACTATCGTCGTCGACAGTCGCAGCTGAAGTTCTCCATTCACACGCGCCTGGATGTAACGGAATGATATCGGCACTTTTGGCAGATGTTCGATTAATACAATTGGGGTCGATATAGCAAGGCATATGACCTGGTTGACCTCTATGACGTAAAACGGTCTGCTTCCGTCAAATACAAAGCTCTGCGTAAACCATGTATCTAATACAAATATTACGGTAATAAAAATCATGATTTTTGCAGGACAATACGGATGGTATATAGTAGGGTTTTCTGCAAAACACAACAGCTTAGATTTCGGCAAGCTAAGTCTTTTATTGAGGCGCATACTACCTTAAATTTACTTGCCTCTGAAGCTGCACTTTGAATTGAAAATATCGGCAAATCTTGGGCAATTTGTAATTTCTCTAGCATAGAAATTAGCACGATGACCCCCAATTTTGATTCTTGATATTCAAAGAGTAATTCTTGAAATATTGCTGGAGAAAAGCTTGAACGAAAGTGTAAGTCTTTCATGAGGCGCATACAATCTTAAAGTTTACATGCCTCTGGAGCTGCACTTTGAATTGAAAATGTCGGCAAATCTTGCGCATTTTGTAATTCCTGCAGCATAATAATTGGCACGATGACCCCCAATTTTGATTCTTGATTTTCAAAGAGTATTTCTTGAAATATTGCTGGAGAAAAGCTTGAACGAAAGTGTAAGTCTTTCATGAGGCGCATACAACCTTAAAGTTTACATGCCTCTGGAGCTGCACTTTGAATTGAAAATGTCGGCAAATCTTGCGCATTTTGTAATTTCTGTAGAATAATAATTTGCACGGTAACCCCTCAATTTTTATTCTTGATTTTCAAGAATAGGGTTGAGATATTGCTTGAGATACGTTTGAACGAAATTGTGAGCCTTTCGTTGAGGCGCGTACAATCTTAAAGTTTACATGCCTCTGGAGCTGCACTTTGAATTGAAAATGTCGGCAAATCTTGCGTATTTTGTAATTTCTGTAGCATAATCATTTGCAAGGTGACCCCCACTTTTTATTCTTGATTTTCAAGAATAGGGTTGAGATATTGCTTGAGAAATGTTTGAACGAAATTGTGAGCCTTTCATTGAGGCGCTTACAATCTTAATCTTTTCCTGCCTTTTAAGCTGCACTTTGAATTGAAAATAACGCATAATGAACGTGGGTAATTTCTAATTTCTACAGTAAAATAAACAGCACGGTGACCCCCAATTTTTATTCTTGATATTCAAAGAGTAGAGTTGAGATATTGCTTCAGAAAAGTTTGAGCAAAAATTTAAGACTTTTAAGGCGCATACTACCTAAAACTTTACCTGCCACTGGAGCTGTAGTTTGAATTAGCAAATATCGGCAAATCTTGAGCAATTTGTAGTTTCTCTTGCCCAAAAATTTGCACGGTGACCCCCAATTTTTATTCTTGATTTTCAAAGAATGGGGTGCAAATATTGCTGGAGAAATGTTTGAGCAAAAAATTTGAGACTTTTATAAAGGCGCATACTACCTAAAACTTTACCTGCCTTTGTAGCTGTAGTTTGAATAGCAAATATCGGCAAATCTTGGGCAATTTGTAATTTCTCCACCACAAAATTTTGCACGGTGACCCCCAATTTTTATTCTTGATTTTCAAAGAGATGGGGTGCAAATATTGCTGGAGAAAAGCTTGCACGAAAGTCAGAGCCTTTCATTGAGGCGCATACAACCTTAATGTTTACCTGCCTTTGGTGCTGTGCTTAGAATTGAAAATAACGCATAACGTGGGTAATGTCTGATTTCTACAGTAAAATAAATAGCACGGTGACCGCCAATTTTCATTCTCGGTTTCCAAAGAGTATGGTTCAATATTTCTGGGAAAGGCTTGAGCAAAAGTTGAAGTGTTTCTTTGAGACGCATGCTAACTTAAAGTTTAGCTGCCTCCGAAGGACTTTTACCCAATAATTGACCTGCTGGGTGGCTCTATGTTGAGAATAGGTCAATTACATGCTTGAGTTACAGCTTGAACTTCAAAACGAGTTCATTTATGTGAATATTAAGAGAGAAAACAGCAAAATTCGGCCGATTTTGGAAACTTTAGACCGCTAACGTAACGTATGGGAAACTGTTTATCTGAACCAAGTAATACGGAGTCTACTACAGCAACTGCGACCACACAGTGCAGCCTGCACCACAGCATAAATTTCTCCTCTTGTATTATCGGACTCCAAATTCGTGTAAGGGATTGTTCCTTAATTAATCTTTACACCCTTTGGCATTTGCTCAAATCTATCCGTCATATGTACGTCACCACGACTTGAACTGATTGTACAAATTTGTGGTGTGAATCCAGTACGTTGAAGTTCAAAGTGACCCGCTATGACAGTGAGGTAAATCCGCAAGATATAGAGTTAGAAAGGGGCTAAATGACAGGAGATAGTCCTGAAAAAACTATGGTATATTTTCTGCCATTAAGATGGATTTTTATGTGATTTGCATCTTAGCAATTTTGCAATACATTGAGGAACGGTAAGTGAATGGAAAGCCCGAGGTCACGTGACCACTGCAATATATCCCTGCTCTTCATAACTTAGTCAAGGGTTCTGCCGCGCCAAGATGCTGTCCTACGCTTTGGCTTATAATGCTAAAACTGCAGCATTTACGATCGCTAATACACACACGTGAATTGCTCTATTTAGAAAAGACGTTCGATATTATTACTTGTCATTTTGTGTCAATTTTAAGGTATTCAATCCTTCCAAAGCTATGCTGCTAATTAGTTATTCACTCGCATTTTACTATAACGGTGCTACTATCGTCGTCGACAGTCGCAGCTGAAGTTCTCCATTCACACGCGCCTGGATGTAACGGAATGATATTGGCACTTTTGGCAGATGTTCGATTAATAAAATTGGGGTCGATATAGCAAGGCATATGACCTGGTTGACCTCTATGACGTAAAACGGTCTGCTTCCGTCAAATACAAAGCTCTGCGTAAACCATGTATCTCATACAAATATTACGGTAATAAAAATCATGATTTTTGCAGGACAATACGGATGGTATATAGTAGGGTTTTCTGCAAAACACAACAGCTTAGATTTCGCCAAGCTAAGTCTTTTATTGAGGCGCATACTACCTTAAATTTACTTGCCTCTGAAGCTGCACTTTGAATTGAAAATATCGGCAAATATTGGGCAATTTGTAATTTCTCTAGCATAGAAATTAGATCGGTGACCCCCAATTTTGATTCTTGATATTCAAAGAGTAATTCTTGAAATATTGCTGGAGAAAAGCGTGAACAAAAGTCTAAGTCTTTCATTGAGGCGCGTATATACAAACTTAAAGTTTACATGAATCTGGAGCTGCACTTTGAATTGAAAATGTCCGATCGGCAAATCTTGCGCATTTTGTAATTCTTGTAGCATAGTAATTGGCACGGTGACCCCAATTTTTATTCTTATATTCAAAGAGTATTTCTTGAAATATTGCTGGAGAAAAGCTTGAACGAAAGTGTAAGTCTTTCATGAGGCCCATATAACCTTAAAGTTTAAATGCCTCTGGAGCTGCACTTTGAATTGAAAATGTCGGCAAATCTTGCACATTTTGTAATTTCGGCATAAAAATTTGCACGGTGACCCCTAATTTTTATTCTTGATTTTCAAGAATAGGGTTGAGATATTGCTTGAGAAAAGTTTGAACGAAAGTGTGAGCCTTTCATTGAGGCGAGTACAATCTTAAAGTTTACATGCCTCTGGAGCTGCACTTTGAATTGAAAATGTCGGCAAATCTTGCGTATTTTGTAATTTCTGTAGCATAATCATTTGCAAGGTGACCCCCACTTTTTATTCTTGATTTTCAAGAATAGGGTTGAGATATTGCTTGAGAAATGTTTGAACGAAATTGTGAGCCTTTCATTGAGGCGCTTACAATATTAATCTTTTCCTGCCTTTTAAGCTGCACTTTGATTATTGAATATAATGTTTAATGTTTAATGTTTAATATATTTCTATAGCGCTTTTTCTACAATAAAATATTCAAAAGCGCTTTACATCAAGTAAAACAATAAAAAGTATTGCATTCAATAAAAATACAAAACAACAATTAAACAAAAATCTCATAAAATGTCCAATAATAATAATAATATTAAAAATTAATCAGTGCAGTTGATAAAATTGTTTAAAAAGAAAAGTTTTTAATTTTGATTTAAAAAGTTGAATTTCTGTTATGCACTTTAATTCAAGTGGGAGTGAGTTCCATAACCTTGGACCACAGACTGCAAATGCACGATTATTATACTTGTTGAAAGATCTTGGTACTACAAGATTCATACCGGAATTTATCCGCAGATTATACCTATTAACGCTGACTTTTTCTACCAAGTCACAAATATACTGTGGTGCCATACCATTTAGAGCCTTAAAGACCTGCAAGATAATTTTGAAATTAACCCTGGCCTTTACTGGAAGCCAGTGTAGTTGGATCAGTGAGTCAGTCACACCATCATACTTTCTCAGATGCATTACCACTCTTGCTGCATCATTTTGGACACGCTGTAATTTATTAAAATGCTGATTTGGCATGCCATATAAGATTGAATTGGCGTAGTCGAGGTGGGAGCCAATGAAAGCGTGAACAAGAATTTCAGTAGTGTCTTGATTCAAATAATGACGAATACGTCGGAGGTTGTATAAGCTGTGACTGGCTTTTTTACAAATCTGGTTGACATGGATAACAACGGATAATTAACGTGGGTATTTTCTAATTTTTACAGTAAAATAAACAGCAACGTGACCCCCACTTTTTATTCTTGATTTTCAAAGAGTAGAGTTGAGATATTGTTTCAGAAAAGTTTGAGCAAAAATTTAAGACTTCTAAGGCGCATACTACCTAAAACTTTACCTGCCACTGGAGCTGTAGTTTGAATAGCAAATATCGGCAAATCTTGAGCAATTTGTAATTTCTCTTGCCCAAAAATTTGCACTTTGACCCCCAATTTTTATTCTTGATTTTCTAAGAGTGGGGTTGAAATATTGCTGGAGAAATGTTTGAGCAAAAATTTGAGACTTTTAAGGCGCGTACTACTTAAAACTTTACCTGCCTTTGGAGCTGTAGTTTGAATAGCAAATATCGGCAAATCTTGGGCAATTTGTAATTTCTCCACCACAAAATTTTGCACGGTGACCCCCAATTTTTATTCTTGATTTTCAAAGAGTGGGGTGCAAATATTGCTGGAGAAAAGCTTGAACGAAAGTCAGAGCCTTTCATTGAGGCGCATACAACCTTAATGTTTACCTGCCTTTGGTGCTGTGCTCAGAATTAAATATAACGCGTAACGTGGATAATGTCTGATTTCTACAGTAAAATAAATAGCAAGGTGACCGCCAATTTTCATTCTCGTTTTCAAAGAGTATGGTTCAAATATTTCTGGGAAAGGCTTGAGCAAAAGTTGAAGTGTTTCTTTGAGACGCATGCTACCTTAAAGTTTACCTGCCTCCGAAGGATTTTTACCCAATAATTGACCTGCTGGGTGGCTCTATGTTGAGAATAGGTAAATTACATGCTTGAGTTACAGCTTGAACTTCAAAACGAGTTCATTTATGTGAATATTAAGAGAGAAAACAGCAAAATTCGGCCGATTTTGGAAACTTTAGACCGCTAACTAACGTATGGGAAACTATTTATCTGAACCAAGTAATACGGAGTCTACTACAGCAACTGCGACCACACAGTGCAGCCTGCACCACAGCATAAATTTCTCCGCTTGTATTATCGGACTCCAAATTCGTGTAAGGGATTGTTCCTTAATTAATCTTTACACCCTTTGGCATTTGCTCAAATCTATCCGTCATATGTACGTCACCACGACTTGAACTGATTGTACAAATTTGTGGTGTGACTCCAGTACGTTGAAGTTAAAAGTGACCCGCTATGACAGTGAGGTAAATCCGCAAGATATGAGTTAGAAATGCGCTAAATGACAGGAGATAGTCTTGAAAAAAACTATGGTATATTTTCTGTCGTTAAGATGGATTTTCATGTGATTTGCATCTCAGCAATTTTGCAAAACATTGAGGAACGGTATTAAAGCGAATGGAAAGCCCGAGGTCACGTGACCACTGCAATTTATCCCTGCCCTTCATAACTCAGTCAAGGGTTTTGCCGCGCCTAGATGCTGTCTTACGCTTTGGCTTATAATGCAAAAACTGGAGCATTTACGATCGCTAAAACACACACGTGAATTGCTCTATTTAGAAAAGACGTTCGATATTATCACTTGTCATTTTGTGTCAATTTTAGGGTATTCAATCCTTCCAAAGCTATGCTGCTAATTAGTTATTCACTCGCATTTTACTATAACGGTGCTACTATCGTCGTCGACAGTCGCAGCTGAAGTTCTCCATTCACACGCGCCTGGATGTAACGGAATGATATTGGCACTTTTGGCAGATGTTCGATTAATAAAATTGGGGTCGATATAGCAAGGCATATGACCTGGTTGACCTCTATGACGTAACACGGTCTGGTTACGTTAAAGACAAAGCTCTGCGGAAACCATGAATCCAATACAAATATAACGGTAATAAAAATCATGTTTTTTGCAGGACAATTGAATACGGATGGTATATAGTAGGGTTTTCTGCAAAACACAACAGCTTAGATTTCGGCAAGCTAAGTCTTTTATTGAGAATCATACTACCTTAAATTTACTTGCCTCTGAAGCTGCACTTTGAATCAATGACAATATCGGCAAATATTGGGCAATTTGTAATTTCTCTAGCATAGAAATCAGCTCAGTGACACCCAATGTTTATTCTTGATTTTCAAAGAGTAGAGTTGAGATATTGCTTCATAAAAGTTTTAGCAAAAATTTAAGACTTTTGAGGCGCATGCTACCTTACAGTTTACCTGCCACTGGAGCTGTAGTTTGAATAGCAAATATCGGCAGATCTTGAGCAATCTGTAACTTCTCTTGCCCAAAAACTTGCACGGTGACCCCCAATTTTTATTGTTGATTTTCAAAGAGTGGGGTGCAAATATTGCTGGAGAAATGTTTGAGCAAAAAAATTTGAGACTTTTATGAAGGCGCGTACTACCTAAAACATTACTTGCTTTGGAGCTGTAGTTTGAATAGCAAATATCGGCAAATCTTGGGCAATTTGTAAGTTCTGTACCACATAATTTTGCACGGTGACCCCCAATTTTTACTCTTGATTTTCAAAGAGTATGGTGCAAATATTGCTGTAGAAAAGCTTGAACGAAAGTCAGAGCCTTTCATTGAGGCGCATACAACCTTAATGTTTACCTGCCTTTGGTGCTGTGCTTAGAATTGAAAATAACGCATAACGTGGGTAATGTCTGATTTCTACAGTAAAATAATTAGCACGGTGACCACAAATTTTCATTCTCGATTTTCAAAGAGTATGGTTCGAAAATTCTGGGTAAGGCTTGAGCAAAAGTTGAAGTGTTTCTTTGAGACGCATGCTAACTTAAAGTTTAGCTGCCTCCGAAGGATTTTTACCCAATAATTGACCTGCTGGGTGGCTCTATGTTGAGAAAAGGCCAATTACATGCTTGAGTTACAGCTTGAACTTCAAAACGAGTTCATTTATGTGAATATTAAGAGAGAAAACAGCAAAATTCGGCCGATTTTGGAAACTTTAGACCGCTAACGTAACGTATGGGAAACTGTTTATCTGAACCAAGTAATACGGATTCTACTACAGCAACTGCGACCACACAGTGCAGCCTGCACCACAGCATAAATTTCTCCGCTTGTATTATCGGACTCCAAATTCGTGTAAGGGATTGTTCCTTAATTAATCTTTACACCCTTTGGCATTTGCTCAAACCTATCCGTCATATGTACGTCACCACGACTTGAACTGATTGTACAAATTTGTGGTGTGACTCCAGTACGTTGAAGTTAAAAGTGACCCGCTATGACAGTGAGGTAAATCCGCAAGATATGAGTTAGAAATGCGCTAAATGACAGGAGATAGTCTTGAAAAAAACTATGGTATATTTTCTGCCGTTAAGATGGATTTTCATGTGATTTGCATCTCAGCAATGTTGCAATACATTGAGGAACGGTAAGTGAATGGAAAGCCCGAGGTCACGTGACCTCTGCAATTTATTCCTGCTCTTCATAACTTAGTCAAGGGTTTTGCCGCGCCTATAGATGCTGTCTTACGCTTTGGCTTATAATGCTAAAACTGCAGCATTTACGATCGCTAAAACACACACGTGAATTGCTCTATTTAGAAAAGACGTTCGATAATATTACTTGTCATTTTGTGTCAATTTTAGGGTATTCAATCCTTCAAAGCTACGCTGCTAATTAGTTATTCACTCGCATTTTACTATAACGGTGCTACTATCGTCGTCGACAGTCGCAGCTGAAGTTCTCCATTCACACGCGCCTGGATGTAACGGAATGATATTGGCACTTTTGGCAGATGTTCGATTAATAAATTGGAGTCGATATAGCAAGGCATATGACCTGGTTGACCTCTATGACGTAACACGCTCTGGTTCCGTCAAATACAAAGCTCTGCGTAAACCATGAATCCAATACAAATATAACGGTAATAAAAATCATGATATTTGCAGGACAATTGAATACGGAGGGTATATAGTAGGGTTTTCTGCAAAACACAACAGCTTAGATTTCGGCAAGCTAAGTCTTTTATTGAGAATCATACTACCTTAAATTTACTTGCCTCTGAAGCTGCACTTTGAATCAATGACAATATCGGCAAATATTGGGCAATCTGTAATTTCTCTAGCATAGAAATCAGCTCAGTGACCCCCTAATTTTTATTCTTGATTTTCAAAGAGTAGAGTTGAGATATTGCTTCAAAAAAGTTTGAGCAAAAATTTAAGACTTTTAAGGCGCATACTACCTAAAACTTTACCTGCCTCTGGAGCTGTAGTTTGAATAGCAAATATCGGCAAATCTTGAGCAATTTGTAATTTCTCTAGCCCAAAATTTTGCACGGTGACCCCCAATTTTTATTCTTGATTTTCAAAGAGTGGGGTGGAAATATTGCTGGAGAAAAGCTTGAGCAAAAAAATTTGAGACCTTATGAAGGCGCGTACTACCTAAACCATTACTTGCCTTTGGAGCTGTAGTTTGAATAGCAAATATCGGCAAATCTTGGGCAATTTGTAAGTTCTCTACCACAAAATTTTGCACAGTGACCCCCAATTTTTACTCTTGATTTGCAAAGAGTGGCGTGCAAATATTGCTGGAGAAAAGCTTGAACGAAAGTCAGAGCCTTTCATTGAGGCGCATACAACCTTAATGTTTACCTGCCTTTGGTGCTGTGCTTAGAATTGAAAATAACGCATAACGTGGGTAATGTCTGATTTCTACAGTCAAATAATTAGCACGGTGACCCCCAATTTTCATTCTCGATTTTCAAAGTGTATGGTTCAAATATTTCTGGGAAAGGCTTGAGCAAAAGTTGAAGTGTTTCTTTGAGACGCATGCTAACTTAAAGTTTAGCTGCCTCCGAAGGATTTTTACCCAATAATTGACCTGCTGGGTGGCTCTATGTTGAGAAAAGGTGAAGTACATGCTTGAGTTACAGCTTGAACTTCAAAACGAGTTCATTTATGTGAATGTGAAGAGAGAAAACAGCAAAATTCGGCCGATTTTGGAAACTTTAGACCGCTAACGTAACGTTTGGGAAACTGTTTATCTGAACCAAGTAATACGAACACGATTGGAACTAATTTGGGAAAATTGGATGAGAGTAATAATTAGGCAAATGTAACGAAATCGAAATCTTTACAGCTGAAATTTTACAAAATGATAGAATAGTGTAAAATTTGAAATATTGTTCTCATCGGACAAAACAACGAAAACACAATGATTATTGCATACCTCTTTCATCGGATTCATTTTTATGAAAATAAGTTCATTTTTGTGTAAATGTACTGAAGAAACGAGACAAAATGCTTAAAATTTCTCTAATTGACGAATTTTGAGTCAGAGCACTTTTGAAATGCCCCTGACTTTTTCATGAATTTAAGGCTTCATAAACATAAAATTGAGTCAGGGCACATTTTAAAAGACCCTGACTGACTTAACTGTAAATCAATCGAAAAGCTTCATTTTGGTCGAGGAAAAATGACAAACTGATGTTTCAGTAATGAAGAAACTACAGACAAACTCTCATATTTTCATTCAAATGTGAATATTGTTCATATGTTTTGAACAATATTGCATTAGATACTATCATGCACTGATTCTTACTCATAAGATTTCAACAGCATCGTAAATTGTGTATAAAATTTTAAAGATGGTAAGCAAATATGGTGTAAAATTAGAGAAATTTCTAAAATTCTTGAGAAATTCTGCCAATCCAATTATCCCAATTTAGTTCCAATCGTGTTGACGATTACGGAGTCTACAACAGCAACTGCGACCACACAGTGCAGCCTGCACCACAGCATAAATTTCTCCTCTTGTATTATCGGACTCCAAATTCGTGTAAGGGATTGTTCCTTAATTAATCTTTACACCCTTTGGCATTTGCTCAAATCTATCCGTCATATGTACGTCACCACGACTTGAACTGATTGTATAAATTTGTGGTGTGACTCCAGTACGTTGAAGTTCAAAGTGACCCGCTATGACAGTGAGGTAAATCCGCAAGATATGAGTTTAGAAAGGCGCTAAATGACAGGAGATAGTCTTGAAAAAAACTATGGTATATTTTTCTGCCGTTAAGATGGATTTTCATGTGACTTGCATCTCAGCAATTTTGCAATACATTGAGGAACGGTAAGTGAATGGAAAGCCCGAGGTCACGTGACCGCTGCAATTTATCCCTGCTCTTCATAACTTAGTCAGGGTTTTGCCGCGCCTAGATGCTGTCTTACGCTTTGGCTTATAAAGCTAAAACTGCAGCATTTACGATCGCTAAAACACACACGTGAATTGCTCTATTTAGAAAGAACGTTCGATATTATTACTTGTCATTTTGTGTCAATTTTAGGGTATTCAATCCTTCCAAAGCTATGCTGCTAATTAGTTATTCACTCGCATTTTACTATAACGGTGCTACTATCGTCGTCGACAGTCGCAGCTGAAGTTCTCCATTCACACGCGCCTGGATGTAACGGAATGATATTGGCACTTTTGGCAGATGTTCGATTAATAAAATTGGGGTCGATATAGCAAGGCATATGACCTGGTTGACCTCTATGACGTAAAACGGTCTGCTTCCGTCAAATACAAAGCTCTGCGTAAACCATGTATCTAATACAAATATTAAGGTAATAAAAATCATGATTTTTGCAGGACAATACGGATGGTATATAGTAGGGTTTTCTGATTCTTCAAAACACAACAGCTTAGATTTCAGCAAGCTTAGTATTTTATTGAGGCGCACACTACCTTAAATTTTCTTGCCTCTGAAGCTGCACTTTGAATCAATGACAATATCGGAAAATCTTGGGTAATTTGTAATTTTTCTAGCACAAAAATATGCACGGTGACCCCCAATTTTTATTCTTGATTTTCAAAGAGTAGGGTTGAGATATTGCTTCAGAAAAGTTTGAGCAAAAATTTAAGACTTTTAAGGCGCATACTACCTAAAACTTTACCTGCCTCTGGAGCTGTAGTTTGAATAGCAAATATCGGCAAATCTTGGGCAATTTGTAATTTCTCTAGCCCAAAAATTTGCACGGTGACCCCCAATTTTTATTCTTGATTTTCAAAGAGTGGGGTGCAAATATTGCTGGAGAAATGCTTGAGCAAAAAAATTTGAGACTTTTATGAAGGCGCGTACTACCTAAAACATTACTTGCCTTTGGAGCTGTAGTTTGAATAGCAAATATCGGCAAATCTTGGGCAATTTGTAAGTTCTCTACCACATAATTTTGCACGGTGACCCCCCAATTTTTACTCTTCATTTTCAAAGAGTGGCGTGCAAATATTGCTGTAGAAAAGCTTGAACGAAAGTCAGAGCCTTTCATTGAGGCGCATACAACCTTAATGTTTACCTGCCTTTGGTGCTGTGCTTAGAATTGAAAATAACGCATAACGTGGGTAATGTCTGATTTCTACAGTAAAATAATTAGCACGGTGACCCCCAATTTTCATTCTCGATTTTCAAAGAGTATGGTTCGAATATTTCTGGGTAAGGCTTGAGCAAAAGTTGAAGTGTTTCTTTGAGACGCATGCTAACTTAAAGTTTAGCTGCCTCCGAAGGATTTTTACCCAATAATTGACCTGCTGGTGGCTCTATGTTGAGAAAAGGTCAATTACATGCTTGAGTTACAGCTTGAACTTCAAAACGAGTTCATTTATGTGAATGTGAAGAGAGAAAACAGCAAAATTCGGCCGATTTTGGAAACTTTAGACCGCTAACGTAACGTTTGGGAAACTGTTTATCTGAACCAAGTAATACGGAGTCTACTACAGCAACTGCGACCACACAGTGCAGCCTGCACCACAGCATAAATTTCTCCTCTTGTATTATCGGACTCCAAATTCGTGTAAGGGATTGTTCCTTAATTAATCTTTACACCCTTTGGCATTTGCTCAAATCGGCAATATTTGCACCCCACTCTTTGAAAATCAAGAATAAAAATTGGGGGTCACCGTGCAATTTTTGGGCAAGAGAAATTACAAATTGCTCAAGATTTGCCGATATTTGCTATTCAAACTACAGCTCCAGTGGCAGGTAAAGTTTTAGGTAGTATGCGCCTTAAAAGTCTTAAATTTTTGCTCAAACTTTTATGAAGCAATATCTCAACTCTACTCTTTGAAAATCAAGAATAAAAATGGGGGTCACTGAGCTGATTTCTATGCTAGAGAAATTACAAATTGCCCAATATTTGCCGAGATTGTCATTGATTCAAAGTGCAGCTTCAGAGGCAAGTAAATTTAAGGTAGTATGATTCTCAATAAAAGACTTAGCTTGCCGAAATCTAAGCTGTTGTGTTTTGCAGAAAACCCTACTATATACCATCCGTATTCAATTGTCCTGCAAAAATCATGATTTTTATTACCGTTATATTTGTATTGGATTCATGGTTTACGCAGAGCTTTGTATTTGACGGAACCAGAGCGTGTTACGTCATAGAGGTCAACCAGGTCATATGCCTTGCTATATCGACTCCAATTTTATTAATCGAACATCTGCCAAAGTGCCAATATCATTCCGTTACATCCAGGCGCGTGTGAATGGAGAACTTCAGCTGCGACTGTCGACGACGATAGTAGCACCATTAGAGTAAAATGCGAGTGAATAACTAATTAGCAGCATAGCTTTGGAAGGATTGAATACCCTAAAATTGACACAAAATGACAAGTGATAATATCGAACGTCTTTTCTAAATAGAGCAATTCACGTGTGTGTTTTAGCGATCGTAAATGCTCCAGTTTTTGCATTATAAGCCAAAGCGTAAGACAGCATCTAGGCGCGGCAAAACCCTTGACTGAGTTATGAAGAGCAGGGATAAATTGCAGTGGTCACGTGACCTCGGGCTTTCCATTCACTTACCGTTCCTCAATGTATTGCAAAATTGCTAAGATGCAAATCACATGAAAATCAATCTTAACGGCAGAAAATACATCATAGTTTTTTCAAGACTATCTCCTGTCATTTAGCGCATTTCTAACTCATATCTTGCGGATTTACCTCACTGTCATAGCGGGTGACTTTTAACTTCGACGTACTGGAGTCACACCACAAATTTGTACAATCAGTTCAAGTCGTGGTGACGTACATATGACGGATAGGTTTGAGCAAATGCCAAAGGGTGTAAAGATTAATTAAGGAACAATCCCTTACACGAATTTGGAGTCCGATAATACAAGCGGAGAAATTTATGCTGTGGTGCAGGCTGCACTGTGTGGTCGCAGTTGCTGTAGTAGAATCCGTATTACTTGGTTCAGATAAACAGTTTCCCATACGTTACGTTAGCGGTCTAAAGTTTCCAAAATCGGCCGAATTTTGCTGTTTTCTCTCTTCACATTCACATAAATGAACTCGTTTTGAAGTTCAAGCTGTAACTCAAGCATGTAATTGGCCTTTTCTCAACATAGAGCCACCCAGCAGGTCAATTATTGGGTAAAAATCCTTCGGAGGCAGGTAAACTTTAAGGTAGCATGCGTCTCAAAGAAACACTTCAACTTTTGCTCAAGCCTTTCCCAGAAATATTTGAACCATACTCTTTGAAAATCGAGAATGAAAATTGGGGGTCACCGTGCTATTTATTTTACTGTAGAAATTAGAAATTACCCACGTTTTGCGTTATTTTCAATTCAAAGCACAGCTCCAAAGGCAGGTAAACATTAAAGTTGTATGCGCCTCAATGAAAGGCTCAGACTTTCGTTCAAGCTTTTCTTCAGCAATATTTCCACCCCACTATTTGAAAATCAAGAATAAAAATTGGGACTCACCGTGCAAAGTTTTGTGCTAGAGAATTTACAAATTGCCCAAGATTTGTCGATATTTGCTATTCAAACTACAGCTCCAAAGGCAGGTAAAGTTTTAGGTAGTACGCGCCTTCATAAAAGTCTCAAATTTTTTTGCTCAAACATTTCTCCAGCAATATTTGCACCCCACTCTTTGAAAATCAAGAATAAAAATCGGGGGTCACCGTGCAAGTTTTTGGGCAAGAGAAATTACAAATTGCTCAAGATTTGCCGATATTTGCTATTCAAACTACAGCTCCAGAGGCAGGTAAAGTTTTAGGTAGTATGCGCCTTAAAAGTCTTAAATTTTTGCTCAAACTTTCCTGAAGCAATATCTCAACCCTACTCTTTAAAATCAAGAATAAAAATTGGGGTCACTGAGCTGATTTCTATGCTAGAGAAATTACAAATTGCCCAATATTTGCCGATATTGTCATTGATTCAAAGTGCAGCTTCAGAGGCAAGTAAATTTAAGGTAGTATGATTCTCAATAAAAGACTTAGCTTGCCGAAATCTAAGCTGTTGTGTTTTGCAGAAAACCCTACTATATACCATCCGTATTCAATTGTCCTGCAAAAATCATGATTTTTATTACCGTTATATTTGTATTAGATACATGGTTTACGCAGAGCTTTGTATTTGACGGAAGCAGACCGTTTTACGTCATAGAGGTCAACCAGGTCATATGCCTTGCTATATCGACTCCAATTTTATTAATCGAACATCTGCCAAAAGTGCCAATATCATTCCGTTACATCCAGGCGCGTGTGAATGGAGAACTTCAGCTGCGACTGTCGACGACGATAGTAGCACCGTTATAGTAAAATGCGAGTGAATAACTAATTAGCAGCGTAGCTTTGGAAGGATTGAATACCCTAAAATTGACACAAAATGACAAGTAATAATATCGAACGTCTTTTCTAAATAGAGCAATTCACGTGTGTGTTTTAGCGATCGTAAATGCTGCAGTTTTAGCATTATAAGCCAAAGCGTAAGACAGCATCTAGGCGCGCAAAACCCTTGACTAAGTTATGAAGAGCAGGGATAAATTGCAGCGGTCACGTGACCTCGGGCTTTCCATTCACTTACCGTTCCTCAATGTATTGCAAAATTGCTGAGATGCAAATCACATGAAAATCAATCTTAACGGCAGAAAATATACCATAGTTTTTTTCAAGACTATCTCCTGTCATTTAGCGCCTTTCTAACTCATATCTTGCGGATTTACCTCACTGTCATAGCGGGTCACTTTAACTTCGACGTACTGGAGTCACAACACAAATTTGTACAATCAGTTCAAGTCGTGGTGACGTACATATGACGGATAGATTTGAGCAAATGCCAAAGGGTGTAAAGATTAATTAAGGAACAATCCCTTACACGAATTTGGAGTCCGATAATACAAGAGGAGAAATTTATGCTGTGGTGCAGGCTGCACTGTGTGGTCGCAGTTGCTGTAGTAGACTCCGTATTACTTGGTTCAGATAAACAGTTTCCCATACGTTACGTTAGCGGTCTAAAGTTTCCAAAATCGGCCGAATTTTGCTGTTTTCTCTCTTCACATTCATAAATGAACTCGTTTTGAAGTTCAAGCTGTAACTCAAGCATGTAATTGACCTTTTCTCAACAAAAAGCCACCCAGCAGGTCAATTATTGGGTAAAAATCCTTCGGAGGCAGCTAAACTTTAAGTTAGCATGCGTCTCAAAGAAACACTTCAACTTTTGCTCAAGCCTTTCCCAGAAATATTTGAACCATACTCTTTGAAAATCGAGAATGAAAATTGGGGGTCACCGTGCTATTTATTTTACTGTAGAAATCAGACATTACCCACGTTATGCGTTATTTTCAATTCTAAGCACAGCACCAAAGGCAGGTAAACATTAAGGTTGTATGCGCCTCAATGAAAGGCTCTGACTTTCGTTCAAGCTTTTCTCCAGCAATATTTGCACCCCACTCTTTGAAAATCAAGAATAAAAATTGGGGGTCACCGTGCAAAATTTTGTGGTGGAGAAATTACAAATTGCCCAAGATTTGCCGATATTTGCTATTCAAACTACACCTCCAAAGGCAAGTAATGTTTTTAGGTAGTACGCGCCTTCATAAAAGTCTCAAATTTTTTTGCTCAAACATTTCTCCAGCAATATTTCAACCCCAATCTTAGAAAATCAAGAATAAAATTTTGGGGTCACCGTGATGCTTTTTGTGCTAGGGAAATTGCAATTTGCTCAAGATTTGCCGATATTTTCTATTCAAACTACAGCTCCAGTGGCAGGTAAAGCTTTAGGTAGTATGCGCCTTAAAAGTCTTAAATTTTTGCTCAAGCTTTTATGAAGCAATATCTCAACTCTACTCTTTGAAAATCAAGAATAAAAATTGGGGGTCACTGAGCTGATTTCTATGCTAGAGAAATTACAAATTGCCCAATATTTGCCGATATTGTCATTGATTCAAAGTGCAGCTTCAGAGGCAAGTAAATTTAAGGTAGTATGATTCTCAATAAAAGACTTAGCTTGCCGAAATCTAAGCTGTTGTGTTTTGCAGAAAACCCTACTATATACCATCCGTATTCAATTGTCCTGCAAAAATCATGATTTTTATTACCGTTATATTTGTATTGGATTCATGGTTTACGCAGAGCTTTGTATTTGACGGAACCAGAGCGTGTTACGTCATAGAGGTCAACCAGGTCATATGCCTTGCTATATCGACTCCAATTTTATTAATCGAACATCTGCCAAAAGTGCCAATATCATTCCGTTACATCCAGGCGCGTGTGAATGGAGAACTTCAGCTGCGACTGTCGACGACGATAGTAGCACCGTTATAGTAAAATGCGAGTGAATAACTAATTAGCAGCGTAGCTTTGGAAGGATTGAATACCCTAAAATTGACACAAAATGACAAGTAATAATATCGAACGTCTTTTCTAAATAGAGCAATTCACGTGTGTGTTTTAGCGATCGTAAATGCTGCAGTTTTAGCATTATAAGCCAAAGCGTAAGACAGATCTAGGCGCGCAAAACCCTTGACTAAGTTATGAAGAGCAGGGATAAATTGCAGCGGTCACGTGACCTCGGGCTTTCCATTCACTTACCGTTCCTCAATGTATTGCAAAATTGCTGAGATGCAAATCACATGAAAATCAATCTTAACGGCAGAAAATATACCATAGTTTTTTTCAAGACTATCTCCTGTCATTTAGCGCCTTTCTAACTCATATCTTGCGGATTTACCTCACTGTCATAGCGGGTCACTTTTAACTTCGACGTACTGGAGTCACAACACAAATTTGTACAATCAGTTCAAGTCGTGGTGACGTACATATGACGGATAGATTTGAGCAAATGCCAAAGGGTGTAAAGATTAATAAGGAACAATCCCTTACACGAATTTGGAGTCCGATAATACAAGAGGAGAAATTTATGCTGTGGTGCAGGCTGCACTGTGTGGTCGCAGTTGCTGTAGTAGACTCCGTATTACTTGGTTCAGATAAACAGTTTCCCATACGTTACGTTAGCGGTCTAAAGTTTCCAAAATCGGCCGAATTTTGCTGTTTCTCTCTCTTCACATTCATAAATGAACTCGTTTTGAAGTTCAAGCTGTAACTCAAGCATGTAATTGACCTTTTCTCAACAAAAAGCCACCCAGCAGGTCAATTATTGGGTAAAAATCCTTCGGAGGCAGCTAAACTTTAAGTTAGCATGCGTCTCAAAGAAACACTTCAACTTTTGCTCAAGCCTTTCCCAGAAATATTTGAACCAAAGTCTTTGAAAATCAAGAATAAAAATTGGGGGTCACCGTGCTATTTATTTTACTGTAGAAATTAGAAATTACCCACGTTATGCGTTATTTTCAATTCATAGCACAGCTCCAAGGTCAGGGAAACATTAAGGTCGTATGCGCCTCAATGAAAGGCTCATACTTTCGTTCAAACTTTTCTCAAGCAAAATCTTAACCCTACTCTTTGAAAATCAAGAATGAAAATTGGGGCCATGGGGGTCACTGTGCAAATATTTATGGTAGAGAAATTACAAATTGCCCAAGATTTGCCGATATTTGCCATTCAAGCTACAGCTCCATAGGCAGGTAATGTTTTAGGTAGTACGCGCCTTCATAAAAGTCTCAAATTTTTTTGCTCAAACATTTCTCAAGCAATATTTCAACCCCACTCTTTGAAAATCAAGAATAAAAATTGGGGGTCACCGTGCAAATTTTTGGGCTAGAGAAATTACAAATTGCTCAAGATTTGCCGATATTTGCTATTCAAACTACAGCTCCAGAGGCAGGTAAACTTTAAGGTAGTATGCGCCTCAATGAAAGTCTTAAATTTTTTGCTCAAACTTTTCTCAAGCAATATCTCAACCCTACTCTTTGAAAATCAAGAATAAAAATTGGGGATCACTGAGCTGATTTCTATGCTAGAGAAATTACAAATTGCCCAATATTTGCCGATATTGTCATTGATTCAAAGTGCAGCTTCAGAGGCAAGTAAATTTAAGGTAGTATGATTCTCAATAAAAGACTTAGCTTGCCGAAATCTAAGCTGTTGTGTTTTGCAGAAAACCCTACTATATACCATCCGTATTCAATTGTCCTGCAAAAATCATGATTTTTATTACCGTTATATTTGTATTGGATTCATGGTTTACGCAGAGCTTTGTATTTGACGGAACCAGAGCGTGTTACGTCATAGAGGTCAACCAGGTCATATGCCTTGCTATATCGACTCCAATTTTATTAATCGAACATCTGCCAAAAGTGCCAATATCATTCCGTTACATCCAGGCGCGTGTGAATGGAGAACTTCAGCTGCGACTGTCGACGTCGATAGTAGCACCGTTATAGTAAAATGCGAGTGAATAACTAATTAGCAGCGTAGCTTGGAAGGATTGAATACCCTAAAATTGACACAAAATGACAAGTAAAAATATCGAACGTCTTTTCTAAATAGAGCAATTCACGTGTGTGTTTTAGCGATCGTAAATGCTGCAGTTTTAGCATTATAAGCCAAAGCGTAAGACAGCATCTAGGCGCGCAAAACCTTGACTAAGTTATGAAGAGCAGGGATAAATTGCAGCGGTCACGTGACCTCGGGCTTTCCATTCACTTACCGTTCCTCAATGTATTGCAAAATTGCTGAGATGCAAATCACATGAAAATCAATCTTAACGGCAGAAAATATACCATAGTTTTTTTCAAGACTATCTCCTGTCATTTAGCGCATTTCTAACTCATATCTTGCGGATTTACCTCACTGTCATAGCGGGTCACTTTTAACTTCAACGTACTGGAGTCACACCACAAATTTGTACAATCAGTTCAAGTCGTGGTGACGTACATATGACGGATAGATTTGAGCAAATGCCAAAGGTGTAAAGATTAATTAAGGAACAATCCCTTACACGAATTTGGAGTCCGATAATACAAGAGGAGAAATTTATGCTGTGGTGCAGGCTGCACTGTGTGGTCGCAGTTGCTGTAGTAGAATCCGTATTACTTGGTTCAGATAAACAGTTTCCCATACGTTACGTTAGCGGTCTAAAGTTTCCAAAATCGGCCGAATTTTGCTGTTTTCTCTCTTCACATTCACATAAATGAACTCGTTTTGAAGTTCAAGCTGTAACTCAAGCATGTAATTGACCTTTTCTCAACAAAAAGCCACCCAGCAGGTCAATTATTGGGTAAAAATCCTTCGGAGGCAGCTAAACTTTAAGTTAGCATGCGTCTCAAAGAAACACTTCAACTTTTGCTCAAGCCTTTCCCAGAAATATTTGAACCATACTCTTTGAAAATCGAGAATGAAAATTGGGGGTCACCGTGCTATTTATTTTACTGTAGAAATCAGACATTACCCACGTTATGCGTTATTTTCAATTCTAAGCACAGCTCCAAAGGCAGGTAAACATTAAGGTTGTATGCGCCTCAATGAAAGGCTCAGACTTTAGTTTCAGCTTTTCTCCAGCAATATTTATACCCCACTCTTTGAAAATCAAGAGTAAAATTGGGGGTCACCGTGCAAAATTTTGTGGTAGAGAACTTACAAATTGCCCAAGATTTGCCGATATTTGCTATTCAAACTACAGCTCCAAAGGCAAGTAATGTTTTAGTTAGTACGCGCCTTCATAAAAGTCTCAAATGTTTTTGCTCAAACATTTCTCCAGCAATATTTGCACCCCACTCTTTGAAAATCAAGAATAAAAATCGGGGGTCACCGTGCAAAGTTTGGGCAAGAGAAATTACAAATTGCTTAAGATTTGCCGATATTTGCTATTCAAACTACAGCTCCAGAGGGAGGTAAACTTTAAGGTAGTATGCGCCTTTAAAGTCTTAAATTTGTGCTCAAACTTTCCTCAAGCAATATCTCAACTCTACTCTTTGAAAATCAAGAATAAAAATTGGGGGTCACTGAGCTGATTTCTATGCTAGAGAAATTACAAATTGCCCAATATTTGCCGATATTGTCATTGATTCAAAGTGCAGCTTCAGAGGCAAGTAAATTTAAGGTAGTATGATTCTCAATAAAAGACATAGCTTGCCGAAATCTAAGCTGTTGTGTTTTGCAGAAAACCCTACTATATACCATCCGTATTCAATTGTCCTGCAAAAATCATGATTTTTATTACCGTTATATTTGTATTGGATTCATGGTTTACGCAGAGCTTTGTATTTGACGCAACCAGAGCGTGTTACGTCATAGAGGTCAACCAGGTCATATGCCTTGCTATATCGACTCCAATTTTATCAATCGAACATCTGCCAAAAGTGCCAATATCATTCCGTTACATCCAGGCGCGTGTGAATGGAGAACTTCAGCTGCGACTGTCGACGACGATAGTAGCACCGTTATAGTAAAATGCGAGTGAATAACTAATTAGCAGCATAGCTTTGGAAGGATTGAATACCCTAAAATTGACACAAAATGACAAGTAATAATATCGAACGTCTTTTCTAAATAGAGCAATTCACGTGTGTGTTTTAGCGATCGTAATGCTGCAGTTTTAGCATTATAAGCCAAAGCGTAAGACAGCATCTAGGCGCGGCAAAACCCTTGACTGAGTTATGAAGAGCAGGGATAAATTGCAGTGGTCACGTGACCTCGGGCTTTCCATTCACTTACCGTTCCTCAATGTATTGCAAAATTGCTAAGATGCAAATCACATGAAAATCAATCTTAACGGCAGAAAATACATCATAGTTTTTTCAAGACTATCTCCTGTCATTTAGCGCATTTCTAACTCATATCTTGCGGATTTACCTCACTGTCATAGCGGGTCACTTTTAACTTCAACGTACTGGAGTCACACCACAAATTTGTACAATCAGTTCAAGTCGTGGTGACGTACATATGACGGATAGGTTTGAGCAAATGCCAAAGGGTGTAAAGATTAATTAAGGAACAATCCCTTACACGAATTTGGAGTCCGATAATACAAGCGGAGAAATTTATGCTGTGGTGCAGGCTGCACTGTGTGGTCGCAGTTGCTGTAGTAGACTCCGTATTACTTGGTTCAGATAAACAGTTTCCCATACGTACGTTAGCGGTCTAAAGTTTCCAAAATCGGCCGAATTTTGCTGTTTTCCTCTCTTCACATTCACATAAATGAACTCGTTTTGAAGTTCAAGCTGTAACTCAAGCATGTAATTGACCTTTTCCTCAACAAAAAGCCACCCAGCAGGTCAATTATTGGGTAAAATCCTTCGGAGGCAGCTAAACTTTAAGTTAGCATGCGTCTCAAAGAAACACTTCAACTTTTGCTCAAGCCTTTCCCAGAAATATTTGAACCATACTCTTTGAAAATCGAGAATGAAAATTGGGGTCACCGTGCTAATTATTTTACTGTAGAAATCAGACATTACCCACGTTATGCGTTATTTTCAATTCTAAGCACAGCACCAAAGGCAGGTAAACATTAAGGTTGTATGCGCCTCAATGAAAGGCTCTGACTTTCGTTCAAGCTTTTCTCCAGCAATATTTGCACCCCACTCTTTGAAAATCAAGAGTAAAAATGGGGGTCACCGTGCAAAATTTTGTGGTAGAGAACTTACAAATTGCCCAAGATTTGCCGATATTTGCTATTCAAACTACAGCTCCAAAGGCAAGTAATGTTTTAGTTAGTACGCGCCTTCATAAAAGTCTCAAATGTTTTTGCTCAAACATTTCTCCAGCAATATTTGCACCCCACTCTTTGAAAATCAAGAATAAAATCGGGGGTCACCGTGCAAAGTTTTGGGCAAGAGAAATTACAAATTGCTTAAGATTTGCCGATATTTGCTATTCAAACTACAGCTCCAGTGGCAGGTAAAGCTTTAGGTAGTATGCGCCTTAAAAGTCTTAAATTTTTGCTCAAACTTTTATGAAGCAATATCTCAACTCTACTCTTTGAAAATCAAGAATAAAAATTGGGGGTCACTGAGCTGATTTCTATGCTAGAGAAATTACAAATTGCCCAATATTTGCCGATATTGTCATTGATTCAAAGTGCAGCTTCAGAGGCAAGTAAATTTAAGGTAGTATGATTCTCAATAAAAGACATAGCTTGCCGAAATCTAAGCTGTTGTGTTTTGCAGAAAACCCTACTATATACCATCCGTATTCAATTGTCCTGCAAAAATCATGATTTTTATTACCGTTATATTTGTATTGGATTCATGGTTTACGCAGAGCTTTGTATTTGACGCAACCAGAGCGTGTTACGTCATAGAGGTCAACCAGGTCATATGCCTTGCTATATCGACTCCAATTTTATCAATCGAACATCTGCCAAAAGTGCCAATATCATTCCGTTACATCCAGGCGCGTGTGAATGGAGAACTTCAGCTGCGACTGTCGACGTCGATAGTAGCACCGTTATAGTAAAATGCGAGGGAATAACTAATTAGCAGCGTAGCTTTGGAAGGATTGAATACCCTAAAATTGACACAAAATGACAAGTAATAATATCGAACGTCTTTTCTAAATAGAGCAATTCACGTGTGTGTTTTAGCGATCGTAAATGCTGCAGTTTAGCATTATAAGCCAAAGCGTAAGACAGCATCTAGGCGCGCAAAACCCTTGACTAAGTTATGAAGAGCAGGGATAATTGCAGCGGTCACGTGACCTCGGGCTTTCCATTCACTTACCGTTCCTCAATGTATTGCAAAATTGCTGAGATGCAAATCACATGAAAATCAATCTTAACGGCAGAAAATATACCATAGTTTTTTTCAAGACTATCTCCTGTCATTTAACGCCTTTCTAACTCATATCTTGCGGATTTACCTCACTGTCATAGCGGGTCACTTTTAACTTCAACGTACTGGAGTCACACCACAAATTTGTACAATCAGTTCAAGTCGTGGTGTCGTACATATGACGGATAGATTTGAGCAAATGCAAACGGGTGTAAAGATTAATTAAGGAACAATCCCTTACACGATTTTGGAGTCCGATAATACAAGAGGAGAAATTTATGCTGTGGTGCAGGCTGCACTGTGTGGTCGCAGTTGCTGTAGTAGACTCCGTATTACTTGGTTCAGATAAACAGTTTTCCCATACGTTACGTTAGC
The DNA here is from genome assembly GCF_041260155.1 of Ptychodera flava. Classification (NCBI taxonomy): domain Eukaryota; kingdom Metazoa; phylum Hemichordata; class Enteropneusta; family Ptychoderidae; genus Ptychodera; species Ptychodera flava. The sequence continues at coordinate 40,171,404 of NC_091940.1, forward strand.
GGTCTAAAGTTTCCAAATCGGCCGAATTTTGCTGTTTTCTCTCTCTTCACATTCACATAAATGAACTCGTTTTGAAGTTCAAGCTGTAACTCAAGCATGTAATTGACCTTTTCTCAACATAAAGCCACCCAGCAGGTCAATTATTGGGTAAAATCCTTCGGAGGCAGCTAAACTTTAAGTTAGCATGCGTCTCAAAGAAACACTTCAACTTTTGCTCAAGCCTTTCCCAGAAATATTTGAACCATACTCTTTGAAAATCGAGAATGAAATTGGGGGTCACCGTGCTAATTATTTTACTGTAGAAATCAGACATTACCCACGTTATGCGTTATTTTCAATTCTAAGCACAGCACCAAAGGCAGGTAAACATTAAGGTTGTATGCGCCTCAATGAAAGGCTCTGACTTTCGTTCAAGCTTTTCTCCAGCAATATTTGCACCCCACTCTTTAAAAATCAAGAGTAAAATTGGGGGTCACCGTGCAAATTTTGTGGTAGAGAACTTACAAATTGCCCAAGATTTGCCGATATTTGCTATTCAAACTACAGCTCCAAAGGCAAGTAATGTTTTAGGTAGTACGCGCCTTCATAAAAGTCTCAAATTTTTTTGCTCAAACATTTCTCCAGCAATATTTGCACCCCACTCTTTGAAAATCAAGAGTAAAAATTGGGGGTCACCGTGCAAAATTTTGTGGTAGAGAACTTACAAATTGCCCAAGATTTGCCGATATTTGCTATTCAAACTACAGCTCCAAAGGCAAGTAATGTTTTAGGTAGTACGCGCCTTCATAAAAGTCTCAAATTTTTTTACTCAAACATTTTCTCCAGCCATTTTGCACCCCACTCTTTGAAAATCAAGAATAAAAATTGGGGGTCACCGTGCAAATTTTTGTGCTAGAGAAATTACAAATTGCTCAAGATTTGCCGATATTTGCTATTCAAACTACAGCTCCAGAGGCAGGTAAACTTTAAGGTAGTATGCGCCTTAAAAGTCTTAAAATTTTGCTCAAACTTTTATGAAGCAATATCTCAACTCTACTCTTTGAAAATCAAGAATAAAATTGGGGGTCACTGAGCTGATTTCTATGCTAGAGAAATTACAAATTGCCCAATATTTGCCGATATTGTCATTGATTCAAAGTGCAGCTTCAGAGGCAAGTAAATTTAAGGTAGTATGATTCTCAATAAAAGACTTAGCTTGCCGAAATCTAAGCTGTTGTGTTTTGCAGAAAACCCTATACTATATACCATCCGTATTCAATTGTCCTGCAAATATCATGATTTTTATTACCGTTATATTTGTATTGGATTCATGGTTTACGCAGAGCTTGTATTTGACGGAACCAGAGCGTGTTACGTCATAGAGGTCAACCAGGTCATATGCCTTGCTATATCGACTCCAATTTTATTAATCGAACATCTGCCAAAAGTGCCAATATCATTCCGTTACATCCAGGCGCGTGTGAATGGAGAACTTCAGCTGCGACTGTCGACGACGATAGTAGCACCGTTATAGTAAAATGCGAGTGAATAACTAATTAGCAGCGTAGCTTTGGAAGGATTGAATACCCTAAAATTGACACAAAATGACAAGTAATAATATCAAACGTCTTTACTAAATAGAGCAATTCACGTGTGTGTTTTTAGCGATCGTAAATGCTGCAGTTTTAGCATTATAAGCCAAAGCGTAAGACAGCATCTAGGCGCGCAAAACCCTTGACTAAGTTATGAAGAGCAGGATAAATTGCAGCGGTCACGTGACCTCGGGCTTTCCATTCACTTACCGTTCCTCAATGTATTGCAAATTGCTGAGATGCAAATCACATGAAAATCAATCTTAACGGCAGAAAATATACCATAGTTTTTTTTCAAGACTATCTCCTGTCATTTAGCGCCTTTCTAACTCATATCTTGCGGATTTACCTCACTGTCATAGCGGTCACTTTTAACTTCAACGTACTGGAGTCACACCACAAATTTGTACAATCAGTTCAAGTCGTGGTGACGTACATATGACGGATAGATTTGAGCAAATGCCAAAGGGTGTAAAGATTAATTAAGGAACAATCCCTTACACGAATTTGGAGTCCGATAATACAAGAGGAAAAATTTATGCTGTGATGCAGGCTGCACTGTGTGGTCGCAGTTGCTGTAGTAGACTCCGTATTACTTGGTTCAGATAAACAGTTTCCCATACGTTACGTTAGCGGGATAAGGTTTCCAAAATCGGCCGAATTTTGCTGTTTTCTCTCTTCACATTCACATAAATGAACTCGTTTTGAAGTTCAAGCTGTAACTCAAGCATGTAATTGGCCTTTTCTCAACATAGAGCCACCCAGCAGGTCAATTATTGGGTAAAAATCCTTCGGAGGCAGGTAAACTTTAAGGTAGCATGCGTCTCAAAGAAACACTTCAACTTTTGCTCAAGCCTTTCCCAGAAATATTTGAACCATACTCTTTGAAAATCGAGAATGAAAATTGGGGGTCACCGTGCTATTCATTTTACTCTAGAAATCAGACATTACCCACGTTATGCGTTATTTTCAATTCTAAGCACAGCACCAAAGGCAGGTAAACATTAAGGTTGTATGCGCCTCAATGAAAGGCTCTGACTTTCGTTCAAGCTTTTCTCCAGCAATATTTGCACCCCACTCTTTGAAAATCAAGAGTACAAATTGAGGGTCACCGTGCAAAATTTTGTGGTAGAGAACTTACAAATTGCCCAAGATTTGCCGATATTTGCTATTCAAACTACAGCTCCAAAGGCAAGTAATGTTTTAGGTAGTACGCGCCTTCATAAAAGTCTCAAATTTTTTTGCTCAAACATTTCTCCAGCAATATTTGCACCCCACTCTTTGAAAATCAAGAATAAAAATTGGGGTCACCGTGCAAATTTTTGGGCAAGAGAAATTACAAATTGCTCAAGATTTGCCGATATTCAAACTACAGCTCCAGTAGCAGGTAAAGTTTTAGGTAGTATGCGCCTTAAAAGTCTTAAATTTTTGCTCAAACTTTTATGAAGCAATATCTCAACTCTACTCTTTGAAAATCAGAATAAAAATTGGGGGTCACTGAGCTGATTTCTATGCTAGAGAAATTACAAATTGCCCAATATTTGCCGATATTGTCATTAATTGATTCAAAGTGCAGCTTCAGAGGCAAGTAAATTTAAGGTAGTATGATTCTCAATAAAAGACTTAGCTTGCCGAAATCTAAGCTGTTGTGCTTTGCAGAAAACCCTACTATATACCATCCGTATTCAATTGTCCTGCAAAAATCATGATTTTTATTACCGTTATATTTGTATTGGATTCATGGTTTACGCAGAGCTTTGTATTTGACGGAAGCAGACCGTTTTACGTCATAGAGGTCAACCAGGTCATATGCCTTGCTATATCGACCCCAATTTTATTAATCGAACATCTGCCAAAAGTGCCAATATCATTCCGTTACATCCAGGCGCGTGTGAATGGAGAACTTCAGCTGCGACTGTCGACGACGATAGTAGCACCGTTATAGTAAAATGCGAGTGAATAACTAATTAGCAGCATAGCTTTGGAAGGATTGAATACCCTAAAATTGACACAAAATGACAAGTGATAATATCGAACGTCTTTTCTAAATAGAGCAATTCACGTGTGTGTTTTAGCGATCGTAAATGCTGCAGTTTTAGCATTATAAGCCAAAGCGTAAGACAGCATCTAGGCGCGCAAAACCCTTGACTAAGTTATGAAGAGCAGGGATAAATTGCAGCGGTCACGTGACCTCGGGCTTTCCATTCACTTACCGTTCCTCAATGTATTGCAAAATTGCTGAGATGTAAATCACATGAAAATCAATCTTAACGGCAGAAATATACCATAGTTTTTTTTCAAGACTATCTCCTGTCATTTAGCGCCTTTCTAACTCATATCTTGCGGATTTACCTCACTGTCATAGCGGTCACTTTTAACTTCAACGTACTGGAGTCACACTACAAATTTGTACAATCAGTTCAAGTCGTGGTGACGTACATATGACGGATAGATTTGAGCAAATGCCAAAGGGTGTAAAGATTAATTAAGGAACAATCCCTTACACGAATTTGGAGTCCGATAATACAAGAGGAGAAATTTATGCTGTGGTGCAGGCTGCACTGTGTGGTCGCAGTTGCTGTAGTAGACTCCGTATTACTTGGTTCAGATAAACAGTTTCCCATACGTTACGTTAGCGGGATAAGGTTTCCAAAATCGGCCGAATTTTGCTGTTTTCCTCTCTTCACATTCACATAAATGAACTCGTTTTGAAGTTCAAGCTGTAACTCAAGCATGTAATTGACCTTTTCTCAACATAAAGCCACCCAGCAGGTCAATTATTGGGTAAAAATCCTTCGGAGGCAGCTAAACTTTAAGTTAGCATGCGTCTCAAAGAAACACTTCAACTTTTTCTCAAGCCTTTCCCAGAAATATTTGAACCATACTCTTTGAAAATCGAGAATGAAAATTGGGGGTCACCGTGCTAATTATTTCACTGTAGAAATCAGACATTACCCACTTATGCGTTATTTTCAATTCTAAGCACAGCACCAAAGGCAGGTAAACATTAAGGTTGTATGCGCCTCAATGAAAGGCTCTGACTTTCGTTCAAGCTTTTCTCCAGCAATATTTGCACCCCACTCTTTGAAAATCAAGAGTAAAAATTGGGGGTCACCGTGCAAAATTTTGTGGTAGAGAACTTACAAATTGCCCAAGATTTGCCGATATTTGCTATTCAAACTACAGCTCCAAAGGCAAGTAATGTTTTAGGTAGTACGCGCCTTCATAAAAGTCTCAAATTTTTTTGCTCAAACATTTCTCCAGCAATATTTGCACCCCACTCTTTGAAAATCAAGAGTAAAAATTGGGGGTCACCGTGCAAAATTTGTGGTAGAGAACTTACAAATTGCCCAAGATTTGCCGATATTTGCTATTCAAACTACAGCTCCAAAGGCAAGTAATGTTTTAGGTAGTACGCGCCTTTACAAAAGTCTCAATTTTTTTTGCTCAAACATTTCTCCAGCAATATTTGCACCCCACTCTTTGAAAATCAAGAATAAAATTGGGGGTCACCGTGCAAATTTTTGGGCAAGAGAAATTACAAATTGCTCAAGATTTGCCGATATTTGCTTTTCAACTACAGCTCCAGTGGCAGGTAAAGCTTTAGGTAGTATGCGCCTTAAAAGTCTTAAATTTTTGCTCAAACTTTTATGAAGCAATATCTCAACTCTTCTCTTTGAAAATCAAGAATAAAAATTGGGGGTCACTGAGCTGATTTCTATGCTAGAGAAATTACAAATTGCCCAATATTTGCCGATATTGTCATTGATTCAAGTGCAGCTTCAGAGGCAAGAAAATTTAAGGTAGTATGATTCTCAATAAAAGACATAGCTTGCCGAAATCTAAGCTGTTGTGTTTTGCAGAAAACCCTACTATATACCATCCGTATTCAATTGTCCTGCAAAAATCATGATTTTTATTACCGTTATATTTGTATTGGATTCATGGTTTACGCAGAGCTTTGTATTTGACGGAACCAGAGCGTGTTACGTCATAGAGGTCAACCAGGTCATATGCCTTGCTATATCGACCCCAATTTTATTAATCGAACATCTGCCAAAAGTGCCAATATCATTCCGTTACATCCAGGCGCGTGTGAATGGAGAACTTCAGCTGCGACTGTCGACGACGATAGTAGCACCGTTATAGTAAAATGCGAGTGAATAACTAATTAGCAGCGTAGCTTTGGAAGGATTGAATACCCTAAAATTGACACAAAATGACAAGTAATAATATCGAACGTCTTTTCTAAATAGAGCAATTCACGTGTGTGTTTTAGCGATCGTAAATGCTGCAGTTTTAGCCTTATAAGCCAAAGCGTAAGACAGCATCTAGGCGCGCAAAACCCTTGACTAAGTTATGAAGAGCAGGGATAAATTGCAGCGGTCACGTGACCTCGGGCTTTCCATTCACTTACCGTTCCTCAATGTATTGCAAAATTGCTGAGATGCAAATCACATGAAAATCAATCTTAACGGCAGAAAATATACCATAGTTTTTTTTCAAGACTATCTCCTGTCATTTAGCGCCTTTCTAACTCATATCTTGCGGATTTACCTCACTGTCATAGCGGGTCACTTTTAACTTCAACGTACTGGAGTCACACTACAAATTTGTACAATCAGTTCAAGTCGTGGTGACGTACATATGACGGATAGATTTGAGCAAATGCCAAAGGGTGTAAAGATTAATTAAGGAACAATCCCTTACACGAATTTGGAGTCCGATAATACAAGAGGAGAAATTTATGCTGTGGTGCAGGCTGCACTGTGTGGTCGCAGTTGCTGTAGTAGACTCCGTATTACTTGGTTCAGATAAACAGTTTCCCATACGTTACGTTAGCGGGATAAGGTTTCCAAAATCGGCCGAATTTTGCTGTTTTCTCTCTTCACATTCACATAAATGAACTCGTTTTGAAGTTCAAGCTGTAACTCAAGCATGTAATTGACCTTTTCTCAACATAAGCCACCCAGCAGGTCAATTATTGGGTAAAAATCCTTCGGAGGCAGCTAAACTTTAAGTTAGCATGCGTCTCAAAGAAACACTTCAACTTTTGCTCAAGCCTTTCCCAGAAATATTTGAACCATACTCTTTGAAAATCGAGAATGAAAATTGGGGGTCACCGTGCTAATTATTTTACTGTAGAAATCAGACATTACCCACGTTATGCGTTATTTTCAATTCTAAGCACAGCACCAAAGGCAGGTAAACATTAAGGTTGTATGCGCCTCAATGAAAGGCTCTGACTTTCGTTCAAGCTTTTCTCCAGCAATATTTGCACCCCACTCTTTAAAAATCAAGAGTAAAAATTGGGGGTCACCGTGCAAAATTTTGTGGTAGAGAACTTACAAATTGCCCAAGATTTGCCGATATTTGCACAAATACACCAAAGCCAAAGGCATGTAATGTTTAAGGTAGTACGCGCCTTCATAAAAGTCTCAAATTTTTTTGCTCAAACATTTCTCCAGCAATATTTGCACCCCACTCTTTGAAAATCAAGAGTAAAAATTGGGGGTCACCGTGCAAAATTTTGTGGTAGAGAACTTACAAATTGCCCAAGATTTGCCGATATTTGCTATTCAAACTACAGCTCCAAAGGCAAGTAATGTTTTTAGGTAGTACGCGCCTTCATAAAAGTCTCAAATTTTTTTGCTCAAACATTTCTCCAGCATTATTTGCACCCCACTCTTTGAAAATCAAGAATAAAAATTGGGGGTCACCCGTGCAAATTTTTGGGCAAGAGAAATTACAAATTGCTCAAGATTTGCCGATATTTGCTATTCAAACTACAGCTCCAGTGGCAGGTAAAGTTTTAGGTAGTATGCGCCTTAAAAGTCTTAAAATTTTGCTCAAACTTTTATGAAGCAATATCTCAACTCTACTCTTTGAAAATCAAGAATAAAAATTGGGGTCACTGAGCTGATTTCTATGCTAGAGAAATTACAAATTGCCCAATATTTGCCGATATTGTCATTGATTCAAAGTGCAGCTTCAGAGGCAAGTAAATTTAAGGTAGTATGATTCTCAATAAAAGACTTAGCTTGCCGAAATCTAAGCTGTTGTGTTTTGCAGAAAACCCTATACTATATACCATCCGTATTCAATTGTCCTGCAAATATCATGATTTTTATTACCGTTATATTTGTATTGGATTCATGGTTTACGCAGAGCTTGTATTTGACGGAACCAGAGCGTGTTACGTCATAGAGGTCAACCAGGTCATATGCCTTGCGATATCGACTCCAATTTTATTAATCGAACATCTGCCAAAAGTGCCAATATCATTCCGTTACATCCAGGCGCGTGTGAATGGAGAACTTCAGCTGCGACTGTCGACGACGATAGTAGCACCGTTATAGTAAAATGCGAGTGAATAACTAATTAGCAGCGTAGCTTTGGAAGGATTGAATACCCTAAAATTGACACAAAATGACAAGTAATAATATCAAACGTCTTTACTAAATAGAGCAATTCACGTGTGTGTTTTAGCGATCGTAAATGCTGCAGTTTTAGCATTATAAGCCAAAGCGTAAGACAGCATCTAGGCGCGCAAAACCCTTGACTAAGTTATGAAGAGCAGGGATAAATTGCAGCGGTCACGTGACCTCGGGCTTTCCATTCACTTACCGTTCCTCAATGTATTGCAAAATTGCTGAGATGCAAATCACATGAAAATCAATCTTAACGGCAGAAAATATACCATAGTTTTTTTTCAAGACTATCTCCTGTCATTTAGCGCCTTTCTAACTCATATCTTGCGGATTTACCTCACTGTCATAGCGGGTCACTTTTAACTTCAACGTACTGGAGTCACACCACAAATTTGTACAATCAGTTCAAGTCGTGGTGACGTACATATGACGGATAGATTTGAGCAAATGCCAAAGGGTGTAAAGATTAATTAAGGAACAATCCCTTACACGAATTTGGAGTCCGATAATACAAGAGGAAAAATTTATGCTGTGATGCAGGCTGCACTGTGTGGTCGCAGTTGCTGTAGTAGACTCCGTATTACTTGGTTCAGATAAACAGTTCCCATACGTTACGTTAGCGGGATAAGGTTTCCAAAATCGGCCGAATTTTGCTGTTTTCTCTCTTCACATTCACATAATGAACTCGTTTTGAAGTTCAAGCTGTAACTCAAGCATGTAATTGACCTTTTCTCAACATAAAGCCACCCAGCAGGTCAATTATTGGGTAAAAATCCTTCGGAGGCAGCTAAACTTTAAGTTAGCATGCGTCTCAAAGAAACACTTCAACTTTTGCTCAAGCCTTTCCCAGAAATATTTGAACCATACTCTTTGAAAATCGAGAATGAAAATTGGGGTCACCGTGCTAATTATTTTACTGTAGAAATCAGACATTACCCACGTTATGCGTTATTTTCAATTCTAAGCACAGCACCAAAGGCAGGTAAACATTAAGGTTGTATGCGCCTCAATGAAAGGCTCTGACTTTCGTTCAAGCTTTTCTCCAGCGAAATTTCAACCACACTCTTTCAATATCCAGAATTAAAATTGAGGGTCATCGTGCAGATTTTGGTGCTAGAGAAATTACAAATTGCCCAAGATTTGTCAATATTTGCGATTCAAAGTGCAGCTTCAGAGGCAGGTAAACTGTAAGGTAGCATGCGCCTCAAAGAAAGACAACTTTTGCTCAAACATTTCTCCAGCAATATTTCAACCCCAATCTTAGAAAATCAAGAATAAAATTTTGGGGTCACCGTGATGCTTTTTGTGCTAGGGAAATTGCAATTTGCTCAAGATTTGCCGATATTCAAACTACAGCTCCAGTAGCAGGTAAAGTTTTAGGTAGTATGCGCCTTAAAAGTCTTAAATTTTTGCTCAAACTTTTATGAAGCAATATCTCAACTCTACTCTTTGAAAATCAGAATAAAAATTGGGGGTCACTGAGCTGATTTCTATGCTAGAGAAATTACAAATTGCCCAATATTTGCCGATATTGTCATTAATTGATTCAAAGTGCAGCTTCAGAGGCAAGTAAATTTAAGGTAGTATGATTCTCAATAAAAGACTTAGCTTGCCGAAATCTAAGCTGTTGTGCTTTGCAGAAAACCCTACTATATACCATCCGTATTCAATTGTCCTGCAAAAATCATGATTTTATTACCGTTATATTTGTATTGGATTCATGGTTTACGCAGAGCTTTGTATTTGACGGAACCAGAGCGTGTTACGTCATAGAGGTCAACCAGGTCATATGCCTTGCTATATCGACTCCAATTTTATTAATCGAACATCTGCCAAAAGTGCCAATATCATTCCGTTACATCCAGGCGCGTGTGAATGGAGAACTTCAGCTGCGACTGTCGACGACGATAGTAGCACCGTTATAGTAAAATGCGAGTGAATAACTAATTAGCAGCGTAGCTTTGGAAGGATTGAATACCCTAAAATTGACACAAAATGACAAGTAATAATATCGAACGTCTTTTCTAAATAGAGCAATTCACGTGTGTGTTTTAGCGATCGTAAATGCTGCAGTTTTAGCATTATAAGCCAAAGCGTAAGACAGCATCTAGGCGCGCAAAACCCTTGACTAAGTTATGAAGAGCAGGGATAAATTGCAGCGGTCACGTGACCTCGGGCTTTCCATTCACTTACCGTTCCTCAATGTATTGCAAAATTGCTGAGATGTAAATCACATGAAAATCAATCTTAACGGCAGAAAATATACCATAGTTTTTTTTCAAGACTGTCTCCTGTCATTTAGCGCCTTTCTAACTCATATCTTGCGGATTTACCTCACTGTCATAGCGGGTCACTTTTAACTTCAACGTACTGGAGTCACACTACAAATTTGTACAATCAGTTCAAGTCGTGGTGACGTACATATGACGGATAGATTTGAGCAAATGCCAAAGGGTGTAAAGATTAATTAAGGAACAATCCCTTACACGAATTTGGAGTCCGATAATACAAGAGGAGAAATTTATGCTGTGGTGCAGGCTGCACTGTGTGGTCGCAGTTGCTGTAGTAGACTCCGTATTACTTGGTTCAGATAAACAGTTTCCCATACGTTACGTTAGCGGGATAAGGTTTCCAAAATCGGCCGAATTTTGCTGTTTTTCTCTCTTCACATTCACATAAATGAACTCGTTTTGAAGTTCAAGCTGTAACTCAAGCATGTAATTGACCTTTTCTCAACATAAAGCCACCCAGCAGGTCAATTATTGGGTAAAATCCTTCGGAGGCAGCTAAACTTTAAGTTAGCATGCGTCTCAAAGAACACTTCAACTTTTTCTCAAGCCTTTCCCAGAAATATTTGAACCATACTCTTTGAAAATCGAGAATGAAAATTGGGGGTCACCGTGCTAATTATTTCACTGTAGAAATCAGACATTACCCACGTTATGCGTTATTTTCAATTCTAAGCACAGCACCAAAGGCAGGTAAACATTAAGGTTGTATGCGCCTCAATGAAAGGCTCTGACTTTCGTTCAAGCTTTTCTCCAGCAATATTTGCACCCCACTCTTTGAAAATCAAGAGTAAAAATTGGGGGTCACCGTGCAAAATTTTGTGGTAGAGAACTTACAAATTGCCCAAGATTTGCCGATATTTGCTATTCAAACTACAGCTCCAAAGGCAAGTAATGTTTTAGGTAGTACGCGCCTTCATAAAAGTCTCAAATTTTTTTGCTCAAACATTTCTCCAGCAATATTTGCACCCCACTCTTTGAAAATCAAGAGTAAAAATTGGGGGTCACCGTGCAAAATTTGTGGTAGAGAACTTACAAATTGCCCAAGATTTGCCGATATTTGCTATTCAAACTACAGCTCCAAAGGCAAGTAATGTTTTAGGTAGTACGCGCCTTTACAAAAGTCTCAATTTTTTTGCTCAAACATTTCTCCAGCAATATTTGCACCCCACTCTTTGAAAATCAAGAATAAAATTGGGGGTCACCGTGCAAATTTTTGGGCAAGAGAAATTACAAATTGCTCAAGATTTGCCGATATTTGCTTTTCAAACTACAGCTCCAGTGGCAGGTAAAGCTTTAGGTAGTATGCGCCTTAAAAGTCTTAAATTTTTGCTCAAACTTTTATGAAGCAATATCTCAACTCTTCTCTTTGAAAATCAAGAATAAAAATTGGGGGTCACTGAGCTGATTTCTATGCTAGAGAAATTACAAATTGCCCAATATTTGCCGATATTGTCATTGATTCAAAGTGCAGCTTCAGAGGCAAGAAAATTTAAGGTAGTATGATTCTCAATAAAAGACATAGCTTGCCGAAATCTAAGCTGTTGTGTTTTGCAGAAAACCCTACTATATACCATCCGTATTCAATTGTCCTGCAAAAATCATGATTTTTATTACCGTTATATTTGTATTGGATTCATGGTTTACGCAGAGCTTTGTATTTGACGGAACCAGAGCGTGTTACGTCATAGAGGTCAACCAGGTCATATGCCTTGCTATATCGACTCCAATTTTATTAATCGAACATCTGCCAAAAGTGCCAATATCATTCCGTTACATCCAGGCGCGTGTGAATGGAGAACTTCAGCTGCGACTGTCGACGACGATAGTAGCACCGTTATAGTAAAATGCGAGTGAATAACTAATTAGCAGCGTAGCTTTGGAAGGATTGAATACCCTAAAATTGACACAAAATGACAAGTAATAATATCGAACGTCTTTTCTAAATAGAGCAATTCACGTGTGTGTTTTAGCGATCGAAATGCTGCAGTTTTAGCCTTATAAGCCAAAGCGTAAGACAGCATCTAGGCGCGCAAAACCCTTGACTAAGTTATGAAGAGCAGGGATAAATTGCAGCGGTCACGTGACCTCGGGCTTTCCATTCACTTACCGTTCCTCAATGTATTGCAAAATTGCTGAGATGCAAATCACATGAAAATCAATCTTAACGGCAGAAAATATACCATAGTTTTTTTTCAAGACTATCTCCTGTCATTTAGCGCCTTTCTAACTCATATCTTGCGGATTTACCTCACTGTCATAGCGGGTCACTTTTAACTTCAACGTACTGGAGTCACACTACAATTTGTACAATCAGTTCAAGTCGTGGTGACGTACATATGACGGATAGATTTGAGCAAATGCCAAAGGGTGTAAAGATTAATTAAGGAACAATCCCTTACACGAATTTGGAGTCCGATAATACAAGAGGAGAATTTATGCTGTGGTGCAGGCTGCACTGTGTGGTCGCAGTTGCTGTAGTAGACTCCGTATTACTTGGTTCAGATAAACAGTTTCCCATACGTTACGTTAGCGGGATAAGGTTTCCAAAATCGGCCGAATTTTGCTGTTTTCTCTCTTCACATTCACATAAATGAACTCGTTTTGAGTTCAAGCTGTAACTCAAGCATGTAATTGACCTTTTCTCAACATAAAGCCACCCAGCAGGTCAATTATTGGGTAAAAATCCTTCGGAGGCAGCTAAACTTTAAGTTAGCATGCGTCTCAAAGAAACACTTCAACTTTTGCTCAAGCCTTTCCCAGAAATATTTGAACCATACTCTTTGAAAATCGAGAATGAAAATTGGGGTCACCGTGCTAATTATTTTACTGTAGAAATCAGACATTACCCACGTTATGCGTTATTTTCAATTCTAAGCACAGCACCAAAGGCAGGTAAACATTAAGGTTGTATGCGCCTCAATGAAAGGCTCTGACTTTCGTTCAAGCTTTTCTCCAGCAATATTTGCACCCCACTCTTTAAAAATCAAGAGTAAAAATTGGGGGTCACCGTGCAAATTTTTGTGCTAGAGAAATTACAAATTGCCCAAGATTTGCCGATATTTGCTATTCAAAGTACAGCTCCAGAGGCAGGTAAAGTTTAAGGTAGCATGCGCCTTCATAAAAGTCTCAATTTTTTTGCTCAAACATTTCTCCAGCAATATTTGCACCCCACTCTTTGAAAATCAAGAGTAAAATTGGGGGTCACCGTGCAAAATTTTGTGGTAGAGAACTTACAAATTGCCCAAGATTTGCCGATATTTGCTATTCAAACTACAGCTCCAAAGGCAAGTAATGTTTTAGGTAGTACGCGCCTTCATAAAAGTCTCAAATTTTTTTGCTCAAACATTTCTCCAGCAATATTTGCACCCCACTCTTTGAAAATCAAGAATAAAAATTGGGGGTCACCTTTCAATTTTTTGGGCAAGAGAAATTACAAATCGCTCAAGATTTGCCGATATTTGCTATTCAAACTACAGCTCCAGTGGCAGGTAAAGCTTTAGGTAGTATGCGCCTTAAAAGTCTTAAATTTTTGCTCAAACTTTTATGAAGCAATATCTCAACTCTACTCTTTGAAAATCAAGAATAAAAATTGGGGGTCACTGAGCTGATTTCTATGCTAGAGAAATTACAAATTGCCCAATATTTGCCGATATTGTCATTGATTCAAAGTGCAGCTTCAGAGGCAAGTAAATTTAAGGTAGTATGATTCTCAATAAAAGACTTAGCTTGCCGAAATCTAAGCTGTTGTGTTTTGCAGAAAACCTACTATATACCATCCGTATTCAATTGTCCTGCAAAAATCATGATTTTTATTACCGTTATATTTGTATTGGATTCATGGTTTACGCAGAGCTTGTATTTGACGGAACCAGAGCGTGTTACGTCATAGAGGTCAACCAGGTCATATGCCTTGCTATATCGACTCCAATTTTATTAATCGAACATCTGCCAAAAGTGCCAATATCATTCCGTTACATCCAGGCGCGTGTGAATGGAGAACTTCAGCTGCGACTGTCGACGACGATAGTAGCACCGTTATAGTAAAATGCGAGTGAATAACTAATTAGCAGCGTAGCTTTGGAAGGATTGAATACCCTAAAATTGACACAAAATGACAAGTAATAATATCGAACGTCTTTTCTAAATAGAGCAATTCACGTGTGTGTTTTAGCGATCGTAAATGCTGCAGTTTTAGCATTATAAGCCAAAGCGTAAGACAGCATCTAGGCGCGCAAAACCCTTGACTAAGTTATGAAGAGCAGGGATAAATTGCAGCGGTCACGTGACCTCGGGCTTTCCATTCACTTACCGTTCCTCAATGTATTGCAAAATTGCTGAGATGCAAATCACATGAAATCAATCTTAACGGCAGAAAATATACCATAGTTTTTTTTCAAGACTATCTCCTGTCATTTAGCGCCTTTCTAACTCATATCTTGCGGATTTACCTCACTGTCATAGCGGGTCACTTTTAACTTCAACGTACTGGAGTCACACCACAAATTTGTACAATCAGTTCAAGTCGTGGTGACGTACATATGACGGATAGATTTGAGCAAATGCCAAAGGGTGTAAAGATTAATTAAGGAACAATCCCTTACACGAATTTGGAGTCCGATAATACAAGAGGAAAAATTTATGCTGTGGTGCAGGCTGCACTGTGTGGTCGCAGTTGCTGTAGTAGACTCCGTATTACTTGGTTCAGATAAACAGTTTCCCATACGTTACGTTAGCGGGATAAGGTTTCAAAATCGGCCGAATTTTGCTGTTTTCTCTCTTCACATTCACATAAATGAACTCGTTTTGAAGTTCAAGCTGTAACTCAAGCATGTAATTGACCTTTTCTCAACATAAAGCCACCCAGCAGGTCAATTATTGGGTAAAAATCCTTCGGAGGCAGCTAAACTTTAAGTTAGCATGCGTCTCAAAGAAACACTTCAACTTTTGCTCAAGCCTTTCCCAGAAATATTTGAACCATACTCTTTGAAAATCGAGAATGAAAATTGGGGGTCACCGTGCTAATTATTTGACTGTAGAAATCAGACATTACCCACGTTATGCGTTATTTTCAATTCTAAGCACAGCACCAAAGGCAGGTAAACATTAAGGTTGTATGCGCCTCAATGAAAGGCTCTGACTTTCGTTCAAGCTTTTCTCCAGCAATATTTGCACCCCACTCTTTGAAAATCAAGAGTAAAATTGGGGGTCACCGTGCAAAATTTTGTGGTAGAGAACTTACAAATTGCCCAAGATTTGCCGATATTTGCTATTCAAACTACAGCTGCGAAGGCAAGTAATGTTTAAGGTAGTACGCGCCTTCATAAAAGTCTCAAATTTTTTTGCTCAAACATTTCTCCAGCAATATTTGCACCCCACTCTTTAAAAATCAAGAATAAAAATTGGGGGTCACCGTGCAAATTTTTGGGCTAGAGAAATTACAAATTGCTCAAGATTTGCCGATATTTGCTATTCAAACTACAGCTCCAGAGGCAGGTAAAGTTTTAGGTAGTATGCGCCTTAAAAGTCTTAAATTTTTGCTCAAACTTTTCTCAAGCAATATCTCAACTCTACTCTTTGAAAATCAAGAATAAAAATTGGGGTCACTGAGCTGATTTCTATGCTAGAGAAATTACAAATTGCCCAATATTTGCCGATATTGTCATTGATTCAAAGTGCAGCTTCAGAGGCAAGTAAATTTAAGGTAGTATGATTCTCAATAAAAGACTTAGCTTGCCGAATCTAAGCTGTTGTGTTTTGCAGAAAACCCTACTATATACCATCCGTATTCAATTGTCCTGCAAAAATCATGATTTTTATTACCGTTATATTTGTATTGGATTCATGGTTTACGCAGAGCTTTGTATTTGACGGAACCAGAGCGTGTTACGTCATAGAGGTCAACCAGGTCATATGCCTTGCTATATCGACTCCAATTTTATTAATCGAACATCTGCCAAAAGTGCCAATATCATTCCGTTACATCCAGGCGCGTGTGAATGGAGAACTTCAGCTGCGACTGTCGACGACGATAGTAGCACCGTTATAGTAAAATGCGAGTGAATAACTAATTAGCAGCATAGCTTTGGAAGGATTGAATACCCTAAAATTGACACAAAATGACAAGTGATAATATCGAACGTCTTTTCTAAATAGAGCAATTCACGTGTGTGTTTTAGCGATCGTAAATGCTGCAGTTTTAGCATTATAAGCCAAAGCGTAAGACAGCATCTAGGCGCGCAAAACCCTTGACTAAGTTATGAAGAGCAGGGATAAATTGCAGCGGTCACGTGACCTCGGGCTTTCCATTCACTTACCGTTCCTCAATGTATTGCAAAATTGCTGAGATGCAAATCACATGAAAATCAATCTTAACGGCAGAAATATACCATAGTTTTTTTTTCAAGACTATCTCCTGTCATTTAGCGCCTTTCTAACTCATATCTTGCGGATTTACCTCACTGTCATAGCGGGTCACTTTTAACTTCAACGTACTGGAGTCACACACAAATTTGTACAATCAGTTCAAGTCGTGGTGACGTACATATGACGGATAGATTTGAGCAAATGCCAAAGGGTGTAAAGATTAATTAAGGAACAATCCCTTACACGAATTTGGAGTCCGATAATACAAGAGGAGAAATTTATGCTGTGGTGCAGGCTGCACTGTGTGGTCGCAGTTGCTGTAGTAGACTCCGTATTACTTGGTTCAGATAAACAGTTTCCCATACGTTACGTTAGCGGGATAAGGTTTCCAAAATCGGCCGAATTTTGCTGTTTTTCTCTCTTCACATTCACATAATGAACTCGTTTTGAAGTTCAAGCTGTAACTCAAGCATGTAATTGACCTTTTCTCAACATAAAGCCACCCAGCAGGTCAATTATTGGGTAAAAATCCTTCGGAGGCAGCTAAACTTTAAGTTAGCATGCGTCTCAAAGAAACACTTCAACTTTTTCTCAAGCCTTTCCCAGAAATATTTGAACCATACTCTTTGAAAATCGAGAATGAAAATTGGGGGTCACCGTGCTAATTATTTTACTGTAGAAATCAGACATTACCCACGTTATGCGTTATTTTCAATTCTAAGCACAGCACCAAAGGCAGGTAAACATTAAGGTTGTATGCGCCTCAATGAAAGGCTCTGACTTTCGTTCAAGCTTTTCTCCAGCAATATTTATACCCCACTCTTTGAAAATCAAGAATAAAAATTGGGGGTCACCGTGCAAAATTTTGTGGTAGAGAACTTACAAATTGCCCAAGATTTGCCGATATTTGCTATTCAAACTACAGCTCCGAAGGCAAGTAATGTTTAGGTAGTACGCGCCTTCATAAAAGTCTCAAATTTTTTTGCTCAAACATTTCTCCAGCAATATTTCAACCCCACTCTTTGAAAATCAAGAATAAAAATTGGGGGTCACCGTGCAAATTTTTGTGCTAGAGAAATTACAAATTGCTCAAGATTTGCCGATATTTGCTATTCAAACTACAGCTCCAGAGGCAGGTAAACTTTAAGGTAGTATGCGCCTTAAAAGTCTTAAATTTGTGCTCAAACTTTTATGAAGCAATATCTCAACTCTACTCTTTGAAAATCAAGAATAAAAATTGGGGGTCACTGAGCTGATTTCTATGCTAGTGAAATTACAAATTGCCCAATATTTGCCGATATTGTCATTGATTCAATTGCAGCTTCAGAGGCAAATAAATTTAAGGTAGTATGATTCTCAATAAAAGACTTAGCTTGCCGAAATCTAAGCTGTTGTGTTTTGCAGAAAACCCTACTATATACCATCCGTATTCAATTGTCCTGCAAAAATCATGATTTTTATTACCGTTATATTTGTATTGGATTCATGGTTTACGCAGAGCTTTTTGACGGAGTATTTGACGGAACCAGAGCGTGTTACGTCATAGAGGTCAACCAGGTCATATGCCTTGCTATATCGACTCCAATTTTATTAATCGAACATCTGCCAAAAGTGCCAATATCATTCCGTTACATCCAGGCGCGTGTGAATGGAGAACTTCAGCTGCGACTGTCGACGACGATAGTAGCACCGTTATAGTAAAATGCGAGTGAATAACTAATTAGCAGCGTAGCTTTGGAAGGATTGAATACCCTAAAATTGACACAAAATGACAAGTAATAATATCGAACGTCTTTTCTAAATAGAGCAATTCACGTGTGTGTTTTAGCGATCGTAAATGCTGCAGTTTTAGCATTATAAGCCAAAGCGTAAGACAGCATCTAGGCGCGCAAAACCCTTGACTAAGTTATGAAGAGCAGGGATAAATTGCAGCGGTCACGTGACCTCGGGCTTTCCATTCACTTACCGCTCCTCAATGTATTGCAAAATTGCTAAGATGCAAATCACATCAAAATCAATCTTAACGGCAGAAAATACATAGTTTTTTTCAAGACTATCTCCTGTCATTTATCGCCATTCTAACTCATATCTTGCGAATTTACCTCAATTGTTATAGAGGGTCACTTTTAACTTCAACGTACTGGAGTCACACCACAAATTTGTACAATCAGTTCAAGTCGTGGTGACGTACATATGACGGATAGATTTGAGCAAATGCCAAAGGGTGTAAAGATTAATTAAGGAACAATCCCTTACACGAATTTGGAGTCCGATAATACAAGCGGAGAAATTTATGCTGTGGTGCAGGCTGCACTGTGTGGTCGCAGTTGCTGTAGTAGAATCCGTATTACTTGGTTCAGATAAACAGTTTCCCATACGTTACGTTAGCGGTCTAAAGTTTCCAAAATCGGCCGAATTTTGCTGTTTTCCTCTCTTCACATTCACATAAATGAACTCGTTTTGAAGTTCAAGCTGTAACTCAAGCATGTAATTGACCTTTTCTCAACATAAAGCCACCCAGCAGGTCAATTATTGGGTAAAAATCCTTCGGAGGCAGCTAAACTTAAGTTAGCATGCGTCTCAAAGAAACACTTCAACTTTTGCTCAAGCCTTTCCCAGAAATATTGAACCATACTCTTTGAAAATCGAGAATGAAAATTGGGGGTCACCGTGCTAATTATTTTACTGTAGAAATCAGACATTACCCACGTTATGCGTTATTTTCAATTCTAAGCACAGCACCAAAGGCAGGTAAACATTAAGGTTGTATGCGCCTCAATGAAAGGCTCTGACTTTCGTTCAAGCTTTTCTCCAGCAATATTTGCACCCCACTCTTTGAAAATCAAGAGTAAAATTGGGGGTCACCGTGCAAAATTTTGTGGTAGAGAACTGACAAATTGCCCTACATTTGCCGATATTTGCTATTCAAACTACAGCTCCAGAGGCAGGTAAACTTTAAGGTAGTATGCGCCTTCATAAAAGGCTTAAACTTTTGCTCAAACATTTCTCCAGCAATATTTCAACCCCACTCTTTGAAAATCAAGAATAAAAATTTGGGGTCACCGTGTAAATTTTTGGGCTAGAGAAATTACAAATTGCTCAAGATTTGCCGATATTTGCTATTCAAACTACAGCTCCAGAGGCAGGTAAACTTTAGGTAGTATGCGCCTTAAAAGTCTTAAATTTTTGCTCAAACTTTTATGAAGCAATATCTCAACTCTACTCTTTGAAAATCAAGAATAAAAATTGGGGGTCACTGAGCTGATTTCTATGCTAGAGAAATTACAAATTGCCCAATATTTGCCGATATTGTCATTGATTCAAAGTGCAGCTTCAGAGGCAAGTAAATTTAAGGTAGTATGATTCTCAATAAAAGACTTAGCTTGCCGAAATCTAAGCTGTTGTGTTTTGCAGAAAACCCTATACTATATACCATCCGTATTCAATTGTCCTGCAAATATCATGATTTTTATTACCGTTATATTTGTATTGGATTCATGGTTTACGCAGAGCTTTGTATTTGACGGAACCAGAGCGTGTTACGTCATAGAGGTCAACCAGGTCATATGCCTTGCTATATCGACTCCAATTTTATTAATCGAACATCTGCCAAAAGTGCCAATATCATTCCGTTACATCCAGGCGCGTGTGAATGGAGAACTTCAGCTGCGACTGTCGACGACGATAGTAGCACCGTTATAGTAAAATGCGAGTGAATAACTAATTAGCAGCGTAGCTTTGGAAGGATTGAATACCCTAAAATTGACACAAAATGACAAGTAATAATATCGAACGTCTTTTCTAAATAGAGCAATTCACGTGTGTGTTTTAGCGATCGTAAATGCTGCAGTTTTAGCATTATAAGCCAAAGCGTAAGACAGCATCTAGGCGCGCAAAACCCTTGACTAAGTTATGAAGAGCAGGGATAAATTGCAGCGGTCACGTGACCTCGGGCTTTCCATTCACTTACCGTTCCTCAATGTATTGCAAAATTGCTGAGATGCAAATCACATGAAAATCAATCTTAACGGCAGAAAATATACCATAGTTTTTTTTCAAGACTGTCTCCTGTCATTTAGCGCCTTTCTAACTCATATCTTGCGGATTTACCTCACTGTCATAGCGGGTCACTTTGAACTTCAACGTACTGGAGTCACACCACAAATTTGTACGATCAGTTCAAGTCGTGGTGACGTACATATGACGGATAGATTTGAGCAAATGCCAAAGGGTGTAAAGATTAATTAAGGAACAATCCCTTACACGAATTTGGAGTCCGATAATACAAGCGGAGAAATTTATGCTGTGGTGCAGGCTGCACTGTGTGGTCGCAGTTGCTGTAGTAGAATCCGTATTACTTGGTTCAGATAAACAGTTTCCCATACGTTACGTTAGCGGTCTAAAGTTTCCAAAATCGGCCGAATTTTGCTGTTTTCTCTCTTCACATTCACATAAATGAACTCGTTTTGAAGTTCAAGCTGTAACTCAAGCATGTAATTGACCTTTTCTCAACATAAAGCCACCTAGCAGGTCAATTATTGGGTAAAAATCCTTCGGAGGCAGCTAAACTTTAAGTTAGCATGCGTCTCAAAGAAACACTTCAACTTTTGCTCAAGCCTTTCCCAGAAATATTTGAACCATACTCTTTGAAAATCGAGAATGAAAATTGGGGGTCACCGTGCTAATTATTTTACTGTAGAAATCAGACATTACCCACGTTATGCGTTATTTTCAATTCTAAGCACAGCACCAAAGGCAGGTAAACATTAAGGTTGTATGCGCCTCAATGAAGGCTCTGACTTTCGTTCAAGCTTTTCTCCAGCAATATTTGCACCCCACTCTTTGAAAATCAAGAGTAATTAAAGCTGCAAGCAGCGTTTGCGGGGCCCAAGCGGTGAACATGGTTGAAAAATCTTGCACTAATAATATTATGTGCAAAATTCGAGGTTGAAAAAGTAGGATTTTGAACATCATCTAATAGTTACTGTACGTTTCACTTGAATTTAATATTTACGGAAAAAATCCAATATGGCGGCCAAACCACGAGGCCGATCAAAACCTATTTCACAAACTTGAAACACATCACTTTAAAGATGGTATATGCAAATTTCAGTCAATTCGATGTTTGTTCGGGAGAAGAAGATTTTAAAGATTAAATCACGATTTTCGAAAAATCCAATATGGCAGCCAAACCACGTGACCGATCCAAAGGCCTTTCGCAAACTTGAAAGAGATCACACTTAAGATGTTACATGTCCAATTTCAATCGAATCTGTGTATTGGTTCTGGAGAAGAAGATTTTTAAAGATTAAATCAAGATTTTTGCAAAATCCAATATGGCGGCCAAACCATGTGACCGATCAAAACGCATTTCGCAAACTCGAAAGAGATCACACTTAAGATGTTACATGTCAATTTCAGTCGAATCGGTGTGTTGGTTCTGGAGAAGAAGATTTTCAATTATTAAATCACATTTTTCGCAAAATCCAACATGGCGGCCAGACCAAGTGACCAATCAAAACGCCTTTCGCAAACTTGAAAGAGATCACACTTAAGATGTTATATGTCAAATTTCAGGCGAATCTGTGTGTTGGTTCTGGAGAAGAAGATTTTAAAGATTAAATCACGATTTTTGCAAAATCCAATATGGCGGCCAGACCACGTGACCAATCAAAACGCCTTTCGCAAACTTGAAAGAGATCACACTTAAGATGCTACATGTCAAATTTCAGTCGAATCGGTGTGTTGGTTCTGGAGAAGAAGATTTTTGAAGATTAAATCACGATTTTTGCAAAATCCAATATGGTGGCCAAACCACGTGACCGATCAAAACGCCTTTCGCAAACTTGAAAGAGATCACACTTAAGATGTTACATGTGAAATTTCAGTCAAATCGGTGTTTTGGTTCTGGAGAAGAAGATTTTTAAAGATTAAATCACGATTTTTGCAAAATCCAATATGGCGGCCAAGGTCACGTGACCGCATGCGATTTTATTGGCACATTCTTAAGACCTTAGGCCATGCTTGCTATACAAAAAATTTCAAATCGACTAGACCCCTGGGTCTTCTGGAGAAGCCATTTTTAGGTTTTTGGAAAATCCAATATGGCCGCCAGGTCACGTGACCAATCGAAATTTGTATACCCAGGTGCACGAGATCTCATAGGTACCTATTAGCTCTGCAAGTTTCAGAAGTTTGCGGTAAGCGGTGTTCAAGTTCCAGGTCGACAAAAAAAGAGCGGAAGAAGAAGCAGTAGAAGAAGAAGAAAGTTGAACTCCTACAAAACCAATAGGGCCCAGCCGGTAGGCTTGGGCCCCTAAAAATTGGGGGTCACCGTGCAAAATTTTGTGGTAGAGAACTTACAAATTGCCCAAGATTTGCCGATATTTGCTATTCAAACTACAGCTCCAAGGCAAGTAATGTTTTAGGTAGTACGCGCCTTCATAAAAGTCTCAAATTTTTTTGCTCAAAAATTTCTCCAGCAATATTTGCACCCCACTCTTTGAAAATCAAGAATAAAAATTGGGGGTCACCGTGCAAATTTTTGGGCAAGAGAAATTACAAATTGCTCAAGATTTGCCGATATTTGCTATTCAAACTACAGCTCCAGTGGCAGGTAAAGTTTTAGGTAGTATGCGCCTTAAAAGTCTTAAATTTTTGCTCAACTTTTATGAAGCAATATCTCAACTCTACTCTTTGAAAATCAAGAATAAAATTGGGGTCACTGAGCTGATTTCTCTGCTAGAGAAATTACAAATTGCCCAATATTTGCCGATATTGTCATTGATTCAAAGTGCAGCTTCAGAGGCAAGTAAATTTAAGGTAGTATGATTCTCAATAAAAGACTTAGCTTGCCGAAATCTAAGCTGTTGTGTTTTGCAGAAAACCCTACTATATACCATCCGTATTCAATTGTCCTGCAAAATCATGATTTTTATTACCGTTATATTTGTATTGGATTCATGGTTTACGCAGAGCTTTGTATTTGACGGAACCAGAGCGTGTTACGTCATAGAGGTCAACCAGGTCATATGCCTTGCTATATCGACTCCAATTTTATTAATCGAACATCTGCCAAAAGTGCCAATATCATTCCGTTACATCCAGGCGCGTGTGAATGGAGAACTTCAGCTGCGACTGTCGACGACGATAGTAGCACCGTTATAGTAAAATGCGAGTGAATAACTAATTAGCAGCGTAGCTTTGGAAGGATTGAATACCCTAAATTGACACAAAATGACAAGTAATAATATCGAACGTCTTTTCTAAATAGAGCAATTCACGTGTGTGTTTTAGCGATTGTAAATGCTGCAGTTTTAGCATTATAAGCCAAAGCGTAAGACAGCATCTAGGCGCGCAAACCCTTGACTAAGTATTAAAGAATAGCCACCTGGTGTTTGTAGCTGACAGCTGGGGAAAAAGTGACATGGGACAAGTATGGATTTTAACTGTAACAAATTTTATTCAAAAATAAACACTGAACAGTATTAAACAATCAAGCAGGCAAGAAATTGTTAATGGTTGTTGATGGCAGAAATGTAAGAAGTAAATCCAAAGAGTAATGTAATGAGTAAATAAAATATACTGTATGGTAGCAAGTGTAAGGAAAATATCAAGCTAAATAAAATACTAACAAAAATGCAAATGTACTCTGATTGTAATGGAAAATGATTACAAAAATTGTAGAGTAATCTAAGGGCTAAGAGGCTAAGGTCATTATCACACTAAGCAAACTTGCGGCAAATGTAAGGATATGCAAATGATAATAAAGTTACCAACTATAGATAAATTGAAAGGGGAAGTTCACCAAGAATGATTTTACATATGTTCAGGAAGTTTCATTTCATTCATCAAGTCCATGTAATTTGAATCATGGAAAAAACTCTAAGCTTGGAGCTTGCAACATGTGATATGGAAAAGGCCATTTTCTGGTGTGTATGGCATTGTCCAGTCACCCAGGCTCAAACCAGGCTGTGTGTTGCTGTGCGTATTTACATAACTATTGTTGATACCAAGTATCCTTGCATAAACGATGAATCATGAGTAATAACATGTCCACTGTCAAATTTCTCTCTTGTTAGTAGTAAACAGCAGCACAAAATCTGACAGTGGAGAGTTCATCATAAGTGATTCATTGTTTGTACAAGGATACTTTAGTCTCAACAATAGTTATGTAAATATGCACAGCCTGGGTGAGTGGACAATGCCATACCAATTGGAAGATGGCTCTTCCATATTATGTGATGGAAGCTCCAAGCCTGGAGCTTTTTGCCATGATTCAATTACATAGAGTTCATGAAGCCCTATCGAAGTTACTGTATTATTTATTGGTTTTGTAAAAACTTGCGTGAGTATAAATGGCAAAATAGCTTTTACGAGGTGAATGATCACAAAGGTATATATTTCACCCTTTTGATGCCATAATGCCATGGATTTATGAAGACAGTGAGTGGTAGGTCAACGAACATGAGCAGGTCATAACAAATTTATCATTCAGTTTAAAATCTGTAATGATGGAAATATATAGTTCATCTCCCAGGTGCAGAGTTTTATCTAAATCTGCTCTTGTCATAAAGTGCCTTTGTAATGACATACAAAGGGAAATTAATGCATTGCATGAGCAAATGTTTGCCTCTGGATTCTATACTAAATTGTGTACTTCCTTGATGTGTACTACCAGGTACCAGAATTACTTTAAAATGTTTGTTGCTGCTATCAACTATACTTTGCTATTGTATATACTTAGTACTGCTAACATATGTACCGTACTTCTGTTGTCTCCATTTTTATCTGGACACAAATTACTTTTTGGTTTACATGGTACAAGTTACTTGGTCACCCTTGTTGGTTACATCAGTTGCATGTTTGTTGGTACTATTACTTTGTTGGTTGTTACTGGTGTTACTTTCAAGTGTACTTTCTTTGGTTACATTTAAATCATGACATAGGTTACTTTGATTTACATGATACTATGTTTACTTATCTTGACTGTATTTTTATTTGTCATATTATGAGTAATATGTTGAGCCACAATTATACTTGTATTTTCATTGGTTTCATTGCACAAGGTCCATTCATGGTCTTTTGATGTAGCAAACTTTGTAGTTTGCGCACTATCCTGTAGAGAAATAAGAAAAAACTTATTAAGCTTACAAATCAATAAGCATGCAACAACGAAAGTTTAAAATTACACTAATCATCATATAAACATTACATCTATAAATGTACAACAGTGAAAAATTATGGAAAAACATCAAAAGAAATATATATCAGCAAAACATGACCATTGAAGTGTTGGACATTTACACTTATCAAGAGAAAAGTTAAACCACAATTGATGAATATTCCTTTAAAATTCAAAATTATTCAATGATCAAAACCAGTTAGGGAATAAAGAATGTTGCTTTCAAATAAAGAAAATAATGTTGAAAAATCAGATATATCCAAGATACCAAGCGTATCACCAACATTTGGAATGTCTCTCTAATACATAAACAACTTTGTGTTCAAAAACTAACTCATAGAAATATAAATGAAGAAGCAGATTTAGTTGTCTCACTTACAAACACTACTAACCAAGTGTTTACTTAAATAGGTATACCACATGAACATGTTACGGCTTCTGAAAGCGCTCAGTGTGTAAGCATTTGGGAATTTTCGAAGCATTTTTTCTCATTTAATTTGGCAAATTATCAGCAAATACCTCAATACTTCAAGGTAACCCTTTCTTCTCAATCGTTTCCTGGAGCTTCAGAGTCATACGAACAAAAATGAGTGAAAAATTTTGATGCAAAAATCATGCATTGGCGAGAGTGGCCGCCATGTTTTCAACTCGCTATTTTTAGCCCACTGAGCCTGTGTATACACAGCATTCTATCGCATTTGAGCATAAGCGTAAAGAGACTGAAAGTATTCATACATAAATAGCCCAATGATTCAAGCTTTATTTTCGTGTTTTTCGTTTGAATTTTGGCCAAATAATCGCTTTTTTAGCAGGTTTTGAATTTTTTTAAAGCATCTAAAAACATTAAAAAGACTTTGAATTAACAAAAGAAAGAAAAAATAACAAATTTAATTAATTATCTACAAAATAAAAATATTTTTGACAAGCTGAATCATGCACCTCAAAAGCGAACGATCAATGTTTTGGACGAGTGTGAGTGATATTCGCAGGGATTCCCCAGACCTCTTGTTCATAGCTGCGGGGCTCGAAAACACAGTCAGTTCTGTGAAACGGGATGAAATTTTCTTTCAGGCGAGGCATTTCAAGTCACTCTTGAGAAAAATTACTTATTTATCAGTTGTTGTTTTACCGTTTCATGACACATTTTTTTGATTCAGTCACTTTTTAACCTGAAAAACAACGTATTTAGACTCTTTTTCAACAGACTTTACAGTATGTTAGTGAGTAGCTGCCGGTACGGCTGTCAAAATACTATCGTTTTCAAAGTACATTTTGAGTGAACTTTGTAAATTAACACTCTGAACCATAGTGTAATGTTTTGCTTGGAATTTTGTTGCTATTGAGGTTTATTCGTAGTTTTTTATAATGATTGATTAAGTTAGTTATTTTTTGTGTTCCTTTCCATCATCAGACATCGACAAGTATAAAATTAAAGCTGCAAGCAGCGTTGGCGGGGCCCAAGCGATTAACCTGGTTTCAAATCTTCCACTGTTATATTATGTGCAAAATTTTAGCTTGAAAACAGTCAAGTTCTTGTAAAGAAGAATTTTGAACATCATCTCACATTATCTGTTCCATGCAAAATACAATATGGCGGCAAAAACATGTGAGCGATCTAATTGCCTTTCACAAACCTGAAAGAGCTCTCACTACGAATGACAAAAGTGGAATTTCACTTCCATCAGTGTTTTGGTTCAGGAGAAGATTTGTAGAAATAAATTGCGATTTTCAAGAAATCAAATATGGCGTCTTAAACTGAGCACGGTGACCTACCAAAAATTTGTTTCAAAAGTACAAGACATATATGATTTAGATACTACTCAAAATTTACAATACGGGAAGGTTAAAATATTCCATCAAATAAATGTATTCATCTCTGAAATTTTTGGCGTAATAATTGCAAATTTGGTTAAAAAATAATAATTAGTCATATATTTTTTCATTTCATCTTTACTGTTTAAAGTTTGACTTTTGTATAATGTTTTGACAAAACTGTGAAAATTTAGAAAATCAAGCACGGTGATCCCCTCTTTTTTCTTTAATATTTGATTATTCTCATATGCTAGAATGCAAAAATTTTCATGTGTTCTTCCTTGTGTTGCTTTCTGGCCTGATCTTGTTTAGGTAATGTTTTACTGTCATGAGACACAAACTCTTCTTCAACTACAATGTATATCGGAGTCAGAACTATCTCTGTCACTGCTCACGTATATACTACAGTAGCAGGGCGGTATCTGATAGTGACAGTTGCCCATAGGAAGAAGTTGTATTAACTTTGATAATTTTGACACTATTTTTGTTCAGTTTATCATACAACTGCGTTCTTGTTCTACTCTCTACAGCATGTTGAACTGTCCAGTATTCAGCTTGCTAGCACAGCCTGTGTATGTGTACCACGTATCATTGCTGACAACTGACTGTCAGTCTGGACTCTAATCAAACTATCACCTAACATATTTATATATACAGGTTTTGTCGACAAACTGAACATTGTGTGTTTGAGCATGCTGTAGGGAGACAGCGGGAAACTATAGTTGATATATTAGATAGATTGCAAAAATCATCAACGGTTGCAGCTTCTGCCCTGTTACTAGGCTCAAGTTAGATTTTTTTACGACAATCACACATGTTTAGATTTTTTCGAGATATAAGTCATGGAATGTGACAAAATGGTTCTAGATTCTATTAAATTATTACTAACATAACAACATTGAATGACATAAAAATGGTATTCACTTCATTAGATTAGGCCTACCTACAAAAAAACTTGGAATCGGAAAATGTAAAACATAAAAGGGAACTTATAAATTTTCAAGTGCCCCCTGCAGGTAGAGCAAAATTTTCAAGTCCCCCCCTTCTACCCCCAAAATTTTCGATTTCCCCTTCCTGAATGAATACCTCCAGCCCCCCCCCCCCCACCTTTTTTGTGAACGCAGCCTTTGTAAAAAACCTGCAATCGCTATCACTGCTGTACTGTACATATCGCACTATAACGGCACGAAACCTGTTTCAGCATACCAGTTTTTCAAACGAATTATATGTAGATATCCATTTTCATAGCAGTTCAAAAGTAAAATACTCAAAGACTTGACAAATTTGTGCATGTTAGACTTTCGATACATTTGCTTTACGCTTGAATTTAGCATGGAGCTTTGGTAGCTCCATGAATTTAGCAAGCGATGCTCGGACAGCGCACAGCGTATCGATGACACTTGGGTCAGGGGTCATCACCAAAAAAGTCAGTGCGTATCCACGGCCAGGTTGAATCATGCCACGGATCGCGGATCGAAATCACGGATCATAAATCCAAATGTTCATGTCTATTACTTAAACAGAACCCTAAAATATAAAACACATAATTTTTTGATATGGAGAAACATCTTTTTGTTTCACTGACGATCAGTTAAATGCTCAAATATCGCGACAAGACTTGCGGATTTGCACAATATGAATGCGGAAGTACGTCGACTGTACTCGGCGGACGAGCGGGCGCCTTCTCTGAAAATCTGTTTCCGATATAACGTCACAATAGCTGAAAAATCTTGCGAATTCATCTTCAAGGAAGCCAATTCACACAAGTTTCTAACATCAGTAAGGATATTTGCTTATTGGCAGCTATACACCATCAACATTTTCGCCGTTCAGGAGTGCTCTACCTTGTTAAAAAAGCCGTATGCTTTGGCCGTTTAAATTTACCCATGGAGATCGCCATTGTGAATCTCGCCGCAGAGACTCAAGTTAACCACAGACCGTTGCCGGGAACAAACACACCTGAACGCAGGGCTACTTTTGCACTAATAAACTTCACAAATTAAGGAAGTACATGTTTACTGAGTGTTCCCACTGTAATAAGTTGTGCAAACAATTCTTCTGAACAGCTACACCATCAACTGAAATGGTCACACCTATTTAGACCCAGAACTATGGCAAGAGCGTCCAGCTTTGAATAGCAATTTTACCGACAGGCTGTGAGTAACAGCAGCCATTTTAAACCTAGTTTCCTTCCCAACTGACAACAATCAATAAACTATTTGTAGTTGGTAATTGCGGCCGCCTGCTAGCCGCATCGTAGACTGTGATTTGTGAATATTTTAGTGGGGTGAAGGCGATGTGAGACACCTGAGTGTGGTGAACGCGATAGGCGGGGTGAGTGCCATATAATATCCCGGAATCCCGAGGACACTGCGACATTGCACTTTGATATGATATCCGATATTTACGGCTATTAGACTATACAATACCGAAGTTAGATTGGCTCGACTAGATCTATAAGATGGTGAAATCTCCAATCTATATCGGATATTCACCCTCGATTTGACAGAATCTAGTATCGCTGGTATCGAAGTTACAGTCGGTCCTTCGCAGTCGGGTTTGTAAGGTAAGGTGATGAAATGTCCGATATATATATATATATATATATATATATATATATATATATATATATATATATATATATATATATATATATATATATATATATATATATATATATATATATACCCGCGATTTGACAGAATCTAGTATCGCTTAGTATCGAAGTTAGAGTCAGTCCTTGGAAGTCGGATTTGTGAAAACCTGTAAGGTGGTGAAATCTCCGATATATATGTCGGATATTTACCCGCGATTTGACAGAATCTGGTATCGTCTAGTATGGAAGCTAGAGTCAGTCCTGGGAAGTCGGGTTTGACAAGAAGTGTAAGGTGGTGAAATGTCCGATATACATATCGGATATTTACCTGCGTTATGACAGAATCTGGTATCGTTAAGTATCGAAGCTAGAGTCAGTCCTTGGAAGTCGGGTTTGACAAGAAGTGTAAGGTGGTGAAATCTCCGATATATATCGAACATTTACTGGCGATTTGAGAAAATCTAGTATCGTCTAGTAACGAAGCTAGAGTCAGTCCTTGGAAGTCGGTTCGACCAGAACTGCATGTAAGGTGGTGTATTCTTCGATATATATCGGACATTTACCCGCGATTTGAGAAAATCTAGTATCGTCTATTATAGAAGCTAGAGTCAGTCCTTTGAAGTCGGGTTTGGCAAAACCTGTAATGTGGTGAAATCTCCGATATATACCGGATATTTACCCGCGATTTAACAGAAAGTATATAGTCTAGTGTCGAAGCTAGAGTCAGTCATTGAAAGTCGGGTTTGACCAAAACTGTAAGGTAGTGAAATCTCCGATATCGGATATTTACCCTCGATTTGACAGAATCCAGTATCGTTCAGTATCGAATTTACAGTCAGTCCTTGGAAGTCGGGTTTGACCAGAACTGCAAGGTGGTGTATTCTTCAATATATATCGGATATTTACCCGGGATTTGACACAATCTAGTATCGTCTAGTATCAATATTGGAGTCCCCAAATCGCTGATAAATATCTGGTAAATATCGGCAATTTCACAGACCTTGTGTGCCGAGGCACAGGGCAAGTCATTCTAGTATGGTGTGCTATTATATTAGAGTCCCCAAATTCCCGATAAACATGCAGTAAATATATCGACGATTTCACAGATCTGGCGTACCGATGCATAGGGCAAGTCATTCTACTATTGTCTAGTATCGATATTAGAGTCCCCGAATCGCTGATAAATAAAGGGTACATTTCGGCGGTCACAGACCGGGCGTGCAATGGCACACAGCAATTACAGTGAAGTTAGATCAAGCTGCAGAACTTCATTAAACAAGGTGTTGTTTTAATAGATGTGTATCAGCGATTTTTATGACATTTACAGCTGGGCTTGATGTGGTCTTGTTTACATTTTTAATCAGGTACATGCTCTCAGTTACACAACACACCAGGGCCACTCCATGCATGTCAGATAGAGAAACATAAACAAATCACCACACCTTGCAATGTCATGTATCTTTCTTTTTTATTAGTGATGAACAAGTGAGCGTGTATTGAGACACCTACATATAAAATTACCCAAATAGCTTCATTTATGATCCTTGACACTCACATATCAGCTGTGCGTAGACCCCAGTAATTGTGCCCTGGCGGGACCTTGTCTCTTATTCAGTCAATCACAGCAGTCGGCCACCCCTTAAAGCTAGTGGCACACTCTTCTAAGTACTTCCGTGGCAGTATACTCGACAAAGTCACCCGGCGTACAAAAGCTGGTCGCCAAAGTTGCCTTAAACAAGGCGCCGATATTAGGGTTCGTGTGACTGCTAGCTGAATTTGACAGCGGGCATTGCAGTCTGTTGTGCCGTCTTTGACTTTCAAGTGTACAATATAACATACATCACTGATCGATCTTCTGACTGACGAGGTTTTACACTGCAGCCTTATGCACATTGTGGCGACTTAACCGATCCAAATGCCTTTCGCAAACTTGAAAGTGCTCGCACTAAGAAAGATATGAGTAAAATTTCAGGTGAATCTGTGTGTTGGTTTTTGAGAAGAAGAGTTTTAATGATGAAATTGCTATTGTCGCTAGCCTATATCCAATATGGCAAACAAACCACTTGACTGACCCCAACGCCTTTCACAAACTTGAAAGTGCTCACACTAAGGGTGACAGAAGTAAAATTTCAGTTGGATCGGTGCGTTGGTTCTGGAAAGAATAGTTTTAAAGATGAAATTGCAATTTTTCACAAAATCCAATATAGCGGCCAAAGCACATGACCGATCCAAATGCCTTTCGAAAATGTAAAAGAACTGCCACTAGGGATAATGAGTGTAAAATTTTAATTCAATCTGTACATTGGTTCTGGAGAAGAAGATTGCTAAGGATTAAACTGCGATGTACATAAAATCCAATATGGCGGCCAAATTACGTGACTGATCAAAATGTTTTTCTGAAACTTAAAAGGACTACCACTAAGGAAAATAAGTGTGAAATTTTAGTTCAATTGGTGTATTTGTTCTGGAGGAGAAGATTTTTAAGAATTGCATTACGATTTCACAAAATCCAATATGGCGGCCAAACCACGTGACCGATCGAAATGTTTTTTGCAAACTTGAAAGAGATCACCCTAAGGATGACTTGAGTAAAATTTGAGCTTAATCGGTGTTTTGGTTCTAGAGAAGAAGATTTTAAAATTAAATTACGATTTTTGCAAAATCCAATATGGCGGCCAAACCATGTGACCGATCCAAACGCCTTTTGCAAACTTGAAAGAGATCACACTTAAGATGATATATGTGGAATTTTAGTTGAATCGGTGAATTTGTTCTGGAGAAGAAGATTTTTAGAGATTAAATTGTGATTTCACAAAATCAAATATGGCGACCAAACCACGTGACCGATCAAAATGATTTTTGCAAACTTGAAAGAGATCGTTCAAAGGATTACATGAGTAAAATTTGAGCTTAATCGGTGTTTTGGTTCTGGAGAAGAAGATTTTTAAAGATTAAATGAGTATTTTAGAAAATTCAATATGGCGGCCAAGGTCACGTGACCGCATGCGATTTTATGTGCAAATTATGAAGACCTTAGGTCATGCTTGCTATACAAAAAAATTCAAATCGACTAGACCCCTAGGTCTTCTGGAGAAGCCATCTTTAGGTTTTTGGAAAATCCAATATGGTCGCCAGGTCACGTGACCAATCAAAATTTCAAGGGTCAGGTGCACGAGTACTAATTAACACCTACTAGCTCTGCAAATTTGAGAAGTTTTCATTCAGCCGTTTAAGAGATCTAGGTCGACAAAGAATCGGCAGAAGAAGAAGAAGAAAAAGAGGAAGAAGAGGAAGTAGTAGAACTTGAGCAATAACAATAGGGTCCCAGCCGGTCGGCTTGGGCCCCTAAAGAGGAAGTAGTAGAACTTGAGCAATAACAATAGGGTCCCAGCCGGTCGGCTTGGGCCCCTAACTAGCCCTAATCACTTTAATATACCAAATTACACAGCTATCAGACAAGTAGCTTTTGAGAACAATTTGTCTTAACCAAAAATGACAAAACTGTCTTACAAATACAAGTTTTCTCGACCAAAAATGACAAAATTGTCTTGAAAATACAAATTTGCATATTTCATGACAATTTCCACATATTCAACTATTGTCATCCCTGGGCATCTGTACATTAAAAACTCAAGAAATTTGCCGACAAGGAAACCTCCAACAGTGACTATAATTGCCGCTATTGGACAAAAAGTTATTTTCTAGTCACTGTGGAACTTTCATTCGTATTACTCATGAAAAAATGGACAGAAACATCGTCAAAGAAATCAACAAGTGGCAAAGGCAGGAGAGGTGAGAAAGTAGTAGGCATGGCACGTTACATAACACGCAAGAGTCTGTTCAAAGTCAATCTGATGGAGAAGAGTCTACCGAAACTGATAAAACTACAGAAGACACTGATGCGTCCACTGACTTCAAGTATTCATGTGAGGCGCAACTTCTAGACTGGAGAAAAAAATTGATAACATGTATATTGACCAACAAACACTTCTTGGCTGTGTGCAATGTGCAGAAGAAAAATGTGGAGATTTAGAAAGGTCAAGCCAATTCCTCCATGGTGAAGTAGAAGACGTAAAATCAGAGGTAAACTGCAGTAAAAAGAAAATAGAGGCACTACAAGAAATCCTAAAATGCAACACAGCCACACTTTCAAGCTTTAGAGAAGAAAATATAAAACTGCAGTGGTACAGTAGGTCTTTCAGTGTTCGATTTGGAGGTATTGCAGAACAGGAAGGTGAAGAGTGTGATGAAATAAAAAATTCATCATGATACAATTGTTTGGAATAGGAAACCCCTTACTAGAGAATGCTCATTGTACAGGACTGAAGAAGACTGGAAAACATCGCCATATCCTTTTAAAATTGTTATGTCGACCACAAAGACACATAATATTCTCGAAAGCACGCACAGCCTTGAAAAACGGGGATTTTGTCACTTAAGATCTCAGCCAAGCCGCGACCTTGCATATAAGCGAAAGTCTAACCTGTGATGCAAGCAGCGTACGAAGACAAGGAAAAAGTACTTTTTAAAAATAATGGATATTTACTTATAGACGGAAAAAGGTGTCCAAAAAATTAGTAGTATTAGAAAACAGTAAAGAACTTATTTGAAGTTAGTTCTGACTTGTTGGAGAGCTTCCTTTTGCACTGCAGCGCGAGCAAGATTACGGTACAACTTTTGGGGTCAAATTGGCCAAAAATAAAATCTCTGGGTTGATCTTATTTTCCTCCTTTGTTGTAAAGATGGAGACCTAATGTGTATTTCTGTATATGAGAAAAGATAACTGAATTACAGCCAGTCTATTTATAGCATGCAAAACTGCTACATAGGACGTGTGATAATCATCAACTGATTCCAAACCATTGCAATGTTGGATAAAAACAGAATTATTTTTATTTACAATGAACTATGTTACTCAACAAGGTTGTCACAATCAAGTTGATGGTTTTAACAGTCAATTACTATTTTCTTCTGCAATTCTGGCATTTGCCAGTCATTTCTACATTTCACGGGTCAGTGAAAGATTGGCAATTTGCGAAACACTTCATGCTATAACAAGAACAATGTTCAGAAACAGTAAACATTTTTATGAGTGCTTATGAACTCAATACTCTTATATCTAACATCCATAACACTACTATTAGTTTAAACATTTAGCTGAAAAATCTTTAAATTAACTTTGGTTCAACTCCTACATAGGACGTGACACAGCTGTGTGGAATTAAAACTTTTTAACTTAGAGATAATATATAATTTGCAGTATTCATAAACTGATCTCTTTTTAAAGCAAACTTGAAACTAGTCAAAGAACATTTCCATATCATATTTACTAGTTTCTTAACCATTTTGTGGTTTGTTAACACTTCCTACAGTATTAAATGTAAAATACTGGAAATGTAAATTACGCACAAATCAATCAAATACAACATGTCAGAAACTCATACACATCACCTCATCCACAATTTTTGATATTGTTATTTGCTTAAATCTTAAGATGGTTGTGAGAACAGGCACTTAAAATCTTTACGTGTCCCTAGTTATAAGTGGCCAGAGTAGTTCAATTATTTTTTTTACATTCAATCAAAATTTTAGATGAGCAAGTAAGAGCGGTTCAAAAACACAGAAAATTTAATAAACATATCTTAGATTCATTTTATTATTTTCACTAATGCAAATACTCACTCAAAAACCAACACAGAAACTTTATTTTTTCAAACTCCATAATTCAATTTGAGAAACTACAAGCATGCAGGTGTTTCAAGCACATTTTACAAAATTTGTAAATGAAGATTTGTAGTTAGGCTGCATTCACAAACACCACTGAAGGGGGAGGGGTCAGGAGAATTGACTGGTGGGCATGGGGGGGATTGAAAATATCAAGGACTATGGCAGGGCACTTAAAAGGATTTGGAGCCTTAAAAACAAAACTGTCTCTGATTGATATGAAATATCTGTTGAGTTGTCAATTTTAAGCTATAACGTTTGGCTAATTTTGGGATGGTTTTGTTTTGTGTATCCACTGCAGTTTCTTGTTCTACTCCCTGAAGCGTGATGAAAAGTCCAGCACAGCCATATGTGTACAGTCAGCATTGTTATCGTTTAAAATTGAATTCAAGTCCAGACTAGAATTCATTTGTCATCAATAAAAATGATTACGGTCTTTACACATGCATATACAGAGTATTTGCCAAACAGAATTTTGTTATTCTAGCATGCTGTTGGGAGTAGAACAAGAAACTGCAGTCGATACACAGAACAAAACATACTTGATTGGCCAAAAGGTACACCTAATGTCTCTTTTATACAAATATCTTACTTGAGTCCAGTTTTCCTGAAAGGTGAGGAAAGTCATCCTGTTTTCAAACATTTCTTATGTGATATTGCAAAAGGGACAATTAGCTGTAATATTGTTTACCTTCATTTGTAGTTGGCTTGTACAGAGATCATTATTATTGTTTATCAAGAAACTTATTACATCCTAAAAGTCAATGTTTAAGAAAGCTATATACTTACATCTTACAGATATAATAAGTTTTGTCAGGGAAAATGTTCACTATAGACTACCATGAGGAAGTGAGATGATAATTTTGCATGAAATTCTAATATTATATGTTTTCCACTTCTGTACTGTCAAACCCCCTTATTCAATCAAGTACATTTGTATCAATTGTTAAACACGTATAAAAGCACAGATTTAGTTAGTTTAGCATTGTAAAAAAAAATTATTCCTAGTTTGCTCACGTGTTGACACACGTGAGCATATGTCGCAGCGATGTCTGTCTGTCTGTGTGTCTGTGTGTCTGTCCGTCTGTCTGTCTGTCTGTCTGTCTGTCTGTCTGTCTGTGTGTCTGTCTGTCTGTGTACTCAATATCTCAAAAACGGCTCATCAGATCAGAATCAAATCTGGTACATAGATTCAGTATGCAAATGGCAAGAACTGATTAGTTTTTGGTGGGTGTGGCTTGCTTACTTTTTGCTCATTTGCATAATTAATGATTTTAGAAAAAAACAGATATATTGACAACGACTGCACACAATTTGATGAGACTCGCTACAAATGTTGATCACACCAAGATATATCAGCTGTGAAAGGTATGAAGGGGTGACATAAAAGATAATGGATAATTTGCATATTTAATGAACTTTCCTCATTAGGGATATATATCTGATTTGACTTGATCAAAATTGACAAAACTTGGTATGTATATTGAAGATACTATGATTTAACATTATTGAAAGTCATTACGCATTTTTACTTCATCAAACTCTAATTTGCATATTTAATGAACTTTTGAAATTAGGGATATTTATTTGAATTGACTTGACCAAATTGATGAAACTTGCTATGTACATTAAAGATACTATGATCTAATATTTTTGAAAGTCATTAAGCATTTTTACTTCAGCCAAATACTTATTTGCATATTTAATAAACTTTCCTAATTAGATATATATATCTGAATTGAGAACAAAGTTGATGAAACTTGCTATGTACATTGTGATATAACATTATTGAAAATCATTAAGCAGTTTTACTTCAGCCATACCCTATTTACATATTTAATGAACTTCACTAATTAGGGATCTAAATCTGAATTGACTCGACTGAGGTTGATGAATCTTTCTACATATATTGAAGATACTATAAAACAACACTAGTGAAAGTAATTAACTTTTTTACTTCAGCCAATTCCTAATTTGCATATTTAATGAACTTTCCTGATTTGGGATATACACATGGCTTTAGAATCAATCTGTGGTGAATATTATTCATTATGTTGATCATAACACTTTCAATGAAGTTGCAAACATGTGGCAAAGGTTAAAATTTATACATAACTGCAATATATAATGAAACACGTGAGCATGTTCAGTTAATATCTGGTTTTCTTATAGGCTCCAATGTCTAGTGAGTCAACATTTTTGGCGAAATTCCAAAATCAAATTTCTGTACACATATGCACTTGTACTTGTAACCACACTACACAATGAAAATTATATCAATTTTCATTTATATCAATTGCAAGCATAAAATTTCATGACCCTTATTAATGCTTGTGCAAAAAAATTTGATCGCATTGTAAAACAAATCAAGATGCATCTGTATGGTGTAGGGTAATAATCCTTGTGCAAAGTTTGAAAGAAATTGTCCAGGGCATGTCTGAGATATCTGCGTGAACGGACGGACTGATGCACGGACACACGGAACGGACATGACCCAATCTATAAGTCCCCCGTACGAACTAATTAGAGCTTTTTGGATGGCTTTGTTTAATAAGTCAACTGAACATGCTTTTTTCCCATACACTTGAGGGAATTTTTTCTGATTTTTCCTTGTTCGTTTGTCTATTTGCGCATGTTGTTGAAATTTGTCTCTTTCAATGTGCGGGGTATCAGAAACCGAACGAAAGAAAAATCAGTTATTGTAATGTAAGGCGCCAGAAAGTGCATGTTGCAGTTTGCAAGAAACCGGTGCATGTATATATAGTCATGCAAATGATGAGTTCATCTGGAAACAAGAAATTGGGTGGCAATGTACTTTTATCACATGGCTCACATCACAGCTGTGGAGCAGCAATTCTCATTCAAAAGACTGTATCCTACAAGTTATGCAAAGTTCTCAGTGACAGCATAGACAGTCGAGAATTAACTTTCTCGAGTGTCTACGGTGACAGTAAAGGTCGTTTATATAATGGCTGAAGTTGATATCAATGGTCAACGTTTAGTTCTTGTTAATATTTATGCACCGAACAAAGATATGGAGCAAATTGCCTTTTTTGAAAGTATTTTACAACTCCTACAGCATAAGTTTCTTTCCTTCCAACCATTATTGGAGATGATTCTAATGCTGTGTTTGATCCTTCCATTGACAGAAAAGGGAGCTCCAGGCACTGACATCCATAATTTGGCGACAGCTGAAGTTTTCAACTGATGAAAAATTTAGCTGTTGTTGATATTTATCGCAAACTGCATCCTTGTAGTCCTTAACATATAGATATACCTGGAGACGTGGCAATTCTGCGTCACACTTGGATTATTTTCTAGTTTCCAGAAATTTGGAAAGAAATGTTAAGGACTGCAAAATAATCTCTTCAGTGAATACCGACCACAGTTGTGTTACTCTGACATACAAGTATGAACAACATGCTGAACAAGGCCCCAGGATTTTGGAAACTGAATTTAAGTCTATTACAAGATGAAAAGTACATTCAAGTGATCAAAGAAATTATCCATTGTAATATCAATACATCAGGGGAGTTTCGGTGCAAACTATACGGGAATATCTAAAATACAAAATAAAAGAGAGTTCAAAAGAAAAACAGAGAAAGAACAAAATACTTGAAGAGAACTTATGGAAGTCACTTTATGATTTGGGAAAATATATAGACAACGATTTGATTGGCGAAATCGTCCTTGAATATGAAAGGGTCAAAACTAAATTAAAACAATTGTTGGAAAATAAAGCGAAAGGGGTTATGGTAAGATCAAGAATCAAATGGTAATCTGAAAGCGAAAAAGGTCCTAAGTATATTTTGAACTTAGAGAAGAGGAACCATGATAAAAAATTAATTTCAATTTTAAAAACTGATGATGAGGTGTCTATAATGGATGACAAAGAAATACTCAAAGAAATCAAGAGCTACTAGGAAAACCTTAAAACTTCACTTAACTCCACTTTTGATTCAGAAATGGCCCATTCTTCAACAATTCGGATGTCAAAAAATTGTCTGATAAAACGTGTGATTCTCTTGAAGACCTTTTAACAAAATATGAAGTTCTTGAGGTGTTGAAGTCGCCACCTAAGAATAAAACACCTAGTAGTGATGTACTCTCATCGGAATTTTATATTGCTTTTTGGGACTACAAGGCAGCAGCCAAATGTAAGCACTTAGAAAAGGTTTTACCTTCTATAATTCACAAAAATCAAACAGCTTTCATCAAGGGTTGCAAAATCACAGAATAACATACAGTACATCTTATTTCCGATATTCATTATTTTAATGCCAAAAATAATAATAATATAATAATAATAATAATCTTTATTACCCTTAATCATAATAACATTACAATTCAATAATGAATGTACATCTGAGTTGTGCTGTGATAAAGGGTAAATGGAAACGGAAAATAGCAAATGCTAGTCTAGTCCGTTCCCAAAGCCATTTGATGTTAAAGCAAGAAAACGAAGAAGAAAAAAGAAAACTGAAGTATATCGAGGGTAGTGTACATGAAAGTAGTGGGATTGCAAAGTAACCTAATTGTAACAAAGTAACTAAGTGAATAGAAGAACAACTACATAAATAAATATATAACTAAATAGATACGTTACGAGTAAGTAGAAATGCGTAAAAAAGAAAACGATAAGAGAAAAAAAAAAAAAAAACGTATATAAAATATATATATATTTAAATATGATATACATATATGTAAAGTTGAATATAACTCTTCATCACTTAAAAACAAAAACAAAACAAAAAAAAAACTAAGTGAATAAGAACATCTACATAAATAAATAAATATATAACTAAATAAATACATTACGAGTAAGTAGAAAATATGTAAAATAAAATAAAACAAAAACAAAAAACAAAATGTATAGTGAAATATATATATTTATATATTATGAATTACATATTTGTAAAGTTGAATATAACTCTTCGTCATGTAAAACACTAACCGTGTATGAGGAGACTTGAAAGGGAGTGTCTGAACGAACTTCTAGTGGTTTTTGTTTTAATTTGATTAGGTAATGTATTCCAACAGATGCAGCCTGTATATGATATCGAGAATTTACCCAAGGAAGTGTTGACACTTGGGACATAAAGGTTACCATTTTATGGCGTGTACTGTAGCAATGAGAAGGCAACTGACAGTATGTTGTAAGACTGTGTGGCAAGTTATTATTTATAAGATCATACATGAATGTACTGATCTGTAATTTATGTAATTTGTATATATCGAGAATATTAAGTTGTTTGAAAAGAGTAGCTGAGTTTGCTGTGGAAGTCACTGAAAGTTATAGCTCTGACTGCCATTTTTTGCGAAAGAAAGATACTATTGAGATGTGAGGGATATGTTGAACCCCAAACTTCAAGACCATAAGTGATGTGTGGTAGGATGAAAGTTTTGTATAGAAGAATAAGGATATTGCGTGGTAAAAACTGTCTCAATTTGAAAAGGATGCCAACCTTTTTTCTGATAGTAGAATTAATCATTTTAATGTGCTTTGACCATTTAAGATGTCTGTCCATGTGAATACCTACAAATGATGTCACTTCAACCTCATTGATAACTCTATTATTGATGTGTAGAGTACCATTCAAGAAAATATGTTTGTTATGATTTCTGAAGACAATGTAATTTGTTTTGAGGTAGTTTACAGTAAGTTTGTTAGCCCTGCACCAGTCCACTACAGTATTGAGGTGAATGTCGACAGTATTTAAATTTATATTAACTTGGTTAGCAGGGAACGTATGAAATAGATTGGTATCGTCAGCAAACAATCTAAAATTGAAGTATGTGGAGGAACGGGCAATGTCATTGATAAATAGTAAGAATAGGGTAGGTCCAAGGACAGATCCTTGTGGTACTCCACATGTAACATTAAGGTATGATGAGGCATTATTATTGACAGAGACTAGTTGGGATCTATTGTGTAAGTAATTTCTGAACCAAAGTAAAGGAAGACCTCGAATACCATAGTGAGAAAGCTTAGAAAGAAGAATTTCATGATTGATTGTATCAAAAGCTTTAGAGAAGTCAAGGAAAATACCAGTGTTACTTTGCCATTATCAAGTTGTTTGATAAGATAATTGATTAGATTTACAATTGAAAGTTTTGTGCTGTATTTATGACGAAATCCATATTGATGCTCATATAAAATATTGTTTTTTTCTATGTACTGAATTAAGCGTGCATTGACAATTTTTTCTAGAATCTTACTTAACAGGGGCAATACTGATATAGGTCTATAATTTCCTGGATCATCTTTTGTGCCTTTTTTAAAGATTGGTGTGACTTTGGCTATTTTTAGAGATTAATAGGAAGGGTATATTTCTTTTCTCACATTTGAGAGGGCTTTTGATTCTTTGGAATGGCCACTGATTGACAAAGCTCTCGACCTGTACAATTTTGGACCAGATTTGAAAAAACGGGTAAAAATTGCCTATAACAATATAAACAGCTGTGTACTAAACAATGGTTATTCAACTGGTTTGTTTAATGTTTCACTGGGAGTAAGACAGGGACGCTCCTTGTCAATGGCCTTTCATAATTGCTATTGAGTTGTTAGCTTCTGCAATACGTAAGGATAATAATATTTCTGGTTTAATCCTCCCTGACGGGAGTGAAAAGCGTATCTCACAGTTCGCAGATGACACCACTCTTTTATAGATGACAGAAACTCACTTGATAACGCTGTGCAACTATGGTAGTAAATAAATTAAAAATTGTTCATGTTTGAGTGTGAACCGTGATAAGACAGAAATGATGTTACCTGGAAAATATAAGTCAGATTCTTTCCAGGGCTATGTTGTCAGGCCAACAAGCTTTCCTATCAGACTTTTATGGGTCTCTTTTATATGCCACAACAAAAACGATTTGGAAGAATTAAACTTCCATCAAATTGCAAAAGCTTCGGAAAATGAAGAGCAATTTGAATGTTTGGAATTCTTGTAACCTCACTCTGAGAGGAAAGCTCTGTTGGCAAATATCAAACAGCCTCAAAGCTTACTTACATAATGGATGCAGTTTCTGTTTCTGTTTTATTACAAGCCAATATATTTTTGGTTGAGTTCATTTGGAAAAGAAAACCCGTAAGATAAAATGCAATATTTTGATTGGAAAGCCTGATGGGGTGGCTTAATTGAGAATGGTTGAATGTGAGCTACTTGATAAAGCATTAAAATTGTCAATTGCTTTCACCTTTGAAAATTGTAATCGTCAATGGACATAGATTCTGAAATACTACCGGTACTTTGGGAAAATTGGAGGTTAGACTACTGGTAAGTTAGAGTGTAATTATGACATTGACGTTTTTCCCTTTCACTATGCCTGAATATTACAGCGATATGTTTATGATATTAGCTGTTATGAAAATGAAATTATTTGGAATCATCAGAATATTTTAATCGATGGACATTCTGTATTTTTAATTGGTATGATAAAAGTGTTATGTACATTTCAGATCTACTTTCTCAGGATGGAAAGTATCTCACTTGGGATACCTTTGCGACAAAATATGACATTGACAAGAGTCAGTTTCTTAAATACCATAGTCTCATCAATGCTATACCAGAATCATGTAAAAATTACTATAGAACCAAACGTGGGTCTGTGCACGACCAAACTTGTCCGTTTGGTGATGGATCTGTTCAGCGAATTTATGAGAAGCTAGAAGGAAACAAATTTGTACCTCCCAGAAGTCAGCTTTACAATGAAAGGTTGTAAAAGGTTTCTCCTTACTGGAAAGTAATTGGGAGTATGATTAATACCACAACAATAGAAAAGAAACTGCGTAATTTTCAGTATAAAATTTTGCACAGAATTATTTCAACAGTAATTCCTCCATTAATTCATTTTCGCGATGATTTCATATGATGATCTGTGTGATTGATGTAAGAATATTGAAACGCTGGAGCACTTACTCTGGGAGTGTACAA
This sequence comes from Ptychodera flava, assembly GCF_041260155.1. Lineage (NCBI taxonomy): Eukaryota > Metazoa > Hemichordata > Enteropneusta > Ptychoderidae > Ptychodera > Ptychodera flava. The sequence goes on from NC_091940.1 coordinate 40,215,313, forward strand.
AAGTGAACAAATTTTGGAAGGAATTCGAGATATTTTGGTCAAACAATTCAAAACAGACACTTCATTTGGATTGTCAAACAGTAGTCCTTGGCTCAGATTTGGGCAATTCAGAAGATCTTTTTCTTTTGAATCGTTTACCTTTATTGGGAAAATACTTCATTTATAAAGCTAGATTTAATTCTCATCCTCTGAACTTTTGTTTATTTATAGATAAGATGGCAGAAGTCCGTTCTGTTGAAGGTAAAATTGCAAAATACAGGAAAACTATAAACAAATATGAAATAAGATGGGCCATACTTTTGCATTGTGAGTTGTAACCAGGCGTTTTTCTGTTATTGTACGATATGATTTTTACTGACCTTGAATTTGTCTTGTCTTTTTGTGTTGACTGTTGTATCGTTTTTGTGTCACTATCATAATAAAAAAATATTGAAAAAAAAAACTGAAAAAAGCCAAAAGTCACAGCCAATGGAGCTTTAACCTTCATCAACTTGAACGAACAGTGCATGTAACTTTTTTGCCATTTTTCCCAATAATTTAGTTCTCTGCAGGTAACTACATATCCACATTCAGTACCCCAGAGATTCATATCTTGTTCATAATAAACAGTATGGATGTGTGCTATGAATTGAGATTGTTTATAGCGATTGTTTAATACTATTCACATCTAAATTTTTGTCAATTTTTCACATACCATATACCTGTAGAAACGAAATACCCGGTACATGGACAGCCAATTCTCCTTCAGGTTTTTGAACGCGAAATTTCAGTTGATAAAAAGAACAAATTTGAAAATAATTTGAAAATACCAAAAAGTTACACATACCCTAGACTATTGACAAACCTGTATTTCACCACAGGGGCTCATAAGTGGCTATTTAAGTCAATATTACAGCGTATTTCTTTCTTTTTCAATGTTACAAATAAACCAGCTGAAGAGCACAACACTTGTGTAGCTGTCTTTTGTGTAGCTTGTATTGGCATGTATAGTGCGTCCTCGTAAATGTGACCTTTAGTTCCGTGACCTCCAGCCATGCCTACTTCCTGCCCTGCCCTAAACACAGCGACGTCTGTACGCATGGCCAGTAGGCATGGCCAGAGGAATTGGCTTGAGGTCACGGAACTAAAGGTTGTATTTACATATGATCACATTCCCCATCGAGGGCGCACTATACATGCCAATACAAGCTATTTTAAAAGGACCTCTTTAAACCAACACCTCTCCAAATGAACAATTTTTCTCAGTCCCTTGAAGGTTCTGTTTATCAGGTTTTACTGTTAATTGTGCCAAGGTTACCAGAAATCATCCACACTGGAATACACAACCATGATACACATCCAGCTACTACCTGTCCACAAAAACACACAAAAATCTAATCATCATTAGTGACACTACACCAGGCACAGCACCATACATGTACCTAACAATTGATCCCAGTGCCATCAACAGCGCCCTCAACCTACAAGACAGCAGCAATGAAGAAAACAAAACAGCTGCAAAATTCTACGCCAAAGAAGTCGAACAAAGAAAGTACACCATCCAAGATTCCGAAGCGGAAACAAATAACGAAAACACATACTCGTCAGTAAAATCAGGATCCAACTACAATAGAAGCACTCAGGATCTGGCAACTACCTTATCAGGCATGTTCAAACTGTCCAGCAAATTGACCATAAGTATTATGAACTCATCAGAAATGGGCATAACATCACTGACATTGCAAATAAGTTAAGATCGTTTGAATCAAATCTAAATCAGCAAAACACTCATATACAACAACTTCTGAAGATGACAGAAAAACATCACCAAATGTACACAGAGATAAAACAGATGCAATCATCACAGAAAGCAATTAAGTGAGTGTGCTGACTGCAGAGATGACATCAAGCAACTGGATAAGAAATTAAGTCTCTCCAAGGATTACAGGAAATGATGCAACAATCTCAAACCAAGGTGGATACCATCCTATCAACCAGCAGCAACAACAGTGACATTTCCAGGACACCATTGTAGAGATGCAAAAATGAATGACTCACTGCTCAAGGCTCAAAATGAACAGAAGCCAGAATGAAAGTGCTGATAAAGGAAAAAGAGGAGAAGCCTCAGAACAGCAAAGGGTAATATCAGGAACTATCAACCAACCCATTCGCACCACTCATGAATACAAAGAGCCTGTCCATGGGAACTCGTTTGCAAGGGAAGATGAATCATCTCAAGAAAAACAATGGAAAACACCCAGGGTAAAGTTTGTAAGAAAGACTCAGACACTCATTGTTGGTGACTCTATGCTGAAGGATATCAATCCTTCCAGGGTGTACAGAAATACTCATGTGAGAACTCTTAGAGGAAGTAATATTCCTCAAATCACAAGTTATATTCAATCTGTGTCAGCTTCCAACATAAATAATATTGTCATTCATGCTGGTACTAATGATATTGATAGTGGTATCCCTGTAGAGGAATGTGTAAACAAATATTCCGAGTTGGTTCAGGTAACATTAGATAAATTCTCAAAGTCAACAGTTTTTATCTCATCAGTCATTCCAAGACAAAATAATTCATTATTCCATGCTTTAAACACACAACTGCATAAAATGTGCAATATGCGTAATAATTTAGTGTTTATCAATCACAACAATATCAATGCAGCAACACATTTGCATGACAATGTTCATTGAAATGACCAGGGTACAGCTTGTGTTGGTGAGGAATATTAAGAATGTGCTCGCTCCAAACTTTGGTGTGAGCCAAAACCTTTTCAGGAGAAGACAGTATTTTCAACATCCTGTTAATCAGGTGGTACAGCAATACGGGGATGCAACACAAGGATTTCATAGGTCTAGAAATCACCCCATTTTGCCAAATATGTTAATACACCTCAAAGCCATAGGCAAATAATATCAAACAATAGATATGTGTAACTTTGCATTTCAGAAAAACAGCAATATACAAAGTTCACTGTCAATATCCTACTGGAACATACATGGTTACCAAGAGAAAGTTTCAAGACAGTGACTTTATAAATAATATTACTCAACATGACATTATTGGTATTGGAGAAACTTGGCTCACAGAGCAATTGAAACATACTTTTCACATTCCTGGATACTATTCTGTTGTCAGAAAAAAGAAAAAGCAGAGGGGTGGTCTTTCACTTTTGATAAAAATTACTATAAAGACGGGTGTAAAAATGGTTCATTCAGATGGGAAGATATGGTGTGGTGCAAACTTTCAAAAGCATTTTTCCGATTACAACAGGATATATTTATTTGCTTTGTTTACAATGCACCAGAAACTTCTAAATATAAGTCTGAATCATTTTCGAATGTTTAGAACAGTTGATCACAAAATGTAGCTGTTCTGGATCTGTCATGATTTTAGGGGATTTTAACGCCAGAGTAGGATTACTGCCAGATTTTATTGACAATGATTTCTCAAATCATATACCAGTTCCACCAGGATATTCTGTTGATACACATCTTAATCGCTGCAATATGGATAAGATTGAAAATAAGTATGGTAGAAACCTTATAGCTTTATGTAAAACCAACAATACAAGAATTATGAACGGCAGACTACCTGGAGATATTTGTGGAAATTTACATGTTACCACTGGAATGGAAACAGTGTAGTAGATTATGGTCTTGCAACAACAGACATCATCGATAACTTTGAGTATTTTAAAATACACAATTTCACAATTTTCTCAGATCACTGCAAATTTCTACTCTTCTCAAACTAACAAATTTTAATCCAAGCAGTGTTAAAGATACTGTGAATTTATTGCAAATGCCCCCAAAATGGAAATGGGATAAGTTATCTGTTTTCAATTACATGGATAGAGTAGCATCAGATGAGCTACAAAACATTTTGCAGAATTTTTGAATACTAATATTGGTAATAACAATCTGACATTAACTCAGCCACTAAGCATTTTAATGACATCTTAGATAAAGCCTGCAGAGAAAAATAAATTTAAAGAGAAAGAAATCAAAATGGTTCGACAAAAGCTGTGATGCAGCAAAAAGGGACCTAATAGCAACAGCTAAACTATTAAATAAAGCTCTATATGACAGTCAGTTAAAAATTATCTATTACACAAAGAACAAGTCATCGTTGATGACACAGTCCCCGCTTGTCCATTTTGTTATAATCTTTGGTGTCTAGGTAGCTGTGGTCTAGGTAGCTGTGGAATGACATTGATGCAACGTGTGCATCAGGCCTGTGACTTGCATAATAAAGTAATCTGAGGAACGTTCAATAAATGACTCATCTCTGCCGGTAATGACCACTGAAGGAACTTTTGATTACATCACACATAACGATGCCCTCACTGCCTCTAGTGTCATGATGGCACATACTATACACATGGTTTGGTGGAATTTTAGAAATGATATGGAACAGGTATGTTGTTGTAATCAGCCATTTCAGATCATATAATGAAACAAATTAATGTGCACAAGAATGCAGCCATATCACGTTTAAACAAAATCAGTCCATAGAAGGACAGTGACCTATGTTTATGTTTCAAAGACATAAAAAAATCACACCAAAATTGAAATCAAATGGCTGTCTATTGACCATATGGATCATAGCACAAAATTTAGACATGCATATGTATGCCATAGTACTTTATCTTTGTACCAAGTCTCAACAACATTGGATAAGGAATATTTGCATATGATTAAGCCTCAAAGACATGAAGAAATCCAAAAATGACCATCTGGCAGCGATATTGGGGAAAACGACAATCTGGCAACCATATTGGAACATGTCACGAAGTACATTGACATGTATATGTATGCCATAGTGCATGATCTTTGTGCCAAGTTTGGACAAAATCGGTGTAATGACCTTTGAATTAAGCTTCAAAGACATGCAAAATTCCAACAAAATGGCAGGTCTGCAGCCATATTGGTTCCTACTGCAAGGTTAATTGATACATGCATATGTATGCCATAGTGCTTTGCCTTTGTGCCATGTTTGAACTAAATTGGTTCAAGGATGTTTGAGTTAATGGTTCAAAGACAAGACAGAAAATCGCAAACAAAATGGCTGTCTCACGTCCATATTGGATCGTATCGTGAAATAATTTGTGCATATGTGTAGGCTATAGTGTTATGCCTTTGTGCCAAGTTTGAACAGAATCTGTTCAATGGTTCAAAGACACGAAAAATCGCAAACAAAATGGCAGCCTCAAGCCCATATTGGATCGTATCGCAATATAATTCGACAAGCATATGTAGGCCATAATGTTATGCTTTTTGTGCCAAGTTTGAACAGAATCGGTTCAAGGATGTTTGAGCTATGGTTCAAAGACATGAAAAATTGCAAAAATATGGCCACCTTGCGGCCATATTGGATTGTATCGCAAAATAAATCGATGTGCATCTGTAGGTCATAGTGTTATGCCTTTGTGCCAAGTTTGAACAAAATTGGTTCATCAGTGTCTGAGAAACGGCTCCGGACGGTCGGACGGACGGAAGGACAGGACCCAATCTATAAGTCCCCGCCGGACTTCCTCCACGGGGACTAAAAAGAAGTTTAAAAAACTTGTTAAAAATAAGAAATAAGAAATTGAAATTCTAGCAAACGACTTACACAAACTAAACCGTCTATATGCTAACAATTCACATGATATGTGGAAATTGATCAGTACTTAAAAAATAATGATAAAGATAATAATACTGGAGATTGTATCTCAGCAGCAACATCGACGGAATTTTACAAAAATTCTTGCTCACTTGAAAATGACAGGTATAATGATTTTCAACAGCAAATTATTGATAGTTTAACATCTGAAGAAACCATCAATAGTTTAACATCTGAAGAAACTAAGAATCAGGCTAATCAGCAGCTGGATAAGTCAATAACAACTAAAGAAGTGTTATCAGCAATTAGAAATTTAAAAAGTAAAAAAGCAGCAGGATTGATGGGTTTTGTATAGAGTTGTTAAAACATGGTTCCTCCTTTCTCTGTAAACCCTTAGCTAAATTATTTAATGCAGTTTAGATACATCCAACTTTCCAGACATCTGGAATACAAGCATATGACACACTTATTTAAAAAGGGAGATAAATATGACTCGAAAATTACTGGGGCATTTCTGTCGGAACTGTGTAGGAAAAGTTCTTTCTTACATTCCAAATGAAAGACTAAATAGTTTTTTAGATGACAATCATACTATTATAATCAAGCTGGATTTCACAAACACACAATAGATCACACATTTACCCTGAAGACAATAATACACAAATATATTAACAAAAACTTGAATAAGCAGAATATTTATGTTTGTTTTGTTGACTTTGCCAAGGCTTTCGACTCGGTATGGAGAGTTGGTCTTTTTCATAAACTCCTCAAAAATAACATTTAATGTTATTTTATGGCAAATTATACAGACTTATAAACACATGTACACAACACAAAATACACATCAAAACAAATAATTTTGTCTCGTCCAGCCTGAAAGTTTAACAAGTCATTGACAATGACATAGTCCCCACTTGTAACAGGAGTATTAGTCTTGATGGGGCAGGGAAATGTGGTCATTAAGAGTATCACTGGAGTGTATATGTTGAGATCTATGGGCACATAGGTCTATGTTGTTGTTCCCAATTTGAAACACATGAGGCATGTCTAAGTTATGGTTCTAAATCTGGAAAAAAGATCAGACCTCTAGCTGTATTGGCCAGCCAAGAAATACATATGCACATAATAAATGAGGTACAAGATGTGACATCTTAAGGTCCAATATCCTATCAAAATTGAAGGGTATAGAACTTGTGGTTACTGAGTTATGCATATATTTGTATAATCAAGGTCAAAGGTCAGCGAGGTCACATGGCTTTTAAAAAATAGATAAACACTTATTTAAGTAGGATAGTACATGCATCAAATCTGTTAAAGCTATACATACTTCGGACTGACAATTAAATCAAATGGTACTTTCAGTGACACAATTAAAATTTGGCTGATAAAGTAGCAAAATCTTTGTATAGTTTAAAAAGGGTTTTATTGCACAACAGAAAGATAAAATTTCCCGTAAATTTATTCAATGTTTTCATTAAACCTGTTTACTGTATGGCTCAGAGCTTTGGGGACAAGATTTCATAGATTACAAGAAGTGGGAGGAATCAGCAATTGAAAAAACTCACCTCAAATTTTGTAAGAACATTGTACAGTGTAACAGAAAAGCCTTGTAATGCCACTCTGAGGGGTGAACTAGGACAATTCCCACTTCTACTTGAGATCAAACTTAATATTGTTCAATACTGGCTTCATATTGTACAACTTCCACATTGTAATCTTGCTGAAGAAGCTTTTCTGGAGCAAATGGTAAACACACTAACAATAGATCCTGGTTTAACTGTTTAAGTGCTTTAATTAGAGACAATGGAATGACTTTCTCCTTGATAAGCTCCATCACTTAAACACCACAAAGTTATAACTGGACTTATGAAAACAAATTTAACAAACAATTATGAAGTCTTTTGGAAAAAATTGATCACTGATGTAAAATGGTAAACGAAGAATGTAAGCGAAAATAAAACATAATTTTAGATTAGAACCGTACCTTAACACAGTTACAAGGTGAGAAAAGAAAATTACTCACCAAACTTAACATTAGCAATCATGATCTAGCGATTGAAAAAGGGAGACACACTGTTCCAAAAACCCCAATTACTGAAAGATACTGCAATCAGTGTAACACCAACAGTATTGAAGATGAAACACACTTTTTATTAGTCTGTCAGAAATACCATTCCATTAGAGTTATGCACCTGGTATAGTGCATGGTGGTAACAGGCGGACCTGCTCCTGATTTTAAAGACTTTTTACCAGCTTTCAAGTGGCACTTTTTGATGAAAACTTCTCCGTGGATCTTTAAATACTCAAGGATCCTGTGAATGCTGACTGTTTGCACCGAGCACCTCCGTTAAAGCTGTACTCATGGCTGTTTTTTCAACAACTAGCATCTACAAAGAACAGCTCAGTTTTTGCTTGTGAACCATCCAATTCCTAAGGTCAATTCATATGCAAATATTAACTTCAGGAGTAACAGCTGTGTTCGCCAGATGTTGTATTGAGTAACATGGTATTCACAGTCTTGGTGTGTTTCTTTTTACTGCTTTACAACAACAAGATACACAGTGCTGACAAAGCTGCTGATCTTCCTCAGTTCAAGTTCTGTCATTTCAAGGTAAAGCTTGGTGCTCCTGTTTTGTATTATAGTAATCATGTGGCTACATACAGATCACTGCTTATTGATGGTGATATACAGCCTAACCCTGGTCCTGAGAGCAAATGTAATCTATCAGTATACTACCAGAATGCCAGGAGTATCAAGAACAAATTTATGGATATTCATAGTTTGGCTCCACATCTCTTGAAATTCGACATTATTGTTCTCACTGAAACATGGTTACATCACAATATTGAGAATCAAGAACTTTTTCCTGACCACACTGTTTACCGTCGAGATCGTGTTGACAGGAAAGGAGGAGGAGTTCTCATTGCTGTGAAACCGTCGATTTCGTCAAGACGTCGTCCTGATTTTGAAACAGACTGTGAAGTTCTGTGGGTTCAAATTCAGAAAAGCGACATGAATACACGTATCTTCACCTTGGAGTTTTCTACCGCCCTCCTAGTGATGACGTATCATCGCTTATCCAATTGGAACACTCGCTGTCTTCGGTCTACAGTGATGATAAGGACATTATGCTGTTGGGTGACTTAATTTGCCATCTATTAACTGGTCGTTCCCTTCAGCACCTACTTCATCTAATAACATTGAGGTGTATTTCATTGACAGTATTCTAATAATTTTTCTTTAAATCAACATGTTTCTGAACCAACAAGGGGTAACAATATCCTTGACCTGGTTTTGTCTTCATTTGAGTGCATTCCAATTTATATTGGTGAGAACTTGCTTGATTCTGATCATTCTTCTCTTACATTGAGTATTCCCACGTATAACCATTCTACCATTGGCTTTCCGACACACCGTAAATTCTATAATTTCAAGAGGGCTAACTGGGATGACATCAAAGCCGACCTCCATGCCATTCCATGGAGTTCTTTGTTGTCTGACTCTCTAAATAGCGCGTGTGATATATTCTATGACATTTGTTTTTCTGCTTTAAAAGATCATGTTCCTCTTATCCATGCGAAAAAACCAGTTCCACCATGGTTTGATGACGAGGTTTTTGACCTTTTGAAACAAAGGAAGCATATTGGAGATCTTTAAAGAAAAATCCATCCTTGCACAACCGTGAAAGGTATAATCAAATTAGGTCCTCCTTTAAAAGAGGGTCAAAGACAACTATGCTCTTTACATTAACTCAATTGCAGATGATATACCAACCAATCCTAAGCGTTTTTGGACATTGCTGCAGTCACGTAAGCGTATAAAAGGTTTTCCATCTGTTCTTACGTACAATAATGATTTAAAGGCGAGCTCTGATTTTGAAAAGGCCAATTTGTTTTGTAAATTTTTCAATTCAGTTTTCAATAACAATATTGCTGCTGATATTCCCGATGTTGCTACTATAATTGACGACCAATTTTCTATTGATATTGATGTCGATAGTGTCAGGAAAGAGTTGCTTTGCATTAGCACCAGCAAAGCTATAGGAAGTGATGGCATTCCCAATATGTTTTTGAGGGAATGTGCAAATGAACTTGCTATACCAATTACCATCTTATTCAATAAGTCTATTAAAGAGGGGATTTTTCCTGATATCTGGAAACGTGCAAACATTATCCCTATTTTCAAATTAGGAAGTCGTTCAAAAGTTGAACATTACCGGCCAATTTCTATTTTACCAAGTCTGTCTAAAATCTTTGAAAAGATAGTTCACAGACAACTCTTACATCATGTTTCCAATTCCATATCTACTAATCAGCATGGCTTTGTTTCAGGTAGATCTTGTATCACCAATTTATCTATTCTTATGAAAGATCTCCTCTAGCAGTTAACAGCAAATCACAATGTGATATCATTTATACCGATTTTGCTAAAGCATTCGATAGTATAAATCATAAACTTTTACTTCATAAGTTGACTTCTTTGGTGTCCAGGGCACTTATCTGAAATGGTTTAATTCATATCTTGATAACAGGCTACACAGAGTGATTATAAAAAATGCTTTTTCTGAGTGGACTCCCGTCCTTTCGGGCGTTCCTCAGGGTTCTCACCTTGGTCCACTTTTATTTATTCTTTTCATTAATGACATCTCTGATAATCTTGTGTCGGTTCGTTACTTTTTGCCGATGACATGAAGATTTATCGTATCATTGATTCGGATAATGACTCTTTATTGCTGCAATCTGATATCGATAGAATTGTCAGCTGGTCCGACACTTGGTTATTGAATCTTAATCCTACTAAATGTAAAGTTCTTACTGTTTCATTGAAAAGAAATGTTCATATTTTCCTTACAAACTCGACACTCATGCATTGAGTAGAGTCAGTAGCATGAGAGATCTCGGTGTTATTATTGACCAAAGATTAAATTTTTGTGACCATGTAAATAACATGATTCAAGGTGCTAGAAAGCTCTCGGTTTTATTATGAGGAATAGCCATTGTATTAACAGTGTGCACGTTTTAAAATTATTGTACTTTACCTTGGTAAGGTCTAAGCTTGAATATGCTTCTGTTATTTGGAACAGTATTAGTAAACACCAGTCTGATAGAATTGAAAGAGTACAGCATAAATTTTTAACATTTCTTCATAAAAGAATTACTGGTTTTTACAGTGATGACATTGACTCGTTGTGCAATATTTACAATTTACAGTCATTAAAATCAAGGAGGACTATATTTGATTATATATTTTTATACAAATGCATAAATGCAAAGTTTAATGTTAATGCTTTTAGCTTCATTTTTTAGTCTTCATGTACCAAGGTTTTCAACTCGGCGTACTACTTTGTTTCATGTGCCATTTGGTAGAGTTAATTGTGTTCGTGACTCTCTTTTTAGTAGAATTCCGAGACAATTTAATTTGCTTTTAAACGAATACAATGACATTGATCCTTTTTCTGTAAATTTAAATGGTTTTAAAAATGTTTTAAAACATTGTTTTCTCAGTATTTGTTAAAGTTTGTTCGTCTTGTCTTCATGCTTTAACTCCGTATCTGTATTTTTACTAACAGTCTTCCATAAATGGCCTCGGCTGTGGAAGTCATTATTAATAAAATAAAAAAATAAAATAAAATAAAATACAAAGTCCAAAGAAAGAACTTTTTTTAGTAAAATTGCGTCCCGAACGATACAACTGAAAATCAGCTTATTTCTCTACTAACAAAACAAAGAGTTATCTTTTAATGAACAACTTGCAGATTATATTTTTACTTTATATAAACACAGAAAATACCTAGTTATATTTATTATTAGCTACTATTATTATACCGGTACTGTATTACCGGTACTTTATCTTTATTGAAGAAAAATTTGAACTTATTTTTGTATCACACTTTTATTGCCACAAATGTGATGTAAATCCTATATTTACAAGCAAGCAATAAATATATTATTATTGTACTTGGGCCTCAGCCCAAGTACATTTGTTTTCATTCCGTGGGAAAAAACTCTGTAAGGTATAACCATTTCTGGCTGAGACCAGGGAGGGCAAAATGTCTTGGCCTCATCTTTCTTGGCATAATAAATGGCGTAATGATGTTAACTGAATGGAAGTGCTGCTCTCAGCCAGTCTTGAATAAGTGAGATGTGAATATTAATGCTTCTCTATCTGAGTTTTTGCCACAAAATCTTCTGAATATAATCAAAATGTGCATCGAAATGCAACAATTAATGCACCCTCCGTTTCCTAGGCGATGGCACGACCCTTGCTACACCCACTGGACGAGCCAAAGTGGGAGGGGTAATTTCAGTTTGGTCGAACAAGAGGGCTCGAGACCAGAATTTAACATTTAAACTTGAAACATGTTTAATCGCTGACAAGATGTGGACGAGTGTTAATCAAAGTAAAAATGTGAACAGGAAAGGTTTTATATCCCGGACACAATGAAAAACATTACGACTGGAAACTTTACCCCCAGTTGAGAATAGTAATGCCCACAGCGATGGAGAACACTTATCCTTGAGCTGAGAAAACCAGACCATCATTTCGAAATAGAGCTGCAGATTCGAGAAGCTCGTTCAAAATAGCTAGGTACACCCCATAAAGGGGTGGTTTCGAGTTTTGAGAGCAAATTTCGCCTCCTTCATATAGAAATCGTACGTTTGTTTTTCCAGGAGAACACACCATTTGACACAAAATTTGCATGTAAAGGGGTCGCCAGTAAGCACGTGGTCAAATCTGGCATAAGAAACAATATGAAATGTTGGGTAAAGCCAGTCCAAAATAAACTGATTTGAACTTTTGTGTTTTGTAATTTATACCACTGCAGTAACATTACCTTTTTTTGACAACATCACACAATGTAATACGTTTTGAAACTGAATACTCCGACGTATTCTGTGTCTCCTTTGCTAAAAAATACGGTATGCCGATTACCATATAAGGAGATGATGACGTCAAGACAGATTTGTACGTTTGGTCCTGGATGGTGCACGAAGTTTTGTCAAGGTAGCTTGTGTATTTATTTCTAAACGAAGGCCGAAGAATGTTATGATACTCTAAGCGAGCTGAACTCTAACGCGAATGGTTGGATAATTTGGAGGATGTCTAGAATGATCTCGTCTCATTAAGATTATTTGGCGGTCAGTATTGAATTTCAACTGCGTCACAAGTTTGCGAAATGAGTATTCCGTCGAACGGTCAACGAACGATATTTTAAAAATCTGGAGACATGGCACATCGCATTTTTATTTTAGTATTTTGTATTTTACAAAGATTTAAGAAGCAATGATTTTGTCGAAAATTCTGAAAAAATATAGGAAGATTTGATCGCGAACACATTTTCACTTGGGGTCAACTAGCCCTGCGTACGATGCTGTGTGTTCCGCTACAGCTAATCGCCCCGCTCACCACAGCCCTGCAGTGCAAAGACCCGTACGTAGGGTCGGTGACTTCAAATCCATTTTGGGACTTGACGTAAAAAGCCAAATTACTGCCGAAATACAGCGTTCTTGGGCCCAAGTCGTATCCCAGCCTACCTAAGCTACTCGATCGCTTCCAAAAATGACAGTCTTTTATTCACTTCTCGTAAATAACCGTCAATGTCGGCAACTCTCTCGCTAGCCCTGCGTACGATGCTGTGTGTTAGCTGTAGCACATAGCATCGTACGCAGGGCTAGGGGTCAACAATTGACAACATGGGTCGCAGCCATGTTGCCTCAAAACTTATTTCTGTCTGCACTCAAAACTCAAAAATGTCGATACGAACCTGAAAAATCGATGCAATGTTGTCAAATACGGATAGTTTTCAATCGGATTCGAACCCACAACATACGGCATCAGTCGCCTAGCTGAGAGACCTTAGACAGAACCAGTCGGCTAAATCTCCACTCCCAAAAAAGAGTGGTTCAATAGCCGGCTAAGTTGTTACAATTTTTCTGACTGAGACCTCTCAACACGTTGTGTTCAAACTTCGGCGAAATTTCAGCCTATAGACAAAATTTCATCTAGGTAAGGTAAATTTACTGAAATTTGATCGACAAATAATCCTGAGCTTGAACGTGACAGCTCGCCTTCTCTGGGAAGTCAAGCATCCAGCTGCCCATACACAGTTGCCCATATGGCCAGGTGTGTGAGATTGTTTTCAAGCGACGGCGGCAGACCGTACGGGGCTCTGGATATGAACTTACGGCGGTGTAGCTGTAATAACTGTTGCGTTGTTTTTAGTGCCCACGGACGAAGTCCTGGGGAGTTATAGGTTTGGTCATGTCAGTCCGTCCGTCCGTCCGTTCACGCAGATATCTCAGACATGCCCTGGTCAATTTCTTTCAAACTTTGCACAAGAATAGTACCCAACCCCATACAGATGCACATCGATTTGTTTCACAATGCGACCAAATTTGGCCATGTTAGAGGACTTTTAGTTTTCACCTCCATCGACTCCCATGTATAAGGCAGTCCATAGACTCCCATGTATAAGGCAATCCATAGACTCCCATGTATAGGCAATCCATAGACTCCCATGTAGAAGGCAGTTCTCCATTGACTCCCATGTATAAGGCCAAGAAAAATAAAAATTTAGTTTCTCATTCGTATTCATGTTGCCTAAAGGATGCAGTGACACAGTTTTTTGTCCCCACGGATAAAGTCCAGGGGGCTTACAGATTGGGTCATATCTGTCCGTGAGTCCATCAGTGAGTCCATAGGTTCACGCAGATATCTCAGACATTTTGACAAAATATCATGTGACCTTGGTGACCTTTGACCTCAAATATACATATTTGTCCATAACTCAGTAACCGCAAGTGCTAAACCTTTCATATTTGGTATGATGGGACACCTTATGACGCCACATATTCTACCACTAATTATGTGCATATCTAATTTTGAGCGAGCCAATAGAGCTAGAGGTCTGATTTTTAGTATATAGGGATAAGTTAACAATATAATTTGTTTGACAAAACGTCACGTGACCTCAATGACCTTTGACCTCAAATATACATATTTGTCCACAACTCAGTAACCACAAGTGCTACATCCTTCATATTTGGTATGATAAGACACCTTATGACACCACATATTGTACCTCATTAATTATGCGCATATCTAATTTTGAGCGAGCCAATAGAGCTAGAGGTCTGATTTTTGGTATATAGGAATAACTTAGCAATACAATTATTTTGACAAAATGTCACGTGACCTCAATGACCTTTGACCTCAAATATATATATTTGTCCACAACTCAGTAACCACAAGTGCTACACCCTTCATATTTGGTATGATGGGACACCTTATGACACCACATAGTGTACCTCATTAATTATGCGCATATCTAATTCTGAGCATGCCAATAGAGCTGGATGTCCGATTTTTGGTATATAGGGATAACTATAGGTAGAAATCTAAATATGCCCATCTAAATGTTAGACATCTACCATCGAGAACAAAAGAAATTTGCTGTAATTTGAATATTTAAGAAGTTTAAGCAATTTCCACTATAAATAAAGAACCCCTGCCTCAAACTCCACAAAAGTTGCTAGACATATTTTGCCGTTGTCATGCCATTGCTTCGTTTAATAACCAGTTAATCAAATGCCTAATTGACAGGAGGAAATTCAAGACCATATTTGAATAGTAGTATATATTGTCCTCAAAATTACTCTATCACGGCCAAGTACTCATTGCCTTCAGCAATACTGCCTTGTTATTATTATTATTATTAACCATCACAAATTCCAACAAGTTGCAAAAGTAAGTCTTCATCATCATCAACATTTGTTGTACATTGGCCAAATTAATAGCTGAAGTAAACTAAACAGACACATTTCCATCTCACAGCATCATCAACTGTGTTTTCCTCTACCATTTAAATAACCGCCATCATTCACTCTTTCAGAGTGACAAATCAAAAAAAATGTCCAAATCAATGTATGCCAACAATCCTTAATAAGTTCATATTTAACACTTGTAGAATTGCTACAAAATTAACAATTACAAAGATTCACTTTTTCTACCCATTAGCATACTACTACCCCTGTCATGAACCTGTTGTAAACCACGTGTGCACATTCAGTTCACATCTGGTTGTTTTAAATGTCAACCATAATTTCTTGTTCAACTCCACAAGGATTGTTTCAACACTCACTATATACCGTAGCTTGTCAACGGCCATACATGAGTGAAATGCACTGTTATTGTCTACATATGAATTTTAGTCAGGCAAGAATTCACTTGTCAAACAAGGCAGTTTTGCACATGTACAGGCTGAGCTGAAAAAGCTAAGTACTGCCGTACATCAATATGCCTTAGGGAGTACAAGAAATCAGGGATGGCATTTAAAACATTTGATGGTGGTTTGGCAAGAATAGTAATTGTTGACTGATCCAAATTGTGGATATTAGATATTCTAGTGTGCTGTGTAGTCTTCAATTTCCTTGGGAGTGGATGGGAATAAACCAAGACCCATATTAATCAAAAACATGCTTATCTGAGGATACTATACAAATTCCCCCAATGATGGTTTCTCTAGTACTACTCAAGGGAGATGAGAAACTGTGCCAAACCTGATGAGACAATATGAGGTTGTGAAATACATCAATATCACTTATTTACAAATAAGAAAGTGGTTACAGACAAGACATAAACTTTCTCAATTGAAACAAAAGAAATTAACACAGTGATGTGTCAAAGGTATACATACCAAAGAACCAATGGATCATGGGAAGATGTCACAGCTGTTTACAAAGTTGGTGAAGCCTGAGTAATACACTGAGTTGGTGGTGCTTGTACAAAACATTTTTGACATCTGTGAAAACAATGATAGTGGTAGCTAATTAGAAGTCTGAAGAAACATGAAAATTTATGATTGTAAAGTCAGAAAATCATAAGAGATTTTATATTCAATTGAAAAAAGATATTAACAATTATAGTGGTAGCTAATTGGAAGTCTGAAGAAACATGAACATTTATGATTGTAAAGTCAGAAAATCATAATCGACGCTGCGACATATAAGCTCACTTGTGTGAACACGTGAGCTAAAATGAAGAAGGAGAATAAGCTTTATTAAGATTCTCAAGATGTGTCAATAAATATCATTTCAAAATCTGAATGGAATATTAAATATTGTTTTTTTCTCTAAATTGGCAATTGGGCTCACTTCTTGTAAGTCTCTGAATTAAAAAAAAATTCTACCAGTACCCTTAGCGACCAGGCGTCTTGAATTTTTGTTTTACTGAGAATTGCCAGAGTCTATATGGCACGTAGAAATCAAAATGGCCCGAGTCTACTGCCATGAAATCGAATGGCCAGAGTCTACGGCCATGTAGAAATCAACATGTCCAGAGTCCATGGCCATGTAATCAAAAGGCCTGAGTCTACAGCCATGTAGAAATCAAAATGGCCAGATCTCAGTCTACGGCCATGTAGAAATCAAAAATGTATGGCCATGAAATGAAATGGCCGGAGTGTTCGGGCCATGTTGAAATCAAAATGGCCAAGGGATGACACAGACCTATAAATCCTGAGTATATATCCTGAGTAAAACAGAGAAGACAAGCAAAGAGAACTAAGAGTTTCTTGATCAAGAACAAAATCTGTGTCTCTCTCCACAAACAATATTACAGCTTTGTCCAAGTACTAAGCTTTCTGTACAATTATACAAGCATGTCATTGAAAGGACACATAACTTTCACCGATGACCTGAAGGGGCATGATATTCACAGTTTAAGTAGAGAACACTGAGATAACAATATACAAAAATGAAATATTGTCCTAACACATCAGGGACTTAGGCTATGTTCACTAAAAAGGTGAGGGAGGGCTGGAGGAATTCAGGGGGACTTGAAAGTTTTGGGGCGGTAGAAGGGGGACTTGAAAGCTTTGCGTTGCCTATACATGTAGGGGGACCCACAAATTTTTTAATTCCCTTTTACTTTTTTATTTTCCAATTCCAAGCTTTGGTAATTTAATGAAAACTGAATAACATTTAAAGGTCATCAAATTGTTTTTATGTTAGTAATAATGAAAAGAAATCTAGAACCATTTTGTCACATTTCATGACTTTATCTCAAAAAATCCAAATATGTATGATTTTTCATAAAGAAACAATGGGCATTAGTAGGACCGTTCAGTTGTTACGGCCTGGGGGGGGGGGGGGCGCGGCAAAATCTTGTCGCCGGTGTCAAAAAAATATAGACCCCCCTGCATTTAACGTGAAAAAAAGACGACCCCCCCTCCTTTTGTCAGACAAAAAAATTTGATGACACCCCCCCCCCCCTGCTGAAAAATAACCAAAACCCACATGTCAAATTTGGTTTGGCACGGTTTGGATTTGAACTCCGGTACGCTATGCACTTTATCCATGTAGCAGAGATGCCAGTGCACAAACTTCTCAGCCACAACCATGCAAACGTCTGTTAATTAGGACAACTGTAAGGCAATGTTTAACTTCATTTCCATAGACAACTTATATCCATCACACTGTTATGCAAATTCCCCTTTTTGTCTCAGTGCTACCATTGTGGGTTGCGAGCATGTAAATGGTCTTTCAAAGATGAGATAGGCACTTAACCATCTACTAATTTATATGAATTGGCCGCCGAAGGCAGCCCACTGCTTATTGTAGTGGGTTGGCAAAGTCCGGGCCTGTCGGTAAAGAGAGTCATGGGTCACACGTCGATCATGACCATTGCATGAAGTAAACCTATTTATTGTAGTTGGCCGCCGAAGGTGGCCCGCCGGTAAGAGGGTCGATCATGGCCATTGCATGAAGTAAACCTAATTGGAGTGGGCCACCAAAGGCATATCCACCCGTTAAGAGGGTCATGGCCATTACATAAAATCAATTTATTGTAGTGGGCCGCCGAAGACGGCTGGCCAGTAAAAAGGGTTGATCATGGCCATGGCATAAAGTGAACTTTATTGTAGGTATTATGTTTTTGAAAATGTGGTGACCCCCCCTTTTCCTACCAGTGAAAAAG
Source organism: Ptychodera flava (assembly GCF_041260155.1). NCBI lineage: Eukaryota > Metazoa > Hemichordata > Enteropneusta > Ptychoderidae > Ptychodera > Ptychodera flava. Next base: position 40,233,882 of record NC_091940.1, read on the forward strand.
CGATGACCCCCCCCCCCCTTTGCGGATTCCAAAATTAGAATGACACCTCCTGGATTTTGCCCCCGACCCCCCCCCCTCCCCCGGCCGTAAAAACTGAACGGTCCCTAACGGGGGCAGAAGCTGCACCTGTTGATAATTTTTTCCATATTCATTTGCAATGTATCAACTACAATTTCTTGTAGTCTCAATACAGCATGCTGAAAAAACAGTATAGCCTGTATGAGTGATAATTGAATTAGAGTAAAGACTAAAGTCAATTTTGTCAATGATGCAATGCACAGTACACATAACACAGACTGTGTTGAAAAGCTGAATACTGGACAGTTCAACATGATTAGGGAGTAGAACAAGAACACAGTTGTATAAACTGAACAAAAATATTGTAAAAATTATCAAAGTTAGGGACTTGTCACGTTTTTTGCAGGGGGTGGATAATATTTTGCCGACATCAAAAAAAAATGGCTGACCCTCCCTATTCCAACTTTAGAAAACATTAACCCCTATTCCAAATTTTAAACATTCAAACATTCTTTGTTTTAATGAAATTGATGTCATGTCAGTTGTAAGATAGGAATTTCAAAGTGTCAATATTTGAATGAGCTGTGAACACTTTCTATGCATATTATAAACCAGATGTCCAGAACTGTTGTACATAAATTGATGTCAATCGTTACCCTTTGAGCACCAAAGTCAATTTTTTGCCACCTGTATAAAATGTACCAAAGTCAATTTTTTTCAGATTTTTGCCACAATTTTGATAAGAAACTGTAGCAAATGAAATATGATGGTTATTGGGTCCAAAATTATCACGAAAATTTACAGACGAATTCATAAAATTGTGAAATGTTGCACTAGAATTTTGGTGGGAAAAAATTTCAGCACTCAAAGGGTTTAATATCAAAGAGAGAAGAGCGGTAAATCAAAAACTCTGATGGGTGTTCAGACTTGCCAGCCATCCAATTACATCTCCAAGCCATAGGGAGTTGTTTTATAAGTTGCAGGGCAGTGTCTGAGAGGAGCTTTCTTGATGTAATAGGTAAACAGGTAATGATGACAAAAACTGCCTTTTGTTAACTATTATTTTAGTCTTGAACAAAGCACCTTTTATGGTAAACCTGTGGCACAAAGGAAAATAGTTACATCAATGCAGAATGACAAATATCTTGTCATTTTTCTCTTTGTAAACTATTTCACTGTATCAAATATATTGTGATATACCGGTATTAGTGTATGTTGCTTTCTTATACTGAATTCTCATAGCCTGATGATAGAGAAACAGAAAAGTATCAGGAATTTGTCATGCTTTTCTAATGAACTGCAGATTTCATAATGATTAGTAATACTATACTTTGCAAAACAGACTTTCAATTTCAATTTGCAAACATCAAGATATCTCTGACATATAAAGTAACCGCACCTGAAAGGTGCGCCAAAAAATATTAATCATCCAGATATCTCTGATGTATGCCTGATATATAAAAGTCATGCAACCGCAGGGCATGCTGAAAAATGTCTGATATATTAAAGTCACACACCCGAAGGGTGTACTGAAAATATGTCTGATTATTAAAGTTATGCGCCAAAAGGGTGTGCCAAAAACACAGTTGAATGATGAAATTCGTGGCTGGCATATCTTAGGCAAAATGAACCCATGTCAAAATTCAAAAAACACAATAACCCCCCCCCCCCCCCCCCCCCCAAATCACCAAAGTCAAAACAGGGTAACAGAGACTTGAAAGTTATCAGAGATTTTTTAATTCTGGCAGAGAAAAAGATGGGGTCACATGATTCTGATAACTTTTCAAATTTTCATTCTCATTGTAAAATAATGCAACAGTAAAACTTTGAACAGTAGAACTAATTTAAATGCAAAAATGTGGAGATTTGGAGTGAAAAAATTCATTGTTTAACAAATTTGCCATTATTACACGAAACATTCCATATATTAAAACATTCATTTTATGGAATATTTTAACCTACCGTAGCTTCAAGTATTGTCATTTTGAGTATCATCTATTAAGTCATATATCTTGTACTTTAAAAAACAATTTTGCTCGGTTACTGTGCTCAGTTTTTCACAATTTTGCAAATAATCCTTAACAATTATGCGGCTATATTATAACTAAGGGGACTTAAAAATTTTGATCATATGGACGAGAGACTTGAAATATTTCATGGGTATGAGGCGATTTCAATTGTGATTCCTCCAGGCCCCCTCACCATTATTTGCGAATGCAGCCTTATGTTATTACTCTAACAGTGTTCTCACCAGAAAAAAATATTGTGGGAGATTTTGTCCTACTGACCTAAAACAGCGGGACAACAGATGATTTTTGTGAGACAAGATAAATATGTTAAACAGTCAAACCGCAAATACGAACCTTTTCTATGCTTGGAAAAAATAAAGGACTCAACGAATCATTAATCCTAACAACTTTTTATAAACACTCAGTAAACACATCAACAGATATTGAATATCAGTGCCTTTTAATTAGTCCCCACGGACACCGTCCGGGGGGACTTATAGGTTTGGTCATGTCCGTGCGTGCGTGCGTCCGTCCGTGCGTGCGTGCGTGCGTCCGTCCGTTCACGCAGATATCTCAGAGATGCCTGGAGCGATTTCATTCAAACTTGGTACAAGGATTACTTCATATGTCATACAGATGCACGTCAATTTGTTTTGTGATACGATCCAATATGGCCGCCAGGCGGCCATTTTATTACGATTTTTTCATGTACAGAGCCATTACTCAGGCACGTTTCAACCAATTTTATTCAAAGTTGGTACAAGGACATTGACCAATGTCATAGATATGCACATCAATTTGTTTTGTGATACGATCCAATATGGCCACCAGGCGGCCATTTTATTACGATTTTTTCATGTACAGAGCCATTACTCAGGCATGTTTCAACCGATTTTATTCAAAGTTGGTACAAGGACATTGACCAATGTCATAGATATGCACGTCAATTTGTTTTGTGATACGATCCAATATGGACGCCAGGTGGCCATTTTATTACGATTTTTCATGTACAGAGCCATTACTCAGGTACGTTTCAACCAATTTTATTCAAAGTTGGTACAAGGACATTGACCAATGTCATAGATATGCACATCAATTTGTTTTGTGATACAATCCAATATGGCCACCAGGCGGCCATTTTATTACGATTTTTTCATGTACAGAGCCATTACTCAGGCATGTTTCGACCGATTTTATTCAAAGTTGGTACAAGGACATTGACCAATGTCATAGATATGCACATCAATTTGTTTTGTGATACGATCCAATATGGCCACCCAGGCGGCCATTTTATTACGATTTTTTCATGTACAGAGCCATTACTCAGGCATGTTTCGACCGATTTCATTCAAAGTTGGTACAAGGACATTGACCAATGTCATAGATATGCACATCAATTTGTTTTGTGATACGATCCAATATGGCCACCAGACGGCCATTTTATTACGATTTTTTCATGTACAGAGCCATTACTCAGGCATGTTTCGACCGATTTTATTCAGAGTTGGTACAAGGACATTGACCAATGTCATAGATATGCACATCAATTTGTTTTGTGATACGATCCAATATGGCCGCCAGGTGGCCATTTTATTACGATTTTTTCATGTACAGAGCCATATAACTCAGGCATATCTCAACCGATTTTATTCAAAGTTGGTACAAGGACATTGACCTATGTCATACATATGCACGTCAATCTGTTTTGTGATACGATCCAATATGGCCACCAGACGGCCATTTTATTACGATTTTTTCATGTACAGAGCCATTTCTCAGGCATATCCGCATGTTTCGACCAATTTTATTCAAAGTTGGTACAAGGACATCGACCAATGTCATAGCTATGCACATCAATTTGTTTTGTGATGCGATCCAATATGGCCACTGTGCGACCATTTTGTTACGATTTTTTTCATGTCCTGAACCATAACTCAGACATGTATCAAGCGAATTTATTCAAAAGTATTTTTATCACAGACCTAATGAAGAGGACTCTACTGAGGACCTGTAATCAAAATACCCATTAACAAGTGGGGACTGTGTCATCAACGATGACTTGTTCTATGGGACTTTTGTTCTTTCCAGTGTGAAAGTGCACTGATAAAGTTGAACTTTTCCATTTTGGGGCCCTCTAACCATAATAGTTGCTAGAGTGTTCAGCACCAAGTTGATTTCTGTCATAAGTTATGTTGTTTTGCACACTAAATCCCCTTTCACAGTAAGCAGAATGAACTGGCACAATCAGTGCTATGGCATCTATTTAGATTAGGAAACATATCCCTATGACGTTAATAAATAATCATCACATTTTGATGTGAAATTTCAGTCGCCAGCCAAAGCTACAAATTTTGCTGATTGATCAAAGCATGGACATAAAAAAAGACATCTTCCATGTTCTCACATAAGAGTTTGCAATGGTCGAATGATCGCAGATTTGAAATGACTGGGAATGACACCAAATGTTAGTGATGCATTAAAAAGATGCATAATGAACGTGCGAGAACATAGGCAAATTTCTTGATATAGTTTGTTGGGAGAATGTCCAGATTGCATGATTTTGGAGCTGCCTGCTCAATAAGATACATACCTGATGCACGGACACCTCACTGAAAGTTGGTAAATTATGAGATGGTAAGGTGTTGCCGGTGTCGGTACTGTAACTAATGAGGCCTTCACGAAGTTTGGCGAACTTTGGAGTTGAAATAGCTCAGGAATCTAGATGGTAGTTCCTTCAATGGAATCTCACTGAGTAGAGCTTTAGCGTTGATTACTTTGTATCAGATAACTCAGAGACGATCTTAAACAACTTCTTGTTATTTGCCTCTTGGATGCGAGCGCGATGGTAGTCAGCCTTTAATTCGTCACAGCGGCGAAAATATTCGATTCGCTTTATCAGAAAATCTGCCGATCAATCTCAAGCTTTGTCGAGCGATAGTAAATTTGACTCCAGCCTTCTCACATTCTTTCTTAACATCAGTAGCTCTTCGCAGTACCATGGAGCACGTACCTTTTCAATCACCAATTTCTTCTTCAGGGCGCCACAGTGTCTAATATCTCTGTGACGGTGTCGCAATAAAGTGTAGATATGGCTTCAACGTCAAAATCTCGTGGATAAGTGGACAACTTGGTAGAGATTTCATCTTGAAAGACGTCAATGTTAACAGTTCGGAAATCGCGACGCGAAATACTCACTTTTTTGGGTGCAGGGCGTCGAAGATTAAGATCAAACCATATGAGACTATGATCAGAGTTCATAAAGTTCGAGACATCCACCGATTGAACAAGTAAGCCCATCTGTCAAACGTGTAATCAGGAGATCTAGAACATGGCCCTTGTTATGCGTCGGTGTGAGAATATGTTGATGTACTCCCATCGAGTGCAACAGGTTCATAAACTTGACTGTGTCAGACGAGTTCAGCTCATCAGGGTGAATGTTAAAATCGCAAGCGATGACAAGATGGCCGGGCGACGGTACAGCGGACTCAAGTAGTGGAAAATTCAGCAAGAAACTCGTTGACGGTTGAATTATTCTTCTGCGATTTTGGTGGGCAGTAGATGGTAATAACACGTAAAGACTGGCTAGATTATTTAAACATGACGTCCAAACACTCAAAAGATTGGTATGAACCGGCTCGTTTCTCTGTAACACGTAGATTAGAATGGGCAATTACAGCGATGCCGCCTCCTCTACGTTTAGAGCGAAACTGGTGGTGAATAGAATATTCGCTAATGGCCGAGTTAAATTCAGCGATTGCAGGGTCAGCTTGATTCTTGAGCCATGTTTCGGTGAGAACGAAAATGTCCAAATCATCGTTAATCAGGGTTGTTGCAATGGCACCAATTTTTCCAGTTACTGAGCGAGCATTCCAAGAGAAGTTACCTGGAGAAGTGCACTTGGTCGAAAAGTTTTCTTCAGGCATCGTTGGGCTCGCTCAGTCGTTATGATGGTAGGAATATTGTGTACTGGTTTCGGATGTTTCAGTCCAGCTTTTCGGCCCCGAGGTTTGAAAGGACGTAAGAAAGTATTGCGTAGTGATGAACAAAGACTATGACGTAATAGTGTAGCTCGGCTCGCTGCCATGTTGAACCGGGAAACTGCGTCGCAACTGGTGTAAGAAATCACAATTTATAGTCTCTGGAAACGATGAAATACGTCTTCTTCTGGACAGAACGGTAACAGGATACTTAAAACCACAGGATGAAACAAATTAGCATAAAACCAGGACGACAAAATATAAAACAAAATTCGCTGAAAACCAGAGAGCAGATAAAAGGGGTAGCCGATCAACAGCGCCATCAACATCTCGTTATTGGAGTCTTCAGTCTTTTGCTTGTTTATAATACATTGTACAGTGACAGACTAAGCCCCCTTCTATCAATATTCCCTTGAGTGTAAGAATGATATTTTACTTTTCCATATTTACTCAAAGTGTTCTCTTTCAATACTGTGAATATCATGCTCCCATCATGGCATCAATAAAGTTATAGGCCGCCTTAAATGTGGTGCTTGTATGTTCTGTATTTTACAGATACATTTTGTATTCTCCAAATTCTGCCAATATCATAATTCCCTGAATGTGAGAACAATATCTCACTTGTACATTTTTATATCACAGTGTTCTCTAATAGTTAGATATTATTTCCTAATATTGTTCTTCGTTTGGTGAGAAAATAGTCATTACATAATGACCGTGTAACCATGAGAGGAAGACGAATGGTGACATGGTCATTATCATAATGTCATTCCTTTGCTGAACGAAGAAAAATATTAGGGAATTTGGATATGTGGTGACACGGTCATATCGTCATGAGTATTTTCCTTCGCTGAAAGAAGAAAAATATTAGGGAACAATATACTTATGGCATGCACAAGCAATTGAAGAATTCATTAATTTTTGCAAAATAAAAGTAGTTTTCCACAACAATTCCTCATTTAAACTTCTGAACTACTTTTGGAATAATATCAATACGCTGTGGGCAAGTTAATTGTCAATCATCTGTTGTCGGTCACATGAGTGAGGAACACGACATTTATGCATAGACCTTAAAGACCGTTTTTAAGGTCTATGATTTATGTTTGTGTAAAGAGGAAACACCAGATTATACGTACCTTCCATGAAGTTATTTCATAGATTATCATAGAACTAGAAATTTAACATGGACAAAGTTACACTATTTTTGAGGATAAAATCGATTGAATCTCAACCGTGCGAACACTGTGTAACGTCACGCCTGACAGTACATGTATAATGTACTCTAGCTGTGCTTCCAAAGTTCAGGCTGCAGTGGGGTCTATACGGATACAAACCCCCATACTGGTAACAAAACTAGAAGGACTCACAATTTGCTCAGTGGATTTGCTCTTTTGTCAGACTCTAAAAACATTTTAACAATTTTCACGTCAGACAAATTTTGATCGTGGGAGAAATACTGGTTGCCATGTTGTTTGTTAACATTGATGCGCACACTGACGCACAAAAAGCTCTAATGCACCAAAATTGAAAATTGACATAGATGCAGATTGTCGTGACTTAGCGTTAGCCTGAGTATAAATTATGTTTTTTTTTCTGTTCAGAGATGACAAACTTGGCTTGTAAATGTGATAATAAATACTGTGAATATCATCATCCCCCTCAAAGCCTTTTTATTTGCCACTTCAGTCTTTTGCTTGGTATCCTTCATAGTAGACGGTGAATGCCCTTCCCCTTCAGCCAATAACATATAATTCCCTGAAGTGTGAGGACAAAATTGCATTTGTCTATATTTATATCAACGTGTTCTCTATAATAACACTGTGAATATCTTTTAGCCCTTCACATTATCAGTGAAACTTAATCTCTGTCTGTCTTGCACTTGTAGGCACTGCAGGCATTCGACTCTGGGTCCAGACACTAATTCGCACCAAAACCAGTTCGCCTCATGCCAATCTCGTACCAAAACCACTTCGCCCCAAATACCACGTACTTGTCCCAAAACCACTTTGCCCCAAATATACCACCTCGTCCCAAAACCACTTTGCCCAAATATCACTTCACCCCCAAAACCACTTAACCCCAAATAGGCACTTTACAAGAGGCCGTTCGACAAGGAGGAAAGTTTGAATTCATTTGTACAACTTGCATACCAAGCGTTGTGACCAGAGTGACCACCAGAAGAAATTCAGCATCGGAGACGGCAGCTTTCTGCCCGGAGGCAGTGCCTTCTGTACCAGAAGTGAATTTCTCTAAGGCATCCATAGCTAAATTAATTACTTCCTAAGATGTCACTATGATATTGCATTGGGATTTCAGTACAACCATATTTCGCACGAATAGTTTTTGATTTGTGTGGCCAGCCTTGACTGTGCCGTGAGGAATTTCTGATTAAAAATTTGGCGTGTTTTTTGAAAAATTTCACATTGCATTCAAGCAATATTGGATATCAACGTGAAAACAAGTTACATTTGCATGGCCTTGATGCAAAACAACATGGTATTACCAGTTTGCCCACTCAATCACTGAGTAAGAGAAGAGACTTTAAGCAAAAGTGATTCAGGGACTTGGTCACGCTGAAACAAAGGGATAGCGTGGATTAAATGTGATCATAGATAGTTTTTGTTACCATTGTTACCACCATTCAGATTTGCAATCATGTGGTCCGAAAGTGAGTATCTTCTTGGTTGAGTGGATTGAAAAAAGCAGAGGAACCCAATATCGATATGCTTAGCAGCAAATCTTTTCCAACTATTTTGCTGTGATTTTCAAATTACTTTGCGTCATCATGGCTTCACATTCATTTAATTCCGTTACGTGCGGACTACTCAGTACAACAATCAAGACATGCTAGGGGAAAGACTTTAAATTATGGACATACGAGATAGTTGTTGAAAAGGGGTATCGTGAAATAATACAGACGGCATTTGGTACAAATTACTGCCTTTAGGCTGCTTTCAAAAATAACGGTGGGGAGGGGGTGGAGGAATAGTGATTGAAATTATTTTTTCACCCCCCCCCCAGATACCCAAAACAATTTTCAAGCCCCTTATCAATATAATCAAAATTTTCAAGTCCCCCCACCATTATCATATAGCCGCATGTTTATAGGGATGCATACAGAAAAAAAATAAACATGTATTGGGCATTTCTGCTTGCAGATGTTCAACACTACCCGTTATAATATTAGCAGTTTGTATAGCCATATTCCTAGGCAAGTTGATTAATTGATTCATTTTTTTACACATCAGTGGACTTTTTTTATTTATCAGTCAAAGCCGACTTAAGTTAATCCTTGCAACTTGATCAGGCCAGGCCAATCGCAACTGCTGAAGAGCACACAAAATGACGATCAAGACAGAGTATGCAAATAGTGAATTCCTGGCCACAGTAGATGTTTTACAAAATTTTACAAAGTTTTACTAGATTGGCAATACTGGAAGATTCAAATGTTCAATCACATAAACGTTTTAATCTCTGAAAGTTTTGGCGTAATAATGACAAATTTGGAAAAATTAAAATAATTCCATTTATAATGATAATATGCAGGCGTTTGTCGACAAACTGAAAAGTGTGTGTTCCAGCATACTGTTGAGAGACAGCAAGAAGCTGTATTTGATATACTGCATAGAAATATTGAAAAATTATCAACAGTTGCAGTTTCATAAATTTTCTCAAGACTAAAAAGTAGGACCATGCATGTACACAACTATTTTTACACCCATAGTAGAACCTTGTAAAGTATAGTTTAACAGGCCTATTCAGCCAAGGACGTAACTTTTTTATGCCCATAGTTGGGCCTTGTCAATTATCTTTTAATGCGCTTATTCTGCCCATCACACCTGTTGGCCATCCCTAAAAATAATGGTACAGTCCATGGTGTAGCTTCTGCCATGGCACCATACTTGACAAGGTCCAAAAGTCTTCTTTTAAAACCGGTGCACCATCCTTTAAAATTTTAGACAGAGCATCAGGTAGTAAACTTTTTAATTTGTGAAAAGACCAGTTATCTGAAGCGATGTTTGCCAAAAATATTACATTATACAATCATCCCTAGTGACAATAAACTGTGTGCATAGCAACAAGGAAATGATTTCGAAATTCACATCTGTACCCACTGTTCAGTAACCATATGTCGCCTTACACTAACGGATTTTTGTAAAAAGTGACCATAGCAACCATGACCACACCCATACATGTAGTTATGATAAAACTTAGCATTTCAGATTCAATTACATTTATGTTAATGTCAAAGATATGACCAACATTTAAAAATTGACACTCTCAACAGTGAACATGCTCTTAGCAGCTACTGTTTTAATGAAGTGGAAAATAGTAAAGCTAAGCTGTTTAACATATTTATCTTATATGAGCCTATCTTCTCCATCACAAATGACAACACTCATAGTAGTACCTTTATAATTTATTTTACCGGTATTTACACTTTAAATGCGTGACTAATTTACTTGGTTGGGTAACTTCTTGATTCTACTTTTGAATTACTTTTTGGAACACAGTAATTCACAAGAAATGTTGTGCATGTCCTTTACGAGTCAATCACAAAGATAACTAGGTGCACTGAGAATGATAAAAGCGAGAAAAAAAAATTGATGCCCATCTTTTAGACATTACCATTATATTATGTTAAGCTGATAGATGTATTTTGGTAGCCATAAAATGTGAAGGTTTTCTATAAGATCAATATATTACTCTGGGATGTCTTCGGAGAAAGCTTCATATAGGTACCATGTGTGCAGTACTTTTTGTCATCCCTAAAATTTTATAAGAAATAACTTCAGATTATTTTCTTGGAAAATAAACAAGCAAGCTGACAGAGCTATGCTGTGCTATGTAGAGACTAACTATTTGTGACATATGTGTTGATGAAGGTGGAAATCTTTGATCGCTCACTTTAGGATGGCCTGACAAAAATGGCAACAAACTGCAAAAAAATAATTAAAGATTTCATCATAATGTAATAATTCCTGCTTAACGCCGCACTTTTCAATCCCAGGTTCTCGCATTAGTGGAGTTCTCCTCCCAGTCAAACACTTGGCCAGTACGATGTTTGATTTCTATAACATTAATTACACAAACTGATCTCAACCTTTTGTCACCTTTTGCTAATCCTGCAAACAGAGTTTATGCAAGCTTTTGATTGACGGTCGGTTCAAATCGCCAACGGTCATTGATTCCCCACCACAAACGCTCGAATTTCCTAAAAATTGTCTTCCAGTCGCGTAAGACTTTGAATATAACCACAGAGTTCGATCGGCAGCAACTTCGCGCTGACCGCTTGGCAGTCTGTCTGTGTTTTTTTGCGGCCAGGGAAAACTAAAAAGTGGCATTTTCTGGAGCTGGTGCCCCATTGTTGCCTGTTTGGTGTCCACTTACACAATGAATGCCGCCTTACCTTGGCGTCCTTTTAAAGGGAGGCTCCGCCTTTAAAGCCCCAATAGCTGTGAATGTGTAATGAACCGATCTCAAAACTTCCCAGAGTTTTTGAAAAAGTGTATAACACTGTCATAGTGTCGAAAGTTGCATGTAAAGTCAAATGTTTGGACATTATTTTAGATTTTCCATCAATTTCAAAAACTAATTATGAGACAGAGAAAGTAAAGGTTACAACAACAAAATGTTTGCCATCGTTTTGTGCATTCAAGTACATGGCATCATGCTTGTTTCCTTTATGATCACAATGTGTATGAGCATGAAATACTGCATTTTTTGTACTTTTCCGTGAGGGTGCCATTTCCTGAGTGCAGCACAACCGCTTATTCTTCAGCCGGTTAAAATGCGTAGCACGGTCCAAGGTACACAAGCAGTGATTTTCCTATACATGTCATTCAGTTAAATTTGCCAAATAGACCGACACTAAGAGACTGGGGATGAAATAACAAGGTGACTAATGGCGCATCTATAGGAAAGCTGCATCTCCTATTGCTGAAAGTTGTCAAGAGTTGACAATATGTGACAGTCATAGAGAATATGCTAGTAGGTGTGTTTGTTATAGCTGTGGTCTGATGTGCACAGTACTTTTTGAAGTTGATTTTACCTAAACTACCGTAGTAACATCATGTTAATGTTTGCAAAATAAAGGTTAGTATTTGGTGTGTAAAAGTACATAACATAACTTTTTGAAAGTAGGCTATGGTTCTATGAGTGCTAATTACATAGTTAAATTTTGTACATTTTCCATTTAGAGATGAACAGTATTACAAAATATGCATGTACCTTTAATAAAAGCCTGCAAGAACAGTCTCAGGCACATAAATATATACATACAATTTGACACAAAATTCACTTAAATTGATAATGAATTTTGCATTTTATGCCTTAAAATATATGCATTTACTTGTAGAAGCCGTATTGGAAAAGGGCCACCACACAATTGTCATTTTGGATGAATAAATTCACAAAATATGCCTTTTAAACCTTCAAGAACAGTCTCAGGCTCATAATATTTCACACAAAAAACAATTCAACAGTAATTAATTGTGCTTTTTATGCCATAAATATTGTATATGGATTTCCTTCGAAGCCCGCGATTGCCATGCAGTCACCATCTTGGATCACAAAATAAGAAAATATTCCTTTAAAGCATGCAATATCAGTCTCTGCTGGCACATAAAAACATAGAACTTGACACAAATATACATATATTTTATTTTCAAGCAAACAGGACAAAAATAGGATGAACCTAGACTAAGTTTAGATAAATATATGCAAGGATGACAAAGAAAACCTGTTCTTTTTAGGTCCAGTTACAGTAATTCTTTTCATAATGATACCCAGAATGTTCATCATAGCATAATATCACTGTCATAGGACATCACATTTGTAAACTAAAACAAGCCATATCATAATTTTCAGGAGGGGTTTCCAATTGCCGAGTCTTATCAATTGTCAAATCAGCCACCCTCTGAACCATCAAATGATGTATCCATGGCATCAAGAGAGAACAGAGCTGAGATATCTTCACAGGTTCACATGTCACAAGATGTCAGCAGAGACTGCAGTATCAAGCAGGTTGAAGAGGTCCAGGAAGACTCTTTGCAAGATGCAACTGTCACCTCAACAAGCTCGGATTCCAGCTCCACCAACAGCGACATTCAGTACAAGATTATCGAAGGCTCAACCGTAAGGCGTAGCATGAAGTTAGTCGATACAAGAGGGTTGGGTAGGATACTTTCAATTAGAAACTATGAGAACAGTAATTATAAAGTCTTTCAAATTTTTCTTCACCACCCGACTTGTTGAACGGGTGAATCCAGAAAAAAAACACAATTCTTATGCATAACATGCACAGTATAAGATCCCAGCAAAGGATGACACTATGTCAGCAGTCAAGAAATATTTGGCCGTGGGCTAGAGGGGGTCTACGTGCAGCCCCAGGATAACAAACATATTTTTAGGAGCCTTTGGATCCCTAGAGTACAAAATGCAATTTTTTTTAACAAAAAATATAGGGATGCAATAACTATTACAGTCATGTTTGAAATCATCTTCTAGCTTTTTTTTTTAACCCTTTGAGTGCTGTAATTTTTTGCCACCAAAATTTGAGTGCTACATTTTACCAATTTTTATGACATTTCTGTAATATTTTTGTCATTTTTGACGAATGGATGTAAAATTTCATTGGCTACAGTTTCTTATCAAAATTTTGGCAGAATCTGAAAGAAGTTTACTAAGGGTACATTTTGTAAAGGCAACAAAAATTGACTTTGGCGCTCAAAGGGTTAAATAACCTGACTTGTTGGGTATCAACACAGTTCCTAAAAAAGTTCTTATCTGATTATCTAATTTACAATTTTTGCTGAGCATTTTTTTGTTAACTTAATCATGGCATGTGTTATACCCGCTAAAATGAAATGAAAGTTTGAAAACTTCATAAGTAAGCAGAAATTTAGCTTGCAGTTCCTGAGTAAGCAGAAATTTAGCTTGCCATTCCCCAAGTACTTTTTTCTTATAGATATCTCCAATATTTGGCCGATCTAATTATCATTGTTAATCTTCAAGAATTAATTGTGATGACTCTATATCCAAATTGATTTACACTGTATGCTATGATAATCTACATTCATACCAAATTTCATGCTTTTATAACAGTATGCTCAATATTATTGTTATGGTAAAATTGGTTACACCGCATCACTAAAATTGATTTTGTACAAATGGTCTTACCTGACCTATGTTGCCAGGGGTACCAGAGCCAAACATTAAAAATACTTCTTGTGTATGCAACAGAATAAAGATAAAGTATCATTTTTAAATGTGCTTTAAACCCCAGCTCGAAAAGGCGCGGGATTGGGATTAACTATGGTGTAAAGAAGATTATGAGGTGTTTCTGTCTTTTGTTCTCCTTTGAAATTGCAATCGTAAATATGTTGTTAGATTTTGGGATTACATTAAGTGGCATGCCTGCTCTAACCACACCAGCCAATCTACTCTCAGTGTGTTGATGAAACGGCACTGAATACTGCAGTCTTTACGAGATGCATAATTCTCAATACATTGTTCTCTCTGGCAAACTTGAACGAGATCACACTTAAGATGTTACATGTCAAATTTCAGTGGAATCGGTGTGTTAGTTCTGGAGAAGAAGATCTTTGAAGATTAAATCACGATTTTCTCAAAATCCAATATGGCGGCCAAACCACGTGACCGATCAAAACGCCTTTCGCAAACTTGAAAGAGATCACACTTAAGATGTTACATGTGAAATTTCAGTCGAATCAGTGTTTTGGTTCTGGAGAAGAAGATTTTTAAAGATTAAATTGGTATTTTTCAAAAATCCAATATGGCGGCCAAGGTCACGTGACCGCATGCGATTTTATTTGCAAATTCTTAAGACCTTAGGCCATGCTTGCTATACAAAAAATTTCAAATCGACTAGACCCCTGGGTATTCTAGAGAAGCCATTTTTAGGTTTTTGGAAAATCCAATATGGCCGCCAGGTCACGTGACCAATCGAAATTTGTAGGGTCAGGTGCACGAGTACTAACTGACACCCTTTAGCCCTGCAAGTTTGAGAAGTTTCCGTTCAGCCGTTTAAGAGATCTAGGTGGACAAAGAAACGGCAGAAGAAGAAGAGGAAGAAGTGGAAATGGAAATAGTAGAACTCGAGCAATACCATAGGGGCCAAGCCGGTCGGCTTGGGCCCCTAATTAGTTACAACTGGAGGTACTACTTGCTTCTATTTTATTTCTCTTGACAGGATTTCTGTACACAGAAGCAAAGAGACAGCGAGCTGGCTAAAAACATTTCATTTTTGCCACAAGTGAACAACAGCAATATCTTGCTAAAGGGAAACGGTGGTACATAGATGGTTCATTTAAACTTGTTCGGGCACCGTTTACTCAACTACTGAGTATCCACTGTTTTCTGAAGAAGGATGGTGTAACTAAACAGGTACATGTAAGCTACGTCTGCATTAAAAAGTATATTTAATTAATATTGGAACTACCTGGGGAAAAATAACTTGGTAATTAAAACTTGATACTTATGGATGTGAGTGTAGTACTAGAATATGGATGACAATTAGAGGTCACCATGCAAAATTTACTTTGCTCATACCAGTGTTTCTATGGGCAAAAGGGGGGTTCATATTTCCAGAGGATTATGATCACTCAGTGCAAATCATACCAATAAATAACAAAGAACAGGGAAGAAATATAATCTTTCATAAGTTTTCTTAGGTTATCAAATGAAAGTGCTACGTTTCATTCACATTTTGTGCTTGCTGTATTCTAGTGAAGTACATCCATATCAGTTCTAAACGACACGTAAAATGCAAAGATGTTTTCAAAGATACATAAATGCACAGATGTTGCGAGTTTTATTGGGGAGGGAGATGATGAAATATTTTCTCTTCAGGCACCCTACTCCTTCTGCAATGGTACTGGAAATTGGACACCTAATCAGAAAATAACCCAGCTGTATTGCCAGCCATATACTATTTTCTTTGTTAGTTCTGAATCCCTTGAAGCAAGAAGCAGCCACCCCAGTATAATGAATTACTCAAACCCAGAAGTGTCTGCAGCAGACTGAAAAGTATTAAAACGATATCGCTGACAAGTTAACAAAGTTGTTCGCTAGTTACCAAGTAAATTCACTATATGACTGGCAAGACAGCTTGGTGATTACTGGTTTTGTGTCCAATTTCCAGTCACCAGCGCTGTAATCATGCTTTCCCCTAAAGCTCCAATGAGCCCCTACAAGTGGTAAGCTGAAGAGATAACTGTAAAAAGTGTTCCTGAGATGCTTTGTACTTTTAAATAAACATATATACATTGACCGTCATTTGTTAACTGACCTCCTTAAGACAAATAGCCTAGCTATAGTCATCAATATACTCATAACATATTTGTATCCTCTGACTTGTAACAGGTTCCTCCTTGCTTTGCTATTATGTCTGGCAAAAGCAAGGCAGACTACAGGGCGGTTTTCAGAGCTGTGTTGTCTCTCCTCCCTCCAACCATAGAGATGGTGTAATCCATGGTCGACTTTGAGGCAGCAATATGGCTGGCACTCAAGGAAGTTTTCCTCAGAGTGGTTGTCAAAGGCTGTGCTTTCCACTAGAAGCAGGCTGTGTAAGGAGACACATTCAACATGCAGGCCTGCAAAGGAGTTATATGCAGAAGGATGAAGTTTTCAAACTTCTCAGGAGGCTGATAGCCCTACCGTGTTTTCCAAAGGAGTGCATTGCAGAGACATTCATGAAATTAAAGCGGAAAGCAGATACAGATAAACTCAAGGAGGTATGTATATCAACAACTATTGTGTACTTATACAGAATGTGCTGAAGAATCATTATCCTGAGATGACTTCTTTCCCATATGCCTTTAAAGCCCAATAGCTGCTAATTTTATGCATTATTTTCATGATTTTGGTTCGTGTAAATGTGCTAACTGAAGGAATTGTATCGGAGTATCACTGCTTGCTTACTTGGACCATGCCTATACACATTTTAACACACTGAAATACAAGTCATTGACAATGACATAGTCCCCACTTGTAATAGGAGTATTAGTCTTGATGGGGCAGGGAAATGTGGTCATTAAGAAGTATCACTGGAGTGTATATGTTCAAATCTATGGACACATAGGTCTATGTCATTGTTCCCAATTTGCAACAAGAGGCATGTCTAAGTTATGATTCTAAATCAGGAAAAAAGATCAGACCTCTAGCTGTATTGGCCAGCCAAGAAAAACATATGGGCATATTAAATGAGGTACAAGATGTGACATCTTAAGGTCTATTATTCTATCAAAATTAAAGCGTTAAGTTATCCATATATACCAAAAATCAGACCTCTAGCTCTATTGGCTCGCTCAAAATTAGATATGTGCATAATTAACCCTTAAAACGCCATGCCCGTATATATCCGTACACGCCAACTCACTCTCAGCGCCATGCACGGATATATCCGTACACGGCCTGAGGTTCGCTCAGGCAAAGTTTGGAACTTGATTTCCCGCGTTTAACAGGTCACCTGACAAATAAATCTATTCCTTACCCTTTGAACCCACTTCAGGTCCATATAAGGACTAAAATAATGACATCATCAGTTGTAGCTACGGCAATTTCCAGTAATTTGAGCGACCTTTCGAGGAAATCGGGTCAACTATTTTTACCGTGAATATCTAATCAGATCTGGTCGCTGACTTCGCCAAAGTGAGAGACATTCTGAACGCTTTTTCCTGCTGTACATCCTAAAGACGATCGTTTTGTGACAAGTTATTGGCCATTTCTTTATAGAAATGACATATTTTGGTATTTTTTGAGGATAATCTCTGAGAAAATGAAGACTTTTTTTGATCGGCCGAACGTGATTTTGAAGTTGAACAGCGGCTTGAATGGCGTCACCACGGAGCATCGAATTGACCACCTCTCTGAAAGCTCAAGTTTGAGTATGTCAGTTCGGTTGTTTTCTAGGCCGAAAACACTAATGATGAAGAAATTTGAAGGATTTTCACGAAATCTTAATTTAATATGTGATTTTGGAGCGATCAGGTCTGTTTATGTCAAGTAAACTTTGGTATCGCGGCATTCTTCACCGTGTATCGAGACGGCCAAGATGGCTGCCGATCACGGGTTTGTGTGTACAAAACGTACAACACGGCATTTCGAACTGTTGATCTCGCGTCATATTCCTACGTCTATAACATATTCTTTTGTCGAAATATACCCAATATGTAATGATTTATATCATATCTATTGGTTTCTGTTCATTTACTGGCGAATTATGTTGCGTGCTCGTCAAATACGTGATCAAACTTTCATATGTGTTCACATTGACTGTCATGATTTACGGAGACGTCGCGATCAAACGTCAGGGCCAGTAGCAGTGCGGTTATCGAAAGCGTTCAGAGGCGAATGTCGTTCTTATTGTACCTCAAACTTATTTTATTTAGTTCTTGAATCAAATTTATTTTCTCAGAAGTTCAGGTAGTGCGTTTTTGTGGTGAAATTTTTCATCGTTTGCCAATCACAGGGTAGTTAATAACGTAGCTGAATACAGGCTTTGATTTGAATTGCCTTGTAAGATGGCAGCTTGTTCATGATATCAATCAAATTAGTTGTTTGTGTTTACTTGCAATGCCAAAATCTTTCAAACATATCCTCTCTAACTTTAATGGCAACATTCATTCCAAACAACAACAATTGAATTATATCTGATAGCAATCAGAATCCAAATAAAAAAATAAAAACAAAGATTTTTCCTGGTTACATTTTCACCGTTCGATGCAGAAAGAAATACACAAACAAACAAACAAACAAACAAACAAATAAACGACAAATGAATATAAGATGTTGTTTACGAAATTCAATCATTGTGCTGATTAAAATTGTGTCTTGAGCTATATTTCACTTGTGTTATATGCTTTTGTGTAGCTATGTTGAAGGGTATGTGGTATTTGTATTATTGACAAATATCAACAATTGTTTGTTTGTTTATTATTTACATTTGATAAGTTCCGCTGCTGAAAATTTTCACCAAAATATGTGTCTTTTCATGACATTTAAAATGTGTAAAAGTTTGCAGGTTTTTGGACTATAAGATCTATTTTTAGAGTCTTTTATTCATTTTCAATACATTTTGAACCAAAAATGTGCATTTTAAGCCCATTTTCCCACCCCCATTTGCTAAACCAAACATGGAAAGACTTCTCGAAGCTTCTCCATTTCCTGATCTTTGAAATTCATAGTGGTTTGGCTGGGCTTCCAATCACAGGAAACACACTGTACCTGTCTAAAAGAAGTGTAACATGTCAAGCTTATTGGTTCAAAAAGTTCTTGGCATGGGAGGCTATATTGCATGAAAGTCTATGGCGTCTTAAGGGTTAATGAGGTACAATATGTGGCGTCATAAGGTGTCCAATCATACCAAATATGAAGGGTGTAGCACTTGTGGTTACTGAGTTATGGACAAATATGTATATTTGAGGTCAAAGGTCATTGAGGACAGGTGACGTTTTGTAAAAGTGTCTGAGATATCTGCGTGAACGGATGGACTCATGGATGGACTCACGGACGACATGACCCAATCTACAAGCCCCCTGGACTTTATCTGTGGGGACTATAAAAACTGTGTCACTGCATCCTTTTTGCAATATGAATACGATGAGAAACTAAATTTTTATTTTTCTTGGCCTTATACATGGAGTCTATGGACTTCATTATACATGGGAGTCTATGGACTGCCTTATACATGGGAGTCTATGGACTGCCTTATACATGGGAGTCTATGGACTGCCTTATACATGGGAGTCTATGGAGGTGAAAACTAAAAGTCCTCTAACACGGCCAAATTTGATCGCATTGTGAAACAAATCGACGTGCATCTGTATGAGGTAGGGTACTATCCTTGTACCAAGTTTGAACGAAATCGCTTCAGGCGTCTCTGAGATATCTGCGTGAACGGACGCACGGACGCACGGACATGACCAAACCTATAAGTCCCCCCGGACGGTGTCCGTGGGGACTAATAAACAGTTGCTGCAATCTTGAAATGGCACCCCATGGAAAAGTACAAGAAAGTACATACACATCATGATCTTAAAAGAAACAAGCATGATGCCATTTACTTGAATGCACATCACACGATAGCCAACATTTTGTTCTTGTAATCTTTATTTTCTGTCATATGATTATTATTGAAAATGGTGGAAACTCTAAATGATGTAAAACATTTGAATTTATGTGCCACTTTCAACACTTATGACAACTTAGCCCTTTGACTGCTGTAATTTTTCCCACCAAAATATTAGTGCAACGCTTTACTGATTTTTACCAATTTGTCTGCAGTTCTTTGCAAAATTTTGGACCGGCCGGACAGCGTTTTTCATAAGTTTTTGGTCAACATCTTAGGAAAAATCTAAAAAAAAATGTGGACCTGAAAAAAGTTTTCTGGGGTGTATTTTATAAAGACGGCTATGGGACTCAAAGGGTTAATTAAATGGAGTATATTAAATTTAAAAGGGGAGTTAAGAAGAAATTCTTACTGTAATATTGAGTCAATATCATTGTGTGATTTCTCACAATGACATAAATTCAAAAGATATTAATCACGTTATGTTGTTCTGGTATGTATATTCACACCTTCTTTTGCAGACTTAAATGAGTGGACACTGGTTCAGAGATTTTTCCTGGAGTAGCCAGAGTGATTTAAGTTTTTCAATTGACAAATGACATTAATTCATTCTACCTCAACAGGTGTTCAACTACGTCCAAAACAATGGACTGACTCAATGATAATGCCGCCGTCTACATGGTTATGCTACGTACCATCAGTCTATACGTACGAAAAATGATGTAGAGGGTTGGTATTCATGACTGAATAAATGTAGAATAAAAGGAAACCTTGGCCTGTACATGCTATTAAATCAATCTTCTTCACCGTGAAGGCTAAAGCCATGTTTGTACAGCTGCAAACCTGCTTGGTTTCAGAGAAGAAGTTGAGAAAGCACCAGAAGAGACTGTTCAAGAATCTTCATTGGTGCCTGTTTACCTTGTGGGAGCAGTTTCGAAGTCAGGGGATAACTGCCGAAATGCACCACAGATACTCCAAGAGTAAGTGCGAAATGAACCTGTCATTCTCAAAAGTATGCAAAAAGGGTAAAAAAATCAAGAACTCGGGATATACTTCTCTGATCATTGTCATATTTGGTTTTTTAGGCACCAACCATATTGTTTTGATGTCAATATTGACTACTGTCTATTTTTAATGAATTTATTCTCAATCGTTTTGTCATTTTAGTAAAAAAATCTTCTTCTCTGAAACCAACGGTCCGATTGCTTTAAAATTTGAAATGCGGCTTTGTTGTGTTTACCAAAATAGGATTCATCAAAATTGTGGTGAAATTTGGGCAATTAATGCCATTTGTGGTCAAAAAATCTTCTTCGAAACTGTGTGCCATTACTTTCAAATTGGGTTCCTAGAGTGACATGAAGTGACTTGGTGAATGAAATTTGCATATTGTTTGGTACTTTTTGCCATGCTTTCAATGTACACATGTAAAATGTAGTACGTCATTTATCTGAATTTAAGTACTGTCTATTTTTAATGAATTTTTTCTCAATTGTTTTGTGACTTTAGTAAAAAAATCTTTGTCTCTGAAACCAATGGTCTGATTGCTTTAAAATTTTATATGTGGCTTTGTTGTGATTACCAAAATAGGGTTCATCAAAATAACTGAAATTTGGATATTGTATCTTGTGGGCAATTTTTGCCATTTTTGGTCAAAAAATCTTCTTCGAAACTGTGCCATTACTTTCAATTGGGTTCCTAGAGTGACATGATGTGACTTGGTGAATGAAATTTGCATATTGTTTGGTACTTTTTGCCATGCTTTCAATGTACACATGTGAAATGTACTCGTTCATCTGAATTCAAGTACTGCATATGTGAATGGCTTTGTTATGAGAAATGTATGATTGTGCTGTTCCAGGCTGAGGTGTTATTTACAGGAATGATGCAATTCTAGAATTGATATTTTATGATAAATGATATTTTAACTGAATTTGACTTACATTGTACATTGTATGGGAGCAGTGTGTCATTGACACTATTTTCAACAATAAAAAAGTTTTTACCTAACATGTGCTTGTGCCTTTTATGAGTTTTTTGCATGGGTGAAACAGGATTTTCCAAACATTTTGGATGACTTGATAACGTGAATTTGATTTTAGAACTGTCTACTGCGAACGATTCGAGGTATTGTTTGGGACTCGCCCTTAAAGCAGGAAGTTACAGGACCATGGGCACACAATTGGGGAATACTGAAGACGCATATGGAGTTTTTGAATTCTGGTAGCATCGCTTTGACTGCAAGATAAATTTGAACAATCACTTTCCTGACATTTGCAAAGAGGGGTCAAATGGTACAGAGAACATATTTTGAAACATATGCATTCTCCGGCAAAAACGGAATATTTTTTCAGTTTATTTTCGACTCAGGTTTAGTCACCATACATTTACAGACATTATATGCAAGATTCAATGACAATGAACGCCTGAAACATGGCAGAATTAAGGGATTCTGGGACCAAACACATTTTCACATTTGCATAGATTTAAGATAATCCTGCTTTTATAGATGAAGTTCCTGTTTAAGAAATCTTGGGAAACATGCTTCTTTAAAAGGCAAGGATAAAGTGTTTCAACAAAATTGTTGAGTTGCTCATGTTTTCAGGTGAAATTATGAACTTCAGCAAACCAAAATACATGTGCAGACAATGTCGGTTGATGCTTAGTGTACTTTGTGTGCTTTGTTACTGTCATATATGATACTTTCTTGAACCAATCTAGCATTAACCATCTACAGTGTACAGAAAAAAGTGCACTAGTCCACATGACTTTGCTTCAAAGACAGTATACTAGTCCTTTAAAATTACTAGCCTCAGGCTAGTGGGCTAGAATTTGTTTTGAGCCCTGATCCTAAAGATTAATTATTTCACTTTTGATAAAATATTTGTAAAATTATATGTTTAAATTTAGCATTTTTGGGGATGAACACATTACTGTGTATATTTAATAGAGCAACTACCGGTACTCACTTAATATGTGTGATGCAACTTTTGGGGTTTGATTCAGACTTGAGTTTAATATCATAATATTCAATTATTACATAAATTTTACTAGGTCATATTTCTCATTTTTCCTTTTACATTTACCCAGCAAGTATATTCCATTTGTGCCTGGGGAACCTGAATTTATTTCAACTTTTTCAAGTGTAGGTGACAGGTTGCTAAAAATGAAATGCCCCTTGTGAGTTTAGATTTGAGAATTTAAAGCCGCAATTTTCAATCCCATGTTCTCGCATTAGTGGAATTCTCCTCCAAGTCATACACTTGGCCAGTACGATGTTTGATTTCTATATTAATTACACAAACTGGTCTCAACCTTTTGGCACATTTTGCTAATCCTGCAAACAGAGTTTATACAAGCGTTTGATTGACAGTCAGTTCAAATCACCAACGCTCATGGATTCCCCACCACCAACGCTCAAATTTCCTAAAAAATCGTTATATCCAAATGAGAATTTGGATATAACCACAGAGTTCGATTGGCAGCACCTTCACGCTGACCACTTGGCAGTCTGACTGCACTTTGCAGCCGGAAAAAACTAAAAAGTGGCATTTTCTGGAGCGTATGCCCATGCGTTTCCTGTTTGGTGTCCACTCACACAATGAACAACGCCATAGCTTCACGCCCTTTTTAAAGGAGGCTCAGCCTTTAAAATGTTGGTTTTTTTTTTTCCAATTGAATCATTTTTTGAAATGTAATTTTTTCGCCCTTTATAGATCAAGAGAAAATCCTCACATTCGAAAATCATACACTGTTGGTTATTTTGTTGCTTGGCTTTTGAGGTTAACTTGGAGCCTATATAATATTATTGAAAGTTGTACTTCAAGACATTTGGTATAGTTTACTTTTTTCCAACTTTTCTTAGTTTAATAACAGGAAGTTGTAAACTGAGTTGTCTATTTATGACTGAGGTATTCCTCTCGTTGAAAAAACATGAATTAATTTCATATTTGTGTCTTTTATGACTAGTTTGTTATCACGAGACAAACTCAGGATAACAAAAATTATGGGCTGTTTAATAAACCAATAACAATGCTCACATGAGAAGCACAATTGTAGATTTATTTCAGCCTTTCAAAGAATTTTTGACTTGTGAGGATACAGAATCAAATTCTAAGCCATTTTATGAATGTGTAGCTGCAACTGGCACTGATATTCAGTGTGTGCTAATGACCAGAGTGCATCGCTAGCTGCAGCACATTCAGAAATGTTCGTCAAATAATCAAGTATGTCTTTTTTGATATATTTTAATGATTTCTTAAAATATTTGTCAGGGAACATTGCCATTTTTCTGATTGCAGATTTTTTTTGGATAGAGGACATAATCTCTGGCATTTTATCTTGAAATGTAGCAGAGTGACACCACTTCAGATCTAATTTTTTAAATTACAAGTCTTTTGTGAAAGCTCAAAGAAAATGACAATATTGCAACAAACAAATGTAAGAAGGTGATTGTGCTATCCATTGGCAATCCCCTACCTTAAACCCAGTGCTGACTTAATCCAAAAATCTACCAACATATTGATATAATGATTGCAATTTTGAAAGAAGACAAAAGACAGGAACACCTCATAATCTTCTTAACACCTCAGTTAATCCCCATCCTGGCCCTTTTCAAGCTGGGATTTAGTGTCTATTGTATGACAACTTACAAATTGCAGAGTATAATTTTGGTGTTAGCTTTCATTCAACAAAGTTTTAGTGCATTTAGCATTGTTGACTGTTCACTCATGATTGCATGAATGACTGCAAAGGAAATAATTTAAAGTGTCTATGCCATATGCCCAAAACAGCAACTTTTAAAATCAATCTCTGTGCCTTGGAGATAAGTTCTACCAATGTCTGATATTTGGAGTGAATATTAGCAACAGGGAAAGACACTAAGGGTTGCCCGATTGCCTGGGGCAAGTGAAAGTTGCATTCGGGCAAGTGAAACAGCGATGCCACTTGCCTGAAGGGACAAGTGAAAAAATAATTACCTAGAAATCAAATCCATGAGATCGATTTTCTGATATGGGAACATCGACTTAAACAACAAATAATAATCATTTTACTTCATTGTGAGAACTAGGATAAAGTTTTTCACAATATTGCATGATCATTTTCAATAAACAATACCATCGGTTAATTACCATATGCTGGTTTAGCGTATGTCCACAAAGTTCCTTGCCCTCACAAGACAAGGTTATGGTGTCACATGTCTGTATGATCAAAAAGACATACAAAGTTTTTTTTGTTTTGGATGAATGTTTAGAACTCTATAAAAATAGCGTCAAGGACACTGAAGCTCCTCAAGTGTGAGGCCAGTTGAAGTAGTTGGTTGTTGGTAAGCAGTAATTGACTTGGAGGCATGGGGTTGGGATACGGGATACATAAGATTTGTGTTAGATACATTTTTAATTGTATATACGGCATGATTTGGCGCATTAATATAAAAATAAGTTGCATACATTAACACCAATCTATCCTGATGGAGTATGTGGCGGTTTATTATTAGGCGACTTCAGGGCTCCCCCTAAGTCACCAAAATGATTAGCCAAGTCACTAGCCAAATCAAAAATCTCTTAGCCATTTTGAGCAACTTTTAGTCAGTTTATGATCTCAAGTGTGGCAACAGCTTTTTCGGCATTCAGGAGTTCCTAATTTTACAAATGTAAAATGTTCAAGATGTTTTGTTATGATGTTCATGATAGTTTTTACATTAAATAAATATTTGTTCAGTTTTTATTGCATTAATAATCTATGCTTTGCTTTTTCAGGGATAGAAATAATTTTTAATACGATTAGATAGCAATTCAATTCTAAAAAATCTGGTAGCAATTTGAAGTTTATATTACAAAAGGTACAGAATATTTCTGCGGCATTCAGTCAGTGTTCACAGTATGATAGCTTTTCATAAGCTACAGGCGTCTCATGTGGCAAATTTATGCAGTCTTCCATAATCAAAATGTGTGAGCAACACAAATAAAAAAATTAGGTGCAGAAGAAAACATTTAGTAGCATACTGGCAGAGAGTAGATATGATCAGCCCCAGTGTTACTAGTATGTCATAGTTGTGAACAAGCAGGCTGACTAGCATCTTGAATATTCATTGTTTTAATGATTATGATAAAATTTTGGCTCAGATATATTTTCATTTGATATTTTGATATTATTATTATTATTATAAACTTTATTTCGGACTCATTGTCCATATAACAACAAAAGAAAATCTGGTGATAAATATACACAGCTTGGTTAAGTTATACAAAAAGAAGCTTATTCCATAACTTATCTTTCAGAGTTTAAATATAATGAGTCATACACACATCGTACAATATCATTACTGCTTCTTAGAAGTCTTTGCTTTAAACCATAAATTTGCCTTCGCAGCAAGGCATCAAAGTTATTGATTCTGTTAGATATAAACATAGAGCTTGCACTACTACGTTTATCATAACCCAATAAAAGACGCAGCATTATTATAAGCAACTTTCAATTTCCTCATAATATTAACAGAATATTTCATCCAAATTGGACCGCCATACAATTGATAACAATATGTTTTGAAAAGAACACTCTTGACTTCAAAGGTACATCGAGAAAATTTTCTCATAAGCATATTGGCTGATATATAAAAGCATCTCATCTGTCGCTCGATATCGTCATCATCACGAAAGTGATCGTTGAGAACAAAACCCAAATGTGTCTTCTTTGTGACAAATACTAATTTAACTCCATTGAGATACACAGAAGGAATGTGACGAATCATAGAAGAATCGCATCTCACACACAAACATTTGGTCTTGTTGCTATTAAATAAAATATCATGAGTATCACCATAGTCACTACAAATATTGACTAACTTCTGAGTTCCCTTGACAGAAGGACTAATCAGACAAATATCATCAGCATATATTAAATGATTGACGAAAAGTCCTCCAATGTTACAACCTGTTTTGGAATTAGACAGCATAAAGCTCAAATGATCAATATAGATATTAAAAAGCTTCGGTGACAATGATAAAGAAATGTCTCAGGTGATGTTTACTTCTACATCATTAAACTGGTGGTATATGCAAAAATATTAAAATAATTCAGAATCACACAATTTCTTGTATAAGTTATAGCAGTTTGAAATAGGCCGAATGGACAATTGTAATAGTTAGAACTACTTTTGAATTGTTGCTTTGATGTTAACATGCAAAATTGCAATTCACAAAGTTTATGATTTGAAAATGGATATGCTTACTGCAATTACTGTTGACAATTTCCCTTTGCCATGACTCTTAATAAAAATTAATTGAAAACCGACAGTCAAGCTGAATGCCATTTAAATTGAAAGGCAACAGAAATTACCTTTCACCTATTGGACCACCCTAGGTGGTTTCTTGTGAACCATAATTGTGTACTTAAGGGGTCTTCATGCAATACATCATATGATGAGATGACTTAGACTTGACCTTTCAGAAAACCTCAGTTTTTCTCCTTTTCCTTTGTATTATAACTCCGTTTGTGAAAGTTTCCTTGAATTTATGGTTTTTACTATCAAACTGAGTAGTTTCGGGCCAAATGTTGATTCAAGCAAAGTGGGTAAAACTTTTGATAGACTCCTGGATGAACAGGGCCCGGGGCTCACAGTACAGTTACAAAGCAAGCCAAAGCAAAGCCTCTACTGTACCCGCTAGTATCGAACAGCAACAATGTATGCTTCATGTACCTGGGAATTTGTAACTTTGTAGAAAGGAGAGTAAACTGTTTCAATACATTGCAACTTTCTAGGAAGGAGGGTAAACTGTTTCAACATCTTACAACTTTTGATCGTTAGCTGTAGTTTTCTGTTGAGCATGTTGAGTCATCGTCCGCTCGCACGGCTCGTTAGCCAGACAGGAGTCTTCCACTAACCACGCCGTGCGGGATACCCCCACTATTTTGCGTTAAGGAGTTTGATGGAATTAGAAAATCAGGCGGACCAATCAGAGCACGCGTTACACTCAAAGATAAAACCACGCCTACCTTCCAAACGCCGACCACCGCACTGTTTGTGCACAGCTTTTCTCTCGATTTACTTACTGGTTTACTAGACTTGGTTCAAGTGCGTGATTGTGAACATGTAAGTTGGGTGAACGTCTGGAATGCAATGATCTGTGTTCTGTTTTCATGTGAAATGTGTGAGTAGGATTATGTGAACGCGTTGAGTGGGGTGAACGCGATACAGGGAAGTTTTACCTGCCACAAACTAACTCACTTCTGCTATAGCTGCACAGGCTAAATAAAAACGCGTTCAATCGCTACCAAATTTTACAAGAGGGAACTTTTACAAATCATTTTTTTTTGAAAATTCACCGACTTGAACCCAGTCTCTGGTTTACCTTCGTCCTGTGACACCCTAATGGCTCAAACGGAGATTTAGGAGTGGGAAGGCATCTTGCCTGAGTTTAATACAGGATTTGATTGTGTTATGTAGGTCATTTCCCCCCACACTCATCATGACCTGAGTTCAATTAGTCTAGAACATTCTCAAGGTCACTGCCCTTAATGACCTCACAACCTTGAATTCAATTAGTCATGTTTGGAATGTTCTGGAAAGTTGATTAGTTGTGTAAGGGAGATAATTTTAGAACAGTAATTAGCATGTCAATAAAAGTTCTAGATTGTTCTTATATGCCTTTATAAAAGGGACGTGCACAGCTTCCAGTCAGACTTTTGGGATCGTGTCTCTTGTGTGTTACTATAACTCCAGCAGTAGTCATTCTCAAGACTTTTCAAGACCTTCACTGTCAACGCTGGATTTATACTGTGGACTTTGTGCAGCTGCAAGCCTGCAAGGACTGTTCATTCATTCAACTGACTGTTACAACTCTGAGACTGGAGCTTTGCCGTCCCAGCTGAGATAAGTAGTCTGTACACTTTTAAAGCTTGTACTCTATCCCTGACTTAGCAATTAGTTTTTTTTTCGTAATAAATTTTGTTTAAACGTTAACTGCTGAGTTCACCCTTTTGTTCGTTTTCTCTGCACGTAACAAATTGGGGGCTTGTCCGGGATACGAATATTTTGAGCCGTTTGACAACATTTTGACAGCCTTTTCAAAACTACTGTATACTGTGAACTCAGCGAAATTCAATCATGGCGGAATTCAAGCCAGACGAATTTATGGATGACCTTGATCAGGACACATTTAATTCCCTCAGAAAAGACAACCTCATAGCACTGGCAAATTTCCTTAAAGTAGATGTCAAAAGATCTATGCGCAAGCGAGAAATTCAGTTCAAGATTGCAAAACATTTAGTTAATTCTGGCCATTTTGAGGAGTCTGCCTTAAAAGATTATGAGCCTGAGTCTTCCTTCGAACTCAAAAAATTAGAATTAGAAATACAGGCAGATTTGGAGCTTAAGAAATTGGAATTAGAAAAGGAAAAATTGCAAATGGAAGAAAGGGAAAGGCAGGAAAAATTACAAATGAAAGACAAAGAATTACAAATGAAAGACAAAGAATTACAAATGGAAGAAAGACAGAGAGAAAAGGAGAGAGAATTGGAAGAACATCGACTACAGTTAGAAATGAGACGTTTAGAGCTTGGACAATCAGGAAAATTCTTCCTTCAGACAAGTTTGACATCACTAAGCATTTCAGGTTAGTTCCCCCTTTCCAAGAAAAGGATGTTGATAAATATTTCCTCCATTTTGAGAAAATTGCTCAGAGCCTGAATTGGCCTACGGAGTCCTGGTCTATGCTTTTGCAGAGTGCTTTGGTGGGTAAAGCCAGAGAAATTTACATTCAGTTGTCAGTAGAGCAGGCTTCAAATTATGATTCTGTGAAGGAATTAATTCTCAAGGGCTATGAGTTGGTGCCTGAAGCTTACCGTCGAAATTTAGGGATTGTGAGAAGGTGAAGGATCAAACTTATGTTGAATTTGCTCGAACAAAAGAACAACTGTTTGATCGTTGGTGTTCTTCTGAAAAGGTCAGTCAGAATTATGACAAATTACGACAGCTTGTTTTGATTGAGGAATTTAAAAGGTGCATCCGGAGTGACATCAAGACGTTTATCAATGAACAAAAGGCAGATACATTGGAGGTTGCTGCACGTTTGGCCGATGATTATTCATTGACCCACAAATCTTCATTTCTCAGCAAACCATCCCAGTCCTTTTCATACAGAAACAATGCAGGTAAATTTAACTCCTCCTTTTCATCCAAGAATTTTTCAAAGGACAGTAGAAAATCAAATGACAACAGTTCACAGAGTTCAAGTAACACTCCCACATCATCAGATCCCAAGTCTCAATCTCCTTCTGACAAACAGTTTGGTACACTTTCTTGTAATTATTGTAAGAAAGACGGCCATTTAATGTCAGATTGTTTCAAATTGAAAGAAAACGTGAAGGTCAAAGTGGTCAAAGTGGATCTAAGCCCACCGGCTTTATTTCTTCATCAACTCAATTAGAGTCTAATAATGTGTGCAACACATTTTCTGAGGTTAAACCCTCTCATCCCCAATTAATGAGGTCAAGGTCAATTCTTCTCAAGATAGCATTATGGGTATTTTCGAGCCATTTATTCATAATGGTTTTATATCACTTTCTAGTGATTTCTCTTCCGCTACCCCTGTCAAAATTTTAAGAGATACCGGGGCTTCCCAGTCTCTTTTGTTGGCAGATACCCTGCCGTTTTCTGAAAAGTCATTTTCAGGTTCTAAAGTTCTTATTAAGGGGGTAGATTGTAATGACTACATTCCTGTTCCTCTCCATAATGTCTATTTGTCTTCGGACTTTGTTTCTGGACCTGTGGCTTTAGGTATTAGGCCTTTTTTGCCTTTTGAAGGGATTCACCTTCTTCTTGGAAACGACCTTGCTGGGGACAAGGTCATTACTAATCCACTTGTGACTGATAATCCTAGTTTAGATCAGGATCCAGAGCCAATTGAACAAGAGATACCCGATTTATTTCCTTCATGTGCCATTACTCGAGCCATGTCAAAGAAAACTTCTGAGAATCAAAATACTCTCAAAAATAATGTCACAGACGTTGACTTAAATGACACCTTTCTCAGTCAGGTGTTTGACACGGATCATTCCGTTATCCCTCGTGGATTTGAAACTTCCAGTAAAACTTCTGCTGACCAAAGTCAGACATTTTCTAGATCAAATCTCATTGCAGAACAACACAAAGACCCAGATATTTTGTCTTTGTTTGACAGGGTAGATGATGAAGGTAAAACTTCAGATAGCTCTGTTTCCTATTATACAAAATCTGGTATTCTCATGCGTAAATGGAGACCTCCAGATGTCTTGGTTGATGACGATTGGGCTATAAAACATCAAATTGTTGTTCCAAAGCCCTATCGTGCTGAAATATTGCGCCTAGCCCATGAAACCCCCTGGGCTGGTCATTTGGGAGTAAGGAAAACTTATCATAAAATTCTCAGTCACTTTTATTGGCCTAATCTCAGGCAGGATGTAGCACATTTCTGTAAAACCTGTCACACATGTCAAATGGTAGGAAAGCCAAATCAGACCATTCCAAAGGCCCCTTTACAGCCAATTCCTGCATTTCAAGAACCATTTAGTAGGATACTAATAGACTGTGTTGGGCCCCTACCAAAAACAAGATCAGGAAATGAGTACATGCTGACAATTATGTGTACATCAACTCGGTTCCCAGAAGCCATACCACTGAGAAAAATAAAGACAAAGACTATAGTGAGAGCTTTAGTCAAATTTTTTCACTTTATTTGGCCTCCCTAAATGTGTCCAGTCCGATCAAGGCTCCAACTTTATGTCTGGTATTTTCAACTAGTAATGGATCAGCTAGGCATTAAACAGTATAGGTCATCCGCCTATCATCCAGAAAGTCAGGGTGCTCTTGAGCGATTTCATCAAACTTTGAAAAACATGATTAGGACCTACTGTTTTGACACAGAGAAGCAGTGGGATGAAGGAATTCATTTTCTGCTCTTTGCTGTTAGAGAGTCAATTCAAGAGTCTCTTCGTTTTAGCCCATTTGAGCTTGTATTTGGACATACAGTCCGTGGCCCACTTAAGCTCGTTAAAGAGAAATTCCTATCAGACGATGATGATTGTCTGAATATTTTGCAATATGTGTCAGATTTTCGTACAAAACTCTCTAAAGCATGTGAATTAGCCAGAGAAAATCTTGAGTCATCTCAGCAGTCAATGAAAACCAAATACGATAAAAACACCTCAAAACGGAAGTTTGAACCAGGTCAAAAAGTTCTTGTTCTACTTCCGGTTCCTGGCAAACCACTCCATGCTCGTTACTTTGGGCCATATCTAATTGATAAGAAATTGAGTGATTTAAATTACATCATAACAACACCTGACAGGCGAAAACAAAAACAGCTATGTCACATAAATATGCTTAAGCCATATTTGGATAGGGATAATCCTACTATAACTCAGCCTGTCAGTGCAGTCAGTTCAAGCCATTATGAAGATAGCGATACTGAAACTGACTTGAGTGAAAATACTCTAAACTCAAAGCTGGCTCGGTCAAGCTTCAGAACTCAGAAATCCTGGAGAAGCTGGAGTCTACAAAGTTGGCACACCTCCAGCCAGAACAACAACAACAGGTGAAAGAACTGCTCCACGAATATAAACACCTGTTTCAAGATGTTCCAACGAGGACAAACGTCATCTATCACGACGTTGATGTTGGGGACAGTAAGCCTGTAAAACAACATCCATACAGACTGAATCCAACAAAAGCAAAATATCTCCAGGAAGAAGTCAAATACCTGCTGGACAATGACTTTATTGAACCCAGTAAAAGTAACTGGAGTTCGCCGTGCATACTTGTTCCCAAATCAGACCACAGTTATCGTATGTGCACGGACTTTAGGAAGGTCAACACTTTAACAAAGACAGACACTTTCCCAATCCCGAGGATTGATGACTGCATCGACCGAGTGGGAAAAGCCAAGTATGTGACGAAATTTGACCTACTGAAGGGATTTTGGCAAGTCCCTCTGACGGATCGTGCTCGTGAAATATCCGCCTTTGTTACACCAGACGGATTGTTCCAGTACAAGGTGATGCCATTCGGAATGAAGAACTCTCCGGCAACGTTCCAACGGATGATCAACGACGTCATATCCGGGCTAGACGGGTGTGCAGCCTACGTTGACGACGTCGTCCTGTATAGTGACACCTGGGAGGAACACATCAAGCTCATGCGGAAGTTCTTTGAGAGACTGAGCAAAGCAATGTTGACTGTCAACCTTGCCAAATCTGAGTTTGGTTGGGCAAGGGTAACTTACCTCGGACATACTGTAGGACAGGGTGAGGTAAAACCTGTTGATGCCAAAATCAGTGCCATTTCAAGTTTTCCCATACCAAACTGCAAACAACAACTGATGCGCTTTCTCGGTATGGCTGGTTACTACAGAAAATTCTGTCCAAATTTCTCCACAATTACTGAGCCTTTGACTAACTTACTTAAAAAGAAAGTAAAGTTTGTTTGGTCAGAGCAATGCCAACAGGCATTTGATACACTTAAAGCCATACTGCAAAGTGCCCCAGTGTTGTCTGCACCAGATTTCACTTTGCCATTCAAATTAGCTGTGGATGCTAGTGATACGGCTGCTGGTGCTGTTTTATTGCAAGAGGATAGTCATGGTGTAGATCATCCTGTTTGCTATTTTTCACGCAAATTTAACAAATCCCAGAGAAACTACTCTACAATTGAAAAAGAGTGTTTATCTTTGATATTAGCTTTACAGCATTTTGAAGTTTATGTTACTTCTTCAAATCGGCCAATAGTGGTTTATATTGATCACAACCCTCTTGTTTTTCTGCAGAAATTTAAAGGCAAAATCAGAGATTGCTAAGATGGAGTTTAATGTTACAGGAGTTTAATCTTGACATTAGACATATCAAAGGCAGAGACAATTTAATTGCAGACTGTCTCTCTCGTATTTAGAGTTTATTGTTGTTCACTTTCAAGAAATTTTACTTTAGAGTAAAACAAAATTTGAGTACTTAAATCCTTTTCAAGATTACATTTGTAAAAGAAAGATTTTTCATTGAAAAATTTTCTTTTTTGAAGAGGGGGTGTGTTATGTAGGTCATTTCCCCCACACTCATCATGACCTGAGTTCAATTAGTCTAGAACATTCTCAAGGTCACTGCCCTTGATGACCTCACAACCTTGAATTCAATTAGTCATGTTTGGAATGTTCTGGAAAGTTGATTAGTTGTGTAAGGGAGATAATTTTAGAACAGTAATTAGCATGTCAATAAAAGTTCTAGATTGTTCTTATATGCCTTTATAAAAGGGACGTGCACAGCTTCCAGTCAGACTTTTGGGATCGTGTCTCTTGTGTGTTACTATAAACTCCAGCAGTAGTCATTCTCAAGACTTTTCAAGACCTTCACTGTCAACGCTGGATTTATACTGTGGTTACTGGGACTTTGTGCAGCTGCAAGCCTGCAAGGACTGTTCATTCATTCAACTGACTGTTACAACTCTGAGACTGGAGCTTTGCCGTCCCAGCTGAGATAAGTAGTCTGTACACTTTTAAAGCTTGTACTCTATCCCTGACTTAGCAATTAGTTTTTTTTTCGTAATAAATTTTGTTTAAACGTTAACTGCTGAGTTCACCCTTTTGTTCGTTTTCTCTGCACGTAACAATTGTCATGCATGGAAATCTTACTGCGTGGTGGGGATAAAGTTACGGGCGATTTTCTCGTCATTCAGAGAGGTGGCGAAAAGTTCCATTTCAGTGATCGTGGGTTACGAAATGTATGGCAACGCTTTGTATCGTGTGAAACGTTAGATATCTCTCAAAGAAAAAAAATCGACGAATATGGCGATAGTGCAGAAGATGACTTTGAAAAAACTGACGCTTGTAGTCTATGAAATTCACCGATGAGTATATTGCTTACTGTGATGAATAAGCGATTTTTTTTCTGAACAACACCCAAACAAAATCCAGTTCTTTGATTTCCAGTTCTTGCATATTTCACAAAGTCCTAGTCCATGTTTTCGAGCCATGCTTCTATTTGTTTCTCCGCGGCGTGTCGATGTTCTGTTCGGGTAAATCCTGTTCATCGTCTCACAATTTTTACAATTTTCCCAAAATATGAACAACAGAATAGCTGCCGGTCGCGCCAGTTGACAGGACCACAATGTCTGAACAACGTCTGAGTAATGGTTTATCGTGAATTTTGAGGTCAAAATTGGAGGAGTGGTTTAACAGATTTGCTTCGGTGGGCAGAACATTTCTATTTCGCGCCACGATCTTTTGAGTGTGGCGGGTTGATGTTTTCACCTTACAAGTTGAGCGACAGCTGGGAATATCTTGCAGTAAGACGCGCTGGCGGCTGGGCCTTTGTTTTGACGTTTTGAACACATCAGTTATTTCAGCAGTAGATTTCAGTAGCATGAAATGTAAACAGTGACCACGAATACTTGTAAATGTAACACCAAAAAAAAGTGGGAAAAGACCTATACTAAAACATTCGTAGTAACCGATTATCTGATTGGCTATTTACTGGTCACATACAGTCATGTGGTGGCGCTTTAAAAAACACGATCTAGGTGGTCTATCGGCCAAGGTCTGATTTCGGGAAGCGTCCAGCTGCCCGTAGCGGAGACCTTGGCAAGCGAAGATGATGTTGAGGGGGCACTGTCTATAAAATCAATCGCCACTACGTTCGCCAAACTGGAATTTTTGTAGCCATTTTTGATTTTTTGTAGCATTTGGCTAATTGGCGATCGGGTATCGGGAGCCCTGCTTGTGACTAGTAAAGTGAGTAAGCGCCATTTACTGCATTGGAATGCAGGAAAGCCACCGTCAGCACTCTAGTGAAAATTGCTTCATTGTGTTTTTCAACATTTAAATTTGTAGTATACAAGTGAATTGCATTTTCACATTGATCTGCTTGACCAGAAAATTCATCAGCCTTTTGTTGAAGTAGGTTTATATCTTCTTGTGTATATTGGCCAACTCTGAGACGGTTAAGTAATTCTGCAAAATGTTTACCATCTTTCTGTCTGCACAGGCGCAATAGAGAAATAAATCTGCACAAAAGATGAAAGGCAACAGTAGTATTTGTAAAATCGAGCTCAAAGGTCATCAAGGTCACGTGATATTTTGTCAAAAAATTATATCCCATAGTTATCCCTACATACCAAAAATCAGAACTATAGCTCTATTATTAAGCCCAGAATTAGGTATGTGCATAATTAACACAGGAAGTGGCTGGTCATGTGACATTTTGTCGAAAAACTTTGCTCCATAGTTTTCTCTATGTACCAAAAACACATTGAAGTTGACAGCCAGTTAGAGTGAAATCCGATCAAGCTGCAAAACTTAATTAGCCAAGGTATTGTGTATCAGCGATTTTTACGACATTAACAGCTGGGCTTGATGTGGTCTTGTTTATATCTTTAATCAGCTACACCTCTCAGTTACACATCACACCAGGGCCACTCCACTGTACACCAGACAGAGAAACATAAACAAATCACTACACTTTGCAATGTCATGTATCTTTCTTTTTTATTCGTGATGAACAAATGAGCTTGAAAGTTCAGGAAGGTTTTGAAATTTTCGCTTGTCCAGTCTCAGTGAATCTACATATCTCAGTAAGAAAAATGTAACAACTTAGCCGGCTATTGAACCACTGTTTTTTGGGAGTGGAGATTTAGCCGAGCGGTTCTGTCTGTGGCCTCTCAGCTAGGTGACTGATGCCGTATGTTGTGGGTTCGAATCCGTTTGAAAACTATCCGTATTAAACAATTTTGGGAATTCCTGAAAATTGGACACAATGATAAGTTATCTGTTGGTTACAACGGTCTAATCATTGCAATCCTAGTTCTTACAGATGAATCGAATCATGAAATACTGTAAGGGAACATTCTCATCACAGTATACCTCAAACATAGGGCCAAAGTCCCTGAAGCTACAATAGACATGGATACAAAATTAAGTATTTCCTGACTGTATGAAATTATCTCACTAAGGTCATCCTAGGGACCTGTAAACCAAATATTAAAGCTGTCTGACCAGCGGTTTTGAAAAAACAAGCGACTCAACAGTTGACAGAGCTCTGCTGTGTTATGTAGAGAATAACCTTTTGTGACACATGTATTGATGAAGAAGGTGGATATCTTTGATAGCTCATTTCAGGATGGCCTGACCAAAAATGGAAAAAAAAATTCCGTAAAAATACAGATTTGCATATTTCATCACAATTTTAACAAATCTAAGTTGGGTTATCCCTAGGGACCTGTATACCAAATAACAAAGCTGTCTGACCAGTGGTTATGAAGAAGAAGATTTTTTACCAAAAACGCCTTTTTTGGCACTAATTTGCATATTTTCAACAATATCAAAAAATTAATAAAAATAGTTTCTTAAAATCATATATTTTATCCACACAACAAATATCAAATCAGTAAGTATTTGAGTGGACGGACCCCCACAAACAGACATACCAGTACATACATACATATACATACATACACACTGACAGTGCACGCCGGACAGATACCCATCCCAATAGCTTCTATAGACTATATTAGTCTATAGTAGCTAATAAACGAGAGTTAATTACATTCTAATTAAAGTAAACAAGACTTGCTTAAATCAAGATTTTCATCATAAAAAAACAGCATATCTGTCAGGTTATAAAGAATCTTAAGCTGGTTATCTTTTTATCAGTATTTTCATCCTATTAACCAAGCACATTTTAACTTTCAAATTAACATTGTAAGTAAGTTCTGTTGAATAAGTTGAGACTGTACGTACTCAGAGAAAGCACACTGAAGAGACAAATGTTTGAAACTTAAGAAGTTCAAGGTCATCAAAAGCATCATGTAACACTTTCATTGCACTGTTTACACAGATTGCATAATTGCTATAAATAGCACATGAGGAATCTTACAGCCCAGCTTTACCATAAAAACCCTATCACTTTGACCACTCTTTTAATTGACCACTCTATTTTTTTCCTCAAAAAGTAATTTTACTTTATCCTTACCATGTCAACCATAAATGGAAATTAGAACTTTATTTATTTGACCACCCTGTCATGACAAACTATTTAAGCAATTTCTTTTACATAACATACAGGGCACAATAAATGATGGTTCAGAATATGTCAAAGTTGGGATTCAGGAAAGTTGCCTTTACATGTTTTAATCCTCCAAGATGGTAAGCATTTCACTATGAACTGTCAAAAAAGTTGAACTTTCTGATAATTCTACACTAAAATTATTTTGGCTTTGATGATTTCCTAATTAATTCAATATTTACAATCATATTAATTATTTTTTTCTGGGTGAATTGATAGGGTTTATACAGTACAAGAATTACATACAATGTAAGTCAAATAAGATATTTGAGTGGACGGACGCCTCACAAACGGACATACATACATACATACATACATACATACAGGCTGACGACGGACGCCAGACGGATACCCATCCCAATAGCTTCTATAGACTATAGTCTACAGTAGCTAAAAACAGAACGAAAGAGAAAGTACTAGAGCTGTTACAACTTTAAAAATACCTTAAAGCTTAAATACAAATAATAGTGAAAAATTTGTCTAAATGGTATAAATGAAATGAGCTACAAGTAATAGAACACATCATAATCGTGTTTGCAAGTGTTTCAGTGTAAAGGATACCTTGTAACAAACTGTCTTTTTTTACGTTTTATTAGAATCGTTATGTTGAAAAGATTCTTGCAGTGCACCATTGAGTCCAATCAGGAACTCCACGAATACATTTACAAATGTATTTTGAACATGTAAGTTTATATGATGCTGGTCTAGCCTCTCAATTCCCAAAGCCACCTGAACTTTCACGCTCACTTGTTCATCACAAATAAAAATACCGTCAAGGACACTATGTGCTCACATTCGGTTTGAATTGGTCCATTCAAGAAATATTTAAACCAGAAAAAACAAGAATGACAAAAGCAAATAAGGTCTCCAACTTAGGTACTGGAGGTCATCTTTAGGAACATGCATATCAACTTCTATAGCAATGGGAGAAGCAGATCGTAAATAAATACGCAAATGTCAACAACAAAAAACAGAGAAGGCTTGATAAAAAAAGAAAAGGTGGGAGTGGGCAAAAATGCACAAGGGATCTGGTAAAAAAGTAATGCTGCATCATTGATCTTCTAGACCCTACCCCTCCTGAATATCAAATGTTCCACCCCTTGGTATTACATAAGACCAAATGACAGGAAGTACATTTACAACCTTGGAGATTTTTAATTAATGCCATGAGTGTTATCATTCTAATATAAACAGCACTTAAGTTAGTTACAGATAGTGAAATGCCTTCCACTGTGGGCGGTGATTACAACATCTGGAATTATCCTGGATCCAAATTTCTCATCAGTTCTTGTATGTCTTACATAGAAAAGTTGCAAAAATTGGTCCAAAATGAAAAAAATCACCTCAGCTTTGTTTTCTGGATCAAATTTTCCTACAAATTGGTACCAAATATGACAAAATTATGTTCACAGCCTTCAAAATTGTCTCACAACATATCCTGGGTTGGTGTAGGTCATTTAAGGTCACAAACTGAGAAAAGTACCTAAATATACAAATTTTGGGTTTCCCAATACTTTGAGCAGAAATTTATCTAATAAAATCTTTTGGACTTTATACCAAATTACAAAGCTATCAAACAAGGGACTTTATACCAAATTACAAAGCTATCAAACAAGTAATTTTGAGATAAAGTTTTCTTGACCAAAAATGACAATATTGTCTTAAAAATACAATTTTTTATATTTCAAGACAATTTCCACATATCCAACTATTGTCATCTCTGTACGTCTGTGTACCAGATATGACAGCTGTCTGTCCAAGGGTTTTAAAAAGGAAATACTGTCTAAGATTTTTTGACCAAAAATGACAAAATTGCTTAAAAATAGTAATTTTCCCAATTTTGTCATAATTTCAACAAATTAGAAGAGTAATACCCTTGCAAAGAGACAACCCAAATTTGAGAGCGATTGGGCTGGCGGTTTCAGAGAAGAAGAATTTTTACTGAAAATGAGAAAAATCACAAAAAAATTCAGCAAAAATACAAAATTGCGGATATCTTCACAATATTCATAAAACTGTATAAGGTTCATCTAAGGTACTTGCACGCAAATTTTCAAAGCAATCAAAAAAGCGGTTCTTGAGTTATTAATTCTTAACCATTTTCACATTTTGTAAGCTCATTTGCATAATTTTGGCAATGCAGACTTCATTTGAACAAAATCCCATCTATAGCCCAGGATGCATCCACACACCAAATACCAAGCTGAAACGTGCAGCGGTTTGCGTGTTTTTGATGTTGACGGACATACTGTACATACATACATACATACATACATACACACATACATACAGACGCCATCGACTTCAGCCTATACGATTAACTCACATTGGTAAAACCAAATGTGAGCTAAAAATGAAAGATACATGACATTGCAAAGTGTGGTGATTTGTTTATGTTTCTCTGTCTGACATTCATGGAGTGGCCCTGGTGTGTTGTGTAACTGAGAGCATGTAGCTGATTAAAGATGTAAACATGACCACATCAAGCCCTGCTGTGTTAATGTTGTAAAAATCGCAGATCTAGGAAGCTAGTTGGCCAAATCTTGACAGAAGGAAGTCTTGACAGAAGGAAGTAAAAGTTGACGCCGCCATTTCTAGTTTTCAATTCTAATAGCTCCTCAGTATATAAAACTGAGGAGCTAAAAATAAAATTAGGTAGCGAAAATTACCACAAAAATAGTACTTTTACTAAAACATACTCTACAGTGCAATGTTCAGTTCAGTGACTGGCATTCCTGGGGTCATTGTGGAAAGACTGCATGCAAAGATGACAGCATGCATGGTCACAAGCAGCAAGCTTGGTGTCAACGGGTCCAATCTTTGAATTTTCAATGGACACTGACGTATTTCTCAGGTCAATATGCCAAAAGTTACTTGTCCGTGGCAACCAACCTCTCTATTTGTGAATTTTCCCATTCTAAAATGACTGTCAAGAAGCAATCGGACCGAATTTCACATCGAGAAATTCAGCATGCATCACATCGTAAACTCGCTGACACCCTAAGTTGTTGATTAAAAGTTTACTTAATCTGCATATGAGCATTAGAAAAATGACCTAGGTCATCAGAAAAACATGTATAGTGCAATGTAATGAAAACTTCATGGTGCCATGCTGGTGAGGGATGATATAGGTAGTGTAAAAACATGACAAAGAAGTACATTATTTTTCAGAAGCTTCAAAACAGGCTTTATAACTTCTAAAGATTTTTTCTTTCTGTATAGTTCAGTTAAAACTGAAAAAATACCTTGAAGGTACAGTGGAAGTGGCTGTTATTATTTGTACATTATTATAGCCCTAAGAAAGTAAACATACAAGCATTTAAATATATTTTTTTTTCATGAATATTAATGAAGATGAATATTAATGAGCTGTCCAGCACTCTTGGAAGTCTGGAGAGAATAGTGAGAGAGTGACTGACATTTTTCACTAGTCATCATGAAGTTTGATGAATAACATGATAAAGGTTGCAAATAAAGTGTGTGAAATAAAAATCAATGATTTTGCTTTTCGAACCACATAATTTTACTGGGCAAGTGGTTTTCCCATTCGGGCAAGTGAACTTAACCCCCCACTTGCCCGAAGGGCTATTGGATAAAAAAATAAGTGTCTTCCCTGAGCAAGTAAAAGTTGTAGGTGGGTGTGTCCCCAAAGCCAAGTCCTTCGACTTTTTCGCCTTTCTGAAGTTCACAGGAAGGTTTATATCTAAGTATTTCACACCTCTAAAGCTCTAAAGCTCTCCTTGAAAATAACTGTGAATTGCGAGGGATTCTGTACCATACCCTGAACTACCTCACTCGGTACTATTTTCCACTGTCAAGTTTTAGTTTGTCACCTCATAAAAATACTGAAAAAATACCTTGAAGGTACAGTGGAAGTGGCTGTTATTATTTGTACATTATTATAGCCCTAAGAAAGTAAACATACAAGCATTTAAATATATTTTTTTTCATGAATATTAATGAAGATGAATATTAATGAGCTGTCCAGCACTCTTGGAAGTCTGGAGAGAATAGTGAGAGAGTGACTGACATTTTTCACTAGTCATCATGAAGTTTGATGAATAACATGATAAAGATTGCAAATAAAGTGTGTGAAATAAAAATCAATGATTTTGCTTTTCGAACCACATAATTTTACTGGGCAAGTGGTTTCCCATTCGGGCAAGTGAACTTAACCCCCCACTTGCCCGAAGGGCTATTGGATAAAAAAATAAGTGTCTTTCCCTGAGCAAGTAAAAGTTGTAGGTGGGTGTGTCCCAAAGCCAAGTCCTTCGACTTTTTTCGCCTTTCTGAAGTTCACAGGAAGGTTTATATCTAAGTATTTCACACCTCTAAAGCTCTAAAGCTCTCCTGAAAATAACTGTGAATTGCGAGGGATTCTGTACCATACCCTGAACTACCTCACTCGGTACTATTTTTCCACTGTCAAGTTTTAGTTTGTCACCTCATAAACATTTGACCAGTCCCCAGCTTTTAGTTCCAATCACCAGATGCAACAACTTGTGAAGAATCTGTAGATTTACAATTTTGCCAAATGAATGCGGGAAATATGGGAATAAAAAGGGCGATTGGACATTAAATGTAGAGATGTTTGTGACCAGCTAAGCTTGCACAATTTCAAGTAGTTTTTGAAATTTGCTGAAACTGATATTGACATCTATCTAGTCAACTGCAACTTTATTTTGTTCCTGAGACACAATACCAGTTAGTGTTCTCCGGCCCCAGAGGATTTCAGAATACTTTATTTTTGCCGATATCGTATCAAACCAGCCCGATAACCTATCCGATATCTTATGAAACTGTACCTCCATTCAACTTGAATTTTTCACGTCGGCCATTGTTTCTTTATTCGTAAAATCAGCGTCTTTTGAACTAAACAATGTAACATAGCATTGCATTGATGAGTATAGGCTACAGTCGATGTTCACACTTTCAAAGCTTGCTTTGCTTGAGTGATTGACACGACGGCAATGCTATTGCGAAGGTAGAGGTGTGAATGAGATTTACATTGGGCACAGCATGGTGATTGGATGGCTACTTATTAAATTAGGCCAACGTTTGTCAGAGCTGTTTCACCTTTTATGAATTTATATACATGTAAAAAATGTATCTTCTGAAGTGACAATGCCGCCAGCATTAACAGATGCTTGATTTACAAGCATCTGATGGAAACTAAACGTCCATTTTAGCGGCATCATGACTGAGCGACAAGTATTAGCAGTAGTACTGCCCATATAGGTAATCAACCAGAGCGAAACAATGCCGGAGATCAACCGAGTAACGGTTCCAGTCTGCATGAATACGAAAAAGGAAATCTGCTGTTGAAACGCACCTTTGTCGTACTATGACCATTTGGTAGGCACGCTATAGAGTTTTGAGCACAGGAGTTTTAAGTTATCAGCATCACCAATATTGCAAATTTTCAACACAATCTTGTCCTCGAGTCGCTCAGTTTTGTCACGATCACATCATCGTTGTGCTGGCACACTCTCGCCAGGTGCCTACAGGTGTTCTGCAGAAACATTTCACATTTCACGTCGATACAATGCGTAATGGTACAAAATACCCCCTGGAGGAAAGTTTTTCAAGAATGTTGTTTGGGGCATGTCATAGACCACGGTCCCTCTTTGTGGAGGGACCGTGCATAGACACTTTAAATAGGGTGGCCAAAGTTAAGCTAAAATGTTGCGACATTATACGCAACTCACGCACACTGAAAGTGAAATTTGATTTTCGTGAAATTTTAAACGCCATTTTTTTCTGAAAATAAGTAGCTCAGTTACTGAAAAAATGGATATTTCCAATTAAAATCGATGTATGAGGCAGGTTTCATTAAAAAACTGAAGAAAAAACGATAGAAAAATAATGTTTTTCCTCTCCAAAAATGCCACTTTGTACTGACCGGCCACAGCGCTCGAGCGGTCGCCGCTCATAGCACGCATTTCTGAATCCAGTCAATACCTATTTCGCAACGGAACTGCTTTCGGGCCCTGTGCACGCTGTCATAGAACTGTGAAACTTGGCCAGGAAGTGGCAGACCATCCCATTTACATGTAGTGGTGAGTTTTTGTTAAATTCTGGGAATTTTAGCCAGCAAACACGAGGTAAACTGAGTACGGTAAATTCGGTGTAGATTTTTCCCATTTAGATACATATTTTTGCCATAAAACTTGTAGCATGCTCTTTTTAAACATCATTCCAACATTTCTGTGAAATATGACGAAAATCTGTCCACGAGCACAAGTACGAATCATAAAAACAAAATCGTGTTCATTCATAGACCTCAGTACAGTGTTACTCAAGATGGCGGCGGAAGGCAGTCACACTGACACACCATTGACAGCCTGCCTGAGGCTGAAGTTAGGGACAGCTATTTCTTACAATTTCATGGCTGAAAATGAACTGCATTAAAAGACAATTGGCAGTTTAAATTGATTTGTTAGAATTGAGTGTTATTGAATAACATTGTGACAAAATTTCATTGTAT
Source organism: Ptychodera flava (assembly GCF_041260155.1). Lineage (NCBI taxonomy): Eukaryota > Metazoa > Hemichordata > Enteropneusta > Ptychoderidae > Ptychodera > Ptychodera flava. Next base: position 40,278,543 of record NC_091940.1, read on the forward strand.
TGTGAGCTCTAGTTTTTAAGTTATGTGAATTCAAAATTCATAAAAACATAAAAATCCATCCATTTTTCGATGGTACGGTGCCGCCGCAATTTTGACTAAGTCAGACAAAATATTTTCAATTTTCAACACTCACAGTTTCAAAATCAAAGACTGTGCATCAGTCAAATCTTGATTTTTCCGTAATATTGGGTAAATCTGTGCACAAGACACATAGTTTAATAATTCCATGTGAAGTAAATAAAAAATTATGGGTTGCCAAACTTGAAGGAATCGGCATTCATTGAAATAATTTTAAAATTTGCCGAAAATTGTCCGCGAAAAAATGGCATTTTTATTGCTTTAAAAATTCATAACTTTTGATTGGATACAGCTATTTGCATAATTTTTTTTTTATTTTTCTTCTTTTATCCCATTCTTGCTAAAAATCCATTTAAACTGTGTGTATAAACAAGAGAAAAAAATGTCTTGGCCACCCTACTTATAATCACGGTCCCTAACCGACACGTGACTTGATGGACATCCATACATATAATTCTAAATAACATCAAAGCCTCAGGATGTTTGAGCACCACACTGACACACAAGGTATACACACATCCATGTAAGCATACAACCAAGACAATAAAAATCTGTAATTTCATAGATGAATTTATTAGTGTCAAGAATGAAGATATTCCAAAATAATTTGTGTTTTACAGGGGAGGGACCGTGTTTAAATCAATAAGAATCATAGTACTCACCAACTTACATTTTACAAAGTGAGAAGGAAGTATTGGAAATTATCAATTTCCTGTAAACAAGGAATGAATTGAGAATCCTTAATTTGAATTAAGTTACCAGTAATGCAATTGCTGAAAACAGTGAAGAGATAGCAATGAAGATTGACAAAATCATAAAGCACTAATAGACCTTTCCCAGTTATTCCAAAATACATTGTTGTGGCTGTATCAAACACCGTATACACACTTAAACAACAAAAACATACCAATTTTGTGCTGTACAGCAGATTGTTATATATGAATGACACAAATTTGCAATACCAGCCACCCAACCATCGACAAAGATAAGAGGTATGGTGTAACAACAAAACTTGTCCATACAATGACCTTCAGTCCATATATCAAAACAAACCCAATTAAGAAACCGGAAAATAATAAACCTATAGACTCTATACTTCACATTTGACCTTCGTCCACACTTAATCTAATTGCATCCATTTCATTTTGTATAAAAAGCCCTCCATTTGCCTTGTAAGGTCAAAAATTTTGAAATGTTACACGTTCAAAATGTCACTTATTTGTAAGAGTTTATTGTACCCATGGAGAATGTACCTTACTGCACTTCCCCATAGTATGACCCCAGTAAAATAGAGTGTGATTCTGTTGACAGAACTATTATTTTACAAACCAGCCCTGGAAGAAATTGATAGGGTAAAAAATGGTGGAAGAAAATATGCTTGACTTTCACTAAATTTAGGTGGATAAAGTAATAGAGACATCTCAGAGCTTGGTGACGCTCATTATACCCCCCCCCCTCCGAGTTCAGAACACAGTTACCAACGTACCGGTAGTTGATAGCGTTTGTAGTGTGGTAGAAAGAACACTAAAAGCGCTATTAACTACAGTGGTGCCTGAGGTTCAGAAGACATTGCTGAAAAAACCTACTCCGAAGGGCAGCACATATTGAAATATATTGACAAATATTTTCAAACGCCATGAGTGTTATTTATATTTACTTATTGCACAGTATCCAAAGTTTAAATTAAGTTATATTAAAGTGCTGAAATGTCAACTGTACGATAGTCTGTTGCCCGAGCTGTGAATGTATACGGTACATACCTCAATCAGATGTGATGCCAGGTTTACGACGCAATATTGACTTCAGCTAGTGGCTATACGGCTGGACATTGAACACGTGCACCACGGGTCACAGCATTGAGGTGCATTTATCCACATCTTTAATTGCTATATTTTGCGGAAATGGTAAGAAACGTATGCCTGAGAAGAGGCTGTGTGTCCTCTTAGTGTGTGTTCGCTGGACACCTTGTTTGCTAGGCTCGGATATCAACACAATGCACAACAGATCCAGAAGCCACAACGTAGGTTTCTCAAATGTGGCCGCTGGCTCAATTATTGGGGAAATAGTCGTGAGCATTAGTCGGCTATATTTATACAGCTCTACAGGTTGATGCGCTGCAGTAGCGTAAGGAAAGCAGTGGATTGTAATTGGGGCGAAATGGTATGGGGATGAAGTGATTTTGGTGGCGAAGTGGTTTTTGGGCGAAGTGACTCTTGGGACGAAATGGTTTTGGTACAAGGTGGTTTTGGTGCGAGGTGGTTTTGGTGCGAAATGGTATGGGACAAGGTGGCGTGGTGCGAACTGGTTTTGGTGCAAAGTGTCTGGGAACCGGAAGGAGTCGAAAATGCAAGCAAACCGGCCGTGATGCAACCAGTAACTGAGAATATAAGGTTGCATCTGAGTGACGGCTTGCTTGTATTGAGTCGAATGCATGTGCTTGTATGTATCATATCATGGCAGGGACAAAATGAAATAATTTAAAAATTTGGTCTGACATAATTTAATGATTTGATCAAAGGTCAAACCTGCCTGATATGTTTGGAAAATAATGATACGTAATCTTAGACATGTCATGACCCTTCCCCCTTCGCCTCCCCTTCCCCTTCCCCTCCCCCTTTCATACAAGATGGGATATCCTTACCAGCACTGCATTGCAGGGCTGTGTGTACCGGCAATATATAGGCCGTATAACGCCGCTAACACAGCCCTGCCATGCAGAGCTAGGATACCCTGAAACATATCATTATTACTGCAACCTAATGGTTCCTACCTTGTCCTTTGCAGTTCCTCAGAGGGAGGCGGGCCTTCCAAGGTCACTGATTCCGTCGAGCGTATCCTTGATAACAAATCGACACTGCTCAGCCTCCTCTGACTTGCCGGGTTCAGCCAAGGTCATCTGTGGGCTGTTCAAACATGCAGTTCACGTTATGATGCATTTTAAAATGCTGTGTGCATCATTCAATGCGATAAGACACGGTAACAACACACCACGGATAAATAAATACTTCCGTGGGTAAAACTAAGACGAAACTAAAACTTTTCGTGTTTGTGTTCACCGTCCGTCTCGGAGCCTCGTTTTAGTCCTTGATCTTGAATGATCTGAGTCAATGAAATGCGCCCTCTACGGTAAACTATACACAAAAATCCTATGCTGTTTAGAGAACACCAGAGGGTGGCAAAGATGAAACAAGAAAGAGTAATTTTGGTCTATATCCACATATTCCTTCTTTGCTGCTTTTCAATTTAATATTCACTGACAATAGGAACCGACTAAATACAGTTTCATTTTATTCCCATGTTTACATTTGGCATGATATTTATATAGCAACACTTCAGAACAATTGCCTGGCCATCATTTAACATCTACCTTCCACAAGCAGCCTGTTTATTTCCACCTGAGCCAGGCAAACGTCGTTTTCATTTTGCTGATACAACTGATGACAAGACAGCTTATGGATTTGCAATATTTGAAGGCGCGGTGCCTATGAACTTATAAACTATCAGAACTTAGGCCTCAACATCACCTCTATTTCAGAGAATATTTTGTGCACTAAAGAAACACAGGGTAGAATTTTTTAATTAAGGTAGAATGCGCAGATATTGGACTCTCAAACTTTTCCATTTTTTTCTGACCTACCACTTGTAGAGATTTATTTTGAAACCCTAGAGTAAGGAAAACTTTCACCGTTTTATTTTTATGAAAATCAAAAATCTTACTTTTCCCCATACAGTTAAAAGAATTTCAAGTATCAGTAAATCAGTTGTTTCTCTAGACCAAAATTTGCACGGTGATTTCGAGGCGCATACTATCTTAAGTGACACCGTCCTCGCTACTGGGCAATCTATATAGTTCACAGTCGTGACCACAGCGTCGACAATAGCAAACGGTGTCCAACAAATTTTGATCATGATATTTCTTTACTTTTATATAAACTTTATCCGATTCGAAATACAACACCGTACCACCTGTATTGTTGTTGTTGTAGTCCTCGTCATTGGATTGCAATGTAAACTCTGTATCCAAGGTAAATGGCGATTAATGACAGTTTAAACATGTTTTGTTACAATGTACGTCGTAAAAATTAAATGACAAAGCTTGTTGATCTGATGCATCAAGATATTGTATATGGAATGCATCGTATATAAACGAGAAAGCCGCACATGCGCAGTCCCGACGACACCCTTTCCTATAAAGTACAAGAAGAATGCGCTTCGGGTATCTAGATGTCCGGACACATCTGTTTACAATACTTTTCTGATCTATCACATTCGTGGGCTTATTCTGAAGCTCTTAGAGCGTAACATTGCAATTATCTTATTTTATGAAATCCAAGACAGATTAATTTTAGAAAAAATTACGTACAGAAATTTGGATTCGGATTATACCCTTAGAGTTGTTTGATGTGGTACGTACAGATGCGCTTTAGTTTGCCCTTGGGCCTGTTGACTTCAACAAATTTTCAACGCTTTTAACTCTTCAAAGTAAGTCATCCTCCAATCTCACATATCCGATCATTGCTCTTGAAGTTCATCAGCTAAAAATGATGAATATTCTGACCACTGTATTTTTCAACAGACACACTATAGGCTACAGTAAAAGCGTAGAAATACGAGTTTATATCTTCAAACAACATCAAGATTCATCATTATATAACGACTGCTAATTAATCATATTCCACTATAGAAATTTGCAATTATTTGGACTCTCAAACTGTTATAATTCTTTTCTGATCTACCAATTGTGGGGGTTCATTTTGAAATCCTTGATGTAAAAAAAAATTCCCGGTCTTAGTTTTTAGAAAATCGAAAGATTACTTCTCTCCATAGAGTTAATACAGGGATGGCGGCCATTTTGCATTTCAAATATCGGTAAATCTTGGAGTACTTTTTTGCTCTCGTACCAAAATTTGTACGGTGACCCCTGATTTTTATTCTTGATTTTGAAAGAGAATGGTTAAGAGATTCCATGAGGAGAGTTTGAGTAAAAGTGTAAGTCTTTCATTGAGGCGCATAGGCCTACATCTTAGGGCCATACCGTAGGATTCAAAGCGGATTCAAAGCTCTTTTTGAAGCTTATAAATTCTTAGAAGATTGGTCTTTGTTGTGTTGCCCCATACAGTACAACAATAATCAAATACAGACAGAAAAGTGGCGTTATAAACCATAAGAAGAACGTGAAGTGGAGTCAAAGCACGCAGCTTTCGCAAGACGCCAATTCTAGATGACAATTTCTTACATAAGGTGTCAATATGAGTGTCCCAACTTAGTGTACTGTCAATCTCAACACCAAGAAGAGTATGCGATAAAACATTACAAATGTCAGAATCATTAATACGCACATTTAAAATAACGTTAGAATTCTTCAAACAATAAATCTTTGGACGCGAAGTGACCACGCATTTGGTTTTAGTTGTGTTGAGGGACATTGCATTATTTGTGACCCAAGAAGAAATGGGCATGACCTCATTTTGAATTTTCTTATCAACATCATCCGTATTAACCCCAGAAACACGTTTGATCATCAGCAAACATATCTAAGTTACCAATATTGAGACACAAGGGAAGTTAATTTATCAAAACTAGAAATAATTTTAAGAGGCCTAAGATCGACCCCTGTGGAACACCACGTACAATTGGTAAAATATGTGAATTTACCCTAAGATAACTCGATAATTAAAATCTATTTGCTACATATGAACGGAACCAAGTCTGTGATGAACCCTGTACACCATAAATAGACAGCTGTCTAATAAGAACATTATGATCAACGAGACCCAAAGCTTTACACAAAGCTAAAAACATCAGACCGCTGTAAAGACCTTGATCAACGTTTTGTAAAAGTTTATCGATAAGCTTAATCAAAGCTGTATGGCATGAATGCAGTTTACTGAAACCTGTATAAGGACGAATCAAAATATTACTCATTTGAAGATAAAAACTATTGTAAACATGCTTTTCGAAAATCTTGGAAAGAGCAGGTAAATGGATATTAGTCTGTAAATAGGTACCCGGTACAACCCTAGTTCACTTAAAACAATCGGGAAAGGAGCCATTTACAATTGACAAGTTGAAAATACTTGCAACAGAATCAGCAACACTGGTTATACCTGTTTTAAGGAGCTTTGGGAGACATTATCAAAGCCCGCTGATTTAGCAATATCTGATAAAGAAAGCTGTTTCAAAAAGAAACTAGAGGTAACAGACTGGTGATGGGCCCATTTGCGTGGCAAACCATGCTTCAAATTTGCTAAAGATCGGCTCAATATGAAGACTATGGCGATACTTGTTGACAATATGAGAGACATATGAAATGAGAGTTACCTTGAGACAGTAAATCATTTACAGTCAGCCACACGATAGAAGAATTGCGAGAATTTTCCATAAAGGTATTTCTGTAGTGGCGACGTTTTTCTGTTGCAATAGTATAGATGATTCTATTTCTATATAGAAGCCAATCACTAGGCAACTTTGAACGTGATGCCTTAGCAAAGTGATTGTCCCTAATATGCATAAGATCTAAGATATGAGATGAAAACCATGGTGGCTGTCGTAACCGTTTGACTCTCCTGGTACAATAGGGAGCATGTGTATCGCAAACAAAATTGAAAGAATTAATCCACTCCTTACAAATAACATTTACATCAGTTACATGAGCTATATTGGGCCAGGATACAGAGTTTAAACCATGACAAATCTTTCAGAAACAAAATTACGGAAGTTTCTACTTTTGACATAAATATGCTCGCCAGTCCCAACATCTTTTCCATGATAACGCCTAACTATACATACAGGGTAGTGATTTGACAAGGCAATGTTGGGGACACAGACTTTTGAAGCAAACAAGAATGATTGACGTAAATGTGATCCAAAAGTGTATCAGAAGAAGGACGGGTCGGAGTGGTGACAAGCTGCTTAAAATTCAGAGAATTCATACATTTACATAAGTAATGATTTTCACTACTCCCAGAAAGAATATAAATATTGAAGTCACCCATTACAATTGTTTCCTTATTTTCAAGATACACAGATTCAAGTATAGATTCAAACTCTCTATCAACTGCAGCATTGGAATTTGGTAGTCTATAGACACCAGCTATCAATATTGGACTAGCATTCTTCATTATCAATTCAAAAATAATAATCTCTACGGTTGTTGATTCGAGATTAAATCTGCGAGTGAAAGAGATGCTTGACTTTATATAGGCCAGAAGACCGCCTTGTCCAGTACTAAGGTCTTTCCTACAAAGTTCATAATCAGAAATTGCGTAATCGGAGTCTTGGTGCAGTTCACCTAGAAAAGTTTCACTAAAAATAAGTATATCAAAAAGGCTGTTTGAATAAGCTAATAAAAAGCAAAACTCGTCAATTTTGTTTGTAATAAGTTGGATATTTCAGTATCCAATATGCAGACCTTTACAGTTTGTGAGTTCATGAAAGAGCTGAGACGGTGTGTTGCAATTGCTGGTTTCACGAAGTGACTTTAAGAGGGGTTTCTTGAAAAAGGCCTCGATGACTGTATATTTCGAAGAACTCTTGGGGAGCCGTTCTCTCTACGTAGTCTGAATTATGAAAAGGTCATCAAAAATGGACATTTAATAATATGAGACGATGATCATTCATGTGTTAAACTGGCTTTGAAGAAGAAAACAACATCTTTACCCGATAATACATATTTATTTTCCATTTAGGTGACCACACTGATCGTATGTTTAACCTTCCGGTCGACTCATTGATTAAACTTTCTTCGGACACAAAAAAATTGGTGATGTAAATTACGTCCGGCTCAAATTATAATTCGGCTTACTGAGAGAGTTCGCCCCTGCATGTCATGAAACTTATTAGATAACAATAACAACCCTAAATATTGATAGTTTCTACCCGCATACAGGTCTATAAGAAAGCGTTTCCATTCTTCAGGAAAACCTTAATTTAAGCAGTGTTTTTCTGCACGTTCACTGAATCGGCAATTTCTGCCCCATTTATCAAAGTTAGAGGGCGGACTTGACATTTTGGTAGCAGAAATAACAGCAAATTCACAGGTCACTGCTCTATGCGCTTGGGTCACCATCATATGGCGTATTTGCTTGCTGTATTTTTTGCGTGATTTTTACGCTGTTAGTAACTTTAAAGGGCAGAAAATGGCTCGAAATGCGAAATTTGCGCATTCGCGCAGTCGAGAGAATAGTACCACCTTGCTTTATATGCAATAACGGTTGAAAAGTTAAAGAAATATCCAGAATTTATCAATATCCCTTGCTATTCCATGAAATCCCTGACACAAATCAAGTGTGGTAAGCTTGTAAAGGTTGATGACCTTAGGTGAACTTAGGTAATCAAACTTCCATGAGGATTGTTTTACACAGCTCGTATTAGAAGTCCCCAGCTATGGATCTGATTTTATCAAATTAACCCCTACAACGGGTCATTGTCAAATTGTTGTCAAATTAACCCCTACAATGGTCAAATTGTTGTCAAATTAACCCCTACAATGGGTCATTGTCAAATAAGTAAAATAAGTAGTCAGGAACGTTTCGCACCACTACACCTTATATGGACACTTTCAAAAGTTCAACGTGGCGCATATGCACTCAGACTGCGTTCAAGATCGCGTTCTTTTCAAATGACATACTGTTGTTAGCAAGATCATGACAGGAAGAATATACGAATCTGTGTGTTTATATTTATTATTTTTTTATTTATTTATATGTTTATTTATTTATTTATTTATTTATTTATTTATTTATTTCGAAGAAACGTTATATAAGGTGTTTAAAAGCAAAGCTACAAGAATTGTTTTCAGACATGCATTGATCTTGTTTAAGATCTTTTTTCAAATGGCATCAAAGAAAAAAGTAATAGTAGATAGCAGTGGTCAGAAAATCAGCGTTTTGGTGGATATGATTATGGAGGGTGTAGATTTCAGCCACAGGGGATGACCACAAGGAAGTTGTCAAATCATAAATGTAGCTTGTTGTCGTTGGCGGATATGAACTCATATCACTACGCTCTGACTATATGATTAGCCAGTTAAACAGACAGTGGTCAGAAAATCGTTTTAAGGCTGATATTACGAATAATTCATTGCAGGCTTTTGAGATCGGCCGATGACAATATTTGAAGAATTGAAAGATTCGGAAAACTTGGTAACACAGCAATCTCATGCGCCTCTGTACGCACCTCATTGTAGATTTCTATGGATGTATCATCCTATTGAAAATTATTGTACAAGAGGGTTTTTGAATTAACCTAAAGATTTCAGATCTCTGTTTAAGTTTATCCGAAATATGAAAATTATCAAAATATGAATTGAATACAGATTTCCTGTTGTGAAGACCCGCTTAGTTAAAAGTGTACCGGTGGAACAATTTGCAGAAAATAGATTTGACAGGCGCCAAATGACAGGCAAAAGACTTGTAAATCAAACTCGGTATTATGTGGTCTTGATTTTGTTTAGATATTGCGTTTGTCTTAGTAGTTTTGTCATGCGTCGAGTAGTGTGGACTGACGGAATGAAAAGCTCGAGGTCACGTGACCACCGCAATATATTTCCGCTGTGCACAACTTCGTCTTCGGTTTTACCCCAGGTCGATAGAGTATTACAGTCAAGTTAAGAACGCTTAACTTGGAGAGGCCTCAACCGACGAAACACACACAACAGTTTTTTAAGTCAGAAAAGAAATTTGACGCCCACCTACACATTTGTATGGTATACAGTGAAATCGCTTACAATTATAACGTTAATTAAATCAATATTTTAATGAATAATACGGATCTATTATGCATTGGCAAAATAAACTCTGTGAAATAACGCAATTTAGGGACTGGACATAAATTACAGGGGGGGGTGGGCCGGTGTTTTTCGAAAAACCGCTGCGTAAAAAATAGTGACCCTTCAAAAGTTCATGCACAAAAATTAGTGACCCTCCCCCTTATCCGTGCATGAAAATAAGTGACCCTCCCCTGTTACTCAATACCCCCCAAAAAAACCCGCAATGTGTTAAAGACCCCCTTCTGACTTGCTATACTTTTTAAGTCGCCCTCCCGAAAGGAAGGCAAAATGTGGCCGATACAACGCGTTGTCCAAAAAATATCAAATCATATGTGTGTGATAATTCATGTAAATGTACTTTGCTTGAAGTGGCAGGTAAAAAGTGCATGCCTGTACAAAAAATGTAATTTTTAGATTTTATCGATAATGTTGATTCACTATACATATAGTCGACTATAAGAAAACTATGAACGTGTATTTTCCAGTATAAAACTAGCAATATCTGTTCATCTATAGATGTTTAATTACTGATATAGATATACTTGATTAGCATGGGTTGTTTACAAGTGCACCTATGAACAAGATATTTGATTTTGGAATTTCTCTCAAAATGTTGATCCACTATACATGGGAGTCTATGACAAAACTATACATGGGAGTCTATGACAAAACTGTCAAAAAATTTTCAGAATTAAAAATTTGCACTATTTGTGCATATATGGACCCTGAATAATTGACATAATTGTGCTTGATTAGAAGAGGGTGGTAAAATGTGCATCTGTGTACAATAACGTTGTTTTTGGAATTTCGCATAAAATGTTGATCCACTATACATGGGAGTCTATGACAAAACTGTAAAAAAAATTTTCAGAATTAAAAATATGCACTATTTGTGTATATATGACCCTGAATAATTGACATAATTGTGCTTGATTAGAAGAGGGTGGTAACATGTGCATCTGTGTACAATAACTTTGTTTTTGGAATTTCGCATGAAATGTGGATCCATTATACATTGTAGTCTATGAAGAAACTATGAATAATTTTTTTTAAATACAAAACTTGGCAAATCTGTGTATTTATGTATGCTTGATTATTGATATTTATGTTCTTGATTAGACTAGAGTGGTTACAAGTCCATGTGTGTGCAAGAAATTTGATTTTGAATTTCACCGAAATGTTGATTCACTATACATGGCAGTCTATGATGAAACTATGAATAATTTTTTTCCAATACAAAAATAGGAAAATCTGTGCATTTATGTACACTTGATTATTGGTATTAATGTTCATGATTAGACTAGAGTAGTTTCAAGTCAATGGGTGTGCAAGAAATTTGATTTTGGAATTTCACTGAAATGTCCATTTACTATACATGGCAGTCTATGATGAAACTATGAATAATTTTTTCCAATACAAAACTTGGTAAACCTGTGCATTTATGTACACCTAATTATTAGTATTAATATTCATGATTAGACTAGAGTGGTTTCAAGTCAATGGTTGTGCAAGAAATTTGATTTTGGAATTTCACCAAAATGTTGATTCACTATACATTGTAGGCTATGAGGAAACTACAAATAACTCATAGGTTATCTGATCCTAAATTGTTATTCAAAAGTTGTTCGACCTGAAGCTTCCAGTAGTTATTGATGACACTATGCACTATTCTGAACAGTTTGTATTCTGTCAATGTCCTCAAAAAATTAAAAAATGTACATACAGCGACATGAACGTTTGACACCGACCTATACCCAATGTATTGTCAATGGGAGAATGATGTCAAATAAGGTATCTCCCAAATTGTTATTGAAAGAGTAATTATAGGGGACAGTTATGCACAATAGTGTTGAATAAGTAGAAATCCTGACAACTTAAATCAATGTGGCTGCTTGGATCATCAATACATTGTTTATTATACCTGAAATTTGCGCCCGAAGGGCGCGCCGAAAATGGTAATGGCAGAAAATGAAAGTGCCAGGAGGTATTTTTTCTTTTTTCAGTATTCCATAACGTGCACATGCAATTTCAGCTTTGATGCATGAAAAAAGGTGACCCTCCCCCATAGGCTTGCACAAAATTTTATGACCCTTCAAAATGCTTGCGCGAAAAATGGCGACCCACCCCCAAAAAACACCGGCCCCCCCCCCCCTGTAATTGTGTCCAGTCCCTTACAGCCGTCAATCACGGGGCCGTGCACTCAGGTATGATATGTATTATCCGATGGGTGATATAGTTTGTCGGGAAATCAGCATTGTTAATAGACATTTACGATGTATGATCGCAGAATTCATTAGTTTAGATTATAAAGTTTAAGTCATTTTAACCAAAGTTTCAAATCCATGATGTAACACACTGTATAGCAGCAAAACTCGCACCACTGAAATTTGAGTATATAGTGTATCTGGTCATTAATCATATAGCCTGAGAGTGGTCAGAAAATCAGCCATACCGTTCTATTTGCCAAAGATTGAATGTTTTGTAATGGTTTTGACGACGGGAAACTAGAGAGTTGCAGGTGGGCGTTTGATGGCAGCAGACATGTTACATTATAGAGTTCAACGAGGTAACTATTGGTATGAAGACCTCAAATTAAGTCATCGCCCACTTGAGAAATGAGCTATCACCATTTCGTTATATCCAGGCTGATGTGGATGGAGAATTTCGCTTATAGTCCATGAAAATTGAATCGTTTTAGTAAAGCGTAGGTAACTAAGTAATAAGTAGGAGTTCATTAACTCAAGTTTCGACTCAGTTGAACTTAACGAAGTAACACGTCCCAAGGTCATCAACCTTTTGGACTTTCTGACTTCGTAAGATTTCTTCACTGTCGTCTGACAAACGCGTATATACATACGTCTATGGCGCGCCTTGGCGCAGAGCAGAATTTCAGAAAATAGGCGACTGTGGATTTCGTATATGATTTTGACCAGAAATCCCCAACTCAACCCTGTGAAAACCTCTGGAGTATCCATCCCCGTCCCCGCCAGCGCCAAGCCATTCGCAATTTTAGGCAGCAGCTTTATTCGCACACATACATCACAAACAGAAACCTTTCTGAGATGAAAATCGCTTGAAATTGAAGAAGATAGTGCGACAGAAAAGTAGTTCTGATTTCGAGTTTCGATACCTACGTACACCCGCCCTGATTGCTCAGTTAGAACTCAAATAACAAACATTTTCGATTTACATCATAGCCTACTTCAGTCGATATCCGTTGATATTCGAGTTTTGAGAGCTAAAGCTGCCGCACCCTAGACGGCTATCTATTTCGGCGAGATCGTTTCTTTCCTCAGACTTATTATCATTTGAAGCAGGGAGTGATTTTTTTCAACTTGAAATGTTCAACTTTTGAGCTCAAACTAAAAGTGGCGTTTTTGGTTTAAAAGTCGGGTATCATACCTACTTTTATTTCGCGCGCCAAGTATATGAAAATACGAATCTGTTTTGTAGAAGAAAAGATATAAAAAGATGTTCGAAAACTACATTTATTATTAGTAGACGATGATAATTCATATGATATCCTAAGATACCAGTTAAGTAAACTTAAACTTTAGTTCACAACACTGAAGGGGAAAATTATACCTCCAGAAAATTTCGAACAACCACTGTGTCCTTCATCAGCTGGACTAATGCTGGATGACGTGCGCTCTGACGATCTTGGTATAGATCTAAGGTAAATGATAGCGACCCATCTTTATTAACGGACGGTTGCAGGGCCCGAATGAAGATAGCCTCCTTGACACCTCGTTCAAACCAACGTGGATCTGTGTCCAGGATCTTAACATGTTTTATGTCAATGGAATGATCCGGACTAGTCTTATGAATGTGGTGTGCCACTTCCGAACTCCTCGACAAGCTGGGGCGTCTGTGTTCACCGAATTTGGCCTTAAAAATGCGTTCAGTCTCCCCGAATGACAGGAGAAATTCATTTCTTGTGTAAGTCGGGATTTTCTGCTGTTAATTTTGATCAAATATTATGTGTATCGTAGCAGTTTGGCATTATATGGAGTAGTGGCAAGTGAATGGAAAGCCCGAAGTCACGTGACCACTGCAATTAAGCTGTGCTGCTCAGAACAAAGTTTAGGGTTTCGCCACCGCTCGATTCAGTCTTACGCTAAGGGGTTATGATATTCAAATTCGAGCGTTCACTACCGATCAAACGTATGCAGTAGTTGGTGCATTTAGAAAAGACGTTCGACACTATTGATTGCCATTTGTCGTCCATTTTACATAGTAGTTTCGTCGAAAACTTATGATTTTGATTTAGAATTTCACCATTTCATTTGTCGCTCAAGTTCCATCCCCCCCCCCCCCCCTCAAGAAAAAAAAAAAAAAACAAAAAAGAATGCTACCTAATGGTGGTACTATCATGGGCGATACTCACTGCTGAATTTCTCCTTTCACATGCGCGTGTGCAAAAAGTACACGGTTGTTCCATGTTGTACGTATGGCGGATGGTCATAGCAATGGTACCTTCGCTGAACTCTTGGACATAACACAGTCTACGGCTACTAAATCCCTATCTGCACGCGCTGATTATATCATGAATTTATTTTAAGCACTATTTTTGTTGGATAATGCGGATTTGATTGATTTATGGATTTCCTGCGAAACACAACAAATTGGAGTCATGAAACTAATATTTTTGAACTGCGTGAAAGTAATGCAACTTTCGGCCGTCCATCTCTGGTCCGTCTTTCTGAATATGCCATGCATCCAAAGAAAACTTACTTGAGTGGTGAAAAACGCCAACCTGCACTTGCTGAGTATGCCATGAATTCATTTAAACGTAAGCGATATTAAAATCTCTATTTTTGTTGGATAATGCGGATTATTGATGATAGATTTCCTGCTAAAACACAACAAATTGGAGTTGTCAATCTAATAATTTTGAGTGTATGTAGTAACGCACTTGACGGCAACTATCTCGGGTCCGTGCTTTCTGAGTGTGCCATATATCCAAAATCAATTTGAGTCGTAAGAAAATCAGTGTTTTGGGGAGAGTAGACATGGATTATTGCATACTTTTATCCAGCGATATGTGCCTAATTGGCAGTGCTAAAATCCTAGTGACGTTTAATTTTGTCGGGAATATCAAGTCGTGTTTCTGCGGTTTTAATTTACGGTTTTCTGTTAAAAAATTACAGTCGTCAGAAATTCAGCATTTCTGACTATTGAACTCACAGAGAAAAGATCGGGCATTTCGAGATTAGCCGATGACTTAGTTTCAAGAGTTGAAAGGATTGAAAAACTTTGTTGAACTCCACGACGTAACAGAGATTATGGTCAAGCCTCTGAGGCGATACTCTCCTCACCACCGCACATGTATAATCCTCCTTCAAATTATTGTACGGGATTCTTTCCCAATTTATCGACTCACTCTTGGTATCTGTTCAGATCTACTCGCCATATCAAAATTATTGAAATTTGACCTGATTATAGACTTCTATGGCGTTACAACCTTTTTGTTAAAAACGACCCGGTGATGCAATGAGGTAAGTTATTCTGCAGAACATGAATTCAAAAGACGCTGAATGGTAGGCAGGAGATATTGATTTCTTGTATAACTCCTGGAATTTGTGCCGTTAAATTTGATTAGATCTTACGTGCATCTTAGCAGGTTTCCATTATAAAGGGTAAATGCAAGTGAAAGGCCGAGGTCGCGTGACCACTGCCATTATCTCTGCTTCTCAGAGTCAAGACCATAATCTGCCAGGGAGGGGTGCAGCTGCCTATGGACTTTGTCATTGTTTTCTAAATTACCCAAACTGGCCATCCTAAGTTCTGCTGCCAAGTTCTGCCCCAAGTTCTGCCAATTAGGTCAGATTACGGCCCTATCAGTCCCAGACAAAATTATAAATGCAAACGTTTTCATCAAATATATCAAGACTTTAGTTTTCGAATTGTGAATGTTTTCGATTTAATTGAGTTCTACATTGTGTGATTCGAAATATGAAGGAAAAGTTAATTACGTATTACTTATTTCTTGATAATTAGAGATTTTTTCAGAAAAATTAGAAATCTGGCCCGCGAAACGTTTGAAAAAAGGGCCATTAAATCAAATTTTGTCTAGCAAACGCCAAGACAATTCCTTTTTCAGTATGTACCTTACAATGAAACTTCGCATTAAACCCTTTTCACCAGGTGAAAGAACCTGGAACCCCCAGTGACATTCGGAACGTACCCGGTTACGCCTGACATCTCACACTAACATATGATTGCTTCTCAGTATAAAAAATGACCTTGTGAACTGCAAAGTTCTTATTCAGATTGTTTCAATTAAACCGACTGTCATGAATTGTCACAATAAATTGCATCTCGTACTGTTACTTCTGTCAATTCTTGGAAAATAGTAACGAAGAATGGAAAACGAGTAGAAACCGTTGATGATTTACGTTCAAATAAAAGTGTTCGCATTACTTCTGGTGCGTTCACCATCAACGTTCACTGGGTCTTTGCATATATTTGCATAATCGTCATAAATAAGTACACTGCACCTTTTCGCACCACTATTAACACCTCATTGATTAACACCTTGAATGCACACTTTCAAAAGTTCAACACACCACATTTGCACTCACTGATCTTGTTCAAGACCGTCTTCCTTTCAAATGACATCAAAGAAGACTGTTGCAGGCAAGATCACTTGCACTGTCAAAAAAAGACGTAGATCTTATGTAGAAGAAAAAATTAAAAGTGTTGGAAAAATTCAAGAGAGATTATAACTCGAATATATTGCTAGGATCTTAAAACTTCGAAAGAAAACATCTTCACTACGATATTAAAACGTCTATTAAAAATTAGGCCTACAGTGTATAGAAATTCTGCATTTCTCACTGTAGAACGGATGGAGAAATGATCGGAGATTTGAGATAGACCGATGTCTTAGTTTCAAGAGTTTAAAGCATTGGAGAACACTGTAGAACTCCACGACATAACACCGACCCTATGGCCAACTATAGCGACACTCTAGGCACCACAGAATAGTTTTCTAACGTGTATGATCCTACGACTCCTAATTATTTTACTGGATTGTTTATCAATTCTTCTACTCACCTTGAGTTTCTGTTCAAATCTACCCACCATATCAAAATTATTGCAATTTCAACTAGTGTGACAACGATTACGTCGAAAAACGACACGGAGTTGCAATGAGGTAAATTATTCTGCAGAAAATACAATCTAAAAAGGGCTGGATGACAGGATAAATTCATTTCTTGTATAAGTCTGGATTTTCTGCTGTTAATTTTGATCAAATATTATGTGTATCGTAGCAGTTTGGCATTATGTGGAGTAGTGGCAAGTGAACGGAAAGCCCGAAGTCATGTGACCACTGCAATTAAGCTGTGCTGCTCAGAACTAAGTTTAGGGTTTCGCCATCGCTCGATTCAGTCTTACGCTAAGGGTCATGATGTTCAAATTCGAGCGTTCACTACCGATCAAACTTATGCAGTAGTTGGTGCATTTAGGAAAGACGTTCGACACTATTGGTTGCCATTTGTCGTCCATTTTACGTAGTAATTTCATCGAAAACTTATGATTTTGATTTAGAATTTCACCAAAAATGTTGATTGTCTATACAGTGTGGTATATGAGGAAACTTTAAATATTTTTTACAATACAAAACTAGCTATTAAAATCTGTGTTTTAAAAAAGTTTGACAATTGATATAAATGTACGTGACGAGAATATCATATTTGAAAGAGAAGATCTGAAAAACCAATATGATATTGGAATTTCACCCAGTGATTATTTGTAAAGTTCAAAGGTCAAATTGAAAATTATTAGTCAATTAAGATATCATATACGGACTGTGACATCTGGGGAGGATCGCTGTTGTGCATGAAAATTGGGATGGGTCACTCTTTTTCTTGCAAACACTTTTGAAGGGCCTAATTTTTCAGCCCAGGATCATAGGGTGCGAAGGGTTAATGAATCAAATCTGAATATTTCTCACTGGGGGGGGGGTCACATTTTACAATTGATGAATTGATGAATTTTGGGGGTCGAATTTTAGAAATTTGATTTTGAGGGGGGTCGCTTTTTACATATCATTTGTCGCTCAAGTTCCATCGACCCCCCCCCTCTAAAAAACGAATGCTCCCTAATGGTGCTACTATCATGGGCGATACTCACGGCTGAATTTCACCTTTCACATGCGCGTGCAAAGAGTGCATGGTTGTTCCATGTCGTACATATAGCGGATGGTGATAGCAATGGTACCTTCGCTGAACTCTTGGATATAACACAGTCTACGGCTACCAAATGCCTATCTGCACGCGCTGATTATATCATGAATTTATTTTAAGCACTATTGGGATTGTCTTTGACAGATCCGAACAAACAACCGTACAGACTGGTCAGTATTATTGCTGACATTGCACTATACAGACTATACAAGCCTGTTCGTGCTGAACCTATGACTGATGATCATCGTCATTTCATACATCTTCCATTTACTAACAAAGGAATTGATGCCATTAATATCAGCAATATACTACACAACAAAAAGGTTACATCAACTATACCTGTATACTTTAAGAACCAGTCTGTACCTATTCTGTCATATCAATACACCAAGACAATCTCCAATAAAATATTCAATTACAATAAGGCATTGCGGCACTTAAAAATTGATGAATTCCTTCAAACACCAGCATCCTGTGACTGCTCTACATCTCCCTTCAAATATACTCCAGTTGGCCATGTCATCACTGGTGATCTGAACTTGGTTGAACATCACCACCTTCGTAAGATATTATCTTGTGGACCCAAGTTCAGAGAACCTCGAAGGATCAACTGGAACCATAATTTTAAGATCATTATGGACTCAGTTGAAGAATATGCCAGAAAATGGGCTAAAAGGGAGGATGTAGAGCTGGACACACTGTCAGAATGGGTCAAATCTGTGAGGAAAATAGTGCGTAGCCGTATTGGTCGACTAAGATCACATGTTTGCAGAAGACCCTATTCTGTATTTAAAGATCCTGATGCCGTTAAGTGTTTGAATGATATCCATGACAAATATGTTGTCGTCCCTGCTGATAAAGCTGCCAATAACATTGTATTTGTCTGTAAGAAGTATTATTTTGAATGTCTTATAGACGAACTTGGTGTAACTAAGACCTCCACCAACTCCACTTACAGACAATCAATGTTCAACAAATCTGAAATTTTGGCAAACCATAAGTCATTCATGGATAATTTTAATATTACAACAAAGGATGACCATAATAAGTTGCCTAGCTTATACTGGATACCAAGCTCCACAAAACACCTTACAAAGCTAGGTTTATCGCAGGATCTTCGAAATGTTCAACAACAGAGTTATCGAAGATACTGACTTCTGTTCTTTGTACTGTTAAACGGGGACTTCAAGCATACTGTGATGTTGTCTTTTCTCGGAGTGGTATAAATCAAATGTGGATATTAAAAAATTCGAAGGAACTCTTGGAAAATTTGAAATCAAGATCTGTTTCAAAAATAACATCTATTAAAACTTTCGATTTTTCCACATTGTATACCACAATACCACATGATAAATTGAAAGAACGCTTGAAAAACATCATCAACCAAGCATTTCTCTACAAAAACGGTTCACGCCGTTACAAATATGTAGTATTAGGGTATAATTCTACACATTTTGTTAAAAATATTACAAACGCTAAAGTGTTTTATACCGAGAAAGACATTATCAGTATGCTTGATTTCCTCATTGACAACATATTTGTTGAATTTGGAGGACACATTTCCAACAGTGTATAGGAATTCCCATGGGCACTAACTGTGCTCCCTTACTTGCCGACTTATTTCTGTTCTCATACGAGGCAGAATTTATCCAGAACCTTATCAAGCAGAAAAAGGTCTCTGTAGCTCGTACTTTCAACCTTACATTTAGATACATAGACGATGTTATTTCATTGAATAACTCTGAATTCAGTAAATATCTCGCTATGATTTATCCTCCAGAATTAGATATTAAAGAGACTACAGAAACGGCCTCTTCTGCTTCATATCTGGGCATTTTACTTGAATTTGACTCTAATGGTCACCTTTCTACGAGGCTATATGACAAAAGAGATGATTTCAACTTTAGTATAATTAATTTTCCACACCTCATCAGTAATATTCCACTCTCACCTGCTTATGGGATATACATTTCCCAGCTTATTCGATGCAAGAGCATGCAGTTCATATGGTGATTTTGTAGAGAGACATGGCCATCTCTCTTTCAAACTGTTAAGGTAGCGACTCGGGTTCATTGTCACTTATTTTCAATCCTCATTTTCACAAAGAAGACGTGGTCACACACCCGACATGTGGTACTTTTTTTATCTGCTCGGTCACCGAAGAGTTCAGAAAATTGTTAGTTTTTTAAAAACAGTGCGCATACGGCTGTTTTACTCAAAAACACGTGTTTTTTAGTTTTTTTACTCAAAAAAGTGTAAGTACAAATCTCCAATCGGCCTTGGTGATCTGTTTACGGCAATCGACGGCTGGGTATACTGGGCAAAAAACCGTGTCCCGGATTTTTGAAATTCGCTTTGTTTTCGCACAATGCACCTTCAAAGTGTCAACTTGACGTTTTTTGCATAAATTATCGGCCTTTGTTCACGTTTGTCAGGATATCTTCACTTCCAGGCCCTTTATCGGAAATCTGAGACACGGTCTTTCAGATATATTCATTCACTGTCCACAGGTGAAAAATCAGGCTAGTCTGTCCAGGCGCCGCCGACTTATACTTATTTGAATAATGTACGCACTGCCAAAAACGGAACTGAGAAAATCGACGATTTGTGTAAACGACCTATGCGTCACACATTGTGACCAAAAAGTCCGACTCGCGCACTATTTTCTGCGAATTTTCTTACACCAGGACTAAGTTGAATATTTAGAGTCAGTTTTGGAAATTTGAATATGTTTACGATTGCAGATCGTGTGAAAATAGAAAGAAATTATACACTGAACTGGCAAATGCTTAGTGCCAGCAGTGGGTGGTATTTACACAACAAACACAGAGGGGTACTTAGCGATTTAATCCATTTTTTGGAACGTTTAACTAGTAGATTAACTGTATACTGTTGTCTCAACGGTTACAATCTAGTTACCAGAGTTCACAGTCAAGACGAAGACGTCGAAACTTGCGTAAAAAAGTCTATCCGATCATGGAGGTACTACCTCCATGATCCGATCGAGACTTATTTTTGTGCTGTCGTCGCGCGATCGCGTCGGACATTCACTTGTTCTTGACTCAAGTTGTCTACTTCCTGTCTCGCGATCGGCAATTTATGCATGTTCTTTGTGAAAAGTGATTGTCAAGTTCATGGTAGCGCCGACACTGTGCGAACGGGACGTCACTTACTAGTTTTCCTACCTCAAGATGAGACCATGATGAGACGAACACACGTAACTCTTGACAACATAAAATGTCTGTCGTATTTCTTAGCTTTTGCACCGCACTGCAAACTTTTCGCCCTTCGTTACGACGGGAGAGATTGACTCGTGTTATTTTTCAAACTTTATATGTGTTCTTGTACCGATTTTTAATATCAAACTAATAATAATCACGCCGTAGCGTAGAACAGCGCAGGCTGTCATCGACAGCGTGTTCCGAGAGACAGAGTATCGACTAGTCTACAGTGGAGTCAATACCAGCGCACACATAATTATTTCGGAGATTTTTACTTTTAGTCAAACTCTCGATGACTGACCTCATATAGCAAAAATGCTAGTTTCAGCACTTCTAGAAGTTGAGCCGGGTTTGTTTTACGTTCAGTGTTGAGGTCCAGCTAGCAGCTGTGGAGTCTGCGGGTAATTGATAAGTTTAGACAACACGCACGAAAGAATCATTTGTGAACCCTCGCAATTCACGTTTGACGAAATTTAATTTTTGGGTTATATTTAAAGAAAGAAAAGGCATGAAATAAAAAAATATTTGCATTTCGTTTCGAAAAATTAGCAGATCGGTGAACTTGCTCTTGTGAATCTACATTATGTGTGTATGAACTCCTGCACTGGCTTGGGAAACTCCTTGACATAAATGTCGCGTGATGTCGGGTACAGTGTTGTTGAAAAGACTGCACGATAGAAAACTCGAGTTTAAAAATATAAAAGAACACGATACTAACACCAAGCATGTACAGCAAGAGTAATAAAATTATCGCAACTAACAGAAGTTTCATCTCGCTCAGGCTAATTTTTGGACTCGGGTATGTAATCAGCATAGCCTAATATGTTCGAAAAGCAGCGTGTCAAATACTTTCATAGTTGTTGAACTGAGCATGTCTCCGTTATCGTCTGCGTCCTCGGCCAAATCTGACTCTTCACTGCATTCTTGATCGTTATTGCAGGAGTATGAGCCAAAGTCGGACTGTTTTACATTTAAATCGACCTTTGCGCACGTTGCCATCTTTTCAGGTCCGCTTTTGTGGACCTCGCTTGCTTTTTCGACGGTACGGAGCGCGAGCGCCGGCTTTGGTCTGCTCGACGTGTTTGCCGTACCGATACATATGCGGAGTTCAAAACGCTGAGCCTAACGTTGAAGCTAGCGCATGCGCACTATACCGCAAAGCCTGTACATAATCTCTGCGTGTTTATCAAAGATATCGTTGTCGGTAATCCGCGACCGTTAAGACAAAAGGGAAATAATGGCACGCGGTGTAGCTGATAGTTTGCCATTTTAGTAATATTTCAGGAATTTCCCGGTACGATGTGACCCAACACCTTTCCCCAAAAGAAAGACCACGTGTCAGTGGTTCGAAATTTGAAATAAAAAAAAAATTGCTAAAATTGACCTTTGAACCTGAGTCGCATCGTTAAATCAAGGTTACACCAGAGCAAGACTTGTCTCTACATTCAAACGTTTTTTTGGCAGGTATCGCAAGCTGGTTGATAAATACGATATCTCTCTTCGACAAATGATCACTGATGGCATCGGAGACATGGGGCCTTAGTTAGTGACCACTACCTATCTGACTTACAGATTGATATATGGCGGGTGCCACATGTGGGGCAGGATGCGCTTACTATTTTCGAAACACCTGACATCACTTCTTGGTCTTTTGGCCAGAGGTCCATATATCTTTCTTTCATGAATTTGACTTTGTTTGTGTACCGTCTATTTACTGTCTGTTCTGTGCTGTTTTGTGTCTATGTTTACAACTATTGTCTTACAAATTTTGACCTAGTGTTATTGGATTATGGATTGGTATGATTGCGATTATTTGATTGGATAATGCGGATTTGATTGATTTGTAGATTTCCTGCGAAACACAACAGATTGGAGTCGTGAAACTAATATTTTTTGAACTGCGTGCAAAGTAAGGCAACTTTTAGCCGTCCATCTCGGGTCCGTGCTTTCTGATATGCCATGCATCCAAAGAAAACTTACTTGAGTAGTGATAAAACGTCAACCTGCACTTGCTGAGCATGCCAAGAATTCATTTAACGTAAGACGGTATTAAAATCTCTATTTTTTGTTGGATAATGCGGATTATTGATGGTAGATTTCCTGCCAAACACAACAAATTACAGTTGTCAATCTAATAATTTTCAGTTGTATGTAGTAACGCACTCGACGGCAACAATCTCGGGTCGTGCTTTCTGAGTGTGCCATATATCCAAAATCAATTTGAGTCGTAAGAAAATCAGTGTTTTGGGGAGAGAAGACAATGGATTATTGCATACTTTTCTCCACAGAGATGTGCCTAATTGGCAGTACTCAAATCATAATGACGCTTGATTTTGTCGGGAATATCAAGTCGTGTTTCTGCGGTTTTAATTTATGGTTTGTCTGTTAAAAAATTACAGTCGTCAGAAATTCAGCATTTCCGACTATTGAACTCACAGAGAAAAGATCGGGCATTTCGAGATTAGCCGATGACTTAGTTTCAAGAGTTGAAAGGATTGAAAAACTTTGTTGAACTCCACGACGTAACAGAGATTATGGTCAAGCCTCTGAGGCGATACTCTCCTCACCACAGCACATGTATAATCCTCCTTCAAATTATTGTACGGGATTGTTTCCCAATTTATCCACTCACTCTTGGGTATCTGTTCAGATCTACTCGCCATATCAAAATTATTGAAACTTGACCTGTTTATAGACTTCTATGGCGTTACAACCTTTACCTGAAAAACGACCCGGTGTTGCAGTGAGGTTAGTTATTCTGCAGAACATGAATTCAAAAGACGCTGAATAGTAAGCAGGAGATATTGATTTCTTGTATAACTCGTGGAATTTTATGCCGTTAAATTTGATTAGATCTTACGTGTATCTTAGCAGGTTTCCATTCTAAAGAGTAAATGCAAGTGAAAGGCCGAGGTCGCGTGACCACTACCATTATCTCTGCTTCTCAGTGTCAAGACCATAATCTGCCAGGGTGGGGTGTAGCTGCCTACGGATTTTGTCATTATTTTCTAAATTACCCCAAACTGGCTATCTGAAGTTCTGCCCCAAGTTCTGCCAATTAGGTCAGGTTACGGCCCTAGCTGTGCCAGACAAAATTATAAATGCAAACGTTTTCATCAAGTATATCAAGACTTGAGTTTTCAAATTTTTGTTAAACGTAAATCAAAATTGTGAATGTTTTCGATTTAATAGAGTTCTACATTGTGTGATTCGAAATATGAAGGAAAAAAGGTAATTACGTATTACTTATTTCTTGATAATTAGAGATTTTTTCAAAAAGTTAGAAATCTGGGCAGCGAAACGTTTGAAAAAAGGGCCATTAAATCAAATTTTGTCTAGCAAACGCCAACACAATTCTTTTTCAGTATGTACCTAAAGATGAATCTTCGCATTAAACCCTGTTCACCAGGTGAAAGAACTTGGAACCCCCAGTGATATTTAGAACGTGCACGGTTACGTCTGACATCTCACACTAACATCTGATTGCTTCTCTGTATAAAAAACGACCTTGTGAACTGCAAAGTTCTTTATACAGATTGTTTCAAATTAAACCAACTGTCATGAATTGTCACAATAAATTGTATCTCGTACTGTTACTTCTGTCAATTCTTGGAAAATAGTAACGAAGAATGGAAAACGAGTAGAAACCGTTGATGATTTACGTTCAAATAAAAAGTGTTCGCATTACTCTGGTGCGTTCACCATCAACGTTCACTGGATCTTTGCATATATTTGCATAATCGTCATAAATAAGTACACTGCACCTTTTCGCACCACTATTAACACCTCATTGATTAATACCTTGAATGCACACTTTCAAAAGTTCAACACACCACATTTGCACTCACTGATCTTGTTCAAGACCGTCTTCCTTTCAAATGACATCAAAGAAGACTGTTGCAGGCAAGATCACTTGCACTGTCAAAAAAAGACGTAGATCTTATGGAGAAGAAAAAATTAAAAATGTTGGAAAAATTCAAGAGAGATTATAACTCGAATATATTGCTAGGATCTTAAAACTTCGGAAGAAAACATCATCACTACGATATCAAAACGTCTATTAAAAGTTAAGCCTACAGTGTATAGAAATTCTGCATTTTTCACTGTAGAACGGATGGAGAAATGATCGGAGATTTGGAGATAGACCGATGTCTTAGTTTCAAGAGTTTAAAGCATTGGAGAACACTGTAGAACTCCACGACGTAACACCGACCCTATGGCCAACTATAGCGACACTCTATAGGCACCACAGAATAGTTTTCTAAAGTGTATGATCCTACTCCTAATTTTTTACGGGATGTTTATCAATTCGTCTACTCACCTTGAGTTTCTGTTCAAAGCTATCCACCATATCAACATTTTTGCAAATTTCAACTAGTGTGACAACGATTACGTCGAAAAACGACACGGAGTTGCAATGAGGTAAATTATTCTGCAGAAAATACAATCTAAAAGGGCTGGATGACAGGATAAATTCATTTCTTGTATAAGTCGGGATTTTCTGCTGTTAATTTTGATCAGATATAGAGTGTACAGTAGCAGGTTTGCATTAAATAGAGTAGTGGCAAGTGAATTGAAAGCCCGAAGTCACGTGACCACTGCAATTGAGCTCTGCTGAGAACTAAGTTTAGGATTTCGTGACCGCTCGATTCAGTCTTACGCTAAGGGTTATGATGTTCAAATTCGAGCGTTCACTACCGATCAAACGTATGCAGTAGTTGGTGCATTGAGAAAAGACGTTCGACACTATTGGTTGCCATTTGTCCTCCATTTTATGTTGTAATTTCGTCGAAAATTGATGTTCGTAACTAACTGCTAATTACCTATTCAAATCGCGTGGTGCTGCTAGTGTGGGCGATACTCACGGCTGAATTTCTCCTTTCACACGCGCGAGCAAAGAGTGCATGGTTGTTTCATGTTTTACATATAGCGGATGGTCATAGCAATTGTACCTTCGCTGAACTCTTGGACATAACACAGTCTACGGCTACCAAATGCCTATCTGCACGCGCAGATTATGTCATAATTTTTTAAAATGAGATGGTATTAAAATCACTAATTTTGTTTGATAATACGGGCCATTGTCAGAAGACTTCCTGCCGGACGCAACACATTTGAGTGGCCAAACTAATAATTTGAACTTTGTGAAGTAACGCAAGTTACAGCCATCAATCTCCAATCCGTGCTTTCTGAGTGTGCCATGTATGAGTGGTAAGGAAATCACTGTTTGGGGGATAGTAGACATGGATTATTGCATCCTTTTCTCCAGCGGGCGTGGTTTATTGGCAGTGCCAAGGTTATAATGAAGCTTGATTTCATCGGGATATAGAGTCGTGGTTCTGCAGTTTTAATTACCAAATGCCTATCTGCACGCGCTGAATATATCATGAATTATATGACGGCATTTTAAGCACTATTGTTGCTGGATAATGCGGATCTGATTGATTTGTAGATTTCCTGCGAAACACAACAAATTGGAGTTGTGAAACTGATATTTTTTGAACTGCGTGCAAAGTAAGGCAACTTTTAGCCGTCCATCTCGGGTCCGTGCTTTCTGAATATGCCATGCATCCAAAAGAAACTTACTTGAGTGGTGAAAAACGCCAACCTTCATTGCTGAGTATGCCATGGATTCATTTAAACGTAAGCGGTATTAAAATCTCTATTTTTGTTGGATAATGCGAATAATTGATGGTAGATTTCCTGCCAAAGACAACAAATTGGAGTTGTCAATCTAATAATTTTGAGTTGTATGTAGTAACGCAATTGACGGCAACAATCTCGGGTCCGTGCTTTCTGAGTGTGTCACGTATCTAAATACAGTTTGAATCGTAAGAAAATCAGTGTTTTGGGGAGAGTAGACATGGATTTTCGCATACTTTTCTCCCGCCAGATGTGCCTAATTGGCAGTGCTCAAATCATAATGACGTTAATTTTGTCGGGAATATCAAGTAGTGTTTTTGCGGTTTTGTTATATGGTTGTATGTTAAAAGTTACAGTCGTCAGAAATTCAGCATTTCTGACTATTGAACTTACAGAGAAAAGATCGGAGATTTCGAGATTGGCCGATGACTTAGTTTCAAGAGTTGAAAGGATTGATAAACTTTGTAGAACTCCGCGACGTAACAGAGATGTTTAAGACCAATTAAAGCGACACCCTACTCACTACAGCACATGTATAATCCTTCTTCAACTCTTGGGTATCTCTTCAGATCTACTCGCGATATCAAAATTATTGAAATTGACCTGATTATAGACTTCTATGGCGTTACAACCTTTACGTTATAAAGGACCCGGTGTTGCAATGAGGTAAGTTATTCTGCAAAACATAAATCCAAAAGACGCTGAATGGTAGGAGATATTGATTTCTTGTATAACTCGTGGGATTTTGTGCCGTTATATTTGATTAGATCTTCCGTGTATCTTAGCAGGTTTGCATTATAAGGAATAGTTGCGAGTGAAAGGCCGAGGTCACGTGACCACTACCAATATCTCTGCTTCTCAGTGTCAAGACCATAATCTGCCAGAGAAGGGTGCAGCTGCCTATTGACTTTGTCATTGTTTTCTAAATAACCCAAACTGGCCATCCTAAGTTCTGCTGCCAAGTTCTGCCCCAAGTTCTGCCAATAAGGTCAGGTTACGGCCCTATTTGTCCCAGACAAAATTATATATGCAAACGTTTTCATCAAGTATATCAAGACTTGAGTTTTCAAATTTTGTTAAACGTAAATCAAAATTGTGAATGTTATCGATTTAATTGAGTTTTACATTGTGTGATTTGAAATATGAAGGAAAAATGGTAAATACGTATTACTCATTTCTTGATAATTACAGATTTTTTCAAAAAAGTTAGAAATGTGGCCGACCAAACGTTTCGAAAAAAAGGGCCATTAACTCAAATTTTGTCTAGCAAACGCCAACACAATTATTTTTGCAGTAAGTACCTTACGAGAACTTGGAACCCCAGTGATATTCAGAACGTGCACAGTTACGTCTGACATCTCACACTAACATCTGATTGCTTCTCTGTATAAAAAAATGACCATGTGAACTGCAAAGTTCTTTATACAGATTGTTTCAAATTAAACCAACTGTCATGAATTGTCACAATAAATTGCATATCGTATTGTTACTTCTGTCAATTCTTGGAAAATAGTAACGAAGAATGGAAAACGAGTAGAAACCGTTAATGATTTACGTTCAAACGAAATTTTCGTATAACTTCTGCTGCGTTCACTCTCAGTGTTCACTGGTCTTTGCATATATTTGCATAATCGTCATAAATAAGTACACTGGACCTTTTTCGCACCACTATTAACACCTCATTAATTAACACCTTGAATGCACATTTTCAAAAGTTCAACACGGCACATTTGCACTCACTGATCTTGTTCAAGACCGTCTTCCTGTCAAATGACATCAAAGAAAATTGTTGCAGGCAAGATCACTTGCACTGTCAGAAAAGACGTAGATCTCATGTAGAAGAACAAATTAAAAGTGTTGGAAAAATTCAAGGGAGATTATAACTCGAACGTGTTGCTAGGATCTTAAAACTTCGGAAGAAAGCATCGTCACTACAATATTGAAACGTCTATTAAAAATTAGGCCTACAGTGTACAGAAATTCTGCATTTTTCACTGTAGAACGGATGGAGAAATGATCGGAGATTTGAAGATAGACCGATGTCTTAGTTTCAAGAGTTTAAAGCATTGGAGAACACTGTAGAACTCCACGACGTAACACCGACCCTATGGCCAACTATAGCGACACTCTATAGGCACCACAGAATAGTTTTCTAAAGTGTATGATCCTAATCCTAATTATTTTACTGGATTGTTTATCAATTCGTCTACTCACCTTGAGTTTTGTTCAAATCTATCCACCATATCAACATTTTTGCAAATTTCAACTAGTGTGACAACGATTATGTCAAAAAACGAAGCGGGCGATGCTTATTTGGCAGTGCCAAGGTTATAATGAAGCTTGATTTCATCGGGATATAGAGTCGTGATTCTGCAGTTTTAACTACCAAATGCCTATCTGCACGCGCTGAATATATCATGAATTATATGACGGCATTTTAAGCACTATTGTTGCTGGATAATGCGGATCTGATTGATTTGTAGATTTCATGCGAAACATAACAAATTGGAGTCGTGAAACTGATATTTTTGAACTGCGTGCAAAGTAAGGCAACTTTTGGCCGTCCATCTCGGGTCCGTGCTTTCTGAATATGCCATGCATCCAAAGAAAACTTACTTGAGTGGTGAAAAACGCCAACCTTCACTTCCTGAATATGCCATGAATTCATTTAAATGTAAGCGGTATTAAAATCTCTATTTTTGTTGGATAAGCGTATCATTGATGGTAGATTTCCTGCCAAACACAACAAATTGTAGTTGTCAATCTAATAATTTATAGTTGTATGTAGTAACGCAATTGACGGCAACAATCTCGGGTCCGTGCTTTCTGAGTATGTCATGTATCTAAATTAGTCCATGGGCTGGATGGGCCCACCGTGCACCCCCCCCCCCCAATAAACGTACTACATGGGTATTTTTTGGTTCTTTGGGATCTGCTGAACTAGAAAAAAGATGTTAACATTGGATATTTTGGGATGCACTACCTGTCTGCACTGGTTTTTTTGTAGTATGTACCGCAAAAAATGGCGAAAAATGGGTAGGGGTAGGGGGTACTATATCCTTCCCTAAATTGCGTAAACTAGCATGAAATAGCACACACTTTATATTTTTGGAAAGCTCAGATATTGCTCTTTCTGAGGAATACCAACTTTAGCAAAATACATTTGTGTAAATAGAATAGGACGACTTTAAAATGTATTTTTTTGACAATTTTGAAATTTTTTACCCAAAATACCATGTAACAATTGTGATTTACTTTTTACTAATTTTGTCGGAATATCAAGTAGTGTTTTTGCGGTTTTATCATATGGTTTGTCTGTTAAAAATTATAGTCGTCAGAAATTAAGCATTTCTGACTATTGAACTTACAGAGAAAAGATCGGGCATTTCGAGATTGCCGATGACTTAGTTTCAAGAGTTGAAAGGATTGAAAAACTTTGTTGAGTTGAACTCCACGACGTTACAGAGATTATGGTCAAGCCTCTGAGTCGATACTCTCCTCACCACAGCACATGTATAATCCACCTTCAAATTATTGTACGGGATTTTTTCCCAATTTATCAACTCACTCTTGGGTATCTGTTCAGATCTACTCGCCATATCAAAATTATTGAAACTTGACCTGATTATAGACTTCTATGGCGTTACAACCTTTACGTTAAAAACGACCCGGTGTTGCAATGAGGTAAGTTATTCTGCAGAACATGAATTCAAAATACGCTGAATGGTAGGCAGGAGATATTGATTTCTTGTATAACTCGTGCAATTTTATGCCGTTACATTTGATTAGATCTTCCGTGTATCTTAGCAGGTTTGCATTATAAGGAATAGTTGCGAGTGAAAGGCCGAGGTCACGTGACCACTAGATTATCTCTGCTTCTCAGTGTCAAGACCATAATCTGCCAGGGAAGGGTGCAGCTGCCTATGGACTTTGTCATTGTTTTCTAAATACTCAAACTGGCCATCCTAAGTTCTGCCCCAAGTTCTGCAATTAGGTCAGGTTACGGCCCTATCTGTCCAAGACAAAATTATAAATGCAAACGTTTTCATCAAGTATATCAAGACTTGAGTTTTCAAATTTTTGTTAAACGTAAATCAAAATTGTGAATGTTTTGTATTTAATTAAGGTCTACATTGTGTGATTCGAAATATGAAGGAAAAAGGTAAATACGTATTACTCATTTCATGATAATTACAGATTTTTTCAAAAAAGTTAGAAATGTGGCCAACCAAACGTTTCGAAAAAAAGGGTCATTAACTCAAATTTTGTCTAGCAAACGCCAACACAATTCTTTTTCAGTATGTACCTAAAGATGAATCTTCGCATTAAACCCTGTTCACCAGGTGAAAGAACTTGGAACCCCCAGTGATATTCAGAACGTGCACGGTTACGTCTGACATCTCACACTAACATCTGATTGCTTCTCTGTATACAAACTGACCTGTGAACTGCAAAGCTCTTTATACAGATTGTTTCAAATTAAACCAACTGTCATGAATTGTCACAATAAATTGCATCTCGTACTGCTACTTCTGTCAATTCTTGGAAAATAGTTACGAAGAATGGAAAACGAGTAGAAACCGTTGATGATTACGTTCAAATAAAAAGTGTTCGCATTACTTCTGCTGCGTTCACCATCAATGTTCACTGGGTCTTTGCATATATTTGCATAATCGTCATAAATAAGTACACTGGACCTTTTCGCACCACTATTAACACCTCATTAATTAACACCTTGAATGCACACTTTCAAAAGTTCAACACGGCACATTTGCACTCACTGATCTTGTTCAAGACCGTCTTCCTTTCAAATGACATCAAAGAAGACTGTTGCAGGCAAGATCACTTGCACTGTCAAAAAAGACGTAGATCTTATGGAGAAGAAAAAATTAAAAGTGTTGGAAAAATTCAAGAGAGATTATAACTCGAATATATTGCTAGGATCTTAAAACTTCGGAAGAAAAACATCATCACTACGATATCAAAATGTCTATTAAAAGTTAAGCCTACAGTGTATAGAAATTCTGCATTTTTCACTGTAGAACGGATGGAGAAATGATCGGAGATTTGAAGATAGACCGATGTCTTAGTTTCGAGAGTTTAAAGCATTGGAGAACACTGTAGAACTCCACGACGTAACACCGACCCTATGGCCAACTATAGCGACACTCTATAGGCACCACAGAATAGTTTTCTAAAGTGTATGATCCTACTCCTAATTATTTTACGGGATTGTTTATCAATTCGTCTACTCACCTTGAGTTTCTGTTCAAAGCTATCCACCATATCAACATTTTTGCAAATTTCAACTAGTGTGACAACGATTACGTCGAAAAACGACACGGAGTTGCAATGAGGTAAATTATTCTGCAGAAAATACAATAAAAAGGGCTGGATGACAGGATAAATTCATTTCTTGTATAAGTCGGGATTTTCTGCTGTTAATTTTGATAGATATAGAGTGTACAGTAGCAGGTTTGCATTAAATAGAGTAGTGGCAAGTGAATTGAAAGCCCGAAGTCACGTGACCACTGCAATTGAGCTCTGCTGAGAACTAAGTTTAGGATTTCGTGACCGCTCGATTCAGTCTTACGCTAAGGGTTATGATGTTCAAATTCGAGCGTTCACTACCGATCAAACGTATGCAGTAGTTGGTGCATTGAGAAAAGACGTTCGACACTATTGGTTGCCATTTGTCCTCCATTTTATGTTGTAATTTCGTCGAAAATTGATGTTCGTAACTAACTGCTAATTACCTATTCAATCGCGTGGTGCTGCTAGTGTGGGCGATACTCACGGCTGAATTTCTCCTTTCACACGCGCGAGCAAAGAGTGCATGGTTGTTTCATGTTTTACATATAGCGGATGGTCATAGCAATTGTACCTTCGCTGAACTCTTGGACATAACACAGTCTACGGCTACCAAATGCCTATCTGCACGCGCAGATTATGTCATAATTTTTTAAAAATGAGATGGTATTAAAATCACTTATTTTGTTTGATAATACGGGCCATTGTCAGAAGACTTCCTGCCGGACGCAACACATTTGAGTGGCCAAACTAATAATTTTGAACTTTGTGAAGTAACGCAAGTTACAGCCATCAATCTCCAATCCGTGCTTTCTGAGTGTGCCATGTATGAGTGGTAAGGAAATCACTGTTTGGGGGATAGTAGACATGGATTATTGCATCCTTTTCTCCAGCGGGCGTGGTTTATTTGGCAGTGCCAAGGTTATAATGAAGCTTGATTTCATTGGGATATAGAGTCGTGGTTCTGCAGTTTTAATTACCAAATGCCTATCTGCACGCGCTGAATATATCATGAATTATATGACGGCATTTTAAGCACTATTGTTGCTGGATAATGCGGATCTGATTGATTTGTAGATTTCATGCGAAACACAACAAATTGGAGTCGTGAAACTGATATTTTTGAACTGCGTGCAAAGTAAGGCAACTTTTAGCCGTCCATCTCGGGTCCGTGCTTTCTGAATATGCCATGCATCCAAAGAAAACTTACTTGAGTGGTGGAAAACGCCAACCTTCATTTGCTGAGTATGCCATGGATTCATTTAAACGTAAGCGGTATTAAAATCTCTATTTTTGTTGGATAATGCGTATCATTGATGGTAGATTTCCTGCCAAACACAACAAATTGGAGTTGTCAATCTAATAATTTTGAGTTGTATGTAGTAACGCAATTGACGGCAACAATCTCGGGTCCGTGCTTTCTGAGTGTGTCATGTATCTAAATACAGTTTGAATCGTAAGAAAATCAGTGTTTTGGGGAGAGTAGACATGGATTATCGAATACTTTTCTCCCGCCAGATGTGCCTAATTGGCAGTGCTCAAATCATAATGACGTTAATTTTGTCGGGAATATCAAGTCGTGTTTCTGCGGTTTTGTTATATGGTTTGTATGTTAAAAGTTACAGTCGTCAGAAATTCAGCATTTCTGACTATTGAACTTACAGAGGAACGATCGGGCATCTCACGATTGGCCGATGACTTAGTTTCAAGAGTTGAAAGGATTGAAAAACTTTGTTGAACTCCACGACTTATTAAGTCGTGGAGTTCAACAAAGTTAACAGAGATTATGGTCAAGCCTCTGAGGCGATACTCTCCTCACCACAGCACATTTATAATCCTCCTTCAAATTATTGTAGGGGATTTTTTCCCAAATTATCAACTCACTCTTGGGTATCTGTTCAGATCTACTCGCCATATCAAAATTATTGAAACTTGACCTGTTTATAGACTTCTATGGCGTTACAACCTTTTTGTTAAAAAGGGACCGGTGTTGCAATGAGGTAAGTTATTCTGCAGAACATGAATTCAAAAGACGCTGAATGGTAGATAGGAGATATTGATTTTTTGTATAACTCGTGGAATTTTGTGCTGTTACATTTGATTAGATCTTCCGTGTATCTTAGCAGGTTTGCATTATAAGGAATAGTTGCGAGTGAAAGGCCGAGGTCACGTGACCACTACCATTATCTCTGCTTCTCAGTGTCAAGACCATAATCTGCCAGGGAAGGGTGCAGCTGCCTATGGACTTTGTCATTGTTTTCTAAATTACCCAAACTGGTCATCCGAAGTTCTTCTGCCAAGTTCTGCTCCAAGTTTTGCCGATTTGGTAAGGTTACGGCCCTATCTGTCCCAGACAAAATAAAAAAGGCAAACGTTTTCATCAACTATATCAAGACTTGAGTTTTCCATTATGTAAAACGTAAATCAGAATTGTGAATGTTTTCGATTTCAGTTCTACATGTATGATTCAAAATATGAAGAAAAAAGTAATTAGGTATTACTTATCTTCTTTAAAATTAGAGCTTTTTAAAAAAAATAGAAATCGCGAAACATTTCGAAAAAAGGTCATGAACTCAAATTTGTCTAGCAAACGCCAACACAATCTTTTTTTCAGTATAAACTTTACGGCGGATTTTCGCATCAAACCCTCTTCACCAGGTGAAAAAATCTGGAACCCCAGTGATATTCAGAACGTGCCCGGTTCGCCTGGCATCTCACACTATGATCCGAGTGCTTCTCTGTATTAAAATGACATTGTGAACTGCAAAAGTCTTTGTTGCACACAACTGTCATGAATTGTAACAATTAATTGCATCTCGTACTGCTACTTCTGTCAATTCTTGGAAAATAGTAACGAAGAATGGAAAACGAGTAGAAACCGTTGATGATTTACGTTCAAAAGAAATTTTCGTATAACTTTTGGTGCGTTCACCATCAATGTTCACTGGGTCTTTGCATATATTTGCATAATCGTCATAAATATGTACATTGGACCTTTTCGCACCACTATTAACACCTCATGATTAACACCTTGAATGCACACTTTCAAAAGTTCAACACGGCACATTTGCACTCACTGATCTTGTTCAAGACCATCTTCCTTTCAAATGACATCAAAGAAAACCGTTGCAGGCAAGATCACATGCACTGTCAGAAGAAGACGTAGATCTTATGTCGAAGAAAAATTAAAAGTGTTGTAAAAATTCGTGGGAGATAATAATTCGAAGGTATCGCTAGGATCTTAAAACTTCGGAAGAAAACATCGTCACTGGGTACGTGATAAACTCATCAGTTTTGATTCACTTGACCTGACATACGTTCATTAGGTAATTCTTTCACTCGACATATCATTTGAACTGTCTTTGGTCAGGAATTAGTGATGAGATTTGTCAGGCTCACAAATACTATACCTAAAAAGTACGCCCCTGCATTCATCAAATTTATAGTAAAGATGAAAACTTCAAATGTTGGTAGAGTTTCTATCCGACAAAAACCTAAAAACGTAGGTCGATGTTTCACGAAATAACCCGTTTTCTTGAGAAATGCACTCGGGTCCTCGGTTCTTGTCAAGTACGCTGCAACATACAACTAAATGTGAAGTTGAGATGTTTGCCGATGATAGTACAATGCACACGTCGGCTAAGACCACTGATGAATTAGAATGTAATTTAAATAGTGACCTTGAACATATTAATAATTGTGTTTAAATAACAAAATGTGTCCTAATACTGAGAAAACGAAATGCATGTTGGTCACTACTAGGCAAAAACGGTCACACTTGACTAGTCAGTACTAAACGTTAAACTTGGTAGCAATAATATTGAAAATGTTGATTGTGAGAAACTTCTTGGTGTTACTGTTCAGAGTGATTTGTCTTGGGCATCTCATGTCCATAATATTGTGAAGAAAATCAAATGTAAACTATATCTCTTGGCCAGAATAAGGCCATTTCTACCAACCTCAGCGAGGCGCCAGTTTTACAATTGTTTTATTTTACCCTATTTTGACTATTGTCTTAGTATTTGGGGTTGTTGTAGTCAGAAGGATATGGATCGTTTAAACGGTCTTTTAAAACGGGCAATGAGATTAATTTTGGATTGTGACTCTGGCACTCCCTCTGTGGAAATGTTTACTCGTTTGAAATGGTATCCACTATCCTATCGTTACAAGTATAAATTAGTTGTGTCTG
The DNA here is from genome assembly GCF_041260155.1 of Ptychodera flava. Lineage (NCBI taxonomy): Eukaryota > Metazoa > Hemichordata > Enteropneusta > Ptychoderidae > Ptychodera > Ptychodera flava. The sequence continues at coordinate 40,314,945 of NC_091940.1, forward strand.
TCTACAAAGCTCTTTGTGGCATGGCTCCATCTTATATCCGGGACATGTTAACATTGTACGATGCACAAAGATCTTTAAGATCTGTTTTTAATGAAACTTTAAAAGTACCATTTGCCAGAACTGAATTGCTGAAACAATCTTTTAGAGTATCTGCTCCGAGGTTTTATAACGAGTTGCCCACATCAATAAGAGGCTGTACAAGCCTTTCAATTTTTAAACGTGCTTGTTATAAATTTTATTTACAAAGTTTTACTGATGCTGTCACCTTCTGATCATTTTATGTTGTTGTCGATTTTGTTGTGTTGCTGTATGTTTTATGTATTTTAACTTTGCTGTGCTGTTGTTTGTTTTTGTATTTTAACTTTCTTTGTGCTCGACCCTTGTGAAAAGAGGCGTATACCTATCAAGGCTATCGAGTTGAAATAAAGATTATTATTATTATTATTATTATTATTATTATTATTATTATTATTATTATTAACTGGAGGACCTAGTAGACTGTACCATTATTTTTAGGGGTGCCCGAAAGGTGTGAGGGGCTGAATATAGCCGTTAGACAAATTACTTGTTCAATAAGTCTTCTGAACGCAACAACGTACTAGTTCAATAAATCCTGCATGGGATCGAATTATTTCAAGTCGTTAGAACTTTCTTGTCCATGCACATTGTACAGATGCGTTTGCTTTAGTTTAACTACGTACTGTGGAATTACTCGACTAAGTTCAACTATACTGACAAGTGCTGCTGTAATAGAATGTGTAAAGGAGGGTGCCAAAACGAATAGGTATTATTCTCCGAGTTTTCATTCACGGTAGGTGCATCTTGGTATCTGGCATTCTTGTCGATCCAAATCCGTTATCAATTTTTTGGGTTTCTTCATTGAAATAATTGTTAAAGTTGGTCCACTAGCCTCGGATATTTCTTCATCAAATTTAACTACAAATTGATATCAAATATGACTACATTACTTTCACAGTTTTTAAAACTGTCTTACAAAGTAAACAGGGTTGGTCTAGGTCATTTAAGATCGCGGACATTGGCTCCAAGGAGCCAAAAACACAATTATGGGTCCCCATTTCAGCACATGATTTAGTAGGGCATCCGTAGGTGCTCGTATACCGGGATGGTATAACAGAATTTAAAATCTTAAATATATGTCTACAAAATACATGTGAAACGGCCCTGAACTGACAACAAACCAACTTAAATGTCTTAAACGCGAGCGATTATGTTTCTGTACGGTATAGCAGTAAACGAATCTCAAGAAACTTTTGGGTTAATAAGTACGAAATCGCATAAGGGGCCGTCGATGATAAAAGCTGACGCACGACAAACGTAATTATATTGTTTAGGGGGAGGGGGTAAAAGCTCATTTTGTTTTGTGTGCGTCAAAATCGCATAAGGATTTTCGTCTATTGTTTTCAAAGTGCGACTTTGCAGCGAGAACGCAATACTACCTTCGCGTTCATCGAGAACAGAATGACCACAAAATACGGAGACAGAAAAGAAACGAAAAGACATAAATGTGAAATAAAAAGTTGTATGCTTTTTCAAAGTGACGTGAAACATTTTCCTACATGCGAAATACATTAAAATGTTCTGTGTCATAAGAAGTGAAACGCGTAAAGTGGAGGATTATCAATTAATGTGCACTTTTCCGGTATTTCTTCATGGGCGTGTGGATCGGAGAGGTGCGTGTGGGTTTGTTAGAAACGGCATCATAATACGAAATTGATTTCGCATCGTTTTGAGGGGGAGGGAGGGGGTTTCAAGTAAAACGAAGGAATTACGTTTCTTGTGCGTCAGCTTTTATTATCGACGGCCCCTAAAACAGTTGCTCTAACATCACACTATCATAGTAAACCTAAAACCCAAGGGAGAGTAATACTACAAACATTTACAAATGGATGTGTACCGCTGACGTTGAAAACATTTTCCAATACGACGATGATCCGCTAGTCCGTAATCTCTTGTCAAAACAAATTTAAAAACTTACGAAATGAAAAAAAAAAACTGAAAAAGGCTGATGACCTTGGTTCACCCAGGGTCATCAACCTCTGTTTACAGTGCCTGTTTTACCGTTTGGAATTGCCAAATGATGATGGATTTGAACTTCTGTTGCATAATTGAATGAAGAGTCGCTCAAGTTGTCATTCTAATCAGTTATTTCAGGTCATGAAACCTGTAAATTTTAATATTTTACACTCAAATTTTGATAAAGATCAGACATCTCCTTCGATAATGAAGGTCAGGAACAGTGGAATTTCTATTGTATGCTGATTCGACATTCAAAGCCTGTCATTAATTTCACCTGGCAAAAGCTACCATTATAGCTTACAGTTAACGATTTTCCATTTCAGAATGTCGGGTGGTAATCCCCACTTGGCAGCTATGTATTAGGTCCATATGGAGAGTGCGCTTTCAGGGTAAGATAACTGGAATATAGAATGTTCACACCTGATCGTCCGGTCTGCATGGCTTGGTTAAGTGGACGTATATGTAGCATCCAGGCGTGTCTCCTAGCCAACCGAGGGAGGGTCTCTCCCGGAGGAACACCACACCCCTGCCTTAGTTGGAATTTGTAAAGATGCCGTGGCGGCCAGGATATGCTAGATGTAAATTAATGGTGACAAGCTTGTAAAGGTTGATGACCTTGGGTGGCCCCAGGTTATCAACCTTTTGTAAGGTTTGTCAGGGCCGTCGGTCGCGGGAAGGGGACAGGTACCCCTGGAATTTTTCGCACTATCAAGATGTCATTTTTTGTAAATTACCCAACTAGTTAACCTACGTTCTGCCCCGCCCCCTAGCAATTTGGTCAGGCTGCGACCCTGATTGTCCGATACAAAATAAAAACTAAAACGTTTTCATAAATTATATCAATACTTGTGTTTCCAAATTTATATAAAATGTAAATAAGATTTGTGAAAGTTGTTTTCCTTTACTGAGCTTTACATGTCAATGGCAGAGTGCAGGAGTGACGTAACTCATGTTTGGTCAAAAATGAGTTTTTGATATAGTTTTCTTCGGTAATATGAATTGCATCTTTTGTGAAAATGTTCAGTAAAATAGTTAATATAGCTTAACAGATATTTCAATTGGAACGTAACTTTAGTTAAGGTCCTTTTGCACTTAAAAGTCAGTGCACCAAGGACGTAACTTAATAGTTACGTCTGTTTTGTGCTTGCAAAATGTAAAAACGTCAAAAAATAAAAAATCTTGAATGATGAGGCTATTCATGAATATTACATCGAAACAGAAAATCGACCAGTGCATAAAGGACGTATCTGATGATGAGTTACATTCTTTTGCTCAAAATGCCAGTGAAAGATGACGTAACTCAACATTTTTGAATTTTCATAGAATGAGCGCATGATTATAACATTCATTTATGACATTTAATATATCTATAACATTACCCTTTATCCATGAACCATTAACTACAAACAAATTGAATGTTAGAGTTCGAGGCTTTTAAAATCTTTATTGCTCTCTCACTCAGTTTGTTGAAAAATTGAGTTACTTCCCTCTGATGCACCGGGCTATCGATGTGTGGTTCAAAATCTGAAGAATAAGAAAGTAATTACGTATTTCTTTAATAATTATATATCTACAGCATATTTGTTAAAAACCTACATTGAACATTTCTATTGGAACATTTTTAATTTGAATTCGTGCCACGAAAACACAATCCAAAAAGAACCAACTCGAATTTTTTGTCTTAAAAATGCCAACACAATTGTGAAAATCATATTCGTATATACCTAACCATGGATATTCGCATCAAACCCTCTTCGCCAGACGAAAGAACCTGGAACCCCAGTGATATTTAGAACGTGCCTGGTTACATCTCAATCTATGACTGGGATTGCTCCTCTGTATTAACATGACATTGTGAACTGCAAACTCTTTGTACATTTTTTCAAATTAAACTGTCATGAAATGTCGCAATAAAGTGCATCTCGAAATGTTACTTCTGTCAGTGCGAGGAAAACAGTAAGGAAGGGTCGAGAATGAGCAGCAAATGTTGATAGTTAATGTTCAAATAAGAAATTTTCGTATTCTGTTGCGTTCACCTACGCATGTATTTGCATAATCGTCATAAATAAGTAGCCTGGACCTTTTATCACCACTTCATTAACACCTCATTAATTAACACCTGAGTGCACACTTTCAAAAGTTCAACACCACACATTTGCCCTCACTGATCTTGTTCAAGACTGTGTTCCTTTCAACGACATCAAAGAAAACCGTTGCAGGCAAGATCACATGCACTGTCAGAAGAAGACGTAGATCTTATGTCGAAGAAAAATTAAAAGTGTTGGAAAAATTCAAGGGAGATAATAATTCGAAGGTATCGCTACACTGTAAATCCAAGTGTTTAACTTCTAAACACATAAATAAACACTTATCTGTTACACTTTTTAAACACGTTAAGGTGTTTAGGATATAGTAAACACTTGAAATGTTTAATAAATAAACACACATATTTAGGATTTAAACACTGGTGTTTTATTAATAAACGTGTCAACGCGTTTAACAACTAAACAGACTTACATGTTTATTGGGTTGTTACACTTTTTAAACACATACAAGTGTTTATGACCTAAACATGTTTATTCAAAAAACATATAAACATGTTTATCAAAAATGTTTATCACACTAACAATTACCTTTAAAATCATGTCATAGGACGTAGTTTCCAAAATAAGAGACTGGATACAGTGCGCAAAATGGAATGCACAGGAAACATGTTGTATAGAAGCAAACATAATCAAAGGTCCCATTGTTCATAAACCTGGCACTGTGAACTACCATATTCAACACTCTCACATTAACAGTCAATAACCTTACTGTCAGCCTTTACAAAATGCGTTTTAGTTTCATATCTTCAAGAAAGACGACAAGATTCGGCGATTCAAGTTCCCTGCTCTTGAAATAAACTTCAATGTCAGCATCTGGAACCTCCTATTGGAAATAGAGAATGTGTAATGCATTGATTAATATACTTGTGATTAGAAGTATGACTAAAGCAAGCTATTGTTACATGCTACATTATTCTTGCACAGATTAATGATCAATAGTACCACTATGCAATATTTCATCCCATAATGTACAGGATAAATTGTCTGCTGTGATAGACAAAAACATGTAAGAAATCAGATGAACTCTATGCACATGAAACCAGATATTGAGCCATAATTTATACATCTTGTGATATGTGTTGCATTCAGTTTATCCTGTACATTATGGGATGTAATATTGCATAGTGGTACTATTGATCACTAATCTGTGCAAGAATAATGTAGCATGTATAGCCAACTGCCCAGACAAACATATCATTTGAATGACCAAAACCAGCAAAAATACTCAAAAATATGTGTCAAGATTTGAAATAATTTCAACAAATCTGAATCAGGTCACCCCTACAAACCTGTACACAAAAGCAATCGGACAATTGGATTCTAAGAACTTAGATGATTTTTGGATTTTTTTGAAAACAAAAACAGCAAAAATTACTTGATAAATACAGTTTTGCAGATTTTTCACAATTTGTACAAAAACTGATATTGATCATCCACACCAACCTTCACATCAAATTTCAAAGTAGTCTGATGAGCAATTTAAGATTCCAAAACAAGAAATTTACCTTTTTAAGATAACAATTCTCTAGTATTTAATAAGCTCACACCCCCTGTAAATTATATTTTCAGAAAGCCTAGATATATGAGAACATTTTGGTTACCATAGTTACCATTGTTTACATAACTATCACGTGACAGGTAATTTTCATAAGCTTTCAAAAATCGGTTTCCCCAGTGTTTTGTTTCAATGCTTTGAGATATGTGGCTGAAATATGTGTGAGCTCAAGCTGTCTTAAGGATCTTCCAAAGTGTGTCTCAGAATTTTAAACCTCCTAAAATAATTTTTATGCCAGAAATACTTCTAGAGTGGTGAGTTTAACCCAAGTTGATTTCTTTAAAATTGTACTCCAAAAAAAACTAAGGACGATAGAAGAGCGTTGTGACAGCTTGCATTCCAGAAAGTTTGAGTCAGATATTTTGAAGTAGGCTATTGGGACAAAACATTGGGAAAACCAATTTTTTAAAGGTTATCCTAATTACCTGTCACATGGTAGTTATGTAACAATGGTGATACAGTGGTTACCAAAACATTTCCCTATATCAACGCCGTTAGAAAATTATAATTTATGGGAGTTCTGAGCTTATTAACCACCAGAGAATTGTTAGATTAAAAAAGTAAATTTCTTGTCTTGGAACCTTAGATTTTTTTACAGAAAACCGGAAAAAAATGTCAAAAAATAAGAATAGGCAAATTGCAGCATGATTTGAACAAAATTTACTGAGGACAATCTAAGGAACCTTAACACTAAGTATCAAAGCAATCAAACAAGTGATGTTAGAGAAGATTTTTTGACCAAAATCAGTAAAAATTGCCCAATAATGTACATTTCAAATTTTACTACAATTTTGAACCAAACTGACTAAGATCACCGAGAGCAAACTGTATAACAAATTTTGGACAAACGGTTTTATTGATGATTTTTTTATCATAAACACAAAATATTGCCCCGAATACAAATACACACATTTCTAAATGATTTGTCACTTATAGCAGAGCTAAAAAGTCAGTATCTCATAAGATTTAATTTGAAGACATGATGGGCTTTCATTCATTCTTCCGCAATGGTTGCATCAGATTACCGCAATAGATTTTACGTCTTTAAAAATAGTCTCCAAGTCCATACCTCAACACTAAAAGTGTTAGGCAGTTTGATTCATCCTTTTGAATTTAGTGAAACAAGCGACCTAACGGTCGTAAGATCTATGTTATGTTATGTAGAGAATAACTATTTGTGACACATGTGTTGATGAAGGTGGCAAAGTTTGATAGCTCATTTCAGGATGGGATTACGAAAAATAACAAAAATAGCTGCAAAATACGCGATGAAGATTTCATTGTAATTTCAATTTATGACATTAAGATAATCCCTATGAACCTGCAAACCAAATTTGAAAGCTATCAGACAAGAACTTTTTTGACCAAAAATGGCAAAAATTGCACCAACAAACAAATTTGCAGATTTTATCATAGTTTTAATAGATCACATTTAGTTAATCATTAGGAACCTGTAAACCTAATATTAAACTATCACATGAGCAACCGACATCCCAATATTAAAGCAATCAGACAAGTTGCTTTTGAGAAACGCTTTTAAAGAAAAAAGGCAAAAATTGCCCCAAAAATACAAAACTCCAGATTTCATTGTAATGTCAATATATCACATTGAAGTAATCCCTAGAGGAACCTGCATAGCAAATGTCCCAGTTATCAGATGTGCACTTTCAGAGAAAGAATTTTTTTTACAAAAAATGGCAAAAAAGCCCCCCATAATACAAAATCACAGACTTCATCGTAATTCCAATATATCAGACATAGTTTATCCCTAGAAACCTACATACCAAATATCCAAGCTGTCAGACAAGTAGTTTTTTAGAAAAAAATATTTTGACCAAAAATGGCAAAATTTCTCCAATAAAAAGTAATTTGCAAATTTCATTACAGTATCAATACATCACATACTGTTAATCCCTTGGAACCTGCATACCAAATACCAAAGCTATCAGATGAGTAGTTTTTGAGAAACAATTGTTTTACAAAAATCTGGCAAAAATTCCTCCGAAAATACAAAATTGCAAATTTCATTGTAATTCTAATATATCACATTAACGTTAATCCCTAAGAACCTGCATACCAAATTATCAAAGCTATCAGATGATTACATCTTGAGAAACAAATTTATTTGTCCAAAAATGGGAAAAATTGCCCCAAAATACAAAGTAGTAGATTTCATCATAATTTCATATATTGTATTTCGATCATCACTCTGAACCTGTTTACAAAATATCAAAGCTATCAAACAAGCGGTTTTATAAAAAAAAAACATTGACCAAAATTACAAAATTTGCCTTCGGCATAAAAGTACAAAATTGCATATTTCTGCACAATTTGATAAATCTGAAATAGGTAAACCCAATACACCCTAATCTCAAATATCAAAGCTATCTGGCAAGTAGATTTTAAGATGATATTGAGATATTTTTAACCAAAAAACAACAAACATCACCTTAAAAATACAAATATACATATTTCACCACCATTTGAAAAAAATCTAAATGAGGTCAACCACACATTCATGAGAGTTTGCATATTATCACTTATTAGGACTGTTATTGCACAAGAAAATAAGTTGTTAAATACCATAGGTAAATTTAAAACAAACTGCAGCGAAATGTGGTTTTTAATTGGGTTAAAAATAGTACCCAACATTAGAATCGGCAAAATGTTGAAAACAGCAATCAGTTAAGTCCGAATCGTCGGAATAAAATGAATATAAACGGTCTGCAGCGTCTTATACTCAAGAGATATTTACAAGTAACACTATGAGAAATATTTTTGAAAAATGAGATTTGCTTATTTTTCATGTTTTCCCATACAAAACAGAAGAAATAGAGGTAGTCAAAATAATTTCAATCTTTACCTCTCATAATTTCTAAAAAATCTCCCAGGCTACCAAAATAACCTAAATGATTTCTTTTCCTCTGATGAAAATCAGAGTTTGCAAAAGAACACAGGTTACCCATTTTTTTTATAGATAATTTGTACACTTGCAAGGAGAGAATTTATACGTAGACTTGAATTGCTGGGGCAGAGAATAAGCACCCCTGGAACCTGTTTGACAGAGAATTAGATCCCCAACACTTGGTGAGGCAGAGAATTGGTACCCCTGGAAACTTAATTAGTGGGACAGGGATTTCGTGTCCGACACTTGCTGGAGAAGAGAATTAGTACCCCTGAAACTTACAGGGGCAGAGAAATAGTACCCCTACAACTGCTGGAGCAAAGAATTAGTACCCCTGGAACTTACAGGGGCAGAGAATTAGTACCACTGGAACTGTTGAAGCAGAGAATTAGTGCCCGACACTTGCTGGAGCAGGGAATTAGTACCCCTGGAACTTGCTTGAGCAGAAAATTAGTACCCCTACACTTGCTGGGCAGAGAATTAGTACCCCATGGTAAAGCTGGAGCAGAGAATTAGTACCCCTGGAACTTGCTGGAGCAGAAAACTAGTACCCCTGGTAAAGCTGGAGCAGAGAATTAGTACCCTGACAAGTTTAGAGAAATTTCTCCTAGCAAATCAATGCAAGTTGGTAGTCTGAATAGCACTTGATTTTTCTACCAGAGAAACTACAACTTTAGCATGAAATACTTTCTTTTTCAAGCAAACATCATTTTCTTGACCTTTTTCATTGGAAATAACAAATGATTGCCAACCGAGCATATAGTTCACAATTTTGCAAGAGAGAAAAATCAAGATCTAACTGTGCAGCTGATGTTAACAAATCTACACTGTAAATATTTATGTATCAAAAACGCCGATTAATGTGGAGTTGGCTGCACAGTTCAAAGTTTTGCACCAAAAAAAACAAGAAAATGAGTGGTTTTCCTTTGATTTTCATTTATTTTGCTTCAAAATTTGTGAAAATCAGCAAATCTCATTTTTCAAAAATATTTCTCATAGTGTTAAGTAGTACCCTCAAAGACCTTGTTTATTAAATTTGCATATCGATTACCTTATTTGCATATAGACTGATAAAAATACCAGTTTGTCACGCGCAGTATTATCCAATATTATGACAGAACCCCATTGTTTTTATTGTCGGTAAGAATTACAATATAGTTTTCAGTCAAGAAGATGCATCATATGTCCCAAATAATGTCCGGAATCTACATCGTACACCTTCAATGTGACGGCAATATTATGATGTATACATAGGCAATTTGCATTGCTATCGTATTGACACTGTACCGTAGAACTGCGCGTGAACATTATCATAAAGAGATCTTCAAAAATAAACGATAATCATTCAAACGCTTTATAAGCTTGGGTGTTACAGATAAACATTAATATAATTACCTGAATTATGCTCTTCCTGTCGAAAACGGACGTCAAAACGGCGAGTCCGAAACGCAGCAGACATCTTCGTAGGACGCGCCACTGTTTATGACTTACGCGCATGCGCTACCCCTGCAAAGCCGCAGTGCAACATGGGAGAGTAACACATAAGGTGTTTACGGTTGTGTTTACAACAGAGGACGTATTAAACACCGGCGTTTATATTCATTAGCTCCATGTACATTACGTTTAAGAAAAATATGTTTAGCATAAAAAATATAGCTCAAAAATATTATATAGTGTATTTTTCCATGTGAAATAATCAATTAATGAGAATGTTATGTAACCGAATCGATATTAAATAAAATTACACGAACGGCAATGATGTAATATTTTGAAAGTTAATATTTTAACATTTAATTTACAATAAGTATGTTAAATGATAAAATGTTATAATACGCACAAGTTCGTCGAGTAAACTTTAAATAGGAAACATGTCAGAGTTCCCCGTGATCATGGAACTCACAGTTGGAATATGCTAATAAACACAGGCATTTAGTTTCTAAACACATCGACACTTTAATAAACACAGGTGTTTAATTTTCAAACGCTGGCGTTTAATCTCTAAACGCGTCACACGTCGCATAGATTTACAGTGTAGGATCTTAAAACTTCGGAAGAAAACATCGTCACTCGGGTACACGATAAACTCATCAGTTTTGATTCACTTGACCTCACATACGTTCATTAGGTTATTCTTCCAGTCGACATGTCATTTGAACTTTCTTTGGTCAGGAATTCGTGATGAGATTTATGTCAAGCTCACATATACTATGTACCTACAAAGTCCGGCCTTGTATTCATCAAATCTATCATTAAGTAAAGATAAAAACTTCAAATGTTGGTAGAGTTTCTACCCGACAAAAACCTAAAAACATAGGTCGATGTGAAAGGAAATAACTTCCGTTTTCTGTGAAAAATGCAATGGAGTCTTTATTAAAGGTACACAGGGTTGGTCTATGTCATTTAAGGTCGTAAACCAAAAAACATTGGCTCCAAAAATATAAAATTATGGGTCTCCCATTTCAACACTTGATTTAGCTTCAAGGTCATCCATTGGGCCTCGTATACCGAGATGGTAGACGAGAGTTAAAAAGCTTCAACGTGTCTACAAAATACACGGAAAACGGTCCTGAACTGAAAAGAAACCAAGTTAAGTCTTTGCTTACGATGATACTTCTGTACGGGATAGCGGTAACGAGAGTAATACTCCAAACATTTTCAATAGAGGGACATTTTTCAATAGATGTGTACCGCTGATGTTGACAACATTTTCAATTTTTACTCCGACAATTACCCACTGGTTAATAATTTCTAGTCAAAATCCAATAAAAACCTCATGAAATACAAAAAAAAATGAAAAAGGTTGATGACTTTGAGTCATCCCTGGTCATTAACCTTTGTTTAGTGTGCCTGTTTTTGCTATTTGAAATTTCCGAGGTTGATTGGTTAAACTTCTGTTTCATAATTATTGTTATTATTATTATTAGCTTTATTTCAGGATAAAAAACATCATCCCATATCAGTTAAAAACAAGAAAAAACACACGGACAAAACAAGATTATAAAAGACCGGACAGAGAATGCACACATCACAAAAAAGATAATCCTCAATGGAAAAAGGACTATAAATATAAAGTAGATCGCTGTACACTTTAAACGCAGGCGAGTAAAAAATACGCGTCTGAGTTAAGTAAGTTGCTAAAATAAGACCATTGCAACTTGTTTTCAAGCGTTCAAAAAGTTATACATGAACTTTCGCCTGAGCTCCCCAAAGGATGTAGACTTGGTTCAAGTCGGTGAATTTTAAAACAATAAAATCATTGATAATAGTTTATCTTGTGTCTCTCCTATTTCGTACAAACCTATCCGGAATTTGGCAGCTCACGCCAGGTTTTCCCAGCGATTGAATGCGTCAAGTTTGAGTCTGCGCAGTAGTGAGTTAGTTTCTGCCGGATTCACCGTGATTCCGGGTGAAACTCCGCTGTATAGCGTTTACTCCACTCATCGCGTTCACCCTACTCATCGCGCGCGTTTCACATGAAAGCAGAATACAAATCATTGCGTTCACTCCACTCAAACATTCACAAATCACAGACTTGAACCAAGTCTACAAAGGATGGAATACTGTTAAGAAAGAACATGTGACTTGCACTACAATCTCTTGAGTAACCCATAAGAATAAAGTAGTTGTTTTTATACGCAACTCTAAGATCGTTCAACCACTTTTTAGTGTAAGAACTCCATAACTGGGAACAGTACATATTCACACAGTAAGTTCTAAACAAAGTTGCTTTGACATCAATATAGCACTGTGAAAATTTCCGCAGTAGAGTGTTTGCTTGACCAAAAACTCTTTGTCTGACGTCTGATAGCACTATCGTCACATAAGGAATCAGAGAAAATGTAGCCCAAATATAAATGTTCGTGAACGATATATTAGAGATCTCTCACCCAAACGAATAGGGGGTAGAAGATCGACTCTAATTGAACACTTACGTGGCATACAGTAAATACACTTCGATTTTTTGATGGCACACAATGTCATGGTCAACACCATAACTCTCGCAAATTGACACGAGTGAACGTAGACCTGCAATTGACGGACAAAGAAGTGCCAAATCGTCAGCATACATAAGGTGGTTGATTATTTTACCACCAATACTACAACCTTTAAAGCACGACTTTAAACGGACACTTAAATCGTCCATATACACGTAAAAAGATAGGGGATAAAATGCCACCTTGGCGAACACCATAATTGTAAACAGAAAAAAGTGAGGAGCAAGCCCCACCCATTGAACAAAAAAGCGTTGCGTACGGTACCAAACCAGTAATATGCGAACAACATACCTGGGGAGACCCCGATCGATAAGTTTCCGAAAAAGTGTCCAATGAATGACTCGATCGAATGCTTTTGTTGCATCTAAAAAGCAAACATAGACGGGGCTGTTAAGTTATGGTAATAATTAATCAATTCTTTAAGCAGATAAATACAAAGGTCAGTTGAGTGACCGTATGTGAAACCGAATTGAAAGTCTTCAGTCGTAAAATATGCCTTAAAACGTTCAAGTATGACGGATTCAAGAATGTTCGATGATACAGTAGCTAGAGCGATAGGTTGATAATTATCTTTGCTAGTCAGATCGTCGGTTTTGTCTTTAAGTTGTGGCACAATGATAGTTTTCATAAATTGTCCGGCAAAAAAACCATGCGACGACATACCCGAAAGAGCAAGAGCTAGCATAACATGAAGTCTCTGGCTAGCATACTTGTAATGTTCACAAGAGAGGTCATCAGCATCGGCAGCTTTACCATTCGGAAGACGATCAATATATCTTGAAACATCCGCACTGCTAATTGTAAAATCACTGGATGAAATGTCATTCGCGCTAATCCAAGATCGAACCGATTCCTTGTGAGAATTACTTTTCACGGAAGACAGCAGAGACGCATAATGGTCTTTCCACATGTTGGCAATATTTTCCTGACCTGAGCAGCCACCGACCGTTGATGAACGGGGAGGGGTATTGTTGACAGTACGAACTTTCTTCCAAAAGCTATGACAATCATTGTTGCTCAAGGACGATGCTAGGCTGTTTGCCCTTGCCACATTCTCGTTTCGCCTACAAATTCGAAGCGCATGTTTAAATCGTGCGCGAGCATTGCTCATAATATTATGAACTGGACCGTGCTTTGGTTTTCCGTATTCGAGCCATAGCTTGAAAGCATACCTGGAGTGTTCATGGGCTTCCTTTACACAATCATTTTCGTTGACTTGGTCCCATTGTATGCGACTACCCGATGACTTGCTAGCTGTAACTGACCCTGATGCTAAACCGTCCAAAGAAGGGAGATTGTCTACAGCAATATTCAGAGACAAAGGAAAATGGTCCGAAGCAAGATAGTCTAACAAAACTTCAATTGACTGTATACTGGCATGAGCTGTGGTTGACACACAGTGGTGTCTGGCCATGACGTCGAATTGTGAGCATCACTTATGAATGTAAATTGGTTGTTGAGAAGAACGCAGTCTGAGAGGACATACTGATTTTCTGAGCAAAAAGAAATTAACTCTCTGCCGAACGGTTTTTCAGGATCTGCGTTCCAATCTCCAATTACAAATACGCTATTACACTCGCTGGACTGAATAATGTCGTCAATTTTGGATAGGTAGTTCACATACAAATGGAAATTGTCTGCACAATCAGTGGTCATATAAACACATCTATACAGTTTTTATCGTTGTAACGAAGAGACAAGCCAATAATCCTGTCGTTGTCATACAAACACACTTTTGGACGAGCGATTTGTGCCAGAGATTTTTTTCCACATCAGACCTACACCGCCACATGGCCTGCCAATGCTTATTCCAATATCATCGTTCAGAGCGGTCGTGCCGGAAGCATAGAACTGCTCATTAATGTTTGACAAGAGAGGAAGTTCCCTCTTAGACAGCCAATGTTCTTGTAAGACAATAATATCATGGTCATCACAAAAGCTTTGAACAGCTGTGAATGGCAGATTTAATGTAGGAAGCAATGCAAAGTGTCATTTAGATTTTGATTGATAAAATTTCTCAAAAGAGCTCCGGTGGGCCAAACAGTGGCGTCTGGTAGTTTAGTATACTGGTCGTGGGATGCTTCGACAAGAAACGAAGAATATGTGTCAAATTTAGTTTTCAGCTTTTCACATTTTGCTTCTATACCAGTTTTGTTTCTGATTTAGTTCTGCACAGCTTGATTATCTGTCGTAGGGAGTGTAGTCGGCTAACAAAGATGCAAGCAATCACCAGTGCTCGAGTCGGTACCTATCAGAGGCTTAGATAGTTCGATCTGTGCTGTCTTCCAGTACCACCGTAAATGCATCATCATTACTATGAGGAGAAATGGAATGGAATGAAGGGTCGCTCAAGTTCTTATTTTAGTTACTTTATGGCTGTATGGACTTGAGCATTTTTAAAAGTAGAGTGCACCTTTGGGGTAAGATAACTGGAATATTAAATGCTCACACATCATCCGGGTCGCACGGTTTGATATTTCGACTTATAGTCTCCCAACCGAGGGACATTCTCTTCCCGAGGAAACATCTCTGCATAGCGAACGTGGGATTAGTCAAGATCCCTTGCCGGCCATAATATCCCTGACGTAAACCAACCGTGCACCGTGGCAAGTTTGTAAAGGTTGATGACCTTTGGTGGCCCCAGGTAATCAACCTGCTTTAATGTTTGTCAGGGCCGTAGGTCGCGGGAGAGGGGACAGGTGCCCCGGGATTGTTTATCCTTTCAATATGTCAATTCATATAAATTACAGAAACTAGCTAACCGACGTTCTGCCCCATAGCAATTTAGTCAGGCTAGGGCCCTGATTGTTCCATGATGCAAAATGGAAAACTGAAATGATTTCATAAAGTATATCAAGACTTGAGTTTTCAATTTTTATAAAAAGTAAATAAGAATTGTCAGTTTTTTTCGTTTTAGTGAGTTTACATGTGATTCAAAATATAAAGAACAAGTCATCGTTGATGACACAGTCCCCACTTGTTAATGGGTACTTTGATTACAAGTCCTCAGAGAGGATAGAGTCCTCTTCATTAATTAGGTCTGTGATAAAAATACTTTGATACAGATGGCACTCAATGGCCAAGAATGAGTTCCATGGTGATGAAAACATAAAACCAATGTAGGCCACCATCCTAAAGTTCATAAAATGAGTCAACTAGGAATTAATCAACAGGGTGTTGCAAAAAATTTTTGCATACAATCCTAATACTTAATAGATTATCACTGGTACCATATTTCATGAAGTTTGATGCAGTATTTACAACAAACTATGAGATCAACATCTGTATCAAGTTTCATCAAATTTGACGTTGTATTAATTTGTGGCTATATCACTCTAATTAGGAAAGTTCATTACATATGGATTTACAAATTAATTAAAATGACACTGATAAATGTCTTTTTCAATGTTAAAGCAATGTGAGCTTAACATCTGTGCAAAGTTTCATGAAATTTGGTGCAGTATTTCTTGACATATCAGCCTACTTACGAAACTTCAATAACTGACATGTTACTGCTACATGACGTGAAACAAATTGACGAGCATATGTATGAAATAGGTCAATGTCCTTGTACCAACTTTGAATGATACTGGTGGAAATATGTCTGAGTTATGGCTCTGTACATTAGAAAATTGTAACAAAATCACCGCCATGCAGCGATATTTGATCTTACTGTTTAAAAAATCAACATGTACCGCATATGTATTACATAAGTCAATGTCCATGTACCAACTTTGAATAGGATCAGTTGAGACTTGCCAGAGTTATGGCTCTCGACATGAAACAACCATAACAAAATTGCCATCATGTGGCCATATTTGACCACCTTGTGAAACCAATCGACATACATATGTATAAATAAGTCAATGTCCTTGTACCAACTTTGAATAAATTCGCTGGATACATGTCTGAGTTATGGTTCCGGACATGAAAAAATCGGGGAAAAAATGGCCACACGGCGGCCATATTGGATTGTATCACAAAACAAATCAATGTGCATATGTATGACATAGGTCAATGTCCTTGCACTAAGTTTGAATAAAATTGGTGAATAAATCGTACGTGTCCAAGGGACTTGAACAAATTGTAACAAAATGGCTGCCATGCAGCCATATTGGATCATATCACAAAACAAATTGACATGCATATCTATGACATTGGTCAATATCCTTGTACCAACTTTGAAAAAAATCGGTTGAAACATGTCTGAGTTATGGCTCTGTACATGACAAAATCATAATAAAATGGCTGCCTAGCGGCCATATTGGATCGTATCACAAAACAAATTGACGTGCATATGCATCACATAGGTCAATGTCCTTGTACCAACTTTGAATAAAATCGGTTGAGATATGTTTGAGTTATGGCTCTGTACATGAAAAAATTGTAACAAAATGGCCGCACGGCAGCCATATTGGATCGTATCACAAAACAAAGTGACGTGCATATCTATGACATTGGTCAATGTCCTTGTACCAACTTTGAATAAATTCAGTTGAAACATGTCTGAGTTATGGCTTTGTACATGAAAAAATCGTAATAAAATGGCCGCCTGGCAGCCATATTGGATCGTATCACAAAACAAATCGACATGCATATCTATGACATTGGTCAATGTCCTTGTACCAACTTTGAATAAAATCGGTTGAAACATGTCTGAGTTATGGCTTTGTACATGAAAAAATCGTAATAAAATGGCCGCCTGGCGGCCATATTGGATCGTATCACAAAACAAATCGACGTGCATCTGTATGACATATGAAGTAATCCTTGTACCAAGTTTGAATGAAATCGCTCCTTGCATCTCTGAGATATCTGCGTGAACGGACGGACGCACGCACGCACGCACGGACGCACGCACGGACATGACCAAACCTATAAGTCCCCCCGGACGGTGTCCGTGGGGACTAAAAAGAGTAATTACATATTTCTTCATAGTTATATATCTGGAGCTTTATCGATAATTTTTGTTACAAAAAACTTACATTAACGTTTCCATTGAAGCATTTCGATTTGAATTCTACACCACAAAAACACTACCAAAAATGTACCAACTCAAACATTTTGTCTTGAAAACCAAACAGAATTTTCATACTCCTTTTAAGGATATACCTAACGATGGATATTCGCATTAAATCCTCTTCACCAGGTAAAAGAACTGGAACCCCAAGTGATATTCAGAACGTGCACGGTTACGTCTGACATCTCACACTAACATCTGATTGCTTCTCTGTATTAAAATGACATTGTGAACTGCAAAATTCTTTGTACAGTTTGTACAGTTTATTTCAAATTAAACTAACAATTATGTCAACTTCTGACTTCTGTCAACTCGTGGAAAGTAGTGACGAAGAACGGGTAACGAGTAGAAAACATTGATAATTAATGTATAAATGATAAATTATCGTATTTCGTCTAACTGCGTTCTCATCAATGTTCACTGGAAGCTACGCGTGACATTTACATACTCGCCACAAATAAGTAGTCAGGACATTTTCAAAAACTGAACACGGCACATACTAGTTACACAGTGATCGTGTTTACGATCGTTCAACTGACATCAAAGAAAACACCAGTTTAAGCATCACCATAGAAAGAACATGAATCTTGTTTTGTCGAAGACAATTATGAAACGGTGTTGGAAAGCTATATGAATTGTTCAAAGACATCCATTGATCGCGTTTAAGATTGTTTTCTTCTCAGATGACATCAAAGAAAAGTAATTGCTGTAAGCAGTGATCAGGAAATCATTGATTTGGTGCATATTACGGATGGATGGATGCAGATTTCTGATGAATAAAGGGAAGTTACCAAATCATAAATGGAGCATGTAGGCGTGAGCGGAAAGAAACTCATATTTCTACGCTCTGACTATTTAAAGGAGCCGTCATTATTTATGGCCTGGGGTCGGAAGAATCTCAGGGGTGTCACTCAAAAATTGAAAGCTACAAGGGGTTGCTCAAAATGTGGAGAGAAAAAGAAGGGGTTGCTAAAGATTTTGGTACAAAAAAGGAAACATGTCTCAGATTGCACCATTGCACACATCAATTTCTCGAATCTTTCGCTGCTAGAGGGGGACCCACCCCTCTCGTGCTCTCCCCTTTGGGGTATTCTAACAGTTTTACTTAGTAAAAATACAAACAAATTAAAACACCTCTCAGATTGCACCCGACTGCACGATTGCACACATCAATTTCTAAAAAGTTTCTCAATATTTGACCCTATGCAACTCTCCCCAACGTACACTCCTTATCTATACTTATTAGGTAGAGTGTGTTCGTTGGGAGAGAGTTGCATTGGGTCAAATAATGAGAGTGTCCTTGTAGTGTTTGTTAGGACATCTACATTAGGGTTGAAACAACAAAAACACAACAGTTAGGTCCGCTGATTTTATTAGTCAATGAGAACAACAACACAACTAATATGAACATAAACTAAAATACAAACAACAACAACAACAACAACAACAACAACAACAACAACAACCAGATTTCTGGGCTCCCTGTGCTCAATTCTCAATTCTCAATCGATGGTTAAATAAGTCTTTGTTGTAATATGGTAACCTAGTGTACCTCTATGACGTAAGACGGGTCTACGGATATCTAAACGTTCACCTGCACTTTCGTATAATATATAATCCCATGGTATTTTTCTCTGTTTGACGTCATCGTATACGAGTGTTTTTCGCGGAGCCGTAAAACTTCGAGCCGAAGGTGAGAAGTTGTGCGGCTCCGCGAAAAACACGAGTATACGATGACGTCAAACAGAGAAAAATTCCATGGGATTATATATTTATCACATGAACAGTCTTCTTATTTTTCTTTGATGTGGATGGATCAAAATTATTGTAACAAATTGCATGATTTTTATCGCGATTTTGTGTTTTATTTACGCGGATTACTTACATTTAATGAGTAAAGCGGTCCGTCACCCAGGAGATGTGCAAATGTTTACAGGTATACTTTCATTCATAAATCCCATTAAGCTAAAAATTTGATACATGGAATGGTATCTCCACCAATCAGACATACGGATTCGGTCACGTGCGCGTGTCAATCATTGTCTCGCGCTGGAGCGATGCCAAGGCAAATCTGCCATCGGCGGACATAGCTTTCACCGCGCTGGCGACGGATAACGATAGTATTTTGAGTTATTTAGAATATTTAGAATTATATTTATAAAGCGAATGCAACGGCACGATCGAAACAGTAGTTATAATTCTTAGAGATGCTGTGGCTTTTAAAATATCACTAGTTTACGGCCTTGGCGAGCCCGAAAGTTTCAGATCGATGACACACACAGTGTACGCTTGCAGTGGGCACTGCCGTCACCGGTCTCCGCCGGTGGCCAGATCTCAGTCGTCAATGTTTTCGTCATACGGACTTTGATATTTGCTGTGACACATATATCGCCCGTAGGTACTTCCCAATTTGTTACTTGACGGGAACTCTGTTCTGTTGTGAGTGTTGTCCGAGTCAACTTTCGAAATGCATCGGATTCTACAGCGCTGCACTGCAGAGTTTACGCTACAGTTCGACAGCTTAGGCTTGATTCCGATCACGGTACCGTTTTTGTGGAGGACTGTTGTGGAGGGACTGTGTTCCGATCGAGAAACAACGGAATAGTATTTGTGTGATGAAGGAAATTTATCGTTGTTCGTCGATATTTGTGCCTTCTATGTCGCTTTCCCGAAGTTTATACAGTATTCATTTATTAAGTTGAACTTTCGTTGAGGTGTATCTTTCGGGTTTATCGCCAACCGGGATCGCCAGGTACGACGTCGCTTGGCGATCGCCAGGTACGACGATATCCACATTGAGCCTTGCGACTGGAGCCGTGACGTTACTGAGCCAAACGATCGACGGTATCCTCATTCGATTCTTGGGAATAGTAAAGCTTTAGCGACTCGAAATTTCGTTGGGCATGCCTTCTATGTTTCCGTATCTGGATTTATCGGGTCACCTTTTTGTCAAAATGCCATGAGAGCACGGCATCGATCACGACAAATCGGTCTGTGTCGCGATGTGCACGTACGAACGGTACCATTGCAGGAAAAAAGTTCCGGTTGATGACGTACAACAGCGGTAATATGGATTTCTTATCTGTGCTGGTGTACGTCACACAGGTGGAGATACGGGCCAGTTCATGTGATAATACAGAAAATCCTCTTACAAATATAACGATTAAATCAATATATTTGGTAGACAACGCGGATCTATGATTGCAGAAAATAACTGATTGAAGAAACTTATTTGCAGTCAACAACGCGGATATATGATTGCAGAAAATAACTGATCGAAGAAAACTTATTTGCAGTCGACAAAACCAACAATATGAACTTTATGAAGTATGAGAATTTACGGCCATTAATCTCGGGACCGTGCACTCTGAGTATGAGAGGTATCCGATTGGTGATTTAGTAGGATAGTAAGGAAATCTGCATCGTTAATGGGTATTACAGATGTATGATTGCAGGTTCAGTTGTAGTCAGATTATCAAGTTTAAGTCATTACAGCCAAAGTTTCAAATACATGATATTTCACAGTTTACAGCAACAAAAGTTTGGATTCGCGCACAAATAGAATGATGATAAAATCAGCGTTTTGGTGGATATCATGAATGGATAGTTGCTGATTTCTGCAGTTGGAGATGACTAGTTTGAAGTTGTGAAATCATGGTGCATCTTGTCGGCGGCGGCGGATATAAGCTCATATCTCTACGCTCTAAGCACAAAATGTGTCAGCTGAAAAAATGCGGTTATTAGAAAATAGGCATGAAGGCTGATATTACGGAGCAATGATCGTAGATCGGCCGAGTGAAGTGTTGAAAGTATCGGAAGATATTGTTGAACTCAACGAAGTAACACTGCCTCTCCGGCCATAAAACGCGACTTTGCGCTCAAAGAAGCATATATATCGAGAGCTGCATCATCCTATCCAAATATTGTATGGGAATGTCTCTCTATAACTCCAAAGACCATGGGGTCTCTTTTAAAGCTACCTACCATATCAATATTATCACAGTTTGGAGTGATTGTACTTAATGTTGTGACGACCACTTTGTTTGAAGTGAATACCACTTTTGGTGAAAGTGAATCGGCGGCAGCTAAGAAGAAAATCTGTAGAAGAACGACTGGTGCAAATGACAGGCGAAAGCCTTGTGGGATTGTTGGGACTGAATGGAGAGCGCGAGATCATGTGACTATACCGCACTACATTTCCACTCTTCATAACTTAGTCTACAGTTTCACCGAAGTTTGTATGGCTTAGTTTGGAATGTTCAACTTGGAGCGGACACAATTAATGATACGCATAGTAGTTGGTCCATTTAGAAAAGAATTTTGACAGTATATTGTTTGTAAAAATATTTCAAATTTTGACAAGTTGTTTCTGACTGCTGCTAATTACATATTCACTCGCACTTATACTGTAACATGAAGTTCTGTTAGTCTCATATGAAATTCTCCATTCACGCCCTCTTGGATATAACGGACAGCTGCTCGCACATTTCCCAAGCGGGCGATGACTGAATTTGAGGTCGTCATAGTTATGGTATGTAGTGGAGGCCGTACAACGCCAGGAACACAAAGCATCAACACAGGGCTAGTTTAACTCTATGACACAGTCTACCACCATCAAACACCCATACGCTTTGAGTCTATCTTGAATTCGCTTACAACTATAACTGTCATAAAATCGAAATTTGGTGGATAATACCGCCCGATTATCGTGGATTTGATGAGTAGTCGATCACAGCAAATTTCGAGTCGTCAAATCAAGACTTTGAAATTTGTGAAGTAACGTAGTTTACGGGCAAGAACCTCGAACCGTACGCTTCGAGTTTACAATTTATTTGTTGACAATAGAGTGGTTAGAAAAGCAAAATTTTTGCGGCTATATTACGGATGGTGGATGATTGCAGACGACTGCAGTGGGGTAGGGTGGGATGGGCGCGGACGACCAGTTGAAAGCATTGAGTGGAATTACCGAAATTCAATATGAAATCGTCACAGTTGTGGTTTTTCGGTTGGATGATGTGCGATAATTTGATTGGATTCCAGGGTAACTGTCTTGAACGTTATTGGTTGCTTTGTTTTCTGAAATGTTGGGTGAATGTGGGCGACGCGTTTTTATTCACGCAGTAATGTTTCATCTGGGTGTCTTTGAAACTGACCAATCATTGCCATGTGTACATCTCATTTGCATTTTAATCCACCAATAGTAACACGTACACGTAGCAGCACTCGCATCTTTTGCCACGTCACTGCCAGTCAAAAGCAAAACCGCGAGGAGGCATGACTCTGTTTCTGTATATTTCAGGTTAGTGGTCATTACCAATATATACTTTCACAATTTCGATGTACGCTTTACATTTTTGCAATTCAGTTCTTTATAATTCAAAAATATTTTCGGTGTAATGTTTAACTTGAAAGTTTGCAAAGAGTATTTTGTCCACATACTTTCTTGTCCGAAAAGTCAGTGTATACTTTATTCTCAAGTCAGTGTGTTTTATGTTTGTAATTTTCTCAGTTTAAGCCTGCAGCCCGCAATGGCAACACGGTATATTTCAGTTCAGCATGATAAAAGGTTCACAGTTTCAACTGCAACTGGTGTAAAAAGTATTCATGTAACGAGCGGAACAGTGACAAAAATAAAATCTACTCTATGTACAAAGTAAAAAAAAAATTATTTGCTTTTTTGCCTATCTGATTTCCTATGCTTTCTATCATGCATAAATTCGTAAGTTTTACTCCCTTCATAATCAATGTGCACAGAAGTATTTGTTGGAAATTTTTTGGGATGTCAGAATTACATAATATTTATTCACTATGTTTAAAGCAAATTTAATATTTATTAACATATAGGAAAGTCCGGAGAGAGGACAGTAGTTGTGGCAATTCACTTTGAAATCTAGGTCCTCGCTAACATGTTTTTAGGGCTTGGAGGACGAGCATAAAATTTGCGTCATTCTCACCTTGAGCTTCAAGCAACGGCAAGCAAAAATGAGTCTGAGTTAGGGTCTAGTTACTACCTATTGTGCCCGATGGAATGATAAATGTGAAAGAGAATGTTAAAATGTATTCAAAGTTTTATATCACTTTACATGTACTTCAGCTTTTGTATTTATAATATTTGGTAACTTCTTCTATAAATGTCTGTTTCCCATAGCATCTTGCCATATTTGGTTGTTCATCCGGGGGGGGGGGGGGGGGTACTCTCAATATTTTCATACGGGGGTGTGCGGCCCAAGTTTAAAACGTCTACCCATGTGTATTGTCAAAAATAGACCCATTGTTAGGGACTTTTTGTCAAAATCAGACCCACAGTTAGGGAAAAATGCAGCGATCAAAAAAGAAAATAAGCTGACCAGTTGTCAAGTAGACTACTAGCAAACAAAGTATTAAAGGGCCGTGAGCTGCAATGTCATTGAATTTGTTCAAGTTCAAACATTTCCAATAATTTCAGATATTATTTGATTTCTACCAATAAAGTGATATTACCTTGCTCTGTCATGAAAACAATAATTTGCTTCAAAACAGCCAGGAATTTTTACATAGTCTAATAAGTTAATCTTAAATTTCCCACAATTTTCCAATACTTCACATATTACAATGATAATAGAGAATACCTTGTCTCAGTGAAGTATATTCCGTCCCATGAGATCTATTGGATTGAAACACGTTGGTCTGTAAAATTCTTATAGGTTTTATGCACTGGTTTCACTGTCTGTTTGAAAATTCACATGGGGCGGCCACATTAGGGTGTGGCACACCTTAATCATTTATCTGTTTTAAAACTTACATATGTGCTTACATTCAGAGGTTCATGTAACTTATACTGGGAAAGCGTTGTCCTTATATCTAAAAGTAGCCGGGTAATTTAAGAAAGTAGACGGGTGGACAGCGAGGGAGTGAAGCGGCCGAGGGGGGAGAGTGCGAGAAGGGGGTGTCCCCCTCTCGCAAGGCGAAAATGAAATTTTTGTGTGGAAATGGTGTTCTCTGGTGGCATCTGAGGTGACATTTGACTAATTCATTGAACATTTAGCTGAGACTTAAAAGGTACTTTTGTTGTGTCTTAGACGTGGCTCACATACAACAAAACAAAAGAATTTGTCATGAATTTGTCGTGCTTTTCATATGAACTGCAGATTTCATAATGGTACACTTTCACTTAGCAAACATCAAGATATCTCTGACATATATCTCTGATTTATTAAAGTGCGGCACCAGAAGCGCACAGAAAAATATGAAACATCCTGATATCTCTGATATATATGTCTTATATATTTAAGTCATCAGCTGGAAGGGCGTGCTAAAAATGTCTGATAGATTAAGTAATGCGCTCAAAGAGTGCACTGAAAAATATTGAACCCGGGTATTGAACATATACAGATATGATATATCTCTGATATATGTATGTCTGATACATTTAAGTTGGGTGTGCTGAAAATTATGTCTGATTATTAAAGTTATGCCCCGAAGGGCGTGCCGAAAACTGCAACAAATTACTGAATGATGAAATTTGTGGCTGACGTGATGCATTTTACGCAATTATGAGGCCGTGTCAAATCCAAAAACACACTAACCCCTCTTTGGCATTTCAAAAACATGGTGACCCTTATCACAAAATCAAAACAGGGTGACCCCCATGAATCCATCGGCCCCGCCCCCTAGGCCGAAGAAACTGACCAGTCCCTTAATTATCATGCATGCAATGTCCTTACTGCCACTGTGCTATAAGCCCACATTTCCACCAGTCATCAAAAAACAGAAATGGATTTTCACTGTGTAGCCTGAATCATTTTTTAGAATATGCAAAATCACAATAACTGCACAGTATATCCTCTAAGCTCGCTCGGCTCAGCACATTTCATCTTTCCGGCTATGTGTGACAGGAAGCCATGCCAAGGTTGCTGCGGTTCCGTAGCCCGACCACTCCCTTTGCTGGTTGTGTAGGGAGTGGTAGGGCTACGGAACCGCAGCAATGCCAAGGAAGCTATGCAGACGACAACATATGAATAAAATCAAATCCCGATATCTTTCACAGCTTCGTACTGTTTTGTAACATTTGAATAAAAGACCGAGGTTTATTTCCGGGGGTTTATTATAACTATGGGGATTTTCTGAAAAAAAACTGGAATCCTAACCTCAAATGTGTGATGCCACAAGCAAAACCTCCCGCGACACACCAAGACATTGGTTGCTAAGTAACAGTCTTTCAGTGGGGTCAACCTGGGTCACGTCACTGCAGAGAACGTTCTCGATCGAGAGTCGCGTCACCACGTCACCGCATATAATGGGTCTTGAGGATTTTATACCGTTATTCTAATCCATGTAAAAATTTAGGGACGTTCGCTGTGTTTGCGACCCATGTTTAGGGATTTTTCCAATGAAAAGTCGACCCA
Source organism: Ptychodera flava (assembly GCF_041260155.1). Classification (NCBI taxonomy): domain Eukaryota; kingdom Metazoa; phylum Hemichordata; class Enteropneusta; family Ptychoderidae; genus Ptychodera; species Ptychodera flava. Next base: position 40,340,946 of record NC_091940.1, read on the forward strand.
TAGGCCTATTTAGGGATTTTTCCGCGAAAAAGTGACCCATTCGGGCGGCATATACCCGTTCACCTTTCTATGGGAGTACCCCCCCCCCCCCGGGTTGTTCATATTCAGGTCGTAAGTTATAGATATTAAGTTCATGGTTTCTTACTTCTTCTAGATCACAAGCGCCTTTATATCCCGTTGCATGGTAAGATTTTAACAAATTTCACACGAGTTACCGAAATACCACGCACCGACAAACACTTCCACGGATTATGGACTGAAAATTACAAACACTATCGAAAATGAGCGCCTGTATGGAATATTCTGCCGATAAAATATTAGTTGCGAACCAATTACAATTTACAATTGAAAATGAAAACACAAAAAAGCAACGGTGTGCTTTTCAGTGTAGTGATCAGAAGTTTTGTATAATGTGGGAATCATTCCTGATGCTGAAAAGATAGCCTTACATGTATCCATGACATCAACATGAAAATTAACGTTGTAAGCTTATAGATTTACAACAATAACAAACAGATTAAGCTTGGCATCACCTTGAAAGTTTTTACATATCTGTAAAGATAACAAATAGAGGTCCTCAAATTTGAAAGGCTGCCGGATATAGAAAATTCAGTTTCTCAATTTATTCTGGCGAAGCGGAGTAATCGACTCACCTCCTCCAATTAGGGGAAAGCACAAACAAACAAACAAGTAACAAGCGACCTAGCGACCGATATAGCTCCGCTGCGTTATGTAAAGCACAACTATATTTGACACATGTGTAGATGAAGGTGGAAATCTTTGATAGCTCATTTCAGTGGCCAGACAAAAATGGCAAAAATAGCTGCAAAGAGTTTTGAAGATTTTATCATAATTTGAACATATCACATTAAGATCATCTCTAAGAACATGTCAACCAAAGCTATCTGACGAGTAGATGTTTTAATTAAGAATCAAATTTTCTGACCAAAATTTGCAAAAACTGCCCAAAGAAAATAAGGGACTGGTCAGTTTCTTCAGCGGGGGGGGGGGGGGGGGGGGGGGGGGGGGGGGGGGGGGGGGGGGGGGGGGGGGGGGGGGGGGGGGGGGGGGGGGGGGGGGGGGGGGGGGGGGGGGGGGGGGGGGGGGGGGGGGGGGGGGGGGGGGGGGGTGGCGGGGGGGGGGGGGGGGGGGGGGGGGGAGTCACACTGTTTTTGTCTTTGGTGATAGGGGGGGTCACCATGTTTCTGAAATGCCCAATAGGGGGGGTCAGTGTGTTTTGAATTTGACACGGGCTCATCATTGCCTAAAATGCCAGTGTCAGCCACAAATTTCATCATTCAGTTGTATTTTTCGGCGCGCCCTTCGGGCGCGTAACTTTAATAATCAGTCATATTTTTCAGCACGCCCAACTTTAACATATCAAGCATACATACATCAGAGATATCTGTATGTTCAATATTTTTCAGCGTGCTCTTCAAGCTCATTACTTTAATATATCAGACATTTTTCAGCACGCCCTTCAGGTGCATCAGACTTTAATATACAAGGCATATATATCAGAGTTTCATATTTTTCGGCGCGCCCTTCCGGCCCCATACTTTAATAAGTCAGAGATATCTTGATGTTTGCTTGGTGAAGTGTAGCATTATGAAATCTGCATTTCATATGAAAAGGATGACTAATTCCTGATACTTTTCTGTTCTCTCTATGAGAATTCAGTATGAGAAAGCAACATGCAGAAATATTTCACAATATGTATTTGATACAGTGACTTATTTTAGAGATAGAAAAATGACAAGATATCTTTCCTTCTCATTGATGCAAATATTTTGCTTTGTTTCACAGGTTTTCTGTAGAAAGATGCTTTTTTATGAACAAAATAACAGTTAAAAAAAAGGCAGTTTTGCTATTATTAGCTGTGCTTTTATGGTTTCAATGTTACAAGAAAAGGTCCTCTCAGACACTGTACACATCAGATTTGGCTAAAATACCTCTCTATGGCTCCTCAGGAGATTTAATTGGATGGTTGGCAAGTCTTAACACCCATCAAAGTTTTTGATTCACTGCTTTTTCCTCTTTGATATTAATGATTGACATCCATTTCTGTACAACAGTTCAGGACATCTGGTTAAGCATAGAAAGTGTAAAATACATTCACAGCTCATTCAAAATGTACTGTATTCAAACTTTAAGATTGACACTTTGAAATTCCTATCTTACAACTGACATGTCAACAATTTCATTAAGACATAGAATGACTATTTAAAATATAAATATATGTAAAATGTAAAATATATACATATATATAATATATATATATATATATATATATATATATATATACATACTATATATATATATAAATATATATATATATAATATATATTATATATATATATATATATATATATATATATATATATATTATATATATATATAATTTCTGTCCACCTTTTTTACCTATGTCACGCCCCCGGGGGGGGGTCACCCTGTTTTTGAAATTTGGAATAGGGGGGGGTCAGCCACTTTTTGACGTCGGCAAAAAATAATCCACCGCCCCCCCCCCCCTGCCAAAGAAACTGACCAGTCCCTAAAATCATAATTCGTCATAATTTCAATAAATCATATTTAGTTCATCTGTAGGAGCCTGTATCTCAACTTTCAAAGCTATCAGACAAGTAGTTTTAGAGAAACACATTTTGACCAAAAATGGCAAAAATTGACCCAAAAATACAAAATTGCAGATTTCATCATAATTTCACTATATTACATTTAGTTTATCTGTAGGACCCTGTATATCAAATTTCAAAGCTATCAGACAAGTACTTTTGGAGAAACACATTTTTTGAACAAGAATGGTAAAATTTGCCCCAAAATTACAAAGTTGTAGAATTTGAATATATCACATTTTGCTCATACCTATAAACCTATGTACCAAATATTAAAGCTCTGAGACAAGTGATTTTGATGAAACAAATTTTTTGACCAAAAATGACAAAAGTTTCCTTAAAATACAAATTTGCATATTGCTGCACAATTGAACAAATCTGACTGAAGTCGCCCTAAGTAAACTGCATATCAAATTTTAAAGCAATTGGACATGTAGTTTAAGAGATTTTACCAAAAACAGCAAAAAATGCCCCCAAAATACATATATACAAATTTCACCACAATTTGGATAAATATAAGTGAGGTCACCCCAAGTGAACTATGTATCAAATTTCAAAGCAATCAGACTTGTGGTTTCAGAGAAGGCCATTGTTGACAGACGATGGACGACGATGGAAAATCAGCCTATTTGATAAGATCTGAGTCGCTGACAGCAGAGCTAAAACAGAGATTACCTCTCACCACTGACACACTCCTCCAGAAGAAACTAACAAGTCCCTTATTGACACGCATCTATGTAATTTTGCAGCTTGGCTGTGAGCAGAGAAAATTAATTTTATTTTCTACAACATCAAGATCCAGACACTTTTTGTGAGGCTCGCTTGTTTTGCGAGGTTTCATGATAAAAAATGTAGAAAATGCCAGTGAAACAGTGAAGAAATTTCCGCGCTCTCAGTGTACGTAACGCCATTGAAAAACATGAAAAGTTACAGCCTATGGCTGTTAAACATATTGTTTTTATGAGAATGAAGCACCAACGGTAAACAGAACAAAATCATAAATAAGTATCAAATTTTTCTTTTTTAAATGACTTTGTGCAAATATCAGTATGATTAATTGGTATGATGTATCTCATTATTGTATCATCAAATAATGAGAATTCAAGTTGTCCCTCTGAGGTTTATATGTTTTTCAGCTCATTGACCCCCCTGAAGACTAATCATTTACCACTCAGGGTGTTGATGTCCATTGGTAAGAAACGTTCTTTAGCTCATTCAAATAGTTACTGTAGTAATGTTTAGGATTTCTTTTAAATCTTTTTCATTCAAAACAAAATTATTTTCTAAGTGGACCATACATAGAAAAAATTCTCAGTAATTGCTATTTGACCTTGTACCTTGCTATAGTATGATCTTAGTGTTTCAGTGATTTTACTCTATAAATCTGTGTTCACAAAAAGTGGTGTTGGGGGGGGGGGGTTGAGGCTGGTGGAATCACAATCTACATTTTTTTTTCAATCCCTCCTCAGTACCCTCAAAATTTTTCAAGTGATCAAAATTTTTCAAGCCCCCCACCAAATTTTGATATAGCCTGCATATTTAATAGGAATGCATGCGGCGTAAAAATAAAAATGTACTGCATAGTTCTGCTCGCAGATGTTCTACACTACCTTTTTTATCAGCAGGTTGTAGAGCCATATATGCATCAGTGGACTTTTGGATTTATCAGGCTAAACCAACTTGAGTTTATCAAACTCTTACCAGGTCAATGGCACCTGCTGAAGAGCACATAAAATGACAATGAGAGTATGCAAATTGTGAATATCTGACTAATTTTGCCAAATTGTGAAAAAATACTTTTTTCAAAAGTAAAAGACCTATATGAATTAAATGGTAATTAAAAATGTTTTACAAATTTACAATACTGAAAGGTTAAAAATCGCCATTAAATATTTAATCTCAGAATTTTGGGTGTAATAATGGCAAATTTTGGTGAAAAATGAATGACTCCATACAATTACATATTTTTTTCATTTAGTCTTTACTGTTCAAAGTTTTACTTTCATGTTATTTTATGGTTTAATGGTTTTAAATATTGATTTGAAGTACGTGATTTTCGAGAAAAACGGTGACTTTTCATAGTACATTTGTAGAAAATCAAACATGGTGACCCCACCTTTTTTTTTCCTTAAAGGCCCATGAGCTGTAACTCTGCAAAATTTGTCCAACCTCAAGGTATCTCCAATTGCCTCAATACATTGCAATCTACAATTTAATACTGTAGTCATTAACTAAGCCTCAACAACAACATTTGCTTACAGCTGAATTCAAGAAATTGAACAGATTTTTCTTCATTGTAAATTTCCTGCCATTTTCAAAATCTTGCCACATTATGTGTAAAAAAGGAGAATATTTTGTCAAAATGGAGTGAATCCCTTTCCCGTCCTTTCAGTCAGTTGCACCATGTTGTATTTGTAAAGATTAAAATGTGTACATGCACCATTACGTAGTTGCAGGGAGGCAGCCATATTTTGGTGTGGCACCGGTTTATTTATCTTACTGAAACCATCCCATGCAGTCCCACTCAGTGGATAATTCACTGTCAATAGAGCCTTGTATGACCCAAACTCTTCTTCAACTACATCAGAGTCGGAGCTATCACTGTCACGGCCGGTATGCAGTGTTATGCCCGTAGGCAGTAGCAGAGGGCAGAGGCTGTATTAACTCTGTATTTTGACAATATTTTTGTTCAGTTTGGCAGTGAACTACGTTCTTGTTCTACTCCCTACAACATGTTGAGCTGTCCAGTATTCAGCTTTCCAACACAACCAGTGTACTGTGAATCAGTGACAATGACTTTTAGTCTTGACTCAAATTCAATTATCACTTTAGAAATACAAGCTTTGTTGAGAAACTGCAAAATTGTGTTTCAGCATGCTGTAGAGAACCACCAAGGAGAAACTGTATTTGATATATTGCATATTAAAAAAATTATCAACAGTTGCTGCCTCTCCCCATTACAAGGCTATAACTTCTTGTTTTTATGAAACTTAATGGCATTCATACATTTTTAGATTTTTTTCAATATTTAAGTCATATAATGAGACAAAACAGTTCTAGATTTTGTTTAATTATTACAAACATTAGAACCATTGGATTATATCAACACTTTGGGAACCAGAATATTTTCAGGTCCCCCTATAGGCAGAGCAAAACTTTCAAGTCCCCCCTTGACTATTCCAAGAATTTTCAAATCCCCCTGAATTCATCCAACCCCGCTCTCAATTTTTTGTGAACGCAGCCTGAGCCAGGTAAGCAAAATTTGTAGACTTGCCATTACATCTGAAACTGAAACTCATAGTGGACATTTGCATTCAAACCGTCCAGACCAATTTCACAGCAATCACATTCACTACTACACCAGGCCTTGCTCCTCGAAAGGCTGTTGTTTCATCAACAAACAAGCCACCCTAAACGTGATTCTAACGACCCCCCCCTTTCGTAATTTTCAAATAATTACCAATAGCTACCAACTCCATTTGTCTCCCATATATGAGCAAAAAAATAATTAGATTTAGTAAAACACATCCAAGCAACCAACATACTAAATTTTTCTGTTTCTGTTCATTTTGGATTGTCAGTTATCTGTATTGTGAACTTTTTGAATACTGAATGAAAAAGCAGTTATTTCCTGTTTTCAAATCATCATTCATTTTCATTTTGTCTGATAGTGCTAGTTTCAATTGATGAAATGGCCTCATTACTGTATTTTGCCAAATCATTTATGTCAATAATATCTGAGTGATAATGATTCCATAGTGTTGATGGCAGCGATGCGGAGAAATTACCTGAAAAAGTTTGTTTCAAATTATCGAATGAATTGTACGTCTCTTGTGCTGATGTTTCAGAAAAAATCACAGGACCTGGAGAAACCTAAAATTTCTAGCATTAAGAAACGAAAATGTGAAATATCATCCCATTTTCTCTATTCTTGTTGACAGTAACATGAATAGTGCCTTTGTTGCAGTGTATGATCCGCAAATAGGAGGAAGAGAGAGGGAGCTCAGCTTGCTTTAAAGCAGTGTTGTCTAGGACATATTTCTGAATACATTTTTAGGAGACCGCCATAATAAAGGACTAATACAAACTGTGTTAACAAGTGGACTATTGAAAATTTCAGCATGCTTCAAGAGGGATAAAAAGTAGAACCAGAAAAGAAAATGTCAGTCTCCATTGATGCTGGTACATGCAGTCATAGAAAACAATGAATGCAAATTAGGGACTGGTCAGTTTCTGTGGCTGGGGGAAGGGGGTTCACCCTGTTTTTGTCTTTGGCGATGGGGGCCACCATCATTTTGAATGCTCGATGGGGGGGGGGGGGGGGGGTTGTCAGTGTGTTTTTTAATTACAACACAGGCTCATATGATACGTATTTGCCTAAAACATCTTACCAGCCACGAATTTCATCTTTCAGTTGCATTTTTCAATGCCCACTTTGGGCACTAACTTTAATGTATCAAACATCACCCTTCAGGTGCGTAACTGTAATATATATATAATATAATATATATATATATATATATATATATATATGAGATATCTGGATGTTTGCAAATCGAAAGTCTGCTTTGCAATGCATCATACCACCCACAAATTGTATCATTCAGTTAGTTTTTGACGCGTCCTTTGGGCACATTATCTTAAATATATAGAGTTGTATGTCAGAGATAGCTAGATGTTTGCAACTTGAAAATCTGGTTTGCAAAGTATACTCATTATAAAACTGCAGTTCAGATGAAAAGCATGACAACGTCCTGATCCTTTTCAGTTTTCTATGAGAATTCAGTATAAAGAAAGCAACATGCATTAGTATTTCGCAATACATTGATACAGTGACATAATTTAGAAAGATTTAGAAAAATTTAGATGTTCTCACAGTTTCTCCTATTTTCCTTGCTGTCACAGGTTTTCGAATAAAAGGTATTGTCATGAGTAAAATGATAGTTAACAAAACGAAGTTTTTGTCATTATTAGCTGTACTTTTATGTTTTCGAACTTTTAACAAAAGGTCTCCTCAGACACCTTGCAAATCAGATTTGGTTATTGCTTCTCAGGAGATGTACAATTGGATGAGTCTAATTACTAACTGAAGATTTTGCTTTACTGCCGGTTGACATCCATTATATAGTTCTGGACATCTGGTTATGCATAGAAAGCATGGAATACATTCACAGCTCATTCAAAATACTGTATTCAAACTTTAAAATTGAAAAATTGAAAATTGTTTATTACAACAACTGACATGCAATTTCACCAAACACAATGACTAAATGTTTAAATTAAATAAATAAATAAATACACACACACACACACACACACGCACACACACACACAATTTATATTTCCCCTTTTTGTGTCACCTTTGTCTTTGGGGGAATCACCCTGTTTTCGAAAGTTGGAATAGGAGGGGACGTCTGAAGCCACTTTTTGATGTCCACAAAAAATTATCTACTCGCCAAGGGGCAGGAGAAACTACCAGTCCCATATAATATCTAGTGTCCTTCTGAGTATATTTTACCTTGATATATTACATGTATATGTATACTGTGCATGGATGACATCAACACCAGATACTTCAGTCAATATGATTCAAAGGGCACTGCAATTTACTGAATATGAAGAACACTATACGTGCTACTAAATACACAAAAGTGATGCACGTTGGAAATGACCAGAATAATATTGACATACATGTAGATGCAGTTCTGGAGCACCCTTCAAAGATATGGTAGGGAACTTCAAAGAGGAACCTACGTGAAAATATGCTATCCCTTCCTAAAAATCAGTAATTATAATGTAGATAGGGGCCACTGAAACATTTCTGCATTTTAATTTTGCATTGTTACTGAACTAGGCTCAGTTAGCATCATAATGCATATTGCAACTGAGCTGGGCTCAGTTAGCATTAATTGTAATGGAATCTCAGCTTGGCCCAGTTAGCATTGTTAATTACATCAGTGCTAGTAAAATTGCATGATTGTAAAAAATGGACAGAAAAGATCATGACACTTGATTACAAGAAAACTTTCACCTTACATTGAAGATATAATTGAAGATATTTACAGTTGGTCAAAAACTTGGGATTTTGTAGATACTATAATCATTTGAATCAACAGGTGGCAAAGCTGCACTATATGCTTTAAATTCATCAGAACACGTGCAAAAAGACGAATTTATAATCTTCATGAGTACAGAAAGGGAATTGAAAACCAAGAATTAAATTATACAGGATCATGAGTATGTTCAGTCTCCATGATTCAAAGGATTACTGAGGGCAAAAATCCAAAACAGAGATTTTTTAAGAGAAAAGGGATCACTGTTAATGAAAAAGAGATGTACACAAGCACGTAGCATTGTAACAGTTTATTCTTCCGAACTTAAATGCTCATCAAATTTCATTTGATTTGGCATATTGTGAGACACAGTTCTACAGTGATATTCCACTTTCAAATTTCAAAAGGATCTTCAACAAGAACAATAATTGTATGTATGATAAACACAAAAATGTGTTTGTTGACTCTGAAAATTGGCACATCAACAAATTTAATCACAAAATAGTGAACAACTGGTAAATTCAAACTTTGAAACCTTAATTACATCCACTGTGCAATGTCAAAGCATATAACCAGGTGATGCTTGATACAATAACAACTGAATTAAATATCAGACACTTAGGGAGTGTTAAGAATTTACTTGGGTGGGGAGGGGGGGCTGGAGGATTTCTATTTTCCTTGTGATTTTTTCCATGCCCCCCCCCCCCCCCCCGCCGGTAAATTATGGAGAAAATCTATGGGCCCCCCCCCCCCCTCCATATTTCTTGGGTTTTTCATAGACAGTAGAGAAGCGTTTCTCTACTATCTATGGTTTTTTTCCATGCCCCCCAAATATATACATGCAATAAGACATATACAGTCAGGTCATCACACTTGCAGGAACAATACAATCGTCATTTAGTGAATGATATAACAGGAACTAACATATAACAGAATGATTTTCTATTTTCCTTGTGATTTTTTCTGTGGGCCCCCTAGTTTATGGAGAAAATCTATGCCCCCCTCATAGTTCCTGGGTTTTTCATAGACAATAGAGAAACTTTTCTCTACTGTCTATGGTTTTTTCTATGCCCCCCCCCCCCCCCCCCCCCCAATATATACATCCAATAAGACATATACAGTCAGGTCATTACACTTGCAGGAACAATACAGTCGTCATTTAATGAATGATATAACAAAACATTTCAGAATTACAATTAAGTGGCCATAAAAAAGCTTGTTTTCCTGCATATCATGAAATGAGAAAGAAATTTTTACCGTCCTTTTATTGTGATTTACCGACAATAGCAAAATTTATATTAATCATTCACAAAATCGTGATACACTGTAAATAGCCTTCTTCCTCTCACAAGTGTTGTCTATTATCACTATGTACTTTCATGAATAGTATAAAGGATAGGTGTATATATATATTATATATATATATATATATATATATATATATATATATATATATATATATACACATATACATACACACACACACACACACATATATATTATCATGATGTTTTGCAGGGACTTTAAGTGGCAAATTTTTGAGAAGGCAAGCAATGAACAAATCAGGTTTTAAATTTCTGAAGAAAAGTTAATTATTATACAGATTTCTTTTGTTATGTCCTCCATAAATGATCCATTTTATCGCCCTTTTCTTGATTATTTTGACGATACCTTTGTGTCCCAGATGTTATATCAGTGGGTCTATATCAAACACTTTGGTTGTAAATGTTGCCAGGTTGTTTTTAACATTACATACTAGCAGCAAGTACTCAGAGGAAGAAATAATGTACTAATTACCTACAAAGCAGGGTGTGTTCACTGACTGGACAAGTTGTCTCACTTTTTCAGAAGTACTTTCCCATAAGTGGTAATGAGTTAAAAAACTAGGCAAATGTTTGACTGTGGCAGGTACAGACTTTTAAGGTGGAGGACAACCCAATACAAAGAATATTATTATTTTCTTGAAATCACATATGTTGTAGCTTGTAAAATGGCCATTCCCAATCTACTTTTTGAGATAATTACATTCAATTATCCATTACCCGATGCGTACCCCAATGATTTGAGCTCTACACAGAACTTCATTGCAAATTTGACCTGTTCAAAGAAAACAATAGCCATGGTGGATAAAAATATTATTTCATTACACTCTTGATTAGTATCGTATACACTCCCCCCCCCCCCCCCCCCCCCCCCCCCGCCCCCCCCCCCATGTAGTATACAGAGATGCCACCTGAGTCAGCACTTTGCATCAGTGAGTTTTCAAAGAAAACATAGAGTTATGATTCTCTAATTCCAGCAGCAGTAACATGATATTTCTTTTATATTTTTCAAAACTAAACAGTGCTGTATTATTGTATATTCATGTAGGTCTATATAGCAGTTGCTGTAACAGTTATAACTAAATAGCAATGTAGCTTTATTGAGTTTTTGTTGCATGAAAGAATACTTTCAACAAACAGGTTTTCATCTACCTTAACTTCATGTATAAATAATCTTCACTGGCTCTAGATATATCAAATTAATATTGTGACAAAGACATATGCAAAAAAGACATTTCTGTCCACTATTCTCTGCAATAAAAAATCAAACAATATTATTATGTCATCCTACCTTCAGAAAGTTTGGTAAAGACACTTTGCATACAACTTCCTTACATTTGTTGCTGAGTGTATACCATTCTCTGTCAAAAAGTCTTAAAGTTCACGTTCACAGTCTTCCTTAGATGAAGCCCTGAGAGTGAGATGACAGGTAGAGACTCAGGTTGACCACATCTCCTTTGGACTTCTTGAACTGTAAGAGTATTCCTTGCAAATTTAAAGCGAGTTGAGTTGCATATTAAACAGAAGGCACTAGACTGGACTCCTCTTGAAATGTTGAGCAAGTGCGTTAAAAATTTGTTTCATTCCAATGCTGCAAGTTTCCTTTTTCACCCTTTACGTTGTCACTGGCTGGTATCTGCTGTTCATCTTTGTCTTCTTTTGTATCACAAAAGTGTTTGTTTCCAATATGAAGTCATTCTGTCCTCTTCATCATGACTTGATGTTTTGTCTGAAATTCAAGACAATAAAATGCAAATTTAATACTGTAGTAATTGATACAGGTATACCAAAATGTCAATCCAATGCAAAATATGGCTGCACTATTTGACAAATTGATATCAAACAATATTAATTTTCACTTGCTTTTAGTTTTAAAGCAATCCAAACTTGTAAGACCTGTCCTGTCCAAATTGGTAAGACATGTATCCTACTCTGCCTTTTGAACATTCTTGAAAGACCTCTGCCATTCACGCCAGACAATAGTGGTCAAAACAACAACCACAAGCATTTTCAACATCTTGTTTATTGGTAATCAGCAAGTGCATTTTCCTTAGTCATGCATACGTTATAATGTGTCCCTTTACTACAATGTGGAACACACTTCATTGATGCACTGCACAATGCAACATTGACACAATTAAATTCTGGAGGTCACAGTATAATAACTAATTTTGGATAGTCTCTTCAAAGTATTTCAAAATTAAGTTCAAATTCATATTCACAAAACAAATTTTTCTTTTTCTCGAGTCGTTATGATATGTTATGGCAAATATCAACACGGAAAGCACTGTGGCGTGTTACAATAAAACTTAAACCAAAACATTGCCATTTGATGTACTGTAGAAATCTTGTAATAATTCGAATTCACTGATAGTCATCAGGCCCTAAGAGCTGTGAATATAGTATTGCACTGTCCACAATACTGACGCACCACTTTGGGAAGTAGAGTTGTCCACAACATGTCACAGTAAAACAAAACTTCTCTTCAGAAGAAAACATTTTGAGGTAGTTTTCCTGGTGTTGATGATTGACACTTTTGACCAATAGTAGTGCACATGAAATTATGGTCAATATGAATATATATCTGCATGAAGGGCTCAATTCCAGTATGCTAACACATATCCTTCTCTGTGTAGAGGGAATTATAGAAGCTTTAACTTCAAAAAATACTATTTATATTGTCAATAAACACTTTAGGCTGTGATGAAGAATTGTAATTAATTTAGGGATTAAATAAAAATCTTTCTGCCTTGAGGGTAATTGCAAAGTTAATCATCGATAAACAGTCACGAGTGGTTTTATCTAATGGAATTGACAGCAAATGTAAATGTAGTATTGATGACAGTTAGCTAGCTAGTAAAACACTTTCCGTTTTGTAAACCTTGCAAGTGGTCAACCCAGCGAGAGGAAGAAATTCATTTGCAGCTTAATTGACATAATCAATCCATGCAGATATACAATATCCTCCATGATCCAGTCCGGATAGCAGCTATTACAAACAAGTCATATACTCTGAGGGCACACTTTATCATGATTGTCTTACCTATCTGTATTATTCTGTTAGGGCATCTTGTCTTCAAATCTTGTCAAAAAGACTTCTCCGCCTGGTCTCAAATTGCTGTGCTCTTTGAGTTCCTATCTTTGTATCTCTGCATTCATCTGCAGATAAAAAAAACAAACATTCCTATACTGCTACTTTTCAATCGGGTTCGAACCCACAACATATACTGTGACTGTCAATTGTCAGCTTTGAGTTAGTTTTGCAATAGACATCAAATCAGGTCCAATAATCGTTATCATTCAAGGTAAACTGTGAAATTTACCAGGTCCAAGGAACATATAGATGATGACAAAGGCAATGGGGCCATCTTGAACCACGAAATAGTGGTGGTACCAGGTGTCCGGAATGGGTAAGCGTACCCTGCCCGGCTAGCCGCACCCGTCAAGATTGACCCAAAGCGACAAATTCATTGTTATTTGGTGAATTCACCAAATTACTTTTGTGAGTCAAAATTTGGTATGCTGTCACTCATCATTTGAGAAACAGACAGGTCATATTTTGATACAACATCTCCGTATCTACCGTAGAACTTCTTAAATGATTTCACTAATCTACTTTCTGAGAATCCTTGCCTCACTAACTTTTGAGCTAATAGGCAGTGTCTAACTCGAAAGTCTTCATATGAATGGCATGCTCTACTGTATCTGTCAGGAGTTCAGAAATATACACACCATAAGCTGGAGATGATGGTAAATGCTCGACAAAAAGGGAAAGTTTATGATTTCAAAGTTGAAATCGTCTCTTTGTCATACAGCTTAGTATATAGTGTATTATGTCTAATTTCAAACAATACATCTAGGTATGATGCCGAGTCCACACTTTCAGTTGTTTCTTTTATTTCTAAATCATCTGGGTAGATGTGGTGTAGATAATTGGATATACCAGGATTGTTTAAACTGATGAGATCATCAATATATCTGTGGGTGTTGTTAAATCGCTTGGCAATCCTTTTACACCCAGATTTCTGAAGTGATTGCATGAACTCTGCTTCATATGAATACAAAAATAAGTCTGCAAGAAGTGGGGCGCAGTTTGTGCCCATGGGAATGCCTATTGTTTGCCTGAATGTCATGCCAGCAAACTTGATAAATATGTTGTCAATTAGGAAATATAGCATTTGAATCACCTCAACATCACTGTATTTTAGTTTGGCATCACTGTTGTTGGTGAAATAGCCTAAGTTGTGCTTGATGGCAATGTATTCATACCTATACCACTATCATTCTTGTAAAAGAAGGCTTTCTTCACGAGAGATGATAGCCTGTCTTTAAGTTTGTTATGTGGGATGGTTGTGTACAACGTTGAAAAATCAAATGTGTGGATTGAATTGTACATGTTTTGTTATTTTGTAAAATATGTAACAATTCTTTGGAGTTCTTTAATATCCACATTTGATTGACCCCTCTAGTTTCATAAATTTTGTCACAATACCGTACCAAACCAGATTTAATGGTTGATAAAATGACGGTTAAAAGTTGTGACAAGCGTTTGTTGTACACTTAAAGAGAGTATGTTGTGCTACTCTCATCATCTGAGTTAATCTGAAGTTCGTTCTTTAAACATTGAATGTAATATTGCTTGCAGACAAAGATGATGTTGTTTGATGCTTTGTCTGCAGGCACAACAACATATTTATCGTGTAAAGCATCTAGACATTCCCGTACAGAAGGGTCATCGAAGGCAGATGTATAAGTGTTGATGACAGTGTGTAAAGAACGAAGACGTGAAATGCGAGTCCGGACTGTGCGAAGCCAGTCCGAAAGACATCCAACGTCTTCATCTTCAAGGGCAGCCCACTTCTTAGCATAAGCCTCAGCAGCATCCATGATTAACTTAAAGTTAAAGTTCCAGTTTACTTTGGGTGGCTCGCGATATTTTGGGCCAAACTGGAACAGCTGCCGAAGCTTAGGATGTGTAACTATATTCATGTCACGTACCTGTTATTATATGACCGTGAGGTTTGTAACAAAAGGGAGATGACATACAATCACATGTACCATCATGAACATTGTTCCTAATATCAATTTCTTTCAAGACCCTATTGTAATTAAACAGTTTCCTACCTATGGTCTTAGAATAGGTATAGGACACTATAGGAGGGTCTTGAAATGTAAAATAAGGTGGTACTTTGTCCATAACATCCTTGTTGTGTAAGATATTGCTGATGTCAATCATGTCAATCCTTTGTTAACAAACCTCAAGGGGAAAAACAATCTCTGCTGACTGCCAGTTGATGCTTTCTATCCGAACAGGTTTGAATAGGCGATATTTGCCTATATCCATAATAATGGCGATTAACCGGTATTTGGGCAGCAGAGGGTCGTATACATTCATAGCTTCAACAGTCAGGAGAAGTGATCTTAACTTCTGCAAGGAGCATGCAAACAATGCAGTTCTTACCTTGTGAACACCCAAAGGTGGATTTACCTGGGGCAGTAGATCACTGAACTGAGGATTACTGGTGTTATTGCTGTGTCGATGGCCATGGCTTCGTCGTCTTCTCTGATGAGAATTAAACAAACCCATGACATTGACAGTCTTTCCTCTGGGGCTAGATAGGTTACCCACACCTAGTATGTTATCATTACAGCCATAAGGCATAGCTGTGCCAAGTTCAGTGATCCAGTGGTGTTCACGTTGTTTGCGATAACTCCTACTCAGTATTGAACTATTAGAAGGGTGGTAAATTTTTTCTAATATTCTTACTTTCATGTTCAATACTGAGTGAAGAGGACCATTGAAGTGAGTGTAAAGGCAGGTTGGCAGATTGTTGTTAATGCCTGACCTATGCCCACACATCCTCTTAGAAAGTTTTTCCCCGGTCTCTCCAACATATATAAGACCACACAAAGTGCACTCTATGCCATAAATGATGTTCTTAGATTGGCATGAAAGGGGTTCAAATGCCTTTGTGTGGTACGACTTTTTGGACAGATTACTCCGTGTCACAGTGTCATGTGATCAGAATATCACATGTCTTGCAATTCCTAGTACCTTCATCTTTATAATGATACAAAATGAAATCAATGATACTATACTCCAATATTGTGACAGTATTTTAGCTAAAGCTAGCAGTTAGCAATAAACATAGCCCTGCCAGGCTATTTTCACCTCAGAGTGAACTGAAGTTATACAATGCTTTGTACAATGCCCGAAAAGAAAGGCACAAAATGTCCTGATAAGTGTGTTGATACCATGTGTTTTATATTTGAACCCACGGCTGTGTCCCTTGTTCGACATTAAATCTCAAATTCAGGGCAATTATCATAATGTGCAAGGTACGTGTAATGCCTGCATTTGGACACACGTTGATTTGCAATAGACAAGGTGACAAAAGTCAATGATATCAATCATTACTTGCAATATGCAAAATACAAACGATGGTAAACATCATTGTTTCAACTTGTGATTCAATGTTTTCTTTATTCAAGGTATGTGCTTACACAAGTAGTCATACATACAAATGCACCGTAATGTGTACTAAGCTGCCTCACTGCAGCTACCTATACATTGCCCTGCAGCTTGCAAACTTCAAACCATGACAGATCAATGTAAAGTTATTGTGATAGTACCTGAAGGGTTACATTAAAAAGGGTCAATGAATTTCATGAACTTTTATAGTTTAATTTCAGTTGTTTAAACATAAGTTCATTAAACAACAAATTTTCTTTGCAACAAGTATTATTAATCCCATCCTATCCTATGTGCTTGAAGGTCTACATGTAATATTCACAGATCTATCAAAGAGCAAACATTCTGATTGTCTGTCCAAAAATATATGTTTAGATTTTGCTGAACAGTTTAGAATGTAGAAAATGCAGTCGAAAGTTTTCTGTTATTTCAGATGCACATCTGTTCAATATTACTTCATTTCCAGTATATTATTTTTTCAATGATAAATCCTTACACTCGGGCAATGCTGAATCAAGACACTATCATAGTTATGGCAAGATAGCATTACATTCTGGTTGTATGTCATTTTCCATGTGATGCATTTAGTGTTGTGGAATTTTTGTACATGATTTGATTATTAATAATAGTTGTTGCCACGCAAAGTCATTCAAAATTTTAATGTAGTGTGTCACCACTTTATTTCTAAATCGTTCGTTTATTACAGATATCCCACATTTCTCCCAACCGTATATGAATTGGTGAACACAAAAGCGGTTAAAATGCACAACTCTGATTGGATAATAAATGGCCTTTTGCTCCACGTGCAAAATATTATGCGATGGCACGATGAGATAGCACACTGACTAGAAATACAAAGTTAGTACATCACATAGTGGCAGATGGCAGAGTTATCACAATTTTGGATAATGATGTACAATCTTCGAGACAGATTGATAAAAAGTGGTTGAATTTCCAAATGGCTGTCAAACATATGGGCCATGTGGATCATGATCTGAAGCAAAGACATTGAGGTATTTGCAGTGAAACTCGCTCCAGAGTTTGTGTGTAAAATAATGATTCAATGTTTTGAGTGTGAATTTCAAACATTTGTGGTCAGGTAAAAAAACAATCTCACAAACCGAGAACCTGGGATCAGAATTTTCACACTTGATATGTTATCTCATGTGAGCCGCAAATATCCTAACTGGTGTGAATATCCCTGTAGTATATAGGAATATATTACATAGGGTTTATCCAATAACAATTACACAGACGTGATATGCTTTTGAAAATGGAACACTCTCCTCATGTAGGAACTTTCAATGAACTGTACTTTTTGTGCACGCAGTCTCCTGCAAGAATTCAAACTTGTAAACCTCAAAATTCAAAACACTACAATCCAGGGTCCTTGGGTGTGAGATTGCATTATTCCAGAGTGTCAATACCACAAATTTCATGTTGCAGTTCAGAAAAGTGTGGTACTCTGTCTCTAAAATGTGTAAAGGAAAATTGTAAGTGAAGTGCAAACATGTCAGGATGTTACTTCAAGACCAAATTTTTTACTTATGAGAATTGAAACGACTGGAAATTGGGGACTAATATATGTCAAGGATACCAGTACATTTTGTTTAAGGCACAAAAAGACAATACAGCTACTAGGCTAAATGGATTAAATATTTTCAGTTTGAATTGATCAATCTAGTTTAGGAAAAACGCATGAAAAGATCACTGCAAATCAAAACAATATCATGATGCCATCACAAAAGAAAATTTACAGAGAGTCTTTCACTTTTCAAAGATACAACAAAAAATAAATAAAATGAAGTAGAGACATTAATGTTTAAACCGACCTTCATGTCAGCCTACTGGATTGCCAAATAGTAAATTTCTGTCGTTGTTGAAACTAGGTTAAAGGGTTGGGAGTCAAAGACCTATGACATTCCACCACAAATCTTCAACGTCCTTCAAAGAAGTCTTCATTACCATTGGAGAAACATGGAAATTAAAAAGATATGAGTGGATTTGTGTCAGGTTACTAAGTGCAAATAACCGACAAATGCTGTACCCTAGCAACTCTGCTGAAACAGACAAACCCCATTATTATGAGCCAACACAAGTATCTGTCATCAATTGGGTTTGGCATGCCATGATGATAATAAATATATCCAGTAATTGGTGATGTTGATTTATGCCATTTCAACAGTAATAGCAGGACTTTTGAAAACTCGACCAAAGTGACAGTTGCTAGCTATGTATCTACAGGTTCAAGACAGCTTGAAATCAATGAATCTCTCTGAAGGAGGCCAATGTATGGTTCTAAAGAGATAAAGGAGACTTGTAAGTTGTAAGATTATTGACTAAATCCATTTAGCAGACCTGGGAAAGGTCAAGAGCACATCATACCTTCTGTATCAATCTAAGTTAACTGTGTAACTGACTTGATAACTGACTTGATATACTTGTGTACCTGTGCAGCTTACAGAACTTTATCCCTGTTCCTGCCAGACAGTATCCCTTTCCCATTTGCCAAGTCAATAAAAGGCGGTATTGAGCCAAAAGCATATGTGTTTTCACCCACTTGGCCTGGTGTGTTACAGCAGCTTTAGTTTATATCAATCATGTTTACAGTATCTCTGTCTTCAAGGACCTTTGTTAATATGCACCAAACGGGGCATGTTTTGCTTTACTAATTTTAATCAACTTAACCTGATTGTGAAATATGAACCAATGGCAGGAAAAGGGTTAAAAGTACATGAAAGAGTTGTGTATAAAGGGAGAGAGGGATGTATTATTAATAGACATCAAATCAGGTCCAATAATCGTTATCATTCAAGGTAACTAAGAAAGTTACCAGGTCCAAGGAACATATTGAAAATGACAAAGGCAATGGGGTCATCTTGAACCACAAAATAGTGGTGGTACCAGGTGTCCGGAATGGGTAAGCGTACCCTGCCTGTACTATTAAGTTCTGGGTTTGTGCAGTTCACAAGGTAAAATTTATCAATACAATGGCGTATATACTCTTAATGTTAGATATAATGATGACACATACACATGACTTGTACAAGCTTTCAGAGAGTATACAGTCATTGGTTTTGTCAGTGTTATTACTCTGCTTCTACTGCATTCAGCTTTGCTAAAATTTTGCAAAAATCTCAGACCAGCAGCTACTAAAATTACAGGTGAAAACTTACTTTGGATGGCAACAATGGCAGTAACACATTGTTTTCCATGTAGAAGTGTCATTGGAATTGGAATAATTTTTAAATTTCTGCTTGTAAAATGATTTAAAAAGAGACATACTCTCAGAAGATCTGATATGGGAACACAACTGGATTGATTATGGAAGAATTCTATCAAAGTAAGAACGTGCAAATGATGTTGTTTGGCAAGAATAACTTAATTTTAAATGGTCATTACTTGACTTCATACTGAGATAATGTAATGGCAGGTCAGTTAAAACATGCAAAAAGTACAAGCAGGTCATTACATGGTGAGGCACCACTTTACAAGTTATATAGCCACAAACTCATGACTCCAAATCGCCGTACACAAAACACAGACGCTTTGTAATTATGGCACTGTGTATTGTTTACAGTGATTTGATGACATTCGTCTTAGGCTATACCGCTTGTAAAATGGTGGCTCGGTCGGGTAAAACGTGCAAAAGCTGACTTGGTTTCAATTAAAAGTAAACTATAATATTCTTTAAAATTTTACTCTCACTCCCTCAACATTGCAAGATGAATGAACATCGCGAGGTGGGAATTGTCTGAATATCAATCTGAATAATCATGGTTCCTGTCAGAAACGATTTTACATTAGAAAGACTTCATACTGAAAGGGGCCCTTAGTGTGTATCAAACAACAGGTGACTGTGGGTATCACCACATTCATAAAACTGTACTAGCGAACAGGTAAAAATACCAGTCCATCAGATTATTATTATGCAGTCCATGGAGAAATGATTAAATTTATCTCACTCTTACCTACATGCATGGTCTTTTGATTTCTCAAACTGTAGTTTCACTGATTTGTGTGCGGCCATCACTGTGCTTGACATACTCAGTCACCAGTCAGAGCATGGAGGTCAGAGGACGACCATCTCACAAGAAAGGCCAAAGGTCATAGACAGCGCCCTCTAGAGCCCGGAAAGGATTTCCCTGAAAAACAAAAAAACAAAAACAAAAGAACACGTATGTAAGTTTCTTTAGGCATGGGGGCGCACTTAACATGCTTTGATCAGAAAAGTTGGATGAGCAGTTCAGTTTACCCCTCTATCAATCGATTCTTTAATTTTATATCATAGGACATCATAAATCTATGATTTTATCAATCAATTTTAAGTCTATTCTTTAGTCGATTATGGGAGGGTGTACCATGGACTGAATGCGTGTGTGCGAGCAGTGACTCATCCCTATTGCAGCAAAAGCTAAGGGAGGGGTATACCGGATCCTAGGCCATCGCTCGTGCGTATCCCCTGAACCTGCCCTCGCGGTACAGGCCTGACTACAATAGATCCTCAGTGCTCATGCGTTCTTGTAGGTCATGTGTATGCAGAAGTGAATGTGTGGAGGTGTCTGTCCGCACACGAGTACAAGTACAAGTGTGCGCATGTGTAGAGTTATAATTGGCACGAACATGATGATATGTTCGTGGGCTGACAAGTCCCAGGCAGCCAGCCCGCTGATCATGGAGGTAAACCCCCATGATCAATTGCCAGATGTTGTAGACACTGAGTCACTTTAACTCATTTATACCAGCCTCCAAAAACTCTATGTGCGGTTTTGACAAAGTGGCATTGAACAACTAGAAAATTAAATCTACAATCTTCAGCTTTTGGAGGACCAAATACCCATCAGGATAAGCATAGCCTGTAGTATAGGGGAACAAATAACAAAATAAAAACCCTTTTTCATGTGCTTGTTGCTTTTGCGAAGACTTTTTTCTGGAAAATTGGATCCATGGGAAGATATCATTAAATATTCACAGTATACTAGTAACAGTGTTCCATATATGCAAATAGAGTGATAATGAATATTTCATGATGAGGTGAGTGATGTGATTTTTTTAAAGCCTCATGTGTAAGTGTCAAGTGTTGACCACAATAGCTTCTTTTGTGTAGAGTCCACACTCTTTGTTCTCTGTGTTTTAGCAGTACATATCATTGACTTCTGTTTGTGAAATGTATGTAAACTGTTTTCTTTCACTTTGTACAAGGGACTCAGAGTGATTAGGATT
Organism: Ptychodera flava; assembly: GCF_041260155.1. Taxonomy (NCBI): domain Eukaryota; kingdom Metazoa; phylum Hemichordata; class Enteropneusta; family Ptychoderidae; genus Ptychodera; species Ptychodera flava. Next base: position 40,362,646 of record NC_091940.1, read on the forward strand.
TGGTTGATAATAATTCTGCTTTGAGGATGGCAAGAAATCGTCATGATTTACAGTTGTAAGTTTTTCCGGAATTCATGAAAACGTGCATCTTTAGGTATGTAAGAGTGCCTTCAACAGCATAACTAATTCAAAAACAGAGTCGGACTTACAAGTCCGAGTACTGGGACTTGCATATACGCCAAGTATAACTGCTTACTCGGACCATTTTTTTTATGCTCGGACTTGTAAACGCCGAGTAATGGCTAACTCGCACTTGAATATGCCAACAACACAGCCTACTCAGACTTAAATACGCCGAGTAACACTTGCTTATAGAAGAACAATGCTGTAAAAACACAGGAAATACTCGATCTTGTGATAAAAATTTGCAAATAGTGTATACAGTACTTCCAGTATGCTCATAAGAACTCGGAAAAAAGAGTTGTTAACACGATCTGTCTGATCAGTGATCTCTGATTTATATATCATGTACAACACGCTCAAGTCATTGTCATTGTCGAGTATAACTATCACGCAAATTATGAGTTTGTCTTTGTTTTCTTTTTTTTTATTTTATTTGATACACAGATCAAGGGGCAAACCCACTGACAGATCTGCGAAACAAAAAAGTCACACTACAATAAGACAAATGTACAAGACAACCATAAAAGTAACACGTTACATCATCCGTCTTCAATTTTTGTTTCCGAGGATATCTGATATGATTTTGAGCAGGAATCCCTGATAATTGTTTCATCTTCTGGGGTAAAGTTTTTTAACTTGTATGATATCCATTTTGGTCCCCATTTCCCTCCCTCCAGCCAACGCTATATGTACTTGACATCAGCAAAATTAAGCTAGTGGCTTTATTCGCATTGACGTAACGAATACTAAACCTTTTTTTGGTTAAATCACTTGAAATTGACGAATGCAGTGAAAAAGGCATGTAGTTCTTGTAGTCCAGTTTTTTGACCTATATCTGTTTTCAATTACACGGATAGATTAGCATCAGATGAGCTACAAAAAGATTTTGCAGAATTTTTGAATACTAACATTGGTAATAACAAATTTGACATTAACTCAGCCTCTAAGCATTTTAATGACATCTTAGATAAAGCCTGCAGTGGAATTTTCAATAGACAAAAGCAGAGAGAGAGAAATTTAAAGAGAAAGAAATCAAAATGGTTCGACAAAAGCTGTGATGCAGCAAAAAGGGACCTAATAGCAACAGCTAAACTATTAAATAAAGCTCCATATGACAGTCAGTTAAAAATTATCTATTACACAAAGAAAAAGAAGTTTTAAAAACTTGTTAAAATAAGAAATTGCAATTCTGGCAAAACTACTTAGACACACTAAACAGTTTAATGCTAACAATTCACAAGGTATTTGGAAATTGATCAAGTCCTTAAAAGACAATGATAAAAATATTAGTACGGGAGATTGTATCTCAGCCTCAGCGTGGATGGAATTTTACAAAAATTCTTACTCAATTGAAAATGACAAGTATGAAGATTTTCAACAGCAAAGTATTGATACTTTAACATCTGAAGAAACTAAGAATCAGGCTAATCAGCAGCTGGATAAGTAAATAAAAACTAAAGAAGTGTGATCAGTAACTAGAAATTTAAAAAAGTAAAAAAGCAGCAGGGATTGTTGGGTTTTGTATAGAGTTGTTAAAACATGGTTCCTCCTTTCTATGTAAACCCTTCGCTAAATTATTTAATGCAGTTTTAGATACATCCAACTTTCCAGACATCTGGAACACAAACATTATGACACACTTATTTAAAAAGGGAGATAAACATGACCCGAAAAATTATAGGGGCATTTCTGTCGGAAGCTGTGTAGGAAAAGTTCTCTCTTACATTCGAAATAAAAGGCTAAATAGTTTTTTAGATGACAATCATATTGTACATAATAATGAAGCTGGATTTCGCAAAAACCATCGCACAATAGATCACATATTTACCCTGAAGACAATAATACACAAATATTAAACAATAAGCAGAATATTTATGTTTGTTTTGTTGACTTTGCTAAGGCTTTCGACTCGGTATGGAGAGTTGGTCTTTCTCATAAACGTCTCAAAAATAACATTAATGGCAAATTATACAGACTTATAAAACACATGTACACTAACACAAAATTACACATCAAAATAAATAATTCTGTCTCGCTCAGCCTGAAAGTTGAAAAAGGAGTAAAACAGCTGGCTGTGTTCTAAGTCCTAGTCTGTTCAATTTATATGTCAATGACTTGAAAACAAATCTCGACAAAGTAAATACTCAACCACCAGTGTTGAATAATACTCCAATTAACTCATTATTTTACGCTGATGACTTTGTCTTAATCTCTACTTCAAAAGAAGGTTTGCAGAGGGAGTTAAATACAGTAGACACATTTTGCTCTAATGGAAATTGATGTAATTTACAGAAAACCCAAGCAATTAATTTTAGTAAATCTCCTTTGATAGATAAACACTTATTTAACTATGGTAGTACATGCATCAAATCTGTTAAGAGCTATACATACTTAGGACTGACAATTAAATCAAATGGTAGTTTCAGTGACACAATTACAAATTTGGCTGATAAAGCAGCAAAATCTTTGTATAGTTTAAAAAGGTTTATTGCACAACAGAAAGATAAAATTTCATTTATTCAATGTTTTCATTAAACCTGTTTTACTGTTGGGATAAATCAGCAATTGAAAAAATTCACCTCAAATTTTGTAAGAACATTTTACAGTGTAATAGACAAGCTTGTAATGCCGCTGTGAGGGGTGAACTAGGACAATTTCCACTTCTACTTGAGATCAAACTTAATATTGTTAAATACTGGCTTCATATTGTACAACTTCCACATTGTAATCTTGCTAAAGAAGCTTTTCTGGAGCAAATGGTAAACAACACTAACAATAGATCCTGGTTTAACTGTTTAAGTGCTTTAATTAAAGAAAATGGAATGGACTTTCTCCTTGATAAAGCTCCATCACTTAAACACCATAAAGCTATAACTGGATTAATGAAAACAAATTTATCAAACAATTATGAAGTCTTTTGGAAAAATTTGATCAATGATGAAGATAGTAAACTAGGAATGTATGCCAAAATAAACATAATCTTAGATTAGAACCCTACTTAACACAGTTACAAGGTCAGAATAGAAAATTACTCACTAAACTTCGCATTAGCAATCATGATCTAGCAATTGAAAAAGGGAGACACACTGTTCCAAAAACCCCAATTACTGAAAGATTCTGTAATCAGTGTAACACCAACAGTATTGAAGCTGAAACACACTTTTTATTACAGTAAAATTAGGCCGACCAGCGGGAGATACAATATTCGTTAAAAGGCGCAATAGTTAAACAAATACGGTAAAATACTGACCGACCAGTGGGAAATAAAACACTTGCAAATCGCAGAGATAAAACACACAAGACGTTTCGGGTACAACCCTTCGTCAGTACTATACTCGCTGCAGAACGTGGAGACACAAGAAATTAAAACAACCAATCTGACGACAGAACGATCAAACGCATTAAAATATGTATTCATTCCGGCTAGCGCCAGAGTGCCTAAGTTTATAAGTTGTGGCAATTGTTCGAGTTTATGGCGGGTAAAGTCGGTGGTGGAAATCATAGCAGACACTGCCATGTCAGACCGACCACGGTGGGGAGGTGCACTGAAATGTTTAGCCACTAGCTTGTCGGTGGTCACGGTGCGAAGGTGTTCAGTAAAAGCGATCGCCGAGGCCGCTTTTATTCGCCAATATATAACATGCTGTAGCGTCTGCATTTGATGCAGTAAATGATATTAGCCGACGTGCACGTGAACTTTTTATTAGTCTGTCAGAAATACAAAGTCCAAAGAAAGAACTTTTCAGTAAAATCAATTTCCCAAACGATACAACTGGAAATCAGCTTATTTCTCTACTAACAAAACAAGAGTTATCTTTTAATGAACAACTTGCAGATTATATTATTACTTTATAGAAACAAAGAAATACCTAGTTATATTTATTATTAGCTATTATTATACTGTATTTATCTTTATTGGAGAAAATTTGAACTTATTTTTGTATAACACTTTTATTGCCACAAATAAGATGTAAATCCTATGTATACAAGCAATTACTATATTATTATTACTATTATAACCGCCGCGAGGTGCTGGCTTAGTTGAGTTGGCTCAAATGTCAAGCATGAGTTGGAAAAATCATGGCCTGCCTAAAGCGATATCCGGTCTGAGGAGAAAGATCATCCCGCTAAAGAGTTCTCCAAATAATAGCTGTTGTTAGCCATCTATTAGCTGGCTACAAGCTATCAGTTCACACATCTGAGAATGAAGGGGGCACACTTTTTGTTTATTCCAGTCACAGATCTTCTTTCAGAGAATGGGTTAACATTAACTCAGAGAAATATGTGCAAAATATTTTCTTATCAGTAGTTGTGGTGATTTCTACTTTATCATGCATATTTATCAGATTATGGGGCATGATGTTTAATGTTATTACAGATGTCACCCCTAAAAACTTCTTGGCATACTCCAGTTTATAATGTTTACTTTCCATGTAATGGTAGTTGACTTGTTGCACAATAGCATGGAATACTGGTAGATCGATCTGTTCACAGGAAAAGAATCTGAACAAACACAAATAAAACGAAAAGTGCAGTTTTCAGTCTTTCAGATAAAAGATCACTGCAGTTTTGAAATAAGAATAGGATAGTTTGCTAAGAAAGCTTGACAGCTACTTACAAAAGAAGTTAGAGCATGAATTTTACATGTGTACATAGAAGACGTCTCATAAATATACCGAATAAATATTGTAGAACAAAGAAGGTATATTGAGTATACCTGGGTATTGTTTTCATTCATTCACCCAGATGTAAGTTTCTTTTAACCATGGCACATGGCATTGTTTCTGCACTGACAGCTAAAGAAATCACAAACTGTGCGAAGTGAGGGTTTTGTTCACCGTCATGAAAAATCTTGTTGGAAAATGTAATGATCAGGAGAAATTTGTGATTGGTAGAACCAAGAAAATAATGCAAGTAATAGGGCTGATTGAACGGTACAGAATTTACAGTCAATTGATCTCTGTTTGTAAAGGTTTCATGCGGCTGCATACCAGGACATTAGCTTATACAAAGACTTGATTAAATAATATTGACAGGTTTTGCACCATAGTTTGTTTAGTGACGCAAATATGCATCTGTCGCCGGCCCGAACACAAAAGCTGTTTGTAGAAGGCTTACCACAACTTACAAATACTTCCAGGGGAAGCTACACTAACGTTTAGATGAGAATAATCATCCTAATGATATGCAGGTCACTGAGGTAAGGCAAAAAAAGATACCGGTAAATTGTGCTCCTCTGAACATGTCATATGGTTTTCAAAAATAAGGTAGGTAGGTCGGCAGGCATTGTTTTCCAAAATATTTTTATTTTTAAGTATGCATTTTTCAGGGGTTCAGGGTGATCAAACACTGGCCACAACATTCCCAGAAAAACTTATTATACATATAAAAGGAATAAAAAACCTAAAAGACCTCGTTCAAGCAAAAATTAAATGCCAGGTAATGAACACGTGATTGTACGGCTTTTGCTTTCTTTTTTTACTTCGGTGTTACATAGGTTTAAAAAGTTTAGGATTAGCAGGTAAACTCTAGGGTAGGTTGGGTTATCGAACAGCACATTTTGTTTTCTCAGCCTAACATAAGCTATCGGGTTGGGTTCTGTATTAAATAATGATATGCAAGAATATGGGCGGAACCGAGAAAGCAATTTCAAATATCAGATTGCGTTTGAAATACCTAGTTACATTAACCATTACACTGTACATGTCAGGCATGGCTTTACAGAGGATATGGTGAACGTGACAGAAGGGTAGAATCAAGTCCACAGATCACAGTGCACATGAGAATTTGCCTTGCAAAGACATTTCATGGTTTGTGTTGAGATAGCAGACGTATGGATTGTAAATTGTGACTCGTTTCTACTCACATCACTGAGGAGATAAGATTGTTTATTTCCACAAGATTCTCTTATAGATTTTGTCCAGTTTTTCACTATTTAGAAAATCCTGCATTTTGCACAATCTCTGTTGTCTAATTTAATGCCATCTGTCCTATGCTCACATAGAATACTACTTGTTATTTTTGGATGTGCAGTGACATGTAATTAACTCAAGAACAGCAAATTAAAAACTCTTTAAAAATGGGGAGACCGGGAGGAGGGGCCTCTGGAGGAATCATGATTGAAATCTGTTTTTCAGATCCCCCTTTATACCCTCAAAAAATTTCAAGTCCCCTGTCTATATGATGAAAATTTTTCAAGCCCCCCTAATTATCATACAAATGCATATTTCTTAGGGATGCACACGAAGAAAAAAATTAATGTGTAGATATTCGGCAGTAACTGTTATCAGCAGTTTGTAGACTCATTATCCTAAGGCAAGTTTTTTAAATTGATTCATTCTTAAACCCATCAGTGGAATTTTTTTATTTATAAATCAAAGCCAACTTGAGTTAATCCAACTCTGGCCAGGTCAATGGCACCTGTTAAAGAGCGCACAAAAGGACGATCATGAGAGTATGCAAATTGTAAATTCAAGGCTACATTTTGCCAAATTGTTAAAAACTGTCAGCACAGTGACTTACTAAAAATATGTTTTCAGAAGTATGAGGCATATATGACTTGCATGCTACTCAAAATTATACTGGAAGGTTAAAATATTCCATAAAATAAACTCGGGGTGTAATAATGGCAAATTTGGTAAAAATAATTCTGTTCATCACACATCTTTTCATTTAAATTTGACTCTTTACTTTTCAAATAAAAGTTTAATTTTGTGTTATTTTTGATGAAAATGTGAACATTTAGAAAATCAAGCATAGTGACCCAGTCGTTTTTCTTTAACCCTTTTCCTGCCAGACAGTATCACTTCCCCATCAGCCAAGTCAGTAAAAACGGTATTGAGCCAAAACATGACGTATTTTATTTCACCCACTTGGCTTGGTCTGTTATAGCATCTTTAGTCCAAAAAATCAACTTACAGTATTTATGTTTTCAACAGCCTTCAAATGTACAGTGTAATGTTAGAATAAACCATATGGAATATGTTGTGTTTCATTAATTTTAACCATCTTAACCAAAGGTGAAATATGGACTTGGCAAGAAAAGGGTTAATATTTGATTATTCTCATAGGCCAGATTTCAAAAATTCCTGATACTTTTTCTAGTCTCCTGGTCTTCCATATCATGTGTTGCTCTCTGGCCTGATCTTGTGTACAAGTATATTTCACTGTCATGAGCGTCATTTGACCAAACTTGTCTTCAACTACATCTGAGTCAGAGCTATCTCTGCCAGTATACAGTGACAGTGACACTAGTACTGCAGTAGCAGAGCAGTATAGTTGTATTCACTTTGATAATTTTAACAGTATTTTTGTTCAGTTTATAACTTTAACTTTAACTTTACTTTATTGCTCAACAACACACTCAAGGAGTGCGGTAAGGCAAAAATTACAAAACTCAGCAAACACTGGATGAAGCTGCTGCTGGGAAGATACTACCGGTACTGTGTTCTTGTTCTACCTATAGCAGCACGAACTGTCCAGTATTCTGTTTGCCAACACAGCCTGTATACCGGTATGTAGCGGGCTGTGCATTTGTATAATTGACCAGGCTTTCAGTCTGTACACAAACACCATCAATACATATTTACATATACAGTATGTTGGCAAACTGAATATTGTGTGTTACAGCATACTGTAGGGAGACAGCAAGAAACTGTATTTGATATATTGCATAGTAATATTGAAAAAATCACCAACAGTTGCATCTTCTGCCCTATTACTGGGCCCACTTGTTTGGGTGTTATTTATGAAAAATCGTACATCTTTAGATTTTTTCAAGATAAAAGTCATGAAATGTGACAAATGGTTTCAGATTTTAATTATTACTAACATTGGAACAATTGGATTACATTTAAAATGTTATTTAATTTTCATTGAATTACCTACCAAAACTAGGAATAGTAAAAAGTAAAAGGGAATCAAAATATTTTCAGGTTCCCCTATAGGCAGAGCAAAACTTTCAAGGCCCCCTTCTACTACCCTAAAAAATTTTGAATCCCCCTGAATTCCTCCAGCTTCATCACCATTTTTTTGTTAACGCACCTATCAAAAAGCTTTTAACATTTGAAATAAACTCTACCAAAAAACAAGATTTCAAGATTTGTCCGAAAAAATGAAAAATAAAGATTTGCTCTTTTTTCTGTGAAACATGAGTATAATTTGAAGGTTATTTAAAGGATGGACGTTGGCTACACGCATTCATACTCCTACACCAAGTGAACAACCTGTAACCCCTAGCATGATATTCTGATAGTGTCTGGGTTACTCCTGACTATCGCACAACTACCGTACTTTTCATTGCCCCTCTCTATTAAAAAGATGATATGGAAACTCTACTTTAAGTTTGATTCAAAATGAAAACTGTGATAAAGCGTCAAAATAGTGTTTTGTGACATCCCTTTGTCTATATGCATTGAAAATACAAAAAAAATCTTGAAAGCGTAGAGAACACTGATAACGTTAGATGAGACATTGTCCATCTGTCTTTTTTCTTCAGTGTTCAAAATCAAGGTTGAAAACTCTGCATACATCTAATAAATCGACATCTGTATAATTGTAATAAATCTAGGCATGACTTTCCACACCACATGATAAAGAATTCATTGATTTACACTTTCATAGACACTTTCAAAAATTGAACTTTGTACTGTACATACTGTGCACACACTGATCTTGTTCATTTTCCCGTTCTTTCCAAAAAGGAAATAAACTGTTGTAAATAAGATCAGTTGTCTACTTTCCATTTGTACAATGGCACTAGATACTATCATTTATTGACAGTTGAAGAAATTACATTCAGCATCTGCTACACTGTACAGTACAATGCTAGAGCACTACAACTAACTTTCTGTGGAGAGGCAACTCAACAAAAGATTGTTATGTCGTCTGTCATAAATATTTGCAGTGTATATTCACATGCACTGTGTAAAGTTGTGATCAAGTTTCATTCTATGCTGTATCTCCCATTTGGCAAAAGTGCTGATATAGCTGCAAAACGTCGCTGACTCTGGGCCTCTACAAAAATCAATACAACGATATTGTTAATTGTTAATTTTTAATTATAGATCATTCTTAAAGATTTGACTGCACATAAATAATGACCAAGGTGCGATATCTGGTAGATATACATTCTTTCTATACAGACACAATAAAATAATATAAATTATATCATATCTAACATTACAATATATTACACTCATTTCTTGGGTTGTTTATAAAAGTATTAGTGCAATAGTTTACTTAAAAAACTGTTTCCAGTAAACTGATATCCAGCAGTGTATCATTGTTGAAACATATCAGTGAACTTGTTGACATTTCAATAAAGTATTCTTCCTGTAAGAGTATTGGATGTAATTTTCAATGATTGAAGAGTTACAAAACTATCTACTTTGCAATAAACTCACTACTATGAATTCAGGTGAGGACTATAGTCTGGATTTAAATGTCACAAAGCACATAGCGACTCAAAAGATATGGAAGATGAAAATATTTAACAGTCAACTTGTTCTTATGAAACAGAAAGGTGTAGTTAAATGTCGATGATTGTAGCTGACTTTGATCATACATTTTCACAAATTCAACTTCAGACCACATAGCTGTGATTATACCATGCAACATGCAACTATGCAGGTGACAAAATTGCTAGCAACACTGTTATGTGCATCACATGAAACCAAGACCATGGCTGGGCAAACACATCCAGTATCAAAGTAAACTCAGAGCTGCAGCCACCATCATAGTCAACACATTGCTACTGTCATGTCAGTTATATTTCCTTTCATTCTTCCAGAATCTGCCTGACAAGTGAAATTAATGCAGATCTCTGGTCCATACCAAAACATTACTGGCCTAAGACTTTGGACCATTCGATGTGATAACCATGGTAACATTGTTTATGGAAAGGTCAACGGCCAACCAGCGTCAATTGAAACATATTGGGGATTTACATTATTCTGTAAGAAGAGAAAGCTGAATAAAACATTGCAAGCTTGTAAGGAAAATAATCCTCCTATGTACAACATTCAATGATGATATGTTTACACAATGCACAAACCTCCTTCTAACTATCAAAGTCAAGGTTCTCTGCACGTTTTTATGATAAATATTGGTGCAAGAAATGTTGTGATGCTGTCATCACCAGTGTCAGGTTCATTGCTTCTTTTGACCAGCAAAAATAATGAACAATTCACCATTGTTAACACTGTTTTGATTTCTTGTTGTTATTAAAATATTAACTTAAAGAATGAAGAAACTATTTGCAGCCATGAATATTCAATCCTTGACAACAATGACATTGAAATGAAACTTTAAAAATCAAAATAGTTCTGCTGAATACATAAATTGTGTCAATGAACAGTATCAATTACAAATGGTTTGCATGTGTTCCTAATTCACATGTTAACACAATTAAATTGAAAATAAATTATTGAATAAACGAATTAATGAATCAAGAATTAATAAATAAATAAATAGATAAATAATAGGGAATGAAAAACAGCAATGAAAGGTTTGCTGGGTCACTTACACTTGTTTGTTATACTCTTATTTGAAGAAAAATTTCTTCAGAATGTGAAAAGTTAATAGCTGTACATTTTGATTAAAGTTTTGCACCTTTGATACATATTACATACACAACTGTCTATAGGTTGTGTGGACAGGTTGGATAAATAACATTTTGATAGGCGTGCGTACACAGGGTGTGTAGACAGGTTGAATAAATGGCAATTTTTGGTAATTTTATTGTTTTTGTGATACCATAGAATAGTTGCCATTTTAAGACTACATCAATGTGCAGTTTTAATGGCATTTCGATTTGATATGACTAAGACAAAAATGTGCAGTAAACAAACAGGAAAAATTGAAAAAAAAATATTTCAAAAGTAGTTAACAATTTCAAAAGTACTTCTAATACAGCTTTCACAATATACAAGAAGCTTGCAATTTTTATCTTTGACATTGACATACATTGACAGTATCATATCTGTCAAGGCTTTTAACATATTTAACTTTCAAGGTTGATTATGACACAGATTGTAACCTTTCTGACAGCTGGTACTACCTTAAAAGAGACCATTTTTAAGTTTATCATCATCATGTGTACGTTTCAAAACTCATCCTGTGTCCATCATGTGTACATTTCAAAACTCATCCACTATGTCATGCTGACTGCACTGTCATTCATGTAACAACCTTCCAAGTTACCTCACTTTAGATAACAGTTTGTCTTGTCATCCAGACACTTTTTTGCCACCCATACATATATCACAATTGGCAATACAAGTTTAATTATCTCAGACAAATGAAATCAGATCGCATCAAGGACATTAGTCTTAAAGCCCAGCTCTAAAAGGCCAGGAATGGGGAAAACTAAGGTGTTAAGAACATTATGAGGTGAATCTGTTGTGATTTCCTTTGAAATTGCAATCTTTATTTAAAAATATGTCATCAAATTTTGGGAAAAAGTCTGAATGGGGGTACAAATATGTGACCATTTCTTACTTTGGCTCATCAATAGATTTGTGTTAGGTGTCCAGACTGTACATAGGCAGGATGTGACTGGTCTTTTGAAATACCTGACATCATTTCTGAGAACTATGAAAAGTAACTGTTTTCATGGATTTGATCGTGTCATCTTGTGCTTGGTTTATCTACTGTCTATGTTAATAGATGTTTGAATATGTAAATGTATGGCTAGGCTGATGTTTTTTTCTTGTTGAATTGGTAAGTTACCATGTAGCTTACTTCATTTAAGTGACACTAACTGTGGTCATACAATATATGTAAAGTAATGTGGATTCTTTGTCAATACTGTATACAATTTTTCTTTATTTTTATATCTTGATCTGTTTTGGGACTGCTATGATCTGTTTCAGGACTGCTATGATCTGTTTCAGGACTGCTATGATCTGTTTCAGGACTGCTATGATCTGTTACAGGACTGCTATGATGCGTTTTAGGACTTCTCAGATCTGATTATAGACTGCATGTTTAAAAACATAGATCACTTCTCTTCATTTTCTTCATTTTTATTGTCTTGTTTTGTTTCAGGAGTTGATGTTGGTGATTTGGGCTGGCTTTCATCGTTTTTGTTTGTTACTTGCTGCCCTCCTTGCTGCTGCTGCTGTTGTGATGGTTGTAGTTTTTGTGTGGTTTCTTTCCCAGTTGGTTTTGCTGTGTGACTAGTTTTCCTGCCTGCTGATTGACCTATGACGGATGACTTTCTACTGAGTGGCTGCTTTGCTGCACTCTGAGGTGTCTTCTTACCACTCTGTGTTGTTTTCTGTCCTTCCTTTGCTGTTGTTTCTTTGTTCTTGGTAGCAGCAAACTCTGTACGGCTTGACATCTTTCTTGCTGGTGGAGTGATGGCAGTTGATTCTGCCCGGCTTGAGACCTTCCTTGCAGGCGGAGTGATTGTAGAATCTGCACGGCTTGACACCTTTCTTGCTGGTGGAGTGGCAGATGACTTTTTCTTAGCACTTGTTTGTTTTGGTTTGCTCGCCGTGACACTTGGTAGATTTTTCACACCTTGTGAGGACTTCAATGGTGGTAATTTCTGGGGCATTTTCTCCATCACGACACGTCCATCACTGGCACTACCTCCAGCAGATGGAGCCTTGGGTTTGTCAGTTTTGTCAGGTGAGCTGGGCTTTTTTGCTGCTTTTGGAAGCAGTGCGGTGTCTTCCTTCAATTATCGAACAGATAGTTATCATTTAAGATATCAGAAAGTCCATCCAAATCTGCATCTTTTTCTTGTTTTGATTTAGAAGCAGACTTCAGTCTTTGCTCTGGGGTTCCTTGGACGGTATCTTGAAATTTCCTGTCCAGAGCAGCACTGGCAGATCGTGGTTCCAACAGTTGTTCAATTGAATCACTGTCTGCAGTGTTTTTCATGATATCACTGATAGCATTCTGTACTGAATCCCTGGACTTCTTCTTTCTCAACTTTGGTTTTTCTTCATTCACAATCTCAGCTTTGTTGTCATTCAGCAAGGAATCACAGTCCAAGTCATCCAGACTGCACTGCGATTTTTCTTCTTTCCACTTGCAGATTTCTTACTCCGTTTTCTTGTCGCTGAAGACACAATGCTCTCTACTTCAGCTTCTGTATCACTCTTTGGTGAGGAGTGGACAATGACAGCAGAATCAAACGATGATGGTTTGTTTTCATGCCCTGAGCATTTCTCAGATTTCTTCTTGTTGGGAGATCTCTTCTTCCTTCTGTATCTTGTAACTGAAATAAATATATCTCCATAATAACAAATGTTGATACATTGGCAGTGCTGTTATTTACAGAAAACAGCCAATGTCCAGTTACCTTGAACTACCATGGTCACAGAGGTTAAGGTAGTATGCGCCTCGAAAGTGAAAGACTTAAACTTTTACTCAAACTTTCGTCAACACAGCTTTCAACTTTTTTCTTTCAAAATCAAGAATAAAATTGGTACAAATTTTGGTACAGAGAAACAACTTGCCCAAGATTTACCGATATTTGAAAGTCAAAATGGCCACCATGCATCCCTTTGTTAACTGTACAGTGAAATATAAAAATTCGAATATTCCAAAAACTCAGAAAGTGAAAAGTTTTCTTACACCAAGGACTTTAAAATGAGCCCCTACAAGTTGTAGACCAGAAAAGAAATGTAAAAATTGAGAGTCTGAATATCTGTCCCCAAGGAGCATCTACCTTAATGTGAAAATACTCTGTGGCTTGACTGCTCTTGTTACTGGGTTTGATATGAGTAATAACAAGATACTCAATTAGAATAATACATTAATAGAGAATTTCTAATGAACAGATCATTTTGCTCAACTTGATAAGACACCTGTCACATTTCTGTGGTGATATCATATCAAATGATTTGTACAAAATGAACTCTGACGTTTCACAGATATCTACCAGTGAACTGTGTTCACAAAGAATTGTAAATGAAAGAGAGTTGAAAATGCCAGTATCTGTCACTTTTGATGATTTATTTCACTATTTATGAATGTCAATTTCAAGTTCTTATTATATACCTTGCTGGTGCTTTCATTTTGACTTTGTCAAAGTTAATCCAGCAGTAATCTGGTGACAGTGTTCAAAGATAGTAACTTACACTTGCTTGCTTAGGCGCATTAGGCAATCAACCTCTTTAGATAATAGATGCAGCTTGGGGATAAAAAGTTTACCCAAGATTGTCAAGGCCAGTGCTAAGTTAAGACTAAAACACCAAAGGCAGATAAAACAAGTCATTGACAATGACATAGTCCCCACTTGTAATAGGGGAGTATTAGTCTTGATGGGGCAGGGAAATGTGGTCATTAAGAAGTATCACTGGAGTGTATATGTTGAGATCTAATGGCACATAGGTCTATGTCGTTGTTCCCAATTTGAAACACATGAGGCATGTCTAAGTTATGGTTCTAAATCGGGAAAAAAGATCAGACCTCTAGCTGTATTGGCCAGCCAAGAAATACATATGCGCATAATAATGAGGTACAAGATGTGACATATTAAGGTCTAATATCCTATCAGAATTGGAGGGTATAGAACTTGTGGTTACTGAGTTATGCATATATATGTATAATCAAGGTCAAAGGTCATAAGGTCACGTGACATTTTGAAAAAAAATTGTATTGCTAATTAATCCCTATATGCCAAAAATCAGACCTCTAGCTCTATTCGCTTGCCCAGAATTAGATGTGTGCATAATTAATGAGGTAAAGCGTGTGTTGTCATAAGGTCTCCCACCCTACTAAATATAAAGGACATAGCTCTTGTGGTTACGTATTTATCGACATAAACATATATTTCAGGTCAAAGGTCATCGAGGTCACATGACATTTGGTCAAAAAATTTCTATCCTATAGTTATCCCTATATACCAAAAAACAGACATCCAGCTCTATGGGCTTGCTCAGAATTAGATGTACGCATAATTAATGAGGTACAGTATGAAGCATCATAAGGTGTCCCATCATACCATATATGAAGGGTGTAGCACTTGTGATTACTGAGTTATGGACAAATATGTATATTTGAGGTCAAAGGTCACCGAGGTCATGTGACATTTTGTCAAAAAAATTGTATTGCTAAGTTATCCCTATATACCAACAAGCGACCTAGCGGCCGATATAGCTCCGCTGTGTTTATGTAGAGAATAACTATTTTTGACACATGTTGATGAAGAAGGAGGAAATCTTTGATAGCTCAATGCAGTGGCCAGAAAAAAGTGGCTAAAATAAGCTGCAAAAATACAAAATTGAAGATTTCATCATACTTTGAATATATCACATCGGATCATCCCTAAGAACATGTCAACCAAAGCTATCTGATGAGTAGTTTTTTGAGAATAAAATTTTCTGACCAAAAATGGCAACAATTGGCCCCCCCCCCAAAAAAAATTGCAGATTTCATCATAATTTCAAAAGATCAAATTTAGTTCATCTATAGAAACCTGTATACCAAATTTCAAAGCTGTAAGACCAGTACTTTTTGAGAAACATATGTTTTGACCAAAAATGGCTAAAATTGCCCAAAAAATTCAAAATTGCAGATTTCATCATAATTTCAATAAATATCATTTAGTTCATCTATAGAAACCTGTATACCAAATTTCAAAGCTATCATATGAGTACTTTTTGAGAAACACATTTTTTGACCAAAAATGGCAAAAATTGCCCAAAATTACAAAATTGCAGATTTCATCATAATTTCAATAAATATCATTGAGGTGATCTGTAGGAATGTGTATACAAAATTGCAAAGCTATCAGATGAGTAGTTTTGGAAATACACATTTTTTGACCAAAAATGGCAAAAATTGCCCCAAAAATACAAAATTACAGATTTCATCAGAAATTCAATATATATTACTTAGTTCATCTATAGAAACCTGTATACCGAATTTCAAAACTATCAGACCAGTACTTTTTGAGAAATATATTTTTTGACCAAAAATGGCAAAAATTGCCTTAAAAATGCAAATTTGCATATTTCTGCACAATTTGAACAAATCTGAAATAGATCATCCCTAGGGACATATGTACCAAATATCAAAGCTATCTGACTGGTAGTTTTGAAGAAGAAGATTTTTAAAGATTTTTTTACCAAAAACAACAAAAATTGCCTTAAAAATACAAATATGTAAATTTCACCACGATTTGAACAAATCTGACTGAAGTCACCCTAAGTAAACTGCATATCAAATTTCAAAGCAATCGGACAAGCGGTTTCAGAGAAGAAGATTTTTTTACCAAAAACACCAAAAAATGCCCCAAAAATACAAATATGCAAATTTCACCACGATTTGAACAAACTGAAGTGAGGTTACCCAAAGTGAAGTGCATATAAAATTTCAAAGCAATTGGACTTGCAGTTTCAGAGGAGAAGGCAATTGTTGACGGACGACGACGACGGACGACGACGGAAAATCAACCTATTTGATAAGCTCCGCGTCGCTGACAGCGGAGCTAAAAATCAGACCTCTAGCTCTATTGGCCCGCTCAAAATTAGATATGCGCATAATTAATGAGGTACAATAGGTGGCATCATAAGCTGTCCCATCATACCATATATGAAGGGTGTAGCACTTGTGGTTACTGAGTTATGGACAAATATATATATTTGAGGTCAAAGGTCACCAAGGTCACGTGACATTTTGTCAAAATATCTGAGATATCTGCGTGAACGGATGGACTCACAGATGGACTCACGGATGGACATGACCCAATCTATAAGCCCCCTGGACTTCATCAGTGGGGACTAAAAACTGTGTCACTGCATCCTTTTTGCAATATGAATACGATGAGAAACTAAATTTTTATTTTTCTTGGCCTTATACATGGGAGTCTATGGACTGCCTTATACATGGGAGTCTATGGACTTCCTTATACATGGGAGTCTATGGACTGCCTTATACATGGGAGTCTATGGAGACTGCCTTATACATGGGAGTCTATGGACTGCCTTATACATGGGAGTCTATGGACTGCCTTATACATGGGAGTCTATGGAGACTGCCTTATACATGGGAGTCTATGGAGGTGAAAACTAAAAAGTCCTCTAACACGGCCAAAATTGATCGCATTGTGAAACAAATCGACTTGCATCTGTATGGGGTAGGGTACTATCCTTGTGCAAAGTTTGAAAGAAATTGACCTGGGCATGTCTGAGATATCTGCGTGAACGGACGGACGGACGCACGCACGCACGCACGCACGCACGGACATGACCAAACCTATAAGTCCCCCCGGACGGTGTCCGTGGGGACTAATAAACCTTTATTAGAAATACAACAAAACACCTACCCACCCCTGGGGACAGACATGTAGGCGACCCCCTATGGTTATACTCCATATAAAAGCATGCTGAAATACCACCTACTTTTCTTGTCAACACCTTGTCAACATGTTAATACAGTATTATTGTTTACATTTGAATTCTATAGTCCATACCAGAATTCACTTGTCAACAACAACAATTTACTTGACACATGACATGCTGAGTCAACAAGCTGAATACTGAGTATCTCAACATGCTTTGGGGAATATAAAAAGAAACTACGGTTGAATTTAACAAACAACAGCTGGAAAAGATCAAAAGTTACAGTTACTAGCACTGACTCAATATTCAGACTTCAGAAATGAAGAAAACTAACCTGATCTCTCACTGATGATAGACTGTTCATCATATTCATTGAATGAGGCTTCGGAATCAGTGGAGGAATGATATGAATATTCCGCAAACTCACTATCCTTTCTCTTAGCTGCTCCTTTCAAGATGCTGTGAGACAATCGACTACTTCTGGCAACTTGCAAGACAGCATCAAACATTCTTGGCGTGTTCTCCCGTCGTTTTGTCAGGATGCTCTCAGCAATGAGTGACTTGCCACGTTTCTTCTTCTTGTCAGTTTTGTTGGCATCATTTTGTTTCATTATTTCTCTGTTGCAAAGATACAAACATTCCAACTGTCAACTCTAACACTGACTACGTTTTGAAAAGTTCATTGACCCCCTACTTTGTTCACACATGTACAGTATCAACATCAACAACACTTGAAGACCAATCAACAACACTTTAACACTGCAAGAAAAAATGATTTTCAATAATGGTCATATGCCTTTAATTAAAATTTGAAAACATTCAATAGTTGCAGTCATCTTGTATGATACCTTACTTCAAAGTATTGCAATTAAAACTAAGCAAATAATAAAATTGTTCTTTGACTTGGTTAGTGTATTTAATACTATTGCCTACAGCCTTCAACAAACATTCAACTTCACTCTTAGATGGATTAGTATGGAGAGTCAATATGGATCAGACTTCATCGCAAAAGTGACAGTTGATCTGTAGTAAATCTGACGGTGAATAAACAGCATACAGAGTGAATAAAGATGTTCATCTTACTTGGCCTTCCTTTTCAAGCTTTCCTGAGCTTCAGGATAGTTGACAATGGCTTCTTGCAGATCCTGTTTGTTCAGCACAAACAAATTAGCAAAACCTGGAGAGATGACATCAGCTGTTCGGCGATTTCCACCTCCCATTGCAAGGAGACTGCCAGAAACAATTAAAAAACAAAATTAAATTCGCTATAAACATAAAGGGCAGTATCACTTCAGAGTTCAAAACTTCCACTGCCCTCCATCTTTTACGAGGCTGTCAAATGGTTTTCAATGAATGTTAAAGGACTTCCAGGTATTTGTTCGTAATGCTCGGTTACTTCTATAACAAAAGATTGTAATTATTTTTACTTTCTGAATAACTGCATAAGGTAGATTAATAATTTTTTATAATGCGCATCAAAAATAATACTACTTGTTTTGTCCATTCATCTCATTTTACATTTTACCTGGATAAGTTTTGTCTTGTGTTCAATTAGGGTAGAATGTGCCAAGTGGATAGATATTCAGATTCTCCAGTTTTTACAATACATCCCTGGTCTACTGCTTGTTTTGGTTTATTTAGACTCTTGTAGTAAGTAAAGTTTTTACCATCTCAGTTTGTGAAAATGAAAAATTTAATTTTTCCAAACTGAGTAAACACAGGCATAGCTACCATTTGGAATTTCAAATATTGGCAAATATTACATTAATAAGTAGGCAAGTTTTTCGCCAGTACGAAACTTGCACAGTGGCCCCTGATTTGTCAAAGCACTGGTTGAAGGTTTCGTTGAGGAAAGTTTGAGCAAAAGTTTAAGCCTTTTAATTTTGAGGCAGTGCATATCACTTCATGAACAGCAAGTTTACAGAATTTCTGTTTGCAGTGATAAAAAGAGCCTTCATGACTATATCTCATTGAGAAGACACACATTTTATAACTCACTACCAATAACAAAAATACAGACTTAAAAATAGTAATTCCAACCTGATTTCACCAAAGACACTTCCTGGATGTAGTGTTGCTAACACTTTAGTTCCATCTGGTCCACCCATGACTTGAACTATACCGCTGTTTACAATGTACATTTCCTTGCCAACCTCACCCTGCAACATGAAAATATGCAACATGAAAATATGCAAGTACGAATTCTTAATTTGAAATTCTAGGTGTATTTAATGAACAAGAAGCTCAGAGCAGTTAGGGTATGAGTGGTAAAAGCTCAACCTGACCTCTGACCTCTCACAGGCTAATATTACGATTTTTTATGTAAAGCATTGCTTTGATCAGAGAGATAATATTCATATTGCCCACACAAATATAAAATGTAGTGTGGACAGCGCCCTCTTGAGATTGGTTCTTCAGCTTCAGTTTCTGATCCAAGAGTTATTCAGCCTGCCATTGGTCGTTGTCATGAATTTGAAGGTAATCCAGTCAATGTTTTATAAGTGACAAGTGTATTGGATGTGTAGCAAGACAAATGATGGACTTACCTTGGTACAAATGTAATCACCAGGAAGATATAAGACAGGTCTTAGCTTTAATACCAGATCCCTCAGTAACATTTTATCACAGTCCTGAAACCAATACATTCAAAGAGTCATACATTATTGAACAATAGCGTCTCTGCCTTGAAATGACAGAAATCGGGGAGTCAAGTGTTTTGACAATAATGAGTAAGTTGTGACCTTCATGTTTTATGTAACTTCATATTTTGCTAAAACTGTTAAAAACAGCAAAGGAGGAAGGTGTTTGAGGATATTCACAAAGATAAAAAGGTCGCTGTGTTGCAACAGATAAAATATTTGAAAAGTAACAAGACACACCAGATCTTAAACAATGCCCTTATGTTATTCAGCTGCTGATTCCACCAGCGCCACTTATTCCGCTCTATGGCATGACATCACCGTTTAGACTTTCATTATAAAGTGCCAACATACTGGTCATACTGATATGGGACTGGTAATACTGATGTGGGACTGTTACAGTTACAGTACCAATGATTTTGACGATGAGATACAGCTGGATATTGATACACTACCTAATTAGGTTTGTCAGTTTGCTCTCAAATTTACCCTTTTCCTGGTCAACTTTTACAACTTTGCGCCAACATCAGACAGACTAAAACAGCAGGTGACGCAGCAAGATGTCTGTAAACTAATTTACTATGTAGTATGTTTATATCTTTACAGCAGCTATCAGTTTCAATGGTGACACACACAGAGACTGGTTGCCAAGTTTTACAAGCAGTTCAAATTCACGGAGAGGTGGTAAAAGAACTACGTTACTGCAAATTTAGACTCGGAGGACAGTGTTCTTTGTAGTTGAATATCAATAAAGTTCATGACTTCAAACAAAATCTAAAACTAACAACACAAATCGATCTGAAAGAATCAGAATGTTTGAGTAGCGATAGCAATGTCTGGAAGTCAGGGCTTTGAGTCAGCAACTTTCTAGTCTAATAAAACTCAGACGACGAGATGTTCTGGTATTGCCAACCATGGTGGGGCTTTGTATACATACGCTGACATGTAATTAGCAGCTATCAGTTTCACTGGCGTAATGATCTGTACATTTGTACAAACAGACGTTGAACCAGACAAAAAACGCAACATGGATGGCTCCCGGACGACACCAGCTGAAGTGAGAGAGAAGATTGTTCAGTTGTATTTAAACGGTCTGTCATTTTCAGAAATTGGTAAACATTGTGGTGGTATTTCAAAGCAAACGGCCAACAACATTGTTTTGCGGTACTTAATTGAAAACTGGCAGTTTCTTGCCAGGCAAATCATCTGGAACATCGGTAAAAAAACTGACTGCAAATGTTCTGGAGCATATTGAATACTACAAAAGTGTAAAACCAAGCATTTATGGGCGTGAGATACGGCAGAATTTATTGGTTCACGGGGTATGTTCCGAAGAAACCCTTCCCTCCCTCTCCTCAATTTCAAAGGCGCTTAACAAACACCTCCTGACTTCGTACTGAAGTAGGCCCCGATGTCAGCTCATTGAGAAATGTGGTGTCATTCATTTGTTGATAACCAAAGTAAAGTTTGTTCATTTTACATATCACTCTATTATTTTTGAAGTCATGAACTTTATTGATATTCAACTACAAAGAACACTGTCCTCTGTGTCTAAATTTGCAGTAACGTCGTTCTTTTACCACCTCTCCGTGAATTTGAACTGCTTGTAAAACTTGGCAACCAGTCTCTGTGTGTGTCACCATTGAAACTGATAGCTGCTGTAAAGATATAAACATACTACATAGTAAATTAGTTTACAGACATCTTGCTGCGTCACCTGCTGTTTTAGTCTGTCTGATGTTGGCGCAAAGTTGTAAAAGTTGACCAGGAAAAGGGTAAATTTGAGAGCAAACTGACAAACCTAATTAGGTAGTGTATCAATATCCAGCTGTATCTCATCGTCAAAATCATTGGTACTGTAACTGTAATACTGATATGGGACTGGTAATACTGATGTGGGACTAGTCATACTGATATGGGACTGGTAACTGATGTGGGACTGGTAATACTGATATGGGACTGGTAATACTGATGTGGGACTGGTAATACTGATATGGGACTGTTAATACTGATATGGGACTGGTAATACTGATATGGGAATGATAATACTGATATTGGAATGGTAAAACTAATATGGAACTGGTCATACTGAGGTAATAATACCAAATGTTTTATTCCATTCCAGAAGTTCATTATCTGTGTGGCTAACTTCTGGCTTTAGAAAAGAGTTTTTTTCTTTTTTAGCAAACAATTGCTTGTTAACATTGACAGTGCCTGGGGAAAATATTTGTTGAAATGATGAACTGGAAGAGTTAACATCATAGAGCTATGTAACCATACAATATCGGTCTATTTCAAGACAGCACAGCAGTACCAAACAATATTGGTCTATTCCAAGTCAGCATAGCAGTACCACACAATAATGGTTTGATTCCAAGACTGTCTCTTTTAACAGCAATCATGTGAAACATTATTTGGAAGAATTTAAACGTCTTTTGTGTAGATTTTCAGATCTTGTATTTGTCCTTTTAAGATGTTTAAGATGGATATTCTATTTCAGATTTCTGAATCTTGAGGGCCGTGAGGAGATAAAATCTTAGAGTTCACCAGGCTACCTTTGCTATAGAAATAAATAAATTTGAGTGAATAAGTAAATTTACATAAATAGATACTTAAGAGTTATTCTTTGCGAAAAAAGCTACTAAATTCTTGTAGTATAGAAACATTTCCTCTGATGTTGAAATTGAACATGCTTAACTGGTAATATATGGTTTGCTTTATCAGACTTTACAAAGTAAATTGAGAGCATTAAAAACACACAGTGTAATGGGATTCATTGATGGCCTCATTTTTCAATGTCTTGTACAATCTTTGATTTTGCATTGTTGAAGAACAAGATTGATGGTAATGCCAATGCCTGTGTTCAACAATTTTTTTTTCTTAATTCAGAGATGACAACTGTGAATTGTTAACACTGAGAAATCTGACAGTTACAACATGTTCCGTTTGTCAAGAGTACAGAGTCTTGTGTTCAAATAAAAGTCAATTAAATTCAATAAGAATGTACATTGATGACTATCTTTTTCATAAAATGTTTTCCTTTCAAAACAATACAGCTTTCAACAATTGAGGTGAACACTAGGAATAGTTATTTGATTTTGTGAAGTCTTGACTGGAGGTCTTCAGAATTTATCATTTCGGTTATTGTAATTTCTCATAAACAATTTCAAACTGGTAGTTACTCATATATCACAGTTTCTGTTCAAAGTGTCCCTTGGTTCTTTCATCTGCTACTTCAAGTACCTTTTAAGGCCTGAATGCTTCTGTAAGAATTACTGTGATGAACTCACCTGAAAGAGAGAGACTTTGCTGAGAGTTCCCATGTGTACATGGATGGCCAAGTCAGTCTGCATTTTAATAGGAACAGCTTCCATTACTTCTTTCTCATCTGAATTCACAAAAGACAGAAACACCTGATGAAATGCCTTTCTAATCAATGACACATTCTACAACTTGAATGATATTTTCTGAAGTCCTGATGATGTCATTTTTTCAGTTTTATTTTACGTCTGACAAGTATTTCAAAATAATCCACAAATTATTGTGTGGACAGCAAATACCTACGATGTATTATGTGCACTATCAAGTTCAACTGTTGACAGAATTGTGATTTTTTTTTTATCAGTTCATGGCTGTAATTTATGGACTTGCAACAATTTTACACAACCAAAAACAATGTCCACTGTACTGTATTGCCAATAGGATAAGCAACATAAGCCAATTCTGCTGGAATTTTACAGTACAAAGTATTTCACAACTTACAGTAATAATGGTTGAATGCTTTTCTATAGGTTCAGTGTTTACAGCATACCTAATAATTCTCCTCTTTCCCAATTGTAAAGATACCACATGCGGACTCTTTTCTGTGCCTTTTCCGGTATTTTCCAGTTATTCAACAGTCTCATAGTGTTGTCCATTCTTCTCCGGAATGCTTCCTTGGTGGCTCTAGCTGCTCCCAGAATATCCCTCATCTGGAAAGACAGTTGTACAAGGATATAATATGCCATCATCCTACATGATGCATTCAAATTCTTTTGAGTCAGTCAGGTGAATTAGTGCCAGGTAATTAAATTTTACTGGTTTTTTTTTATTTTGTAAAATGATGAGCTTCCATTGTAAGAGAACAGATGGGATCTGAACAGATCACTTGTGATCAAGAAAGTTTACGATGATACCTGCTGATCTTTAACAAATTGTGTGTGTCTTGATTTCTGACATGTGAATTGCATGGTGTCACTGAAACACACGGCATTGCTGCCTGACTGCAACAACTACCGCAATGATTGATTATGGAATCATTTACAGGTCGTTTGAAGACGATTGTTGCCCTTGGTGACCACATTGATCAATTTCATGTGTGTTCTCAAGGCACCTAAGGATAATGATTATTGTAACAACTGTTTGATGTGACCTGACACCATTAATATTATTTTGCTTTGAGTACAAACTAACATGGATGTGAAACACTACATTTGAAGCTCAGTAGATTTTTTGAAATTTTCAGTGATTGTTAAATATCTGTTACGTTCTGCTCTAAGAAAGAGATCAAATCATGCATTATTTTAGTAGAGTACACAAAACAGGCAGCTATAAATTGTTTTCTAGGTTAGTGAAAAATTAAGATATGCATTCAATATTTTTTCAATACCAATAATGTATTGAGGTTTAAAATTAGGTTACAGGGTTTTTACAGTGTGTCACAATGCAAACACAGAAATGCTGGAAAAAATAATCACACATCGTAAATGCTATCCCCTTGAAACACATTATGAACACTCTTTTCAGGTAACATATGTTAAAAGCTGAAAAGTATCACAGAAAACTGTGTTAAACATTAAACATTAACCAAGTTAGGATACGGCACAGCCGATACTGACTGACAAATGTTTCATATACTTGCAATCATCATTTTGCCATAAAAATAGTACAATCTCTGTGTACATGAATGAACTTGCAATCAGCATTGCTGATTAAAATAACTATCAATGACAATATTTTGATGGACTTAGTTCAGTATGTCAACATAGATGTATATGTTTGCAATGTTTTTTCTGTATACACCAAATTGATAGATACACAGTTCAGTGCACATCTAGGAAAACCTTGAAATTTTTCAATTTCACATTCTATCCTTGTCCACAATTTTTCATGGATCTGGTAATATCCATCAAAACCCTGTATCAATTTAGGTTTGTATTTGGGGAACTGTTCATACTATCAGTCTCAAATTGTCACAAATGACTTTGGAAGTAAAAGGAAGCCATCAATATCTGTTAAAGCATTGTGCAGTTTCAGTGTCTACAAGGATGCAGCATTGAATTGAAATTCACAATCACACAGGAAGCATGAAAAATAACAAAACAAAATTGCTTTTTTTGCATTCATTTCTGATTCAAAATCCTAAAGATGTAAATTGATCATATTTCAAGGCTGACTCAAATCTCACTGCAATTCTAGTTGCCAATAGCAACAAACAAATCTCAGGAAGGTTTGGCTGTGCTAAAAGCTAACTGCATGGGATAGGACATTTACATCAGTTTCACTAGAAGTCTGGTGCAGATACTTTGACATCAAAGATAGTTATGCCACTTACATTGTGCAAATACATAACAGTATATATTTTTGCCAAGGTTTGGACACCCGGAAAATGATATATTATGAATTGACTGATAACTTTACATGCATGTATTGCCTTTGACGAAACCACTATGACACCTGGGAAATTCTGGTAACAAGTTCAGCATGTGGATCATCTTCTTTCTAAAACTGTTCTACTTTATAATTGTATCCTTGCATCATTTGTGTATTTCTCACTTCAATTCAGCCCAACAGTTTACTGTGCTATTTTTCAAGTTTCTAAACATTTTTACCGTTAACTTACTCTCCAATACCTTTCACTGTGTTCTATCAAATACCCGTCGCTACTTTATCATTTTCATTGTTTTTTATTTGTCTTGTCCATTAGTTTTACCTTGTAGGAGGCAGTTTGCGCACAGCTGAAATTTTGGTATAATAAATAAAGATGATTTTCTTAATAACGGGAACTCTGGTCGAACACACTTTCATCCTCTACCACTTTTGTCATGTTTTCCGTGTGTTGTCATCTTCAAATGAAGACACAGCTGTTACCAGGTGATATTGTCTTAACAAAAATACCGCATGAACTGTATGGCAGTGATATATTAAAAGTTGTATGGTTACATTGTTCCTACAGAACCACAATAAGTGTGAGACAAGTAAAAGGTGAAGAAATCCAATACCTGACCGATGATTGTGGCAAAGACAAAAATGCCGATGATGAAATCTACGTTCATGAAGAAAATTTCAAAAGTTGTCTCTGGATCTGGTAGGTTGCCGATAGTGATCAAGGTCTTCGTTGCCCGGTAACAACAGCGGATGTAACTGTAAGAGTTAAACATTAGAGAGCACTTGATCAGATCCATTGAAAAATGTACATTCTAAAGAATATTGTGTTTACTGTATGGCTGTTTCTTTGGCTTTTTATTTATAAGAAGATAATCTGCTTGTAGCCATGGCTACATTAAAAGCTCTCGATTATTTACAGTAATTTCCAGAGAATACTAAATTAATTTGTAAGGAAAGAGACATACTAATCAGACTCAAGCTGAAAATATTTTGATTCAAGGATATCTGAAGAGATTATACAATGATAACAATTAAGTGTCAATTTTAGCAGAAATTGTAAAAGCATTTTTTGTCCCCTAAATTATAACGGATGTAATGGACTTTTGGTGATGGAAAGATTGACCGATGCACAAAAATAAGGTTGATAGGAGTGTATGTATGTATTGTGAATATACTGATTATGAATTATTCATGATTTCACTGAACTGATTCTTCTCAAAGATGTCACACACGAGGTCCTTTAGGATCAGTGTTGTGAATACAAATGAAACATTGACATATCGTGTTCAATTTTCACAACTCTCTGCCAATTTCCCCTGAGCTTTAATGGCTGCGTTTCTGACAGTTTGCAAGATCTTGTACTTTTGATAGCGAATGACACTTGTACAACAGTGAAAGTGCATCGCATTGTGAGAATTTAGTTTGAAACCCTTGCTGATAAGTGCTCTTTTAAAAGAAGTGTAATTTGGATAATCTTAAGTACTGTCAAGAGTTGCATGTCAATGATATGCTGCAGACACCTTGGGGAGTTACAAGTCAGATACACACTGTCTGTACATTCTTATCAGCTACTGATGAAACGTCTTTTATATGTAATTGAACATGCACAGTATTTGAAAACATAGAGATGTGAATTCACAGCTGCGAGTGAGAAACTTTATTCTTAACAATTATTGACATCCTTTCATAGAAATATCATTCACAATGAAATCGAAGAACAGAACTGTCATTTTTCACATATTTCTTAAACTGTTGACTGCCAAATGTTAAGAGCATCACACTTTACAATGTATCAACAGTTTATGCTCATGTGATGGTCTTGTCACTAATATGGGAGTGTGAGAGAATACAAAATCTGAGATTACAAAGTACTTAATTTTTTTCCAGTATGATTGAAGCACTGACAGAGTTAACTATGAGAGTTTTTAATCGTCAATAAAAAATCATGTATTAACAATGAAGACTTGAAGTGGTTATTACTTTTGATATTAAATACTTTGATAATCAGATACTCAATACTTAAGGTGGTATGTGCCAAGAAAATAAAAGGCTTAAACTTTCCCTCAAATTTTCCACAAGCATTCGTTCAGCCACTAACTTTCTAAATGAAGAATAAAAATTGGAAGTCACCATGCAAAGTTTGGCACTAGAGAAACAAATAACCAATTTGAAGATTTACTGCTATTTTAAATTCAAAATGGCTGCCATCCCTGTGTTAACTCAATGAAGAAAATTAAAATATTTGATTTTCAAAAACAGTTAAAGACTGAGAAAGTTTTTCTTACTCAGAGGGCTTCAAAACAAACAAGTCATAGATCAGAAAAGAACTTGAAAAGTTTGAGAGTCTAAACATCTGTGCCCGAGGCATATTCTACCTTGAAACAAACTCTCCTTTACTTTTTAGTATTCTCCTTCAATTACAACTTTGAAAACACTGAAGACTAAACTGATTACATGAAATAAAAAGCGACCATCAACTAGATTTTAATGCTTCCCTCTTCAAAGGAAGTAAAGCATAGCCTACTTTATTTAAATAAATTAGAGACAGAATATATTGGATGGTTTTGATGACTAAGGGAAGATTATTTGCAGAGAGACCTAATTCATAGAACATAATAATACCGTGTAAATTTTTGTTACACATGGTTTTATTAGAATATTGTACTATCAAGAAATAGTTACCAATTGTACCTGGTATTCCGCATACAGAACTACATTATTCATTTGATGGTTTTGATGACTTATTCAGAAACACTTTAAATACCTGGTACCATTTATTGTATGTCCGAAACTTTTTTATTGAAAATGATGTATGAATACTCAGAGTAGAACATACATCATTTGCATATAATCAAATAATTATGAGTAGTGCACAGATATTATTTTTGATGATTTGCCAATGCCATACCATTTGGCAGCAGGAGGTGATTCATTGCTAACACAGCATTCTCACAGAGAGGTGAAATATGTAAAATATTAGAAATGTCAGCGTGACATATTCACATCATAAATGACACAGCTGCATGGTTTGGATAACTTGACAAGAATTATTCATAATCTTTCTCACAGCAGAACACCATTGATAGGAAATAATGCTTTCCAACAGAGATATGGCATTCTGGTATAATACGAGGGGTATAATAACATGATATGGATACATCAGCATACATGCAATGGCTTTGATGACTTGCTGATCAAGATAAATGGAAATGCCACCATAACTGTCCAAACCTACTCAAAGCCTTCCCCTACAGAGGCAATATATGCACATCATCAAATGAATCATGGAAGGACCTGGATTTTATGTTGTTTTTGTGACTTGAGATGCAAATGACTTACATACCTGCTACCATTGCCATCCCAGACCCATCCATTGGAGTTAATACCTTCCCAGACAGAAATAGCATAGTAGCAACATGTATTCAAATGAATCATATACAGCATGTATCCGATGGTTTTGATGACTCTGTGGACGACAAAGATTGTGATTCAATGAAATACGGACCGACCAGCGGGAGATAAAACACCTGTAAAAATGGAGATGTTAAAACCTGCACATTTTGGGTGCAACCCTTCGTCAACACACATTGCTGTAGTGCAATAATGTCATTACTGCACCTTCTAATACTTCAATGTTATAACTAATTGTAGGATAATTCGTACATAGACATCACTGTTACCATGACAAATAAACAATTTGAAAAAAATCTCTGTAAAAGCATGATGCCCTACATTATTTCTCATTCAGATTCACTACTAAAGGTGGTTCCCCATCTCAGTGG
Source organism: Ptychodera flava (assembly GCF_041260155.1). Classification (NCBI taxonomy): domain Eukaryota; kingdom Metazoa; phylum Hemichordata; class Enteropneusta; family Ptychoderidae; genus Ptychodera; species Ptychodera flava. The sequence continues at coordinate 40,392,139 of NC_091940.1, forward strand.
GAGTTTATTGTCATTTAAGTAGCACATCTAGATGTAGATTTAGAATGAGAATGTACAAATTATGTAGATTTAGAATGAGAATGTACAAATTATGTAGATTTAGAATACCAATGTGCAAACTTGAACAGCATTATGTTCGCCTTAAAAATGGCTCATTAAAACTATGAAATAGACAGTCAACAGAATATATTAATATCACATCCATTAATACCACTCGTAACGGTAGTGTTAATTTTTGTTTTATTAAAATATAATTATCATCTTCTAAATGATTGACTTTAGCAGCATTTAGCATTCAGCAGCATTTAGTTGAATATTTTATCTCTGTGTACCTTTATGAAGGCACAGCAAATCAAACATTTAACTAATTTACTGTCTTACCTGAACAACCAAGCTGACTTTGATTTATTTTCAAACCTTTCTGCAAACTCAAAGTATGCCTGTACCTGAAGGTAGAAAACAACATTTTATGCAAAGTTAGCCATCTAAAATAAACCTTAACCTGATTGACAGTCAGGGCACAGTGTGACTAGTAAAATGATAAACAAATTAATGCTGAAAATTTGAGTTTGATTTCTAGAACATGTAATGTGTTTTCTTCACTGGCCTGAAGGTACTTGTTTTACAAGGAATATAAACTAGCCGAGTTCAGCGAGTCCATTTCCCTTAAGGTCTGACTGTTCACTATCAGTTGAAACTGTGAATTAAGTACTGGTGACTTGAGCAGTCCTGTTAACTTACCTTGAACAGCCTAGGTAGTCTTAGAAACGTGCTTGCACCATAGCAACCAACTTTCAGATAGAGCAAATCCAATGGGAGGAGACAGAACAAGTCCATCTGTGTTGAAAATAAAGAGTCAGGCATATGGAGGTGCATTCCTTTGCTTTCATCATTCTTTGAAACTTAATCAATCAGTCAACCCAGAATATTAAATCTCCATTCACAATGCAATGATTTATTGTGATCTTGTTTTCTAGGAAGGGGTTTCCCAGCAATATGTACTAAACACGAAACAGTGTATTTTATACAATAAAAAGATTAAAAAGCTTGTCGAGTAATCAGATGTGACGCAAATATTTACTGTTGTTGCCATGATCAGATATAAAAAGAATGTCTTTGTTCACCAAGGTATTGAGCTTTACTTTTGCAGCTAACAGTGGAACTGTTCAATGATGATGACGTTTACACTGGGACTATTCAGTGACCCTGATGTCACACTGGGACTGTTCAGTGACCCTGATGTGACACTGGGACTATTCAGTGACCCTGATGTCACACTGGGACTGTTCAGTGACCCTGATGTCACACTGGGACTGTTCAGTGACCCTGATGTGACACTGGCACTGTTCAGTGACCCTGATGTGACAATGGTACTGTTCAGTGACCCTGATGTGACAATGGGACTGTTCAGTGACCCTGATGTGACACTGGCACTGTTCAGTGACCCTGATGTCACACTGGGACTGTTCAGTGACCCTGGTGTGAACTGGGACTTTTCAGTGACCCTGATGTGACAATGGTACTGTTAAGTGACCCTGATGTGACACTGAGACTGTTCAGTGACCCTGATGTGACACAAGTAATCATCAGGGAAAACTAACTTGAGTATTGATGTTAGCTAAAAACAACAAACTCATTGTGAAAAATCAGTCGATCAGAATGAACCTGCCAGAACTTAAGTATAGGCTACAAATTACTTCAAACAACTCCTTGATTAAATGTTCTTATGATACAACATTGGCACAGTGCCACTGAAGACATTTTAGTGCAGAGTATCCAAATTAAACATCTTTTAATACTCACCTTAAATTGCCGTGTAGTCATGTAGTGTAACCTCATCAATTTCTTGTCAGTCTGGGTGAAAAAAAAATGAGAATGAAAGGTTTTAAAGACCTCCACAAGACTTTTAACAGTATGTTGAAGGGTCTGGTGGATGTAATTTTATAGGATTTTATCCACTATTTTTGCTTTTTAAATTTCAACAGCATTTATGGCATGTTGAGATCCACAGTACAGGTATTCAGCTTGTCAAGTCAGCCTGTACCGGTACATGTTTAAAACCACACTGTTTTTGTTGACAAGTGAATCCTGGTCTGGACGTGAATTCAAATGTAAACAACAATCCAGTGTACACATACCGGTACTGATGCTTTATTTTAGATATTTTAGTTATTCTTCAACAATCCTGTGGAATCAACTGCCAGTTGATATCTGTACATCCCCGTAAATGTCAACATTTTCAAGACAAACTTACACATTTTTTTGAGAGAGTTGATCTGTAACATTTATCGTCAAGCACCAGTGACTATCTTCTGGTTGATACAAAGCACTATATCAATTATTTATCCTATCCTTATGCTGTGTGGAAACACAAATTAGCAGGTGTTTCAATATGCTTTGGGGAGTTGAACAAGAACTAGAAATTGAAATACAAAACAAATAAATCATCAAAAACTACAACTACTGGCCCTTGACGTTTTATCTGTCAGTTTCTACATGTCAGTCAATCTGAGGATGTAAGAGTGCCTTCAACAGCATACTCCTGAGTTCCAAAACCAAGTCGGACTTACGCGAGAGTTCTTGGAATCTATGCCGAGTGAACTGCTTACTCGGACTTGTTTACTCCGAGTAATGGCTAACTCGGACTTGAATGTGCCGACTACACAGCCTACTTGGCTTGAATACGCTTGAATATGCTTATAGAAAAACAATGCTGGAAAAACCCAAGAAAACACTCAATCTTGTGATAAAAATTTGCAAACAGTGTATATACATGTCCTTCTAGTCGGCTCATATGAACTCAGAAAAAGAGTTGTTAACGCGATCTGTCTGATCAGTGATCTCTGATTTGTTTATCTTGTACAACACGCTCAAGTCATTGTCGTTGTCGAGTGTAACTATCGTCACGCAAATTACGAGTTTGTCTTTTCTTTTCGTTTCATTACCGGATCAGATCCTGATTTGATACATGACTTGTTGGGCACAACATTTCATGATCATCAGGGCGAGTTATTAGAACGCAGACACCATTACTGAATGACCTGTTGAACTGTGATGTCATGCCCTTGGTTTAAGATCGCTAGCATGGCTAGGCTGGGGGACGCGGATAAGGCCATGATAGACTTGCCCAAACTTTTTAGGCATATTTATGTCATGATAAATTAATGAACTAATAATTTTTCAAAATAAAATGAGCACAGTGCACAGTCAATGGTATGAATTGAGTGCGACTGACCAATTGGTCGAAAATAACAACCTGACCTGACCTGTGACGTCATGCACTGATTTTCGCTAATGGAACGATTGTGCGATATCGAACTCGGTAACTGCAGGCTTTTATTCTAAATATTTATTGTAAATGTTATATCTTAATAACATTCGGGGGAGTCCATGGAGTTGTCCGACAATACTCCTGACGACAACTGAAGTCATCTTTCAAAAAACTTCGCTGCAGTGGCAGCAGCTTTCTTCTAAAGGTTTATACATTGCACAACAGATTACTAGACATCGTGAAAATGAAATACTTTTCTTCTAAAGAGCAGATTTTCTACATATTGAGCCTTGCTAGCCATAAACTTTGTGAATGATAAAATAACTTTGTTTCGAAAGATCATGCATCTTGTTCAGCTTGGCAAATATGCATTTATAGGAACACGTATTACTCAGCGTATTCAAGTCAGAGTATGTCATGTACTTCGAGTATAGAAGTCCGAGTAAGCAGTTAAACTCGGTGTATGCAAGTCCGAGTACTCGGACTTGTAAGTCTGACTCGAGTTTGGAACTCGGAATGTATGGTTTGAGATACTCCTACATACCTGCAGTCAATCTGAAAATCAGACATTTCAACATGTCTACCTGTTGTGTTGGTGGCTAGGGCAGGTAGGTAAGTATTAGGAAGTCAGTAAATTAAGTAAGGAAGTAAGGAAGTGAGCAGGTATTTAAAGTAAGTATAATTAAGTAAGTAAAAACAGACAGACAGAGAGACAGACAGGCAAAATAAATTTTGGTTGGAATGCATGGATGTCCATTGCTTCTTATCTACATCAGCATTGAAATGTGAATTCAGTAGCAAGAAATGACACTTTCTAATATAAACTACGACAAGAAACTGTTGTTACTCTTAAAATTTTCAATAAATGAAATGAGTCAAGTACTGAAGTAGACGTTATTTAAAAGTTAAAGTAGCTTTGAAGTAGGCTGATGGAAAATTTTGCATTTTTTTTCAACTTCATGCATAGATATTTGAAAACATGCTGGCTTTAATAACACATCACTAAAACTGACCAAGGTTATAAAGGAAAATTCAAAATTCCAGAGTAAAGAAATGACAGCTAGCTACATGTTGAGATGTTCAAAATAACTACAAGTACAATCCCTTGATTAGTTCATGTATCTGTAAACCTGACAGATGATAAATTAAACAAATTTGAGGAAATTAAGGCAGTTTTAGATCAAACTCAAACAGTTGACCTGCTACTTGATAAATCCTTCTTGTGACAGACAACAAAGATCTCACACTAAATCCTGCAAGGTAGTGTCTATACCCACTGTGAATATATATTTGTGATAGCTTAAGTAGCTACCGTATGTCCAACACACGATTGTAACTTTTTTATGTATTCGTGTCACAGAAGATTTTATTGACTTTACAAAGGTAAAGCATTAAGTGAGTCATTTGAATTTATCTGGTACAGGTCTAGGAAGAAATGAAAACACCGATGCTGGCTTAGAAGTGATCAATGAGATATATGGCACAAACAAGTTTGCATGCATGGTTTAATCCTTGTAACATAGTCAAACGCTGCCGCATTGGCAGATACAGTGATAAAATTTACATCATGGATCTGGTAAAAGATCACAGCTTTCAGGTTTAGAACTGCAGATAGCCAGCTCTTTGCATTCAACTCACAATATTAAACACCTATACAGGGATGCTGTAAGATTGTTGTCTACATTTACTGATTTGCCACGGATGATGGCAGATAGAATTTTTCTTTGTAAACATCATCAGACTTGTCATGTTGAGTTCTTTGAAGATCAAACATCATACTTAGCCCAGAGCAGTATGTCATACTTAGCCCTGAGCAGTACATCATACTTAGCCCTGAGCAGTGAGCCAACATGACAATATTGCCAGCAAAGTAAATTGACATCATAATTTATAGAGTGCTTCTCTTACAAGATGGAGAAGAACAGAAAAACTGGCGTGTCAATATTCCTTTGATAAAATTATAGTCGCTTCATGACAATTAAAATTTAGTGTAGTATACCTTGTTCATGGCCTGATTGTTCAACACTTTTGTACAAAACGATACAACAGTAAAGATGTGAATTTGAAAGTAACTGCTTCATGTAGAGTGTTTTTTTCTTTATTTCAATGACCTACACTAATAACCATATCTTTTAAATTCAACAGAAAATATCAAACATTTTAATGCCACATTTGACTTGGGAAGGTCACTATCTGCAGTCACATTTCAAACTAAGAACTATTTAACAGTTATTGATGGCGGAGCTAGTTATTTACTGCACAGCAGGGTTAATTTAGGTAAAACTAGTGTAATTTGAAGCATTCAAACATTAAATACTTGTATTTCAATGAACTTAATTTTCCAATTTACAAAAATTACAAAAGGAAGCTGTTTGAAGAACATTTACCATTTTTATATTTCCTGACCAAATGAACAATTTTGTGAGAGGCTTGAAGTCAGTATCAGACTGAAGAGAAAGATTTTACTTTGTCATAACAAAATGAGCAAAATTTCAAGTGTGTCTTTATGGGTAAAAGTTACAGTTTATTTAAGTACATTTTTATCTAGATCAAATTAATTTGAAACTATACTGAAAACAATCAGAACTGAATAGCACTACAAAGGTATAGCACCATATAACTCTCGACATCTGTTCATTGTCTGGAGTTTGCTAGAATCCATAAATATTGAATATGCATAACAAATTCTGTTGAATAAACAACTTGGCAAAAATTGACAGCCGCAACCTTTTATCCTCATTTTCATGAATATGAAAGAAAACAGTTTTAGTCACCTCCAGCGACCACAGCCTTCATTTCAAAGCTATGCCACAAGCACTTTAAGAAAATAGTTTCTCTTGACCAAAAATGAGAAAACATTTGAAAATTTCATCATCATTTCCACAAATCTGAAAAAGGTAACTCCTAAAATCCTACAAACTGCGTTTTAGAGCCATGGGACAAGCGTTGATAGGATGTTTTGACCAAAGACAAGAAAATTCTCACAAAAATTTACATATTGTTCATTTCATATAGACAAACAGACAGAGTGACACATACAGATGTAAAAAGTGATGAAACTGACAACCTAGTGTACTGTCAGTACAAAATGGTCCGTTTGGTTTTATGACTCAATTATAGTTGTGAAAAGATAGATTGCATGATGGGAAATACTGTATTGAATAAAGCTTTCACAGATATTGATGAGAGATCTGTGAGTAAAGATACTGAGAATTTTCCACTTGACACTAACAGAGGGCAACGTCTGAAAAAGTACAACATGTCTACAGTTTTTCAAGTATATGTTATCAATCAATGGCTGTAAGCATGCAGGCTTGCTATAAACAGAAACTCTACTCCCAGTTGGATAATTCAGATGTATGAACTGGAAACGGTAATTGCCATGCTCAATAAAACAGCTGATTAATGTTGGTTTTTTCTGAACCTGACATACATCATACACTGTATGAGATACTGGAACTAAATATCCAACACAAACATCTAACAAGCTGCATATCCACAAATGACTCAAAGTTTGATCAAAATGCTGGAACGGTTTGTCAGTCTTTTGCAATACAGCATATCAAATATTTTCGGTAATAAACTATATCCATTCCTTTTAAACAATCTATGCTAATAATATCATTTTGAAAATACAATGAACAACATGTTACTTACAGCCATTTAGATTTGTACTCCTTATATTGTAAAACAATCATAAGAGACACTTTGTCGGCAATTCAAGCTAGTTTCATCAACACTACAATCCTGAGAAGATTTTGTGCATTCTAGTCAATCTTCACATTGGGAATACAGATAATTGTATTCAACCTTCCCATAGGCAATGAAGATTATAATTCTAGAAATGACACAGATGTTCCACAGATTAACATATCTTCTTTTAAAGTGGAAGATAAAATACTTTTCTTATCGCACTACTCCATCTATCCCTATAACACGAAAGAACCTGGTCAATAATTACTTTCAATACAGCTACGCATACGTGTTTCCATCATACTTTAAATAAATTTATAAAATTGAAATCCAGAACCGATTCTGATACAAGTCCTCCACAGAACAGAATTAATGTATTGTAAGTGAATCCAATTTCATTACATTTATCATGTGTATCAGGTTGCACATGTATGGAATATTGCAATTACTGGGTGTTGTACCGTACAGTGGGTATTAAATCATAGTGGTTTGGGAATCAGTACTGGTAAGTATTGCATGATGCTTTGCCATGATTGGTTGACCAGCAGCTGTGTAACCATTCAGGCAACTGTTCAAATTTATAAGAACTGTATAACACAATTTCAAGTGCCTTCAGAGTGTAGGTAAATTTGGCATATTTGACGTCTGGGGACGTGTATAATTCTTCGAGATAAAGTGACTGGTATGGATATTGTATCCACTGTGCATTCATAGATGTCGCAGAGCTGCTTGCTCCATGCTCTCAGCTGTTCATTCTCGATCGAGTTTGAAATCGAACGCTGGCGTGGCGCGAGTATTTTGACCCATTTTTTGGCAGCCTCATAACTTTCACGTAGGGATGAGGTTAATGTGTCAAAACACGAAAACACACCCATTTTAAAAACTCCTGCCTATTTTTTACATCCACCGTCATTTTAAACTAAAAATAAATCTTCTAATCTTCAAATTGTGAAAACCTGTGTCGACATCGTAATATTTAAATTGTTCGCTTCAAAAGTGCTCCATAAACCCTCCTTTGAAGTGGAATGGCCCAAGAGCGGAATAATATCAAGAAGTGATACGGTTGTCATCACTCCTTAGCAACTAACTTTTTATAAGTACAGCCTGGAGGAAGCAAGGTCGATTTCAAGTTGATTTTGTCGCTAATTTTGGAGCGTCTGTAGGAAAACAGTCATAACCAAAGCATGCATGTATGATAAGGGATTATTACATGAAGTTAGGGCGATACCACGTCGTATTCTCGTGATGTGTCCGTATTTTGACTCGTTGCTGCGCAACTCGTCAAAATACGGACACATCACGAGAATACGATGCGGTATCGCCCAAACATCATGTAATAACCCCTAAGAATCATCTACTGAAGGCAGTGTTGCTAACTTTCAAGTTAAAATATGCATTTTTCACAGGAGTGTGTTGAATGCCCTTTTTCCACCAAAATACCATAATATACAGTCAATGTAAGGGTCACAAACGGTGTTCCCCCTAAGGTTTTGAGTGGGTGCACAACATAGGCTTAGTGCCTGAAGGGAATGGTGACCTCTGAGGCAGCCATGTTGCGTCTTCTGTATATATGCTAATTAATCGAATCATATAAATCTGGTCACATAGTCACAGCATACACCGTGTGTTGGTAGCTACCTGGCCACCAGTGAGAGCTACCCTAAAACTAAAAACACAGAAATAAAATTGGAACTTGCACATTTTGCCCTAAGTTTTGATCAATACTAAAACTAGTGACTGAGACTGAAGAAATGCTGTTGAATTATAGTTATCAATACTAAAACTAGTGACTGAGACTGAAGAAATGCTGTTGAATTATAGCGAATTGAACTTACTCAAGGATTTCACAGAAAGAAAGGAGTTGATATGTTTTTCCCTGGGTGATTCTACAAAGAATTACAAGAAAGATCTGTACAAGGAAATTGAGAACTTTTCCAGACGTCTCTTGACAGATATAGTAAGATAGTAGGAAAAAATGTTTATTTTAACTAACATTTCCTTTTCAGCTCCCCAACAATATGGTTTGATTGATAATAATGGCTTGTTTTCTTTGTTTATATATTTTTTCAACTAAATGAAGCTCTTCTGTATGTTTTTATTTGCATTTCCAGCGCCCAGTATAATTTGCTGCTCATGTTGTTTTCAGTGAGTCCCTACTTGGAAAGGGTTGCAACAAATAAATAAATAAATACCGATCGACATATAAACTGAAACTAAAGTTGCGCAAGACATTTAATTCCACTGCAAGGGTAGTTGGTCAGACACTGTGCAAATAGCCTGCACATAAGCCTTGGCTGAAACACTGGTCAGGAAAATATGTCAGTGTAACTCAGAACACACACAGAACTTGAGTAGTATACACCATTGTTATTAAGCCAGTACAGCATAAACCTTCAAGATTTTATTTCATTCTTTGTTTGCATGGCGTCGTTCACAACACCAACACTGTGATTTCATTGGATAAATCTTGAACTGCCTGACAGCTGTCAATTCCAAGGACTTTAAAGTTCCCTGAATTTTAGCATTTATGAACTTTAGCGAGGTTTGGTTTGTTTGAATTTGTTATCTATGGATACCTACAGAATTCATAATTTAAACATACATCTGTCATTTTCTATCGACATAGTTCAACCTAAATTACAAATTTTGTTATGAAAATAGAATTACTGGTAATAATAGTATCCACAATGTACTGTATACCGGTAATTGTCTCCATGGAAATCAATGGATTTAGACCAAGAATCTGTGGTCTTAAGGAATAAATTACAAAGTGAAATTCATGTGGCATGCTAGAAAAGATGTTACACAGAGACAAGAAGGTATTATGAGACAAATATAATTTCACTGAAATATTTTGTGAAAACAACAGAAAATCTGAATGGACTGGTAGTGCTCGCCAGTAAACTTATCTGAATCTCTATTGCTTTGAAGATCTCTACAATTGAAATTTGATTGAGCCGGTAGAATTACATTTCATACTCTAATTTTTCGCCTGTAGCATATTTATATGTGAAAACCTACCAGGATCTGACTCACACATTTTAAATTCCACAATACTACATTTAACTACAGCTCTGTGTTAGGTAAAAGATTCAACTAGAATTGCAAATCGTAATTTTACATTTAATGACTTAAGTTAAAGGCTGCCTAAACAAACAATATATTTTATGAACAAATTTCATCCCCAACAAACTCTCTTGTAACTTTACTGTGGTATAACTAAAATCTGTGAAATTTTACAACATGAAATAAATGAAATAACGTTGTACAGATCGATCTCATATAAATCATACATCTGGGTAACGTAATGGATATTCTGTAAAGTACCAAATTGTAATTTATATGGGATAGAATTTTTGATCCATAATTCATAATTCAATACACCATCTGCACTGGGGATTACTGTTGAATTGTTACATTCATCAAATACTGTGCCAAGATATTACGTACACTTCATACATGTATGTTTTCATAATAGTCCTGTACTTCAAACGGAATTTTGTACAGACATACACGAAAGTTTTGCTGATACACATTCAATCAGCTATACCCTGCTAGTTATCTGTCAGTGATTAACTGTTTCAAATGGATGTTGGTTAATTTGATGTATTTGAAGGTTGAATTAAATGAGGACCAATAAAAAGAACACTAGGGTATCTCAAATAACTATGACTTTATTATCATGTCGGCATGTTCTTTGAGATTCAATTGCTACATTCAGAAAAAATTCTGTTTGAGTAAGAGTTGAGGCTGATATTTTGTCATATGATCAGCCCAAACTTAACATTTTGCTTTGGAAAGTTAACCTAGTTACCATGACTACACCCAAGAGATTCACTGTCTTGTACTTACGATAAACATTCCATGAAGGATAAATTGATGTCTCGTCCGTAGAAGGATGTCGACAATGTAGATGGTATCACATAGGTAATCAAACATCCACCAGATCCAGATGTTGTCCTTGTTGGCTACTGGGAATATTCCACGGAGAAATATTACAATGGCATTGTACAGAAAAGCAATGGCTACAAGGTTTAGCCAAGTCAGCCATACAGTGCCTAGAAAATGACGGAATGGGAAATATTATTACAAATTTCAAATTGATACATTATCTTTTCTGAATGTAAAATTTTCATCACTCCTTCACAATAAATATTTTGCATGGAATTATTTTCTTGGTTCTATTATTCTACAAGATTGCATAAATCAACTCTGTTCAGCTGCAGTTTAATATATTTTAACCAATTCAGGAATTATTGTTTGTTGGCTAAAAGATGCCACAGCTGTAATAGCAATAAAATTTCTATAATGAAAAAAGTACTTTACTCAGTTGAAGTAAGTTCTCCATTGGAGGGGAAGTTCACCAAGGCTTATTTTTTACATTATGTGCTAGCTTTGGGGTCGCTTACTCTGGAAAAGCCATTTTCATCATTAATAGCACGCGTAGTTTTTACAAAAACGGACAAAAATTGTGGCTGAAGTTGTAGTTTTTAGGGCTTCATCAACTTAATGTATTTTTAATCATGGGAAAAATTCAATAGTTAATGAAGCCCTAAAAACTACAACTTCAGTGACTATTTTATCTGTTTTTGATAAAATTGCACAAGTTATTAATGGAAAAAAATGGCTTTTCCGGAATAAGCAACCCCAAAGCTAGCACATATGTAAAAATCAGCCTTGGTGAACTTCCCCTTTAAGTTTTATAAATTGTCTTGGTCAATTTCTACAAAATGGGACAAGGAATCTATTTAAAAGTATCAAATTTTATACAGTTTCTTGAACTTTTTCTTGAAATTTTAGCTGGCATAACACAGCATGTAAAATCAAGGTTTTTTCCAGATTACCAGTACATACGATACATTATAGCCAGAATATGGAAACTTTCTACGCTGCTGTCTTCTGACACACTCAGGCAATTTCTCCCATTAAGCAAATGTTCAAATTCAAAACTGATTGACAGCAGTGGCATTCTTATGCAGAAAAAAGCTGTATTTCAACAGATATCCTGGTGTTTGATTTCTCACAACATTTAAATGGGAAAACATGATATATTTGGATTGTACTTCTGTGAATATTGTAAGATTTGAGATATTATTGGTCAGCATCTCGAAATAATTCCAAAGCATGGTCGATAAAACATGCCTGAAGCCCTACTATCACATGGAATAGATAAGGCATTAGTGACAGAATTTCTGTCTCTACATGTGTTTCAAACAGCATAATTATCATTCCTGTTTCAGTACACTTGAAACCTAGACATGCATTAAGGCAAAGTTATACTCAACACTTTTTACATTGCATATCAACATTATGTGAGTTACTTGTTATAAAGTTAGTCAATTTTTTTCTTGCCATGGTAATATTGCAAAAGGAAACTGGCATCTTTCTTTGATAGTGATGTAGTCTACAGGTCTCCTTTTCATATTTGAGTGGAAAGTAAAGTTTTTTTCCCCTGTGCTCAATATACATTTGGGGAAACCATACTATTGATCACTGCAGCAATATAAAGTACTGAGACTGTTGAGCAAATACCATTCAACCTTAGATATAGTTTGATATTTGTCTCAGCTGTCACATGAACTCCTTGAAAACTCTGCAGTAGAACTCGGTAAAAGTACTGGGTAACATCTCAAATTACAAACATTATTTGAACTGGGAATTAAAATAAAAATCAACATGGTTAGTTTTCATTGCACTTACCTGATGGATCGATAACTCCATCTTGTACTTCAAATTTCAATTTTTTGAAGAAGACAGGTAGTTTTAATGAGCAGCAGCCTTTGCCGACATATTTGAGGTCATCAACATCCTCAGCTAGAGAACTGGGAGCAAACGAGTCCAATCGATTCCGCTTTGGAGGTGGACGTGCTGTAAATGTAAACATAACACAAAAGCTTTTTCAAAAGCAGAAAATAATAAAGTAAGGTACCATTAATGCTGACATTCAAAATGAATTGAGGGCAGTTGCGTATACTTGATCTTTAGCTAGAGGATTTCTGATAACGTCCATTTCAGAACAAAATGCAAGGACCGAGGTTTAGGAATTCTCTGTTGCACATATACAACTTGTTGAATTACCATACAGCGTAAAAACTCCCTAAAATGATTGTTTCATTATTTAAAACCATCTTTACACCTGCTGATAAGGCAACAAAAATGAAAAATGCCTCAGTATCGTTTTTCTTTTTTTGGTCAAATTATGATAAAAAATTATACTTAAAATTAATGAGAGGAAGTACTTAAAACAACTTAAGTTACTGTAACAAATTACATAATTTTGTTTGCCATTACAGAAACGGAAGAATATAAACACCAGCATCATGTTATGCGTTCAGGAAAGCAATGAAGGAATGGAACTCAATCTTTAAAACCCATTAGATTTGAAAAGAACCAAGCTACAACAAAAGCTTGTAAACAACGACAAGAAATGGTGTAAAATGCACGACATCAATGAAAGATGAAAAATTGTAATAGCTCACCCTCCACTTTGAGAAAGCTGACATTTTCTTTCAATTCAATGTTCATGAAAAAACACTCTCCCACAGGTAATCAAAATCTGAGTTTAACATCCCAGCTACTCAGCAACGCTTGGAACAGCCGACCACATGTAGCTAAACGCAAATATCCTACAAGTACTGAGGGATTGTCTGTGTGTGTTATCACTGAAAAAGTAGTTAATCTTGCTGTCCAGATTGCCAGCCAATCAATAACTGAGAACAGCCTGTATTACCGCTGACGACTACCACACGTATCTCATGGGACTTTGTTAATGCTCCTGTAATTATGCGCATAACAATGACTTGTGACAGTCGACAAAATTTCCTCCCCTTAGGAATCTCAATGAATGTTTCACCTGCTCTGCCTGTCTAAACTCCCAGCGTCTCACTCACCACTGTTTCCACTCTCTACTTGCCAAAGTGGCACACACGTATAGTATTAAGATTAAAATCCAAGCAACAAATTTGTTCATCAGTAAAACATAAACTAGGTACTCTGTTTGCTATTGGCTGACAAGCCAATAGCCTGCACAGCTGTTGGTTCAATGATTACATTAAATCTGCTGGAAAACTCTACGAGCAGAGGAGTTACCAATCTGGATGGAACTGATACTGATGATCAACGTATGCCAAAAAAACACCATTTCCAATAAATATTCAAAGAGCCTTAGACAGTGACTGATGAGAAAATAAATGACACCAAACACAATCAGTGTGAAGTAATGGGTTTTACTGGTGAGAGACTCTAAACTTGGCATCAACAAGAAACATAGAGTTATAGCTATATCAGTTTGTACCTAGAGAAGTCTGTAACATACCGCTGTGCAATATGTCAAGATAATGCATTCATTACCTACAGATTATAAGAAATGCATGGCAGAGTTAAATTGTCGGATACGTCTATTTGATAAGATTATCAAGAGTTGCCCATACTATTACTGACTCAGTAATTGTGATAGATACATTTCCAAGCACACCCCTGAACTCAGAATTTCCTGGGGAAATGAACTTTTAGTACCTCGATAGCGCAACATTTTCCAAACAAAATGAGCTGAATTGAATGAGAAGCAATTGAAAATGGCAATTTGAGGTGCAATTTGCACAACTACACCCTGGCTTCATCATCCTACACATATTCATAGAATAGGGATCTCACTGACTATCATACTAACAGCAAGGCTGTGACTGAATCTCACTGACTATCATACTAACAGCAAGGCTGTGACTGAATCTCACTGACTAACAGACTAGCAGCAAGGCTGTGACTGAATCTTTCAGCTTTATTGTACAGGAGGGAAGCAGTCTTTCTTGTTTTTCAAACCTCAACTGCCTGAAACCATTGTATTTTCTTATACAATTTTGACTTTCATTTTTATAGGTTAAATATCAACATAGTAGTAGGCTATTATGCATTTGACAGCCAGGTCAAATATTTGAGTAAAAAACAAAATGAAATCACACTGAATAAAGCTTCTTGACTTCAGTGTTGAACCAAAAGGAGGCTTATTCTTGTTTCAGCAATGTGTATTATTATCACAAAAGAAAGATTGTTGTAATTTCCGTCAAGTATGTTTGAGTCACCATGATTAATTTTCATGTTTTTTTATGAACATGTTTTCCACCCACATCCCGGACTACTATCACATCATCCATTACAATATGTTTAACAATGAATCATTCAATCTTTAATTTCTTTTCGAAAGCAAAATTGTTGCTTTCCGCATGTAACACTTGAACCAGTGAAGTAAGAACACAAACACTGAAGTACCCGGTAATTTGAGCTCCAATATTATCAGTTTTGTTGTCAATATTTTGGTTTCATGTTCTATGTTTTCATTTGTGAAATTTTGTTTAACATTATAAACAACTGAAAACTACTTTTCACAATAATAGCATTTAGGTGAGATATGTGCTTCTTATCAACAATTTCTGAACAGTGTGTTTGACTTATTTTCATATATTTTTAATCCTTGATTGGATTTTGCCATAAATGCATGAAATCCATTCATGAAATTTTTCCATTCATTTTAAAATTCCAACTGCCTGGCAAAACAAAATAAAGCATTCTAACTTCCATAATATTCCTTCATTTCGTCATTTTAACACTTAAGCATAAACTATTTTCCAAATTCATAATGGACACTGATAAACATGGTAAATTATTGTCGATAATGTTACAAGTGAATTGAATGAAAAGAATCACTGAACCATAAAGGTTACATTTTGTTTTGATTTCAAAACAGATGGTCTGTATTATTCTGGTATCATGGTACCAACAACCTTTAACATTTAGTGTGAAGCAAGACTGATGTGAATATCATGTACCTGCCAAATACTGAACTGCAAACACATTTCGTATCCTTGAAGCGTGATGCCATGAACCGTAATGAATTCAGACAAATAGCATACAGCATCTGATGACTATAGCATCTGAAGAGTCTGTTACCATGGTGATATCTTGGAGCCCTTTCAAACGTTTGACCATGAACTGTTAACACAGGACATTCCTTACTCCATATAGACTTTGCTTCTGTGATCAAAGCTACGCATAAATATTGCTGATGAGGAACCCCTCACATTGCCTAAAATCAGTGATCAAAGTTATGTACACATATGGGTGATGCAGAACCCTTCTAGCATGCCTCAATAGAATTGAATGGACCACAGTACAAACAAAACCACGTACATAAACTTGCACTGAAGTACATGTATATCGGTATGCATTTGTACATGTGGGTTTGTTTGTTACCACCATCATGTGATCTCTTGGACGTACTGAGTCTAGAACACATTGCATCTTTTTTATTTTGGAGTTTACAAACCATTCAGTGATCATAGCTACATTCAAGTATGGGTTATCCGGAACCCCTCTCACATGATTGCCTCAATTCTGTGATCATGCAGAGCTACATACACATACATGTATGGGTGATCTGGAACCACTCTCACATTACTTCAATTCTGATGAAATTGCAGGAGCAGGTATTGCAAAAATTTAGGAAACATGAAATTGTTTAAATGCATATTATATATGGTAATCAAGAAAATGTGGAGTACACTCAGTGTGACAGTTTTTGGACAGAGTAGTAGTCAATTTTGCCCAAGGCCATTTCATAAATCACGAGCAGTCCGCAATCTTATTACCATACCTTTCGAAAACTTTATTGTGTTTATCCTCAAACTGTTAACATGACAGAAGTGATAGGGGAGTCAAAGTTGCCAAATTTTTGAACCCATATTGAGTGCTATCACAGTAATCGGACGTCGTATTTGGAATATGATTATAGGAGCTTAATATTGATATTGCGAAACTTCGAACCCCCAATTTTCAATTTCGATGCGTTTAAAAAACTATGTGTAAATGTTTTATGATAAATTAGTTACGTTTAATCTGTGGACGACGCAACTATATTTCAACATGTATGGCGCTTACATATCGGACACGGGCTGTCTCTGTGTGTTGCGTTTAGCACCTAGTATCGTACGGTGTGGTTTAACTTCGCCAAGTTTGTAGCCTGAAATAGCTTCTACTGAAAACAAAACTATCCAAAACGGGACAGCAGCATCACCTGACCTAATATGCGGTCACATTAGTTGTAAAACGCTATCAATACAGAGGGAAGTCAGTACAACGAACAACATGTCATTAAATGTTCGAAAACTGAGGTCATCCGAAAACTGTCACACTGAGTGTACATGGTCATAATTCAAAATAAAGATATTTTTGTTGACTACAAGTAGAACATATTCATAACTGGAAATCAAGATTTCAAAATTGTTTTTAGAGCCACAACATATTTAATGTAACATATCCCGACTCTGTCACATTATGCAAACTTTGTATTCATGAATTGATGGTTGATCCAAATTTATAGTTCAATGATGAAGATCTCATTAATGGCAACACAGACAGAAATACAGACAGAGAGATAGACAGACAGACAGAACGACAGACAGACAAATCTACATAATATAAATGAGAAAAGTTTGAAGTATGTTGACTCACGTGTTGGGGGTGCTAGAGTGGATGGCTCTGGGGTAGGGGTTGGTGTGGGGGCTGCTGGCTGAATTTCATTTTTTCCAAGTCTCTTGGCACGTTCAGTGACGGATTTGACCAAATCTCTGAGTCTGTTACTGGCAGGAGACTGAACTGAGTTCACACTTGCATCTCCATCAAAGCTGGAAGAGAACACAATGTAATAAGTTTTATTTAATTATGTTCTGATGTGAATTCACTCTGACAATATCTGATGACTGATCATGACAGCGTACTAAGGTACTTCATTTTTTCACCATTTACTTTGTCAGTGTTTTGAAATTCTATATTCTTCGAAAGATTGGGTTTCACAGACTAATGGTGAAAACAAATCCGTTGTGTCTTACTCTTCGACAATTGGATTAGCACAGCGACTACTCTCTTTGAAAACACCGCACAACAGGAAATGAAGAGACATAAGAAGTTGCTTTAAGCAATGTTATCTTACTTTTACACACTATTACAATGTAACCTATACACTTGTAAAGTCACTATGCTAACGCCCATTTTCTTCACTTGTAAGTCAACAACACAATTGATAACATGAGACACTCTTTCTTCTGTAAAGTTAACACTAATGTTTGTAATGAAACTTTGATGGCTGACCATAAATATTCACTAAAGAAAAGCAAAAAGTGTAAAACAGAATAACTTTAAACTTAGAAAGTCTGGGTTGTCTAAACATGTAATGGCGCCCCCACAGTCCTTTCTGATAAACTTGAGAAATTTGTTTTTACTTTAATTTTCTTTCTGGACTATCATGATTACTTTTTACAAAGTGAACTAAACTGAAAACAGTGTTCTCTAATCTTTACTCTGTGACTATTGATTGCCCATACAATGAACATTAACAGAGGAAAGTCACAATATTACAAAAATCACAGAAATTAAATGCTAATGAAAACAATCTATACAGGGAAACAATTATATTCAATTTGAATTTATCATTGACTATTCACCTGTCCCTACAGTCAGCAACAGAAACCCTCATTTGGAGGTGTGTCTGGTATCAACAATTAAATGGGACCTTAGGCAATGACAATAATTCATGTTACCTTTTATAACAGAAAGGGAAGTTCCAATTTTATCAAATTAATATAATGTTACAACCGTACGTATCCGTATTATTGCTTAATCCTTTTTTTCTTGAGATTCTGTTTAAAATGTCTGCAATGTTATTTAATCTTGAATATCAGAAACATTTGTACAATTACGCGTCAATCATATTTACATTATACGCATTGACCTCCATGAAAAACCAGGTGACGGCACTCCATGTGTGAAAGCACTGCGCTAAACAGCAATGACGTAGTTAATGAAATGCACACTCTTTCATAATTTGTAAAATGGATTGGAAAAACATATACCGGTACTCTGTTGAAAGTGATTGCCTTCTTGACCTTCTTTGATTTTACTTTCAGATTAAATGTAACATTTAACCTCAATGCTGTGATCAGTAGACTGTCTCAAAAATCCTTTAAAATTGGTGAATTTAACTAATGTGCCACCCCTGGCTTATGGCAGTTGAGCACAGACAGTGGTAGGTGTTAATGACCGATCTGACCCTGTAACCAATAGTCGGAAAGCTGTAGATACTGATCAAAGACTTATTTGGCACTTTGTCTGTTTGATCATAAAGTACATATTTTTGAAGCTATTTGTTTACAAAATAGGTACAATTTTGTCTTTATTGACTGCAGACTTTATTTTCTGAATTTAACGTATGAAATGTGGATCACTGAGGGATGTACGTTAGTGTTGACATGCTGCGTTGAGTGAGTTGTTCATTACTGTTCAAAGAGATCACTCTCATTCATGAGAGAATGCCCTAGTTTGGCAAAATAACCCATGATGCAAAGGTATTGGAAATAGGGGTTTGTGGCAGACTGTTAACATTCAGTTCACTTTATTCATAACTCACCTTCCACTCACACTGAATTCACTTAATCCACTGATACTGCTGATAGCTGATGACTTTCTTTGTTTTCTTCCTCCAAAGAATCGTTCCCATGGTGATTTGGACCTCACTGGAGAACTTGGCTGCGACTTGGATTTGTGGCCATGTCTATTATGGGCGTCTCCATTGGAATATGTAATGCTGCCATTGGATAGAGTAGGTGCTAACAGTGATGATGTGGGTGTAAGATAATCCACTCTGCCTGGTACAGGGAGACTATGGCGTTTGACAGCCAATACATGGGCGAGAGATGGTGGCACTAGGGTATCTGTCACACTCAAAGTATTGCATCTGTAAACATAGAAGTTACATAAATGTTGATCTTTAGTTTTCATAGTTAACAGAATATAAACATGCCTCAGACCTGTCTTTCAGTTCCAAGTTTGCTACCCTAAGATTGTGTGAAGAAAAACAATTGCAAACCTTTTGACTTTTAATACACGTCGAGTTGTTTGTTTGGCGTGAGCTTGGATGTTGCTCACTTTTAGAGAGATCATAGTGTAGTTTAATCAAAATCAAGATTGAGATGAAAAATGCCAGTAGTATTGTGTGGTGATCCAGGGAGTTATAAGGCATCATAAACCATACTGATAATTATGGGCTTCTACAAAAACAGCTAGCTCAAGATTTCCATATATTACCCTAAATTATTAGACACAAAACAAAGTTGATGACTCAGAGGCGAAATTTTCAATTATTTTTTTTTCATTAATATGTATTGCATTTTTCAAATTAGAAAAACATTCATTGGACTTGAATAATTGTCCATACGAAAATCTAATATGTTGGTACTACAGCCGACAATGATCTGGCACCTGTCAAAAGGTTTGTGATGTCGAGTTTTCTAAATTAGGAATATTTAACCTTCTATGGTGACCTATTAGAATTAATACCAAGTATTGAGCCTGCAAACTGGTGTCTGCAAATAATGTATGAGAACTGAAATCTACATTTTACCGAGAGAAGCTATCTGTAGATTTGTTATAGAACGGCTTGACTCTTAACATTTTGAAGCTAATACAGCTGATTGCCTGCTGGCTTTGTTATATCATCTTTGATCACTTTCATTGAAATGCTTGTGAATTGTAAAAGAAACCACGTGACAATTTCTTTATCTTTGCAATTGTTTACCAAAGACAGTAGACAATCTTGTCCAAGAGTTTCATTGAACTGATGCATTTGACATAAAAACCGTGGAATTTCTGAGCTTTGTAAATAATAATTAAGGTTGTCATGTATAAAGATGTATAATTATCTCATGTATGTTTTGTTAAATTTAAACAGTTTTTACTTTTCCAATCCCCCACCCCCACTATGGTATGTTGATTTACAGTTGAGGTAGATTCACTTTTTTAACTCATTTAGAAAAAGAATGATTCGTTTTTGGTTTTGTCGATTTTGAAATCACAATTTCAAATATTTCATAGTTGAATTGGTAAGCTATTTAAGTTTGAATTCTATCCAGTATGTTTAACTTTTGAAAAGTGGAAGACCACAACCACTTATATGGTTGAATCACAAGTTCTTTCAAGGTGTAAAAGAAGAGATTTTTTAATTTTGAAAATGGAAACAGTTTTACCTGTTCCTTTGTTTGACTGATGGAGAGAGGTGTCCATTCACAGGTGATGTATGTCCATTGGGAATGGGTGATAAAAATCCATTGGTGTCCACAGAACTAGAGAGACTGATACTGGAGCCAAGATGATTTGGTTTACTGCCTGGTGTTGGAACTGTGAGGGCGCTCTCTGGGGTTACTGGGATGTTCACAGAGACACTGTCTGCAAATCCACAAAGAGGAAAATATCATGTCAGTGAAAGAGTGTAAAGTAAATTTTGAATACTTTGTAAAGCTCAGGTGTAATATTTTTGTTGTTCACTTGTTATTTACATGTATTACAAAGCCTCGAAAGGGAAAGGAGAATTTATCCAAAGACTTTTTTGTCGGATATCATTCAAATGGAAATAAACAGGCCTATCTAATGCTAGCAGGCCATGATAGATGCATTATTCACACTAGGAAAATGAGATCGTATTTTTGAAGTTTTGAATCCTGGAACTCCCTATTTTGTGTTCATTATTTGGTTTTACCACAAAAGTAAACATTTTGAATAATACATGTACTAATAGTACCAGACCAATGAACTAAATTCTACAACAGTCTCACTGATCTTTGCCAGAATTAACTAGCTTTGGCGATACACAGTGGAGTCTCTACAGTCAATGCTTTGGACCACTTACAGCATGACATGTATTATGAAAGCTCTCCCTTCTTATGCACTTTAAATTCAATTCTCCCACGCTATAGTATAAGTATTTCATTATCTAAGTCTTAATCAATGCTTCACTTTGTGTGAAAACAGAACATTGTCAAATGAAACTTAAATTCATAACTTGATCTGATCACAAGTAATTTATCGGGCATATATTACTGCAATTGCCAACTCTGATTTCAACATCTAGGTCGCTTTCTGAAGGCCACAATTCTTTCATTACAATCATTAATATGCACCCTAATGCACACCTTAAAAATCAAAGTTTACAACTTTTGTCCATATTATTTTCAAAGTACGGTACTGGTATTTGAAATTTCACATCGTTGCCATATTTTCTGTGTAAACTTCATCAAAGAATTAATTTTTTCTGATTTCCATGATAAACAAAATGCCAAAATATATTTGCTGTACAGGCTTGAAATGAGTCTACTCTAGTGATACACCAGTAAAGAATTACTACTCTTTGATGAGGCAAAATTCTATACCAAGGTCCATTCTGCCACAATGACCTACTTAAGAAATTTGAGCTAAAAGAAAATCACAATATTTCAATGAAAACTAAAAATAAATAGTGCAAAAGTCAGCTGACTCTAATGTAATCAGATTCAACTGAGACCAGCCATTCCCAAGGACACCATTGACATAACATATCGTCAATGAGAATTTGATTATTTTGTTTCAACTGTGTTTAGCTGATTACCACTGATATAGTCACATGATTATCTCAAACATGCCCTTAATAATTGTATCAGAAAACAATACTGGTTAATTGTGACATTGTTCAAGTGTCATTAAAATTCATTCTCCTACCATTGACGTTTATAATCAACAATAACAGAACATATTTTTGTGAAACGGTGTAATAATGTAAGTGTAAGTCTTTTGAATGAGTTGTTTTCTGTGATGTTGCAGAAGATCATTAACATTCTAATATTTCCAATATTTTAAACTCTGTAGAACAGCATTTAGACTACAGATGACAGTGAATTCAAACAATTACAGAATCTGACACCAAACTGTTTTACTGTTCAAAAATTTACTAAACACATTGAAATCAAAGAGTGCATAGATTAAACATTCAACCACAGTAGCATACTTGACAGCCTAGTACTATTGGTATACTACAGCACCAGTATTACATGTACACACTTGCACTAGCACTGCTCATATACCATGGCAATAATACTACCTGTTCACTACAGCACTAGTACTACCAGTACACTACTGTACTACCGGTACATTACAGCACCAATATTACCTGCACACTTGTACTAGCACTGCTGATTCACTGCAGCAATAATACTACCTGTGCACTACAGCACACTACAGCACAAGTACTACCAGTAGCTCACTATGTACTTGTACTACCAGTACACTACCAGTATTACCTGCACACTTGCATTAGCTCTGCTCATATACTACCTGTACACTACAGTACACTACAGCACTAGTACTACCAGTAGCTCTACAGTATTTGTACTACCAGTACACTATACTACCAGTATTACCTGCACACTAGCATTAGCACTGCTCATATACTACCTGTACACTACAGTACACTACAGCACTAGTACTACCAGTAGCTCTACATGTACTTGTACTACCAGTACACTACCAGTATTACCTGCACACTTGCATTAGCACTGCTCATATACTACCTGTACACTACAGCACTAGTACTACCAGTAGCTCACTTCAGTACTTGTACTACCAGTATACTATACTACCAGTATTACCTGCACACTAGCACTGCTCATATACTACCTGTACACTACAGTACACTACAGCACTAGTACTACCAGTAGCTCACTATGTACTTGTACTACCAGTACACTACCAGTATTACCTGCACACTTGCATTAGCACTGCTCATATACTACCTGTACACTACAGTACGTACACTACAGCACTAGTACTACCAGTAGCTCTGTACTACCAGTACACTATACTACCAGTATTACCCCTGCACTAGCACTGCTCATATACTATGGCAATCTATACAGACGAAAGCATTTAGTAGCATTATCTACGTGGTAGCTCGAGTAGATACAATTATTGTGGTGTTTATAAGGCCCTGGTGTTGCATCTTAGATGTGATCAAGCAGTCTCAATAGCATCTTGAGCATATATGTATTTTTCTTGAGACAAAAAGGGTTGGGCCAAACCCAAATCCAGTAACACAAGACACAATGATATTGTTCATTTTAATTTCCCTCTGTTTGACAGTAATCATTATTCTAATAATTATGATAACATTTTCTCCCAGAAATCTTTTCATTTAATATTTTGATATCATCAAGAAATGTCTGGTAATATTCACTTCTACATCATTAAAGTGGTGGAATCCGCAAAAATATTAATATCATTCAGAATCACATTATTTCTTGTGTAAGTTATAGCAGTTTGAAATACGGTAGGCCAAATGGACAATTTTAATTAACTCACTTTTTAATTGCTGCTTTGATATCAAGTGACCATGCAAAATTGCAGTTCTAAAATGTGATGATTTGAAAATACATATGCTTACTACTAATACTACAATTACTGTTGACAATTTCCCTTTGCCCTGACTCTTAATAAAATTGAAATTACAACTGACAGTCAAGCTAAATGCTATTTAAATTGGCAGTCACCAAAATCAACTTTTAATTAATGAAAGAAAGACTCAGTGACACAAGATCGTGGCGTTGCAGAAATCTGGGGATGGACTCCACACAGACATCGTAGTGCACCTCCCCTGCGGTGGCAATTGCAGATTTGAGTGGCATCGAAGAGGGGTGACGTGGTGTCGGAGTGAAGCCTGCCAACACAGTGAGTTTGTCTGGCATTGCTAGCAGCCTGGCACATGAGGAGAGCCTGAATTCACTGGCTCAAGTCACATGACAGACCGCGTGGTACCATGACAGACCCAGCAGGCTCTGTGATGGCAACCCCCAAATTGGCGTAGCAACACACCGTCTGGGGCGTTCTATGCATGGACCCATAAACGATGAAGAGACTAGCCATTAAATAACAAGAATGGATGGAAATAAACAGCATGAACTACGTTAACTATGCAAGTAGCCAATGCAAGTAAACTTAGGACATTGATGCTCTGGTGTCCCTAATGCACACAAGAAGTGTTCGCAAGGTCAATGTTCATGCCCTGGCTGCACGTCCCTGACTACGGTCCAACACGGAGCAGCAAACATTGGTCATATGTGAATTGTAATGTGTATGAACGAATTCAAGCAAATCAACTGAGCTGAAAAAATGAAAAGGATGGCCAAAATATCGCATGCGATGCGACCAATATTGAAGGAACAGCTCGTAGGGTTGCAGTTGGCATTTAGATGTAAAGCTGGTAGGCATTGCTTCTCCATTTTCCTAGTGTCTTGATGAGCCACGTTGGTGGTTAGGCATCTACAGCTGTAGTAGCGGCACCACTCCTGAAGCTGTGGGTGGCAAAGTGTCTATCCCAGCTCTGCTGAGCAGGTCGCGATGATGGATAGTCGGGCGTGTCATGTGAGCCACGCTCCATTGTTAAAATGGAAGACTGGTGTCTCCGCTACAGCTGCATGGAAACGTCTATATTTAGTATAAGCCCGCACGGCACTAATTCCTGTATTTGTGGGTGCAATCCTGATGTGCTGTCCCCGCCTGTATGGGCCAGTCTTTGATGCCTTGAGTGAAATTTCTAGGTCTTCAGATATTGTCACACGGCAAGCCAGAAGTGTACATGCTTTGTCGAAGTCGCGGCTCCCTGCATGGTGCTGTGAATTCACTGACACGCAGGAAGCCGAAGAAAGCCATGGTAAAGGCTGACAAAGCATTAGCTTGTCGTGATTACATAAAGACGTGTGCGCTCGTATGGCTTCCTTTAGTCTCGCAAGTATGTCGATGGTAATGGGCAATCTGGTGCGTTTTTGGTCTCCTAAGCTCTGGTGTATATGCCTTGGATTGTACGTTGTAACTGTATGGTTGCTGATATCATCTTCGAAGCCCATTTCCGTGTGCAGACGAATTATAGCTGTGAGGTAGACCTTGATTGTGGTAAACTTGAGACCATTACGTGCAAGATAGGTGATGAAGAGAGTTGCCGACTGCAGCGTCACTGGGGTGGGTGTTAGGCTGCGTTCACAAAAAACAGTTAGGGGGGGGGGGGGGCTGGAGGAATTCAGGGGGGGATTCGAAAATTTTGGGGGTAGTGGAGGGGGGGACTTTAAAATTTTGCTCTACCTATAGGGGGGGGGACTTGAAAATTTTGGGTCCCTTTGAGTTTTACATTTTCCAATTCCAAGTTTTTGTAGGTAATTCAATGAAAAATGAATATCATTTTTTTATGTCATCAAAATGTTGTAATGTTAGTAATAATTTAACAAAATCTAGAACCATTTTGTCACATTTCATGACTTTTATCTCGAAAAAATCTAAACGTGTGATTTGTCGTAAAAAAACAAACTTGAGCCTCGTAACAGGGCAGAAGCTGCAACTGTTAATGATTTCTGCAATATTTCTATGCAATATAACAACTACAGTTTCTTGCTATCTCCCTACAGCATGCTCAAACACACAATATTTAGTTTGTCGACAAAGCCTGTATATATAAATATAAATATGTATTTGGTGATAATTTAATTGGAGTCCAGACTGACAGTCAGTTGTTAGTGATACAAATGCATGGTACACCTGTAGGCTGTGATAGCAAGCTGAATACGCCATGGACAATTCAACATGCTGTAGGAAGTGGAACAAGAACGCAGTTGTAAAACTGAACAAAAATATTGCCAAAATTATCAAAGTTAAACAGCCTACGGGTAGTGTCACTACCAAATACTACCCTGCTACTGCAGTGTCACTGTCACTGCATACCTGAACAGTGACAGAGACAGCTCTGATGTACATGGTAGTTGAAGAAGGTTTTGGGTCAAATGACACTCGTGACAGTGAAACTCACTTGTACACAAGATCAGGCCAGAGAGCAAGACATGGAAGAAAACATATAAGTGTTTGAATTCTGGCATATGAGAATAATCAAATATTAAAAAAAAAAAGATGGGGTCACCATGCTTGATTTTCTAAATTTTCACACTCTTATTATAAAATGATACAGAAGTAAAACTTTGAATAGTAAAGACTCGAAGAAAAAATATGTGACCAAATGGAATTATTTATTTTTTAACCAAATTTGCAATTATCACACCCAAAATTTCAGAGATTAAAACATTTATTTGATGGAATATTTTAACTTTCCGGTATTGTCAATTTTGAGTAGCATCTAATTCATATAGGTCTTGTAGTTTTGAAACAATTTTTTGGTAGGTCACTGTGCAATACGGCAATTAGCCAGAATTCACAATTTTCCTACTCTCTCATGATTGCATTTTGTGTGCTCTTCAACAGGAGCAATTGACCTGGCCAGAGTTGGATTAACTCAAGTTGGCTTTTAGACCAATACATCTAAAAAATTCACTGATGCATTTAAAGAACTTGCCTTGGGAATATGACTATACAAAGTGCTAATACAGGTAGTGTTGAACACCTGTGAGCAGAACGGCGCAATACATGTTATTTTCTTTCTGCGCTCACATCCTTTACAAATATATGCGGGCCTGTGATAGTTGGGGGGGGGGGGTACTTGAAAAATTTTGACCATATAGAGGGGGGGCATTTGAAAATTTTTTAGGGTACTCAGGGGGGGGATCTGAAAAAAAAAAAGATTTCAATCGAGATTCCTCCAGCCCCCCCCCCCACCCCCCTAATCGTTATTTGTTAACGCAGCCTTACTCCGTATGTGCGGCAGAACATAAGATTGTACCTTAGTTGGACCACCCTAGGTGGTTTCTTTTGAACCATAATTTACTTAAGGGGGGTCTTCATGACATCATATGATGAGTCTGGATTTGACCTTTCAGAAAACCTCAGTTTTCTCCTTTCCCTTGTAAGACTCTGTTTGCGAAAGTTTCCTTTGAAATTATGGTTTTTTACTATGAAACTGAGTAGCTGCAGTCCAAGTTTTGATTCAAGCAAAGTAGATAAAACTTTTGACAGACTCAATTTCGAACAGGACTCCTCACAGAGCTAGAGGCAAAGCCAAGCCTGACCTAAGTGTATTGTAGTATCAAACAGCAACAATTACCCTGTTCAGATTGACCACTTTGTGTCGGTGTAGTACCGGACCTGGGCTTGGGCCGACATAAAAAAACAATGTGGACATGCTGCGTTGGCCTTGGGCCGACACAGTTTGGTCCCGGTGAGAAGGGGGGGTTTCAGGGCCGACGCAGGGCCGACTCAAAATTTGGTCCGACGCAAATCGCCTGTGTGGACACGCTGCGTCGGCCCTGGTCCCAGTTGACCAGGCCTCCGCCATGGATCAAAGTTGAACTAGTCACCCTATTTGCACAAAACAAACGACGTTTGAAACTAAAATTTACACCTATAGAAAGTTTGCAATCCAGTCTACACATTTTAATATCATCCCATGTACGCAGAACTTCCCACCAACCTTTGTTCCGCAAACGAGACCATGTCATTCGATTCCACAGTGCACGTAATAGACTAGAGAGGCATGTCAAAAATGCCGTGCACTGGTTATTTCTCCACCGTGGTCTTATACATACCATATGCTCATCCAATAAATAGTGAAGATGTCTCCGATGATTAAAAGGGTGAGTGGTAGTCATATTTGCCCTTCTTGTGCGTAAAAACGCAGGAAAATCATGAACAGTAGAAACAGCGTGCCATTATTCAAATGCGCCATTTTGAACTTTGACAGGTCAGAGGTCACAAACAAAGGTAAAGTTACGTCGGCCCTAATTCTGGTACCGGTAAGTGCGGACGCGGACCAAATTTAATCCCAAAGGACAATTATTTTGTGTTGGCCCAAATTTCAGTTGGGTTGCCAATGTGAACTAAGTATATATTTGTTTTATTACCAGGGAATTTGTAACTTTGTAGAAAGGAGAGTAAATTGTTTCAATACATTGCAACTTTGTAAGAAAGAGGGTAAACTGTTTCAACATCTTACAACTTGTTATTGTATAGCTGTATAGCCTACACAGATTGTTTCATGGTGACCCACAAAGATTATTTCATAGGGACAGAACAAAAAAATTGCATCAAATGTCAAAATAACACAGGCTGGCTGAAACACTGTTGTACTACTGGTACAGTACAGCCCATACCATGGCATTTATGGGCTTGTACATCACAATTAATTACCATAACTTCTGCTCTATTCAGTATTCTCATTATGTTTTTATCTATTTTATTTTTGCAGAATACATCATGTCTATCTGTTTATCTATTATCTCCCTCATGCATTGCAGTATGTTAATCAGTTAAGATCATCTTAATTTCATAACTGCAGAAGATCATGCGAATTCATTACAAGCGACCTAACGGCCAATATAGCCCACTGTGTTCATGTATATAATAACTATTTTTGACACATGTTGATGAAGAAGGTGGAAATCTTTTTATAGCTGAGATTTCAGTGGCCAGACAAAAAATGGCAAACATAGCTGCAAAAATACACACATTAAGATCATCCCTAAGAACATGTCAACCAAAGCTATCAGATGAGTAGTTTTTTGAGACTCAAAGTTCAAACCAAAAATGGTAAAAATTGCCCAAAAAATACAAAATTGCAGATTTCATCATAATTTCAATATATCGTATTTAGTTCATCTGTACAAACCTGTATGCCAAATTTCAAAGCTATCAGACCAGTAATTTCTGAGAAACGCATTCTTTGACCAAAAATGGCAAAAATTGCCCCAAAATTACAAAATTGTAAATTTCATCATATTTTAATATATCACACTTTTTTCATACTTATCTGTAATACCAAATATAAAAGCTGTCAGACAAGCAGTTTTGATGAAACAAATTTTTTGACCAAAAATGACAAAAATTGTCTTAAAAATAAAAATTTTCATATTTCTGCACAACTTTGAGAAATCTGAAATAGATCATCCCTAGGGATCTATGTATTAAATATCAAAGCTATCTGACCTGTACTTTTGAAGAAATAGATTTTTAAAAATTTTTTTGACCAAATATGACAAAAATTGCCGAAAAAATACAAACATGCAAATTTCACAATGATGTGAAGAAATCTAACTGAAGTCACCCTAAGTAAACTGCATATCAAATTTCAAAGCAATCAGACATGGGGTTTCAGAGAAGAAGGATTTTTACCAAAAGCAGCAAAAACTGCCCCCAAAATCCAAATATGCAAATTTCACCACAATTTGAACAAACTCAAGTGAGGTCATCCCCAGATGAAATGTATATCAAATTTCAAAGCAATCGGACTTGCGGTTTCAGAGGAGAAGGCAATTGTTGATGGGCAGTGGAGGGACCTGTAGACAGACAGACAATGTACAACACAGAAAATCAGCCTATTTGATCGTTAAAGCTCCGCGTAACTGACAGCACAGCTAAAAATGTCATTGAAAATTTTGTCCTTTTAATACAGTTTCCATGGGTTAGTTCAAGGACTTTTGTTAAGCAATCACGCTGTTTGCTTCTGAGTTCACTTAGCTAAGATTAGCAGAGGCCATATGTGAGTGCTTGACTCACCTAATTGTATGTGACTTACCTCATATGAATAGTGAGGCTTACCTAATTGTGAGTACTAGACTAATTTAATGTGAGTACCCTAGTTAACTAATGTGGGTACATGGCTTACCTAATGTCAGTACTGGGGCTTACCTAATATGAGCACTACGACTTACCATGTGAGTACTATGGGACTTACCTAAGGTCTTCTTGATGTCTTCTTCGTCAAAGGTAAACACAGGGTTTGTGATTCCATTTGAGTTGGCACGGATATTTGAATCTACATTTGGAAGTGTTAGTCTGATGGTGGGTGTGGTAGCATCTTTATCATTCTGAACCAAACCAAGATTCTCCAGTTCAAGATGTTCTGGTTTCTTTGGCATTTTTCCAATCTAAAAAATCTGAAGCAAAATCAAAATGATTGACAATGTCATCATGTTGGTAGGTTCTAACTGAAAGGGCAATTCATGTATGGTGCAACTCATTAGAACCAAACACTGGAAATCAAAAATAGTATTCAGTTTCAAAGGCATTCAAGATATTTTCCTACTTCGGGTCCAAACAGGAAAAGTCAAAAACACATTGGATGCAGAAAGATTTTAAGTTTGATTTTCAGTTTTAAAGTTTTCTTGTTCCAGTACAATATGTTAAAATAATCATTTTAAAGTGAACATCTACCTTTCTAAACTTAACTTTTCTAATTTCTTGAAGTTCTCTCAGAGTTTGCACTCTAGAAGAGCTACTTAACATTCATAGCATGCTTGTCAACTATAACAGGAATGAAACACAGGATTGCACATTTTAAAAATACACAAGGCGTCAATGACACTGTAGCTCCCATCCTGGACTATTTAGTGTTTGTTCTCTGGTCAGATATTTGAACATGTGTGAAAGGGATAAAGTGCATGAAGTGAAAATACTTAAATGTAATGTACTGGAGATAGTGAAATATGTTTAATGTATTTATTCAGAATATAAAATGGAAAAAATACAGAATTAGATATATCGAATACTGTGATACAACCATTAACTCAACAAGTCATTTACAATGACATAGTCCCCACTTGTAATAGGAGTATTAGTCTTGATGGGGCAGGAAAATGTGGTCATTAAGAAGTATCACTGGAGTATATATGTTGAGATCTATGGGCACATAGGTCTATGTCGTTGTTCCCAATTTGAAACACATGAGGCATGTCTAAGTTATGGTTCTAAATCGGGAAAAAAGATCAGACCTCTAGCAGTATTGGCCAGCCAAGAAATACATATGCGCATTATAAATGAGGTACAAGATGTGACATCTTAAGGTCTAATATCCTATCAAAATTGGAGGGTATAGAACTTGTGGTTACTGAGATATGCATATATATGTATAATCAAGGTCAAAGGTCATCGAGGTCACATGACATTTTGAAAAAAAAAATTACATTGCTAATTAATCCCTATATGCCAAAAAATCAGATCTCTAGCTCTATTCGCTTGCCCAGAATTAGATGTGTACATAATTAATGAGGTAAAGCATGTGTTGTCATAAGGTCTCCCATCCTACTAAATACAAAGGACATAGCACTTGTGGTTACTTATTTATTGACATAAACATATATTTTAGGTAAAAGGTCATCGAGGTCACATGACATTTGGTCAACAAAATTTCTCTCCTACCAAAAATCAGACATCAAGCTCTATTGGCTTGCTCAGAATGAGATATGTGCATTATTATTGAGGTACAGTATGTGGTGTCATAAGGTGTCCAATCATACCAAATATGAAGGGTG
Organism: Ptychodera flava; assembly: GCF_041260155.1. Classification (NCBI taxonomy): domain Eukaryota; kingdom Metazoa; phylum Hemichordata; class Enteropneusta; family Ptychoderidae; genus Ptychodera; species Ptychodera flava. The sequence goes on from NC_091940.1 coordinate 40,424,185, forward strand.
TAGCACTTGTGGTTACTGAGTTATGGACAAATGTGTATATTTGAGGTCAAAGGTCACCGAGGTCACGTGACATTTTGTCAAAAAAATTGTATTGCTAAGTTATCCCTATATACCAAAAATCAGACCTCTCTATTGGCTCGCTCAAAATTACATATGCACATAATTAATGAGGTACAATATGTTGCGTCATAAGGTGTCCCATCATACCATACATGAAGGCTTTAGCACTTGTGGTTACTGAGTTATGGACAAATATGTATATTTGAGGTCAAAGGTCACTGAGGTCACGTGACATTTTGTCAAAAAAATTGTATTGCTAAGTTATCCCTATATACCAAAAATCAGACCTCTAGCTCTATTGGCTCGTTCAAAATTAGATATGCGCATAATTAATGAGGTACAATATGTGGCGTCATAAGGTGTCCCATCATACCATATATGAAGGGTGGTAGCACTTGTGGTTACTGAGTTATGGACAAATATGTATATTTGAGATCAAAGGTCATCAAGGTCACATGACATTTTGTCAAAATATCCGAGATATCTGCTTGAACGGATGGACTCACGGATGGACGCACATGACCCAATCTATAAGCCCACTGGACTTCATCCGTGGGGACTAAAAATTGTGTCACTGCATCCTTTTTGCAATATGAATACGATGAGAAACTAAATTTTTATTTTTCGTGGCCTTATACATGGGAGTCTATGGAGATCTGCCTTATACATGGGAGTCTATGGACGTGTAAACTAAAAATATGCAAATTTCACCACGATTAGCCCAAATTTGGGAAAGGTCACTCCTATGCACTTCCATACCAAGTTTCAAATCAATCAGACTTGTGGTTTCAGAGAAGAAGATTTTTTGACCAAAAATGGGAGAAAATTACAAAAAAATTCATGAAAAATAGCAAGTCCAAGATACTGACTCAAGATGTGCACAATCATTTCATGTCAGCCCAAATTACTTACATGCTAATTTTTCATGTAATCTGCTCAGTGGTTATTGAGTTTTTTCAATTTGACTGTTTTTTACATTTTTTCACTTAATTTGCATATTTTTGGCAATGACAACTTCATTTGAACAAAATCTCATCTACAGCCCATCATCCATGTACACACCAAATATCAAGATGAAATGTACAGCGGTTTTGGAGTTTTTGATGTTGACGGACAGACATACAGACATACAGACATACAGACATACAGACATACAGACATACAGACATACAGACATACAGACATACAGACATACATACATACAGACATTTCCCTAGCCTATAAGAATAGCTTCCATTGCCATATATACATATGGCTATGGGAGCTAAAAAGTACACAAGGCATCTAGTTCTAAATCAGCCTGCAGCAGGACACACACTTTTGACCATTCCTTGTAAATGTCCAGGGTCTCTCTATGGGTTTGTTAAAAGCCATAACAACAGTATGGTTTTAAATTGTATTATCACTTGTTTATAATGGCAAATGGAAATGGAAATAAAGTACAAAACACTTTTCTCTCAAAGTAAAATAACTATATTGTTAATGAAGGCATTTCATGCAGCAGGACAACATTGACTGAAAAATGTTTCTTTTACTGACATAAACAAGCACTCCATTTCTCCAAATAATTTATGCAAGCTCATTTAAAAATATTCTTGTGAACTCACAAAAAAGTTAAGAGGTATATTTCAATCAGATAACAAGAATGTCTAAATTTATGAGTAGCAGAAATTGCAATAGCTTCATGTCTAAAGCAAAGCACTGTAGAGCCATTTTCCTGGCAGGAATCATAATATGACGTACTGTATTCAGTAAAGAACTACGAACTTCCCCTTCCCAATATAAGGACAGTACAGAGAGAGAGAGAGAGAGAGAGAGAGAGAGAGAGAGAGAGAGAGAGACAGCAGCTACAGAGCTGAAAACACAGGCAGTCTCACTTGGTGTTGCTGTTTTTGAAAGGTATTACTATTAGTTATCAGCAAAGTAGTATACATATTTTTTACATGTAAGTATATACATTTTCAGCGTCAGGTTTTTTATATGAAGGCCTTATTTATATTCGTGTTATGACGAAGTTATGTAACTGACAGTGTGTGGTTCTGAATGTAAATTAAATGCCCCTATACCGTATAATTCAATTGGCACAGACGATTGTGTTACGTGTTATGTGATCCAGGTTTACACTTATAAATCTTAAAATTTAAGCATTTATTTGACACATGCGTGTAAGCTGATGAACATTCATTTTACAGCGACAAAGGGTATTTCTTGGCAATGAAAAACATTATCGGGAACATGGCAACGCTTGACTTTCCACATTCCGAAATTGTAAATCTATACAGTATACTGTACACGACGAACGAAATTACTAGTAATAGTATCACATCGAGGAGAATGGTGGTGCGCATTATGATAATAAATTATCTGGAATATAAAGTCTCGACTGAAAATTGCCGAGTTTCTTTCTCTATCATTTATTGTGAAGATGAAGCTACCTCCGATCGACTGGGAGAAATAATTATTTTACCCTTTTCGTATTATTCTATGACAATTTCGCATCTAGTTTTCTTACCTGCCTTTGTTCAAATTGTTGTTTCATCGGCGGATTATGCACTCATCAATTAAGTCTACAACGTAAACTGTTGAGGAATGTAAATATTGATGAAAACGTCAGTAAAAATCACATCACACAAGATCGCTATCCCGCATCGCCATATTGAGATGATTTTATATTATTGTGGCACTTTGATAATGAGCCTCGCTTTGGATTCTTACCTTTCTGAGGATATGATTTCGATGATAAACATTTTGACTGCGCATTTTCAGAAATCTTGACGCCCAACTAAGCTTCAACGAAAGGAAATGCTCGTAATATGAAAGCAACATCGCATGCCTGTAAACGTACGTACCCGGCCCAGCTGCGCATCACATGCGGGCTGCCTGCCGTCGCATGCATGAATGATGTACGAGATGGTGCTGTAATTTCATATCAAATATATTCACCACCTCTTATACACACGGCCGTACCCGGTGATCGGGTAATGGAATATCCCAACCTATAGGACTGTGTTCTCGCCTAGTCTCGTGAGATCACAAGCGACCACCATTTGTTTTGGTTAACGACGGTGACGTCACTGTTGCTGCCACACAGGGTTACTGTACACCTGCTGCATGTTGTATCGTTGCCTATTTCCGTCGACAGTTTTCCAGTATTTACCGTTTCCGTCCGCAAAGTTATGGCTCTGGTTAGTTGGGGAGACCGCCAGGTCGCTAAGACTTGGAGTGGTCGCGACAGACAGAGTACAAGACATCGAGGTAGGTGTGTCCACGGTTCCGTTCACAGGACGAGATTCAGGGATATGAGGCGAGGGACTGTGCAGTGCGCTTGGTGGGTACATGGGTGCCATTGACCAGTTGTTGAATGTATAAAGTACGGCGCATGTTGACATCATAGAGTATATTTTTGCAGGGTAAAGTTGCGGTACAAACATCGAAACCTAACATCAGAAATTGTTGCTTTCCATCCGACAAGTTTCACTGTTCCCACTTTAAATGTAGATTCGTTCTCTCCAGTTACAGAACAAATTGAAAAATTGGAACTAGTGCACCCATATAAATTCATTACATTTTGCAGCAGCCCCTCCACTCTAAGTGTAACATGGACGTGCCACAGTATATCCATGGTTTTAAACAAAATGCACTGCAATGCCAGAGAATATCGGACAATTTAGTTTCATAATTGCTAGTAATGGCAAGTATATGTGACATAGCTAGTAGCTATAAAGTTACACCGAGTCTTTAAAATTTCACAGATCAATTATTATCTTGTGTATTGGTAGTTGTGATGTTTAATATCACCATGATATTTATATTCAATATGGCAATTTCATTTCCAGTGCCACAAGATACAGAAACTGCTCTTATAGACTATGAAAGACTCAAAGAAATAAACAGTTTAGAAGGATTGCGAGATAAGTAAGTATAATTATCACCAGATATATTTAAGCAATAAAGCACACCCAGCGACGGTCTACAACGAGATTTGACCAGTTCATGACATATATGCACAAGCGATAGCGAGTGCATATATGAAGTGAACTGGTCAAAATCGAGTGGTATACCGTCACTGGGTGTGATTTATTGGCAGATCGTCCATGTAGCCGACACGAACACGAAGTGTCTAATACCGGCTACCGAAAACTATGAAAAATAGTAAAGAATGAGCTACAAAATCACTATCAGTTTTAAGTTGCAGGTAGGATAAGTCTGTGCCTTTGTATAAAATACTGTAAAAATAGTAGAAAGTGAGAAACCAGCTGAAAGTTAGTCGAGGAGACCTTAACCGCATATCATTTGCATCTCATTGTCGGCTACATGGACTGTGTGCCGATTTATTGCTATTATATCATGTTACGTGCAGAGAAAACGAACAAAAGGGTGAACTCAGCAGTTAACGTTTAAACAAAATTTATTACGAAATAAAACTAATTGCTAAGTCAGGGATAGAGTACAAGCTTTAAAAGTGTACAGACTACTTATCTCAGCTGGGACGGCAAAGCTCCAGTCTCAGAGTTGTAACAGTCAGTTGGATGAATGAACAGTCCTTGCAGGCTTGAAGCTGCACAAGTCCACAGTATAAATCCAGCGTTGACAGTGAAGGTCTTGAAAAGTCTTGAGAATGACTACTGCTGGAGTTTAGTAACACACAAGAGACACGATCCCAAAAGTCTGACTGGAAGCTGAGCACGTCCCTTTTATAAAGGCATATAAGAACAATCTAGAACTTTTATTGACATGCTAATTACTGTTCTAAAATTATCTCCCTTACACAACTAATCAACTTTCCAGAACATTCCAAACATGACTAATTGAATTCAAGGTTGTTAGGTCATCAAGGGCAGTGACCTTGAGAATGTTCTAGACTAATTGAACTCAGGTCATGATGAGTGTGGGGTAAATGACCTACATAACACACCCCTCTTCAAAAAAAGAAAATTTTTCAAAGAAAAATCTTTCTTTTACAAATGTAATCTTGAAAAAGATTTAAGTACTCAAAATTTTTTACTCTAAAGTAAAACTTCTTGAAAGTGAACAACAATAAACTCTAAATACGAGAGAGACAGTCTGCAATTAAATTGTCTCTGCCTTTGATATGTCGAATGTCAAGATTAAACTCCTGTAACATTAAACTCCATCTTAGCAATCTCTGATTTTTGCCTTTAAATTTCTGCAGAAAAACAAGAGGGTTGTGATCAATATAAACCACTATTGGCTGATTTGAAGAAGTAACATAAACTTCAAAATGCTGTAGTAAGGCTAATATCAAAGATAAACACTCTTTTTCAATTGTAGAGTAGTTTCTCTGGGATTTGTTAAATTTGCTAAATTTGTTAAAAATAGCAAACAGGATGATCTGTCCCATGACTATCCTCTTGCAATTGGATATTGGAAAACTCGAAATGGCACTGAATTTGGCATAAAGTATGGATTGCAAGTCCGGTTATTGTATTGAGTTCGATAAAGTCATTGTTCGGCAAATACATGGCTTCCTCTTGGAGATATTCCGCTTTCGCAGGATTCAGTCTGTCTGGATGTTGTTCCACTGGATTACTGTCGCAGACATCTTCGTTGTGATAGATGATGTTTGTCCTTGTTGGAACATCTTGAAACAAATGTTCATGGATTGGTTCTTTCAGCTGTTGTTGTTGTTCGGCTGGAGGTGTGCCAACTTTGTAGACTCCAGCTTCTCCAGGATTTCTGAGTTCTGAAGCTTGACCGAGCCCAGCTTTGAGTTTAGAGTATTTTCACTCAAGTCAGTTTCAGTATCACTATCTTCATAATGGTTTGAACTGACTGCACTGACAGGCTGAGTTATAGTAGGATTATCCCTATCCAAATATGGCTTAAGCATATTTATGTGACATAGCTGTTTTTGTTTTCGCCTGTCAGGTGTTATTATGATGTAATTTAAATCACTCAATTTCTTATCAATTAGGTATGGCCCAAAGTAACGAGCATGGAGTGGTTTGCCAGGAATTGGAAGTAGAACAAGAACTTTTTGACCTGGTTCAAACTTCCGTTTTGAGGTGTTTTTATCATATTTGGTTTTCATTGACTGCTGAGATGACTCAAGATTTTCTCTGGCTAATTCACATGCTTTAGAGAGTTTCATACGAAAATCTGACACATATTGCAAAATATTCAGACAATCATCATCGTCTGATAGGAATTTCTCTTTAACGAGCTTAAGTGGGCCACGGACTGTATGTCCAAATACAAGCTCAAATGGGCTAAAACCAAGAGATTCTTGAATTGACTCTCTAACAGCAAAGAGCAAAAAATGAATTCCTTCATCCCACTGCTTCTCTGTGTCAAAACAGTAGGTCCTAATCATGTTTTTCAAAGTTTGATGAAATCGCTCAAGAGCACCCTGACTTTCTGGATGATAGGCGGATGACCTATACTGTTTAATGCCTAGCTGATCCATTACTTGTTGAAAAATACCAGACATAAAGTTGGAGCCTTGATCGGACTGGACACATTTAGGGAGGCCAAATAAAGTGAAAAATTGACTAAAGCTCTCACTATAGTCTTGTCTTTATATTTCTCAGTGGTATGGCTTCTGGGAACCGAGTTGATGTACACATTATTGTCAGCATGTACTCATTTCCTGATCTTGTTTTTGGTAAGGGGCCCAACACAGTCTATTAGAATCCTACTAAATGGTTCTTGAAATGCAGGAATTGGCTGTAAAGGGGCCTTTGGAATGGTCTGATTTGGCTTTCCTACCATTTGACATGTGTGACAAGTTTTACAGAAATGTGTTACATCCTGCCTGAGATTAGGCCAATAAAAGTGACTGAGAATTTTGTGATAAGTTTTCCTTACTCCCAAATGACCAGCCCAGGGCGTTTCATGGGCCAGGCGCAATATTTCAGCACGATAGGGCTTTGGAACCACAATTTGATGTTTATAGCCCAGTCGTCATCAACCAAAGACATCTGGAGGTCTCCATTTACGCATGAGAATACCAGACTTTGTATAATAGGAAACAGAGCTATCTGAAGTTTTATCTTCATCATCTACCCTGTCAAACAAAGACAAAATATCTGGGTCTTTGTGTTGTTCTGCAATGAGATTTGATCTAGAAAATGTCTGACTTTGGTCAGCAGAAGTTTTACTGGAAGTTTCAAATCCACGAGGGATAACGGAATGATCCGTGTCAAACACCTGACTGAGAAAGGTGTCATTTAAGTCAACATCTGTGACATTATTTTTGAGAGTATTTTGATTCTCGGAAGTTTTCTTTGACATGGCTCGAGTAATGGCACATGAAGGAAATAAATCGGGTATCTCTTGTTCAATTGGCTCTGGATTTTGATCTAAACTAGGATTATCAGTCACAAGTGGATTAGTAATGACCTTGTCCCCAGCAAGGTCGTTTCCAAGAAGAAGGTGAATCCCTTCAAAAGGCAAAAAAGGCCTAATACCTAAAGCCACAGGTCCAGAAACAAAGTCCGAAGACAAATAGACATTATGGAGAGGAACAGGAATAAAGTCATTGCAATCTACCCCCTTAATAAGAACTTTAGAACCTGAAAATGACTTTTCAGAAAACGGCAGGTATCTGCCAACAAAAGAGACTGGGAAGCCCCGGTATCTCTTAAATTTTGACAGGGGTAGCGGAAGAGAAATCACTAGAAAGTGATATAAAACCATCATGAATAAATGGTTCGAAAATACCCATAATGCTATCTTGAGAAGAATTGACCTTGACCTCATTAATTGGGGATGAGAGGGGTTTAACCTCAGAAAATGTGTTGCACACATTATTAGACTCTAATTGAGTTGATGAAGAAATAAAGCCGGTGGGCTTAGATCCACTTTGACCACTTTGACCTTCACGTTTTCTTTTCAATTTGAAACACTCTGACATTAAATGGCCGTCTTTCTTGCAATAATTACAAGAAAGTGTACCAAACTGTTTGTCAGAAGGAGATTGAGACTTGGGATCTGATGATGTGGGAGTGTTACTTGAATTTTGTGAACTGTTGTCATTTGATTTCCTACTGTCCTTTGAAAAATTCTTGGATGAAAAGGACGAGTTAAATTTACCTGCATTGTTTCTGTATGAAAAGGACTGGAATGGTTTGCTGAGAAATGAAGATTTGTGGGTCAATGAATAATCATCGGCCAAACGTGCAGCAACCTCTAATGTATCTGCCTTTTGTTCATTGATAAATGTCTTGATGTCACTCCGAATGCACCTTTTAAATTCCTCAATCAAAACAAGTTGTCGTAATTTTTCATAATTCTGACTGACCTTTTCGGAAGAAAACCAACGATCAAACTGTTGTTTCTTTGTTCGAGCAAATTCAACGTAAGTTTGATCCTTCACCTTCTCACAATCCCTAAATTTCTGACGGTAAGCTTCAGGCACCAACTCATAGCCCTTGAGAATTAATTCCTTCACAGAATCATAATTTGAAGCCGCTCTACTGACAACTGAATGTAAATTTCTCTGGCTTTACCCACCAAAGCACTCTGCAAAAGCATAGACCAGGACTCCTTAGGCCAATTCAGACTCTGAGCAATTTTCTCAAAATGGAGAAAATATTTATCAACATCCTTTCTTGGAAAGGGGGAACTAACCTGAAATGCTTAGTGATGTCAAAATTGTCTGAAGGGAAGAATTTTCCTGACTTTCTAAGCTCTAAACGTCTCATTTCTAACTGCAGTCGGTGTTCTGCTAATTCTCTTTCCTTTTCTTTTTCCTCTCTTTCTTTCTCCCTTTGTCTTTCTTCCATTTGCAATTCTTTTTCTTTCATTTCCAATTCCCTCTCTTTCTGTCTTCTTCCATTTCTAATCTTTCCTGCCTTTCTTTTTCTTTCTGTCTTTCCTCCATTTGCAATTCTTTTTCTTTCATTTGTAATTGCATTTGTATTTTTTCTTTTCTAATGCCAATTTTTTAAGCTCCAAATCTGCCTGAATTTCTAATTCTAATTTTTTGAGTTCGAAGGAAGACTCAGGCTCATAATCTTTTAAGGCAGACTCTTCAAAATGGCCAGAATTAACTAAATGTTTTGCAATCTTGAATTGAATTTCTCGCTTGCGCATAGATCTTTTGACATCTACTTTAAGGAAATTGGCCAGTGCAATGAGGTTGTCCTTTTGAGGGAATCAAATGCGTCCTGATCAAGGTCATCCATAAATTCGTCTGGCTTGAATTCCGCCATGATTGAATTTCGCTGAGTTCACAGTATATAGTAGTTTTGAAAAGGCAGGCAAAATGTTGTCAAACGGCTCAAAATATTCGTATCCCGGACAAGCCCCCAATTTGTTACGTGCAGAGAAAACGAACAAAAGGGTGAACTCAGCAGTTAACGTTTAAACAAAATTTATTACGAAAATAAAACTAATTGCTAAGTCAGGGATAGAGTACAAGCTTTAAAAGTGTACAGACTACTTATCTCAGCTGGGACGGCAAAGCTCCAGTCTCAGAGTTGTAACAGTCAGTTGGATGAATGAACAGTCCTTGCAGGCTTGAAGCTGCACAAAGTCCACAGTATAAATCCAGCGTTGACAGTGAAGGTCTTGAAAAGTCTTGAGAATGACTACTGCTGGAGTTTAGTAACACACAAGAGACACGATCCCAAAGTCTGACTGGAAGCTGAGCACGTCCCTTTTATAAAGGCATATAAGAACAATCTAGAACTTTTATTGACATGCTAATTACTGTTCTAAAATTATCTCCCTTACACAACTAATCAACTTTCCAGAACATTCCAAACATGACTAATTGAATTCAAGGTTGTTAGGTCATCAAGGGCAGTGACCTTGAGAATGTTCTAGACTAATTGAACTCAGGTCATGATGAGTGTGGGGTAAATGACCTACATAATAATTATAACAGTATATTGAAATTTTGGCGCAGAATGTCAAAAACGGATTTTTGCCCAAGCTGAGAGCTTGCGTGTGCCAATGTGGTATATCGCCAATATACCACGGGTCTTTTTGTGTCTCGTCCTATCAGATCGCTGTATTTGAGCCATCAATATATTGGTATGATATAATAACATATATCACAGTGCATTTATCAACAATGCATACATATAGTAAGTGTGGGATGGAGAATATGTCAATAAATTCAATCTCTCTCTCAATGTTCTGCAATAAAATTCTAAATGAAGCAATCGTAACACTTTGTCTTGTGATTGATCGACACAGAAGGATTTATAATAAATACTGTAATGTATCGCAAATTTGATCACACAATGATATCATCAGTGAACAAGAAATGGTGAAATGGCAGTACTCCCTATATTTTCATACAGTGGGGTGCCGCCAAAGTTGCAAATATATACCATGAATATTCGAAAACTGTAACAAATTGTTAGGTACTTTCTTGACAAATTGGGATGGGAGAATGTTTGTTGTTATTCTACTGCACATGAAGGTTTTTCAGAAGTATGGGGATGTCTCCTTTGCTGATCCATATGTAGGGTTTTTTAGATGAAGACTGAGAGTGACCTGTGTTTAAGGATTTTTTGTGTGAAAAGGTGACCCATTCAGGCAGGACATATCCACAAACCTTTCTATGGGAGTAACAAGGGCTAGATACTAAATTGTAATTGACTTGAAACTCAATGTACACTAGAATCACTGTCAGGGTGACATGCTAAGCAGTATTTCCCATACGGTAGATAGAGATGATGGATGTAATCCGATGTGCGATTTCAGTATGTAAAGAAGAACAGGCACAGGACAGAAATTATGATTGTTGATTTATCTTTCAGATTCAATCCTCAAACAAGTGAAGAAGCACATCAACATTTCATGGAAAATTATCATAAAATGTTCATCAAACCCAAAGCGTTGCCTCATGTGCCAAAAAGTAAACATGAACTTGAGTCATACCGAAGCACATCAGCTGTTTCCACAGGTAAGAAATATTATCAATGTCAACAAAGCCAGAGTTCTGTGAAGTAAGAATCAATGATTTCCATTCAGAGGTTGTTACCGGAGTTTTCTTATTCAAAAATTGGGTAAATTGTCAGGGGAACACCTTGAGCTTAAGCTACACAACAGTCATTTTATGACAGCTCATTGGTAAATGAGGCTAATTGAGATGTCAATGGTAAAGATCAAGCAAAATAATCGCCCATGGGCCAGGCCTATATGTGGATGGGCCTATTATCAGAAAACTCTGGTAGATGCTATCCAATTTAGTACCTGACATTCCAAGAACAGACTAAGACAAGTTAACCAAGTACAACGCTCTCTCAGTCTCATCCATATTAACTACCGTAATATATCTAGATTTTCAGTATTACCATTTGCAGAAATCTGATGACTAATGGTCAGAAACATGAACTGTCATGATATGGTGGTTGTATAACCTGTCATATGTAGATCATAAACAATATGAAGGACATTGTCATTGACTTCTTACCAGAGAGAGATGTATCTGCAAGCTCTGATATTGGATTATCTGTTGATAGGTCATGTGAGTTTAGGTGTGTGTTCTAAGAAACACTTCTCAGCCGAGGAACTGACGGATCGTATCAGTCATGAAATCAAAGATCACATGGCAACATTACACAGAGAAAGGGATGAAGTTGATCCGGTTGTCATCCAGGCAAACAGAATCAAGGATCTCAGAAGGATATTGAGGAAAAAGTAGGTATTATCAGAAAAAGATTACTCACTACTACTAGTTAGTTATCAGTTGCGTACACTTACACTGCCACATTAAATGATCCAAATTTTGTCCAGCCCTGATACGATATTAGCCAATGCTGAAATATTGTGCAACATTTCTGACATATTTTTATAATTGGTTCCTCACAGTAAGTTATGACGCTTTTTATAATCTGTTGGTATGCGTGCACAATCAAGGCACCTTGCATGTCATTGGTAGCATACAGCGGAAATATATATGCAGCAATTTTGAAAGACAGAATAAACTTTTCGCATTATGGCTATTACTATGGATCACTTGTTCAAGAACCAGTCATTCTCATTTCATGCATAATGTATTTATTTAATTTTTCCACAGACCATTTGAAAGAACTGCAGCAGAAAATGAGTTAGTTTTCAACCATCTGAAATCATTTCCTGAACTAGCAGATCAACTCACTGATAAGGAATTAAAAGAATTATCAACAGTAGCTCAGATAGATATATGGAAGGATGAAGATTACACTGGTATGATTGCATTTCAAATTTTCAAGCAGATTTTACAACAAAGAAACAAAGCGAACTGGATCTTCCACTGACTAAGATACTGAATACATGAACTGCTCTGTATCAGAACACACTCAGATGAGATGATGAGATTTGGCATATAAAAATTGTGTACGTTAAGGTAGTACGCTACCATTCTATGTAGGAGAGCGCCCTCTTTTGTCCAGAAGACGTACATGTTCCTTTTAGACTACCTAACCTGGTGAGCGTGAATAACAGGACAAAATGGCAAAAAATCATGCTAGTGACCTTGTAATATTTCTTTCAGAAGTTTTATGAATCGAAAGAACCGGAATTATGTTTCCGCACTGAAAAATCGACAGTTATTTTTATTTGAAAGATCAGTAGAGAATAATTAACATTTGTAGCTCTGACATAATATCAGTAAGCTAGAGGGTCAAATCTCAGGTCTAACAAAATTCACCTTTTTTCGTCACTTTTTGCTGTTTAGTAAGAAAATTTGCGCGGTGACCCCTACTTTTTTTGCTTCTAAATCAAAGAACACTGTCTGTTTGATAGATATTGCTGTACTTTTTAACATTTTGAAATTATTTTGTGCATTTATATGAAGTTTATATTTTTAAAAAAGACTAATTTTACAGTTAAATGATAAATTTAGGGTCTAATATTTAATTTTTAAGACAAGACATCTCAAATTTTAGTTGATTGTCCTAATTCAGCTGTCCTGGCGATGCAAAAATGTGGTATGCACACTGGGATCTGTTAATCATTTGCGATAAAATAAAGATTCTGCTGGTAAGTGCAAATTTTGCAAAATGGGAGATTTAGTGGTTTTTCAAAAATTTTGCATGGGTACCCCATATTTTTTTCATATCTTTGCAATGTACACATAAAGATTATTTCAGAAAAGTCAACTTCAAGAATGTCCCAACATTTTTTGGAATGGTAGCGTACCTCCTTAAGGGATATAGCACTAAGTATTTACATGATCATTTTGGGTCTGTGACTGACAAAACAGAGTTGTATTTTTCCATGAATTGCTAGCTGTGTGTGATATACAATGTAACTTTGTACGATGTCCAAAGGAATTCAATCCAAAATCAGTCATGGCTGTGTTTGATATTAACCATTTGTAAATTGTCATCTAGTGGACATTACCCTACTGGCGATTGAAATTCAAAAGATGCATCATATTTAAAGCAATTCTTTTTCAGCCATTGTACAGTGAGTTAGTGCTTCATTATATTAATCCAAATTCAGTGACATTGAACTCCCATAAAGCAGCACCTGACCAGATTCTTATTCAGTGTATAGTTGTACATCTCAATACTAATTAGGCATGATATGTCGACAAATTTTTCATTCAGTTACTAATTTACCCATTTCTTCTTTGTCATTTGTTTTCAGTATTTGGAAATCAGGGTTTCCATCTGATATTACGCGGCACTGTTGTGCCTCAAAGTAGACCATGGCTAAGGAGTAAAGATGACAGGGGTATATTCAGATCACCAACACCAATACTCACGTCTACATCATCAACACAAGATATGAAAGTACCTGAGGTGAGAAGTGTTACTGTCTCTTGTAAGTATAAGATGCTGACAGTTCAGCCTTTCTGCAGATCAATGAAGATGCTGGCAAATGTATCAGCTTCTTGTTTTCCCTGGAAGTCACCATTACATTCTAACCTTTCCAACAGCTGGATCAATGGACCAATAGCTGGATCAATGGACTTTGATTTCAGCTGTCTTGATGGCTCAACACATAGCAAGATGAGAGTTATAAGGTGAAAAAACAGCATTTGATTTTCACAGTCCAACATCTACCCTTCTTTACTGTAGCGATAGAACAAACATTTAATGTAGTTTAAGTACAATTTTTACATACATTGTTATTGGACCATATAAAGTGTACAGGAACATTTCAGTTTAAAGATGTAAAATGGAGTAGACCCTCGAAGTCAGTGACATTAATTTGTGAAAGCAACCTCAAACAAACAAGGTTGTGCAATTAGTATGGGTGAAAGAAAGTTCAACTGTGAAATGAGTGAATAAAACTGAAAAGAAACTGATTTTAACAGAGATTTTGAAGAGGATTGTAAAGGCAATTGATACATGTAAGTGATGGAGTGCACCATGTATAACTGAATCAATGTTTTTCATTTCAGTTGCTGGTTGGTGATTGTTTTGGGACATTACAAAGAGTTGATGGCAGAGAACCCAATAGCAAGTAAGTCATAAAGCTAGCTTTGATTGCAATCATGACAACTGGCGCTTATAACAATCACAAAAATAAAACCTACATGGGCACCTCAAGAACATACCAGTAAACTATCACACAATAGATTCAATAATATTGTGGAAGTTTTCTGACTTTGGAAGTTCTGACTTTGAATCCCTGAAAGTTGTTGTCACTGTAGACATCAGTCCAAAAATTGCCAAGTGTGATTAATTTCTACCTGGGTTTGTTTCAGGATTTTGACAGTTCTTACAAAACAAGTACCTTGTGAATTTCTCAGGATATCATGCAGTGATTACAAGAGAATAACAGAGGTAAGTTAGAGAAATTAGCTCTGCAGCAATACATATCTTATGCATACATGTAGTAAGTTGGTTCTGTATTCCAAAGCAAGGCTCACCTTTTGATAGCAGGAAACATAATTTCAAAAATTTTCTCAATTCTGGTTCAGCTTTTGACTCCTAATAAAATATAGCCATATTTTGTGATTACCACCTTGTCAACCCAGTAACTTACAGAAATATATGTAACTGCATAACAGAATAGTAAATCTCATCAGAATTTAAGATATTTTCTGCATACTATAGCTGTTGTATCACCATTTTCTCACGTCTGATCATGAAATGAACAAAAGAGCATTGATTTTATTTCCTTGTCTTTCAGCAAATTCGTATCCGTGAAACATCAGAGAAAGTTGAATTAATACAGTCCTGTCCAGCTTACAACCTGTGGCCAAGACAGTCTCTTCAAAAACTAGCAGTGCTCATAGATTGGATAACATTTCCTGCCAATACAGGTATGGTATGCCATGAAGATCAGATGGAAGTATCACAATAAATAGTAATCTGTTCATCCCAATTTGCTGTAAATAGGTCCACACTCATCGTTGATAATGATAGCTTTTGGACATACCATGGTAGTGAAACAGTAAATGTTTATAAATAAACAACAAGTAATGACATAGTTGTGTCAATATAAATTCATGCATTACATGGTACTTTAATGTAATGACTACCTGTGCAAGGAGTCCAAAGTATACAAACACTTTGAAATGTTCAGTTCATGATAGATTGAAAAAGTATGTTTGTACATGCAGAATAGTAAACACATAAGGGTCATAATTATTGTAAGATTGAAACTACATTAAACATATTTTCAAAAATTATTTTACAGTGTTGATGATAGTCAGTACTTCTCAAGTAAAATATGTAGCTTTATACTATCCCATCTTTAACTTGAATGGGTGAAAATTTTTCTGTACATCATGGTCACACAACATTGTGACTGTTGGCATACTTTGCAATGGTACAATCTTGTTATTCCTAGATGTCTTTTCTGACCCGAGTGTTCTGTTTGCTTGCAGTACTTGTAAGTGAGGGTTACAAAGCACCATTCATTGGTTTCATCAAATCGGGAGAATGTCATGTTCTCAGACAAGTTGAAGTGATGGAAAAATTACCAAACGGTCAACAGGTATGTATTGATTTCATTAAAATATTGAAAATGTCATATCTTTCTACAAGTGATGGAAAAAATTACCAAATGGTCAACACTGAACAGTACATGTTGCAAGCACATCACTGTCAACAGCAGTATTCTAAAGGTGAAGTGTAGGTAAACTAACATCTGAGATTTCTAGTCTCTTCAAGTGACAACGAAAAGTAGGAATCTTCCTAATATACCGTATACTATACACCACTACATGAAATACGAGAAACATTAGTTTCAAAAAGAATTCCTCCAGTTCATTTACAAATCTCAGAGCTGAAGAATGCAAACTGCTTGCTGTAATGCAATTGAAGAAAGCAAGATGGAGATACCATTGTCTGTGTAGTTCAGGCTTGACATTCATGTTTTTATCTTGGCTAGATAACATTGTGGGATAAATCACTGAGATATCTTGATTCCTTCCTTTTTGCAGGTGAAAAGAAAGAAGCAAGTGGTGATGGGTAAATTGAGGAATTCAGAATCCTTTGGTGAAATCAGTGTTCTAGCTCATGAACCAATCACCTGCTCCATTGTCACCGCCAACAATATTGAAATTGGTGCTATTACACCTGCAAGACTCCAGGGTAAGAAGAAGATACAATATTTCACTGATATCATAATGATCACAAACAGTCCACTTTCTACTGCTGATATATGTATATGGTATTCATGAAACCTTTTATCTTTGTCACTTTATACCCAATGTATTGTCAATCCACTGGCCCTGTGTGTCAATTGACAGATTTGCCTAACACATATGATATTTGAAAATTAAGCAAGGGACCTTGACAGTTTTAAAACATTTTAAAGGGTCAGTACCTGTAACTTCTGATCTTTTTCACCATTTTTAATTTTAATGTCAACTGCAGTTTACCATTCTACTTCCAAAAACAAGGTTAAACACCTACTATTCATTTCGTCAACACAGTGTCTGTTCAGTTCAAATTAAATGTTATTGTTTAGATTTGACACAAGATCAGTTCCGGGTTCATTACCCACAACGATAGTTTGGGTGAAAAATAGTGCAGAAGACGAATTTTTATACCTGCATGGATGCTTGTTTGGCTTGAACCTTAATTTGAAGTATTTTTGTGAATGATGGCTGTACATGTAGCATTCTGTGGTAATATGAGGAGTTGTAGAGCCCATGGAAATCATAAGCAATGAGATTGAATTTTGGCAAAAACACCACTGAGGGCTCTATTTCCATCTCGAACTCAAAATTTCCATGGACTTGACCACATGAAAAATTCACCAGTAGTCATTAACCTAACACCTTTCAAGAGGATTTGTGCCGCTGAATGTTTCAAAATAGAAAAATTGAGCTCAATGCGACTGTGGTGGCCTATGGGAAATTGGTGATCTTGCGTCATTTTAATTGTGTAGTTCGGACCAGAATTCACTCATTAACAATATCAATGCAGTCTACACATGTACAGGTTGAGTTAACAAGCTTAAAGCTATTGTATTTCAACAGATTTTTTGAGTAGATCATGAAACTGCAATTGACATTAAAAACAAAAATTTTGAAAAAAATCATAAGAAGTTAACAGCTACTGGCTGTTTAATAATAAGGTCTTGCATTTGAGCCAGATAAATTTCACCAATAACATTGTAAATATTTCTTCTTCACACTAGAACTGGATGACACCACAAGATCCCTTTTACAACAGTCCAACACCCGTACCTTTGGCAACCTGACAAATCAGGCTATCCATGATGAATATGTAGATCAGGAATTAAAGAGACAGTGGAATCAGTTCAAACATGGTGTTGTCATTGATGTCATCAATTCTAAAGGAATTCGACCTGGTTATGGAAAATGGTCAAAATAATACTGGAATGACACTGGATAAACCACTGATGCACGCAACATAAACGGTTTGTTACTTCACAGAGTTACCCTTCATCCATTGTGTGCATTATTGTACCCCTGTGTGTTAGCGGGTCTCCACAAGCCATTACAGCGGATATGAAAGCAGTCCATATGCAGATACGTGCAAGGCTAGTGTTGGATTTCTGGAACTTTCATGGCTTTAGCCATGTACCAGTACATGAAATGTGTAATATTGTCTGGTGCCAGAGATAATTTATCTTGAGTAAGTGATGTGTCTATTTAGCCTTCAGGGCACAAGATACTAAAAGAAACTTTCATCTGTATGCATGGTAAAATTGCAATATGTGTGATCTGATTTACTCATTTATGTCCCATACTAGATAACAAACAAAGCAATTTGCAATGACCCTATTCATAATCACAAATACCAATGTGAAGTAACCAATGTTTTACAGACCTCTCGTCCCAAGCACCAACAGAACTGGTCCCCTCTATTTCAAATTCAGTGCAAGCATCAAAACTATCTCTGTACAACTGTACAATGCAGTTCCCTGCCTACAGAATAAAAACACATACCACTGTAAAGTACTGCAGGCTCTCACAATCTGTTTTATTTGTTTTGGTTAACAACAGATCTGTTTATTATTTATCTGTTTATCAACAGATATATTGCTTTCTCAATAGTCACAAGTTCTTGCCCTGTTATACAACTACAAACTGACTCAGAGTTGAGACAGAAAAACACAGACATAACCCATCTCAAGTATTTCTGAGTATGTGATGCAAGAACAATGAAAAATCATTACAGTGCTAGGAAAATGTCCGTACATGTACAAGTCAATAATTATGTTGCCAAATGTGATATTTTATCAAAAATGAAACTACTATTCGGTGAACTAGTCACTGACATGCTTCACAGAACAGACATGACTATTTTGTGTATTGTAAATATCTTGATACTTGTATATGAAATACTTTTGAATAAAAAGTTTCATTAATTGGATACAAAATGGCAGTGTTTTAGTCATTTGCCTTCATAAAGTATACACACTGCAAATTATAGCGGTGTCTACTATGCAGTGGTTGAAACTGGCAAATTCTATGAAATACCTGTTGCTGGCATAAACCATTACTTTCTTTCTACAAAATGATGTGATACATGATCTGTTCACATGTCATTTACTCAGATGATCAGTCTGAGACAGTGAATTGACATACACTATCACTGTCAGGTCATTGGTATCACTGTAGATTATCTTGGTGAAACAAGTTGGTGAAAATCATGTTTGTATGATTTGTGGTCTGCTCTTTCATCTGTCATTGACACTGTCCTTGACCTTAAAAGGTGTGAAATGAGTTCATGTGGCTATAATGTGACATGGACGTCTATTTTACCTTTGATCTTACTGAAATGTTTTGATGATTATTGATCTAAACAAGCAGTAAATGCATCTACAACTATCCTACAGTGCTATTGAGTCAATGGTATCAGAAGAGGACAGGTGATGTGCACATTTGACCATAACTCTATTCATGTTTTGCCATAAGGTCATCTATGAAAGGACATTCCACAATGCTATCAGTGATCCGACACTAAAGAAAATTGACATTACTTGAGCCTCCAGTCTTCATCTTGGTCTGTCGTTGGATCTAATTCAGTCAGTGCCCACTTCTTATTTTCAATTTCCTCCTGTAGTTGGCCATACTGCTTGACAACTTCTTTGAATCCCATACCAAGTGATTCATATGACTGCAGTGCCTGGCTCAGCCTACCAAGCTCTGATTCACAGTCACGTATGGTGTGATTCACATGGTGTCTGAAAACAAAGTATTTTGTAGAATAAGTCCTATGAGATGGATGTGTATGTGTATGTGTCAGAGATGTCAATGGTTTTAATGTTGTTTAACTAATGTGTGGATTCATTCATCTAGGGAATGTATCCACTGACTTGTCAATGTAGGAATTTCCATGACAACCAAGCCCTGAGCATAAGTTAATGTGCGGTAAAGCACACAAATGCCTCGTATTTGTCATACATGACAGAAAAAAGTCATTGTTGATGATTTCTGCACAATTCATTGTTAAAATATCAGTCTCTTGTTTCTTGTAATTGGCTAATTTCAACTGTTTGTTTGTTTTGTTGTCTGCATTGAAAGACATATGATCCAGAGTATCTTCAAAGATCATTGAAACAAAACACTTGTTGACATAATTCAACATTTATAACTGTAGTACTCACTTGATTTGCTTCAAGGCTTCAACAGATTCCTTAGTGTAGGTATCACACAACACATCAGCCTCAACACATCTGTTGAATGATTAAATTCAAAGTTGTGGTTTATATTTGCCTCAGCAAACCTGTAGAACTGCTGATTTCGAATCTACGGTAAACTAACTGTGTGTATTGCTGAACACAACATTCTTTAAGAGTATTCTAAAATAATTATTTTATAATTTTAGAAATTTTCAATTTAGTTCAAGAGGTTTGATGTCTTTCTTTAGAGCCAAATTTAAAAATACGGGAATTTACAATAAACAATAGAATAAGTATTCATGAGAGTTGTACAGTGATGGATGGCTAGATTTTGAGACTTACTGGAGGATGAAAGATCACCTACCTGATTTTGAGACAGGTAGCCTGACACCTGGCACTCAACCAATCTGTTGTTACACTGTCTTCATAAGCCTTTGATTTTAATCTGTGTTCTTTGATGACTTGTGTCAGTAGGTTGGACCACTCTATGAGTGCCTGTATTCAGGGGTACAACCAAATTTATATGTTAGTTTATCAGTACATGTGTGCTCAGAAGAGGCTTGTGAAAAAAAATCACTGTGGTACCCCTGTTAAACAGAAAAATACTCCTTTCTTTGCTCCATGTATTTTCATTTAAGAAATTACATAATTATATCATTGTACAATTGCATGCATTTACAAATATTAACAAAGACAATTGATATTTGTGGTAAACAAAGTTCTTAATATTGACCTGAACATTCCTGAGTCAATCTTAAAGAAAAAATATCTGTGATATCAAAGTTTACAGATCATATAAAGAACAATCAAGTAATCTGTATGTAAAATTATTTTTGCTGGAGAAAAGGGAAATTCTACATTTATCATGCAGTTGCTCAATATAGTTTTATAGGACAATGGATATGGACATGGCTTACATATGGATTACCTCAGTGCTACAACAGAACAAATAAACACATATGGATAAATGGACACTGTACCTGATAATATTGCCAAAATTTCTTGTCTCTCTTTGCTTTATCGTGCCTTAGTTGTTTTTTCTCTTCTTTTAACACATTACATTCTCTCTCCAGAACTGATGGAAGCTGGAATGCTTTTGCAAATGACAGTTCACTGGTACCTGAGAATGAAATTACCATGCCAGCTCATTACTTGTTTTGTATACACACTATGGCTATCTCAAGAGGATTTTTTTTTTAAATGTCAATCAACAAAATGCATTCAAGGTTGTAATTTCAAATTTTTTGGTCATTTGCCTTTGATTTTCAATTTTGAGTTGCATAAAGTATATCATCTTTTGTTGTTTTACTGAATAAAACGTAAAGTTTTATTTCAATCATCTGCCTTATTAGTGTTGTCTTATATTATCAATTACAGTAACATATCATAGTCAGTTCTTTAAGTAACAATGAGCATCTTCAGTTGAAATATTTCAACAATTAAAAAAATTCTGACATTGATTATAGACTCTGAACACTTCATGTAAGTGTAGGATTAGGACCATCCATACTCTTTGAATTTACAAATTTCATGGCAACTTCTCTCTCCCTCACTCTGTCTCTCTCTACACATACAGAAGCATATACATAATAACGAAATTTTCAGGAAACACTTTGTAATTCTTGTTATCAGCCCGATGCATTTGAAATACTAAACGGCTCTTTTCACAAAAGAATCACTGTCAGGTGTAAGGTAGATGCCACATCTCTTCACATATACCCTAACAAATCCACACCCTCCTATACCGTACATCAACACCTGTACACAGGAAAACATTTCAAGAAAGCACTTACTCTCACTTTTCTGTGGTTGATGATATGTCACCAACGTTTCACACTTTTTCCTCAGCCTTTCTTCAATTTTAGGAATCAATTGTTGCTCTATGGAGTGAAGCCTCTGTCAAACATACAAGTTCAAAAAGAATAAATGAACTGATACACTGGTTCATACTTTCACACCATTTTGACAGCATAATTCATCAACACTTGACATGTCAACTTTTGTGAAGTATCAGGAACTAGTCCAAAACCTTGTTGATACATTTTACGTTTTCTGTTGTTGAAATACTTTGCAATTGTTACATGGGGTCAGGGTAATAAAGCATTAACTTTGTTATTTTATGAACTGTTTACATGTATTTGATCATAGCTAAATTGTTTCTACCTTTCTGTGTGGGTTATTTCTAAGGACATCTTCTTTTTTGAGACCAAGCAATGTTGTGGAATCTTCACTAGTAGATGCCAGATTGTAATCCAAGTAGTCACAAACTTCAGCCGAGTACAAACACTGTTTCACTGCTTCATAGAACTGTTAAGAAAAGAGAATATTGATATAGTATGTTGATGTCATATCAGAACGTTCGTACTGTAATTCTTTTGGATCCTGCACTTTTGAAAACCATCATAACATTCAGATTACAGAACTTACTGTACTGTGTACATAATCTATATGCCAGTGCAATCACATCTGTAACTATAAGTTTGTAACATAAATTTCCGACTGCACTATCAGTATCATAGTTCAAATTGTCAATCAATGTTACTTGCTGTAGGACAATTTCCCATAGTAATTATGTTGAAATGAGTTGTTTAGCAAGGTAAACCAGTAATCATTTTTTTGTTCTGACAAAATGACAAAATGCAGCTTCTTTGCTCAGCATTGCTTGAGGTACATGAACTGCTATGGTAAGGGATCATTTATTTTGATGACATTCTCATTGCTTAAGTTAAATACTGTTACGGTCTGGAAGACATTTGAGTTGTGTTATTGATATAATACAAGAAATGCAATTGCTAACCTGTTTTGTATCTGTACTTGGTGTGATATCGTGACATTTGATTTCATAATCCATTATGAATTCTTGTAGTTCAAGATGCAACAAGTGTAACTGTAGATAGGCTAGTTTTTCTTGCTTCAGAGTCTCTTCTGCCTTTGATGATAAAAAATATTTTTTTTACTATTGATTATTAAACTTAACAAGACAATGAGATCTATGTTATGTATAAGTCATTTTCATTGAATTTGAAGTACAAGTCATGGAGAGACTGTGATTGAAGTAATGCCAACGTTAAGTAAAAAGAAAATGAATAAGTACATCAACTCGGGCATATTTGCAAAAAAAAAAATCTAAAAAGACAATCTGCTATCTTACCTGTCTCCTGTCTCTCTCAATTTCCTTACTGACACCAGTATCCATGAGATGCTGTGATAGCGAAGTCAATAGTTTGATGAATTCTGGATTGTTGTCAACATCATAACTTGTAACATGGGTTGGCAAACTCATGTTGACTGTGAAAGAATGTAATGGAGTGGGACTATAATCACTTAAATCCCAAGTCTTAGTCAGTCGTTACTGATGCAAACTGATTACTCAATACAGACACATCTATAATTCAGTACAAGATAATTATCGGTCACTTTGTCTCTTCATATGGTACACATGTTGATAGATTCATTTCACTGATAACATGCAAATGTGTAGCGTAACAAATGTAGCCTCATTTTGGCTTGTGTACCTGTACACATACAGAAGCAGTGCACAATAGTCCAGCCACAAAAATTGCTCCGTCAATGGGCAAGCATTTTTACTGCTAGTAAATCTGCTGATAATAGTCGACAGATTAAACACATTAACACTGCATCAGTTTTTAAAAAATTAAATTTGCCAATGAACATTCAATAGTCACAGAATGCATAAATCTGCAAATATATGGCATCTCTTGCATTTGAGATTTTCTGTATTAGAACAATGACAGTTATCATATCCCCCCCCCCCCCCACACCAACAGGGAGAATTTTAGGCATGCATGTTTAAGTACACATCAAGATGAAAATAAAATTATCTACAGTAGAATACTTTATTTTCACTTGGCATTTATTCTCACTATTTTTGCTGGACCATTTTTCTGCTAAAATAAAATCCAAGTGAAAATTTTAGTTTTCGATGCTTTGCATGTAGTCAGACTAGACAAAGTGAAAATAAGATCACAGTGAAACATTGAAAATCTGTTTTGATCTAAAATAAATTCCAGTGAAAATTAAATAGTCCACAGTACTAAAAAACAAAACAAAACTGGATGAATGGTCTGTGGAACAAACTTTCATTTTTACCCATCACTATGTATCACATCACTATATGAGATATTATATGATGTGTACTGGTAGTGACAGAACAAATTTGATGCTTTGGAGCCTCCATGGCAACACAGCAACTGCACAAATGCTTTTTGCACAGTGCTTTCAACAAAGGTTGTAAGTTGAAGCATTGGCAGTAGAGAGGGAACTGCTCTGCTGTCTATGGTTGAAGCCCTGCAATGGTTTCTCCACACACATTATGGTTTTTTAAAATACTTCACTTCAAAATATAGCAAAACATGGCGTATGTGCAACAATAAAAAAGAAAATGAAATGCACTTCAAATCAAACTATAAACTACATAGGGGCTTACAAAATAACCTTTAAATATCGTTGAAGTAGATTGTCTTTGTTTTGATTCACTACTTGTGAAAAGCAAATTAAAGTACATGTCCATTACCAATAAAAATTCCTACATACATGACACAAATTTGGGCAAATACATATAATTAAAAGAGGTATTGGAAATAGAAATCTATGTATCTGCCATGATATCATTTTCCGGGTGAGGAGTCAATAAATTTACATAATGGTGCAGTAAACTGTTTTAATATGGCCCCTGTCAGGTAGCTGGCAGAGCGGAAGCATGGAGGTAGGAAGGGATTCTTTCCTGTGTTCATGATGCATTGATGATACAGCTTGTATCAAATGAAAATGTAGTGACCACCTAACCTTCACAAACCAACAGCAACCTATCAGCATGTACATGTCTCCATCCCTACCTAAAAATACATTTTTGAGAATTTCAATTACCTCGAACGATAGGATTGAATGAAAACAGATATTCTTGGGGAAAACACAACAGAAGTTCAAGATTCTGAAGGCATGAGAAGGCTAACACTCATGTCTACCAGTAAGCTGCCAGTTTCAGTACCACCACTGGCACCAGAGCAGGTCTTGAGTTCGGCGGGGTGATGCACCTGGTCCACGTCGTCGATGAACCTCGTTCGAGCTTCTCTCCCAAATTTTTCAGTCACATTATGACTCATGCTACGTCACTGGTTGACTCTTTGAAACTTTGACAGGTGATGATACTTTATTATAATGTGGTATGTTACCCTGGAGACGAAATAGCGTGCAGTACGTATTGTGTGGGTCTCACCACTCTAAATCACAGGAGGCGACAGGTTTCTTTGCCTTGCAATGTTTTGATAATTCGGCGGTTTCACGTTGAGCAGTGAAGCTGCAGTAATAACGAGAAGCCTATACACAAACGATGGTTTATGATCTGAATGAATAAGTTTACTTTTTGTCCAGGAAAATACCCATATTTTCTTAGCCCTTGTGTTCCTACCTTTCTCTGCCAGGTCAGTTGAACTTCTCACTTCAGACGCCATGTTGAATTTTACCGCGATATCCCGTCATGCAGCATAATAAGTCAGCCTCTGTCCCGCGAGGGTCGAGAAAACAACGTTGTATCGATTGTCTTTTCTTTATATGCGCTTTAGTATCAGAAAATTATATTTTATTTCATTAAAATTACCTATTCTAGCATAGCTTTGCTTTCAAAAAAATTATACATCAGTTAATTTCACACAAAAAGTTAACCACCTCGACCAGCCTATGTCAGACGCAAACATGGCGGCCGGCGTGAATGAGGTTTTGTCAAAAGAGCTCAGCGACAATGTGTCGGACAGCAAAGTTCTGGTTGTTGGGGCCGGCGGGATCGGCTGTGAACTGATCAAGAATCTGGTTTTGACAGGTTTCAAGTGCATACATTTGGTGAGCTTTGCTAATAATGACCGATAAGTTTCATCTGTCCACTGTCCATCAGGGCCACGGTTTCTCTTCTTCGGTGCTGTAACCTTTAATCAATGCTACACTGTACCACATGTGCACAGTACCAGCTCCCAACTATGCGAGGCCGTCTGCTGCGGACCCGTACCCGTTCCCCACTAGCACTGCCAGTACCACTCCTGGCTGCGTGTTGTTTGGTTGAATACACAACCAAGAGAATTTGGGCTAACCATGGTCTAAGGGTCCTAGTAATATAGCCTAGTGTTCATTCCCACTAGGGCTATCAGTATCCAGTATCACTCAGTCACTGTTGTGAAGTTCGAGCGAGAACGATAACAGAGGAAAGAACGAAACCACAGTCCCTCAAAGGACTGTTGCGAAACCATATAAGTCTACTCAGCCGTGACAGTTTGTAGGTGAAAAAAGACATCTACCTGTAAACCTGTCAATTTCGAAACCGGAAGTTTTTGTTTTCGAAATGAAATAATCGCGAAGCATCAATCAAGCAGTGATTGTGTTGCAAATATTGGTTGAAAGGATTCAATGGAATTGAAGAATCGTATTGTTTTCGCGGTATTTTATGACAATAGACAAAATTGCCGTTGTTTAACACATGCTGTAATTGTCATATCTACATCATAGCTATATGAAATGATGCCGGAAGAAGCGAGACCTGTGTGATTACAATGTAGAAGTGATGCTAATGATGTGAGGAAAAGGGATTTTATTCTGGTTATCAACATTTGGCAAATGTAATGTAATGATGCAGTTTTCCCCTTTTTTATTTATTTTTGACCATACCATTCTTGCATCGTGCAGCAGTCAATGTAAACTTCCCCCACCCCTCACCTTCACCTCACACAGAGGGCTTTGGATCAGTTTCGTTAAATTTGCTAAATGCCCCTCCCAAGTCCCCCCAGGGCACGGTCCCTCTATCACATACAGGTACTGTGCCCAGGGCAAGGCAACCAAGAAAATCCCCACCAATAACAAGAACATCACTGGGCAAATCCCCATCACTTTCCAATTACAAGTCCGACACCATTCGTCATGTTGTTTGAGACAGGGACATTACGTAAATAAGATAATTGGTCAGCCTTCTCAGGTTTAGTTTCATAGTAAATTCTGTCTAACCCCATGTCTATCCCGTACTCTGCCTATGATGTCTCTCCCCTGTTCCTGCCCCTTGATTACATTAACAATAACTGTTGCATAATTACTTTGACAGTTACATTTACACAGTTTGCATATACTTTATTGTTTTGTGTACTGTTTTCACAGTAAAAGGTAACGCAATCCACACACTGAGTCTGTTAATTTTAGTGATATGATCAATTGTGTACTGGCAGTTTTTTGAAATTCACTGCTACAACAACAAGTCAGATGCTCTTAGGAAGAGAAAAAAGACATAATGCCCAGGTCTCAAGTGAACATGACGCACACAATGACTAAAGTTGATGTGCAGCTTTGATCTCTTTTGGAGCCTAATAAAAGCTGAGTGACTTTTGCTGCATACCACATACCACTTGTGTAATAGCGTATTAATAAAGCATGAAGAAAGTAATAGAAAACACAAGAGATAATAGCTTTCCCGCACTTTGACTATTGTCTGGAAAGTTTATGAAATTTTCTTCTTTACCTCACTTACCTCTTCTTTACGTCAATAGATTGACCTTGACACTATTGATGTCAGCAATTTGAACAGACAGTTTCTATTCCAGAAGAAACATGTTGGCAAATCAAAGGCACAGGTAAGTGTAAACCATAATAGCTGTGGACACGTACTTACATGTAACTATCTCAATTGCAACATCAGTAACATGAGTGACATATACTGGTAATATCAATTCTGAATTAGTTTATGTACAGAGATCAAAACTTGTGAATATTTCATAGTTTTTATCGTAAATCATATGAAGTTTTCAGACATGGTCAGTAAAAGACTTTATGGTGTGATTGAGGTTGCTCTTGCAAGTTCAAAATGCTAGAATATATTTCAAAATGTGTTCACTCTCCGTCAAAATTACCAAAGCTTTGTAGGAAGGTTTTCATTGCTGAAAAAGTAATTCAAATATTGAAAAATAAGTACTGTGTCCTCAAAATAGGTACAGTTGATTGGAAAAATGGTTTTGACAGTTTTCAACAAAAACCCAAAATGTGTCAGATCATGAAGGTGTTTTATTTTCTTAACCTAGGCTCTCAAAGTTCATGAGTGGTATCATACCGGAATTTTCGCCACCAATTTTCCAAACTCATGAAGAAATTTTTGGACTTTTAGCAATGTTTCAGCAAATTTTTTAAGTGTAGTGACTTATCAAACCCATATTTGCTTGTCCAAATGGATCTACAAATTAGTTTGTTTTTCTCCAGGTTGCAAGAGAAAGCGCATTGCGTTTCAATCCAGACGCTGATATTTATGCCTATCATGACAATATCATGAAGTAAGTTCATATGATTTTTTCATTTTGTGAATGAAAATTTCTGAAACTTATCTTTTCAGAGTTCAGCCAAAATTTGTTCTTTCAAGTGTTACATCACTATGTATCAGGAACTATCAGGAATTTGACCAAAGTTTGTTGTTTTCAGTAACTCAAATGTTCCGCTATTCTCTTACATTGTCAGGCCAGAATATGGAACAGAATTTTTCAAACAGTTTACCATTGTCATGAATGCATTAGATAACAGAGGTAAGGAAAAATAATTGAACAGTAACTTTACAGATCTGCTGTACCTTGAATCTACTCAGAGTCTGTGAAACAAAAAGGCACAGATAAAAGAAACTGATCAAAGTAAAGTTTTTTCTTTCATTGAAAGTGAAAATCAAAAGTATATAATCCACCTGCTTACGTAGAGCCATCCTTCAGTGAATTGATATATCAACCTATTTATTAAATTATGGTTAAAACTATCCAATTCAAGAGTCTGTGCATGAATAGCTGGCACGGTAAATGTTAAAGGGACAGAAATCTGTATTCATCCAGGACATTAAACCTTGAAGATTTCATTCAGTGCCAGAAGTTTCCACATTATCACATGATACTTCACTGTCAAACATGACCGTAGAACCACACATGGTACTTAACTGTCAAACATGACAGTAGAGCCACAAAGCAATGATTTTCAATCATTTCTGTTAATTCAACAATACATATGTTTATCTGCAGCTGCACGTAACCATGTCAACCGAATGTGTTTAGCAGCCAACAGACCGCTTATTGAGAGTGGGACAGCAGGATATCTTGGGCAAGTCACCGTTATCAAAAAGGTAAAAATTCAAGTACTATTTACAAACAGCACTATTGTATGTTTCATCAAGAACAGTAGAAGCAGGTGTGGAAATAAAAAGAATGGAGGAAGCATTCATAGTTTGGTCTTCTATATTTCAATTTCAAAATGCAAATCAGCAGAAAAACAAAAACACAATTTATTGAGAAGTGAGTCTACAGTGAATGAATAACTTCATAAAAGAATGTGCAAATTGATGCAAGTCAGTGTATTGGTAAGCCCTCTCATATTAATGCAAAGAATACAATACGTCATATTCTGTGATTCAGAAGAGATGAGAAATTTGAGCAAAAATTGATAAAGGAATTGTAAATTTTATTACAGCAAGTCACAGAATGCTATGAATGCCAGCCGAAAGCACCACAGAAAACTTATCAAAGTTGTACAATACGAAACACGCCATCTGAACCAATCCATTGCATAGTATGGGCAAAACATCTTTTCAAGTAAGTATCTGCTTTGCTGTGTTGAAACTGCTGAATTTGAATCACTGAAAATGTGATGGAAATTCTTTCAAAACATGCATATTATTGCTTTCAATAAAATAAACGTATCCAAATTTATGGCTAAGCAGGATATTAATTTTTTGTCTTTCTTTATTTGTCCAATATTTGCTCTTAATTGTACTATACTGTAGCCAGCTGATTATTGTCAGGAGAAACTGTTGGAAGCTTACTCAGTTGACTTTCATTTTGTCCATATAAAGACTTTTAACAGAAAAAAAGGTTCATAGTGCACTGTCAGTAAATGATTAAAGCCTGACTGTAATCTGTGAAAAATATAGCAAAACAATCAGCATTGTCACACTTTGGTCTTGAAAGTCTGTCTTTCTTTGAACTGTGGAGCTAAGCTTATCCACTCCTTCACATGGGTCCCATACATACAGACACAGTAAAGCCAACTCCACTATGGTCAACTACTGGGAAGTCCTACCAAAGTATATTGACTGAATTCATTGTTGTTATTGTATTATATCTGTAGTCAGTTGTTTGGTGAGGAAGATCCTGACCAGGACGTCTCTCCTGATACAGCTGATCCAGAGGCAGCCGGAGATGCCGGCATGGCAGCATTGGAATCAGAGGCAGATGAGAATGTAGTGGGTGGAATTCAAAGAGTATCTACCAGAGGCTGGGCTGAGAGTACAGGTTATGATGCCATCAAAATATTCCAAAAAGTGAGGAACCATTTCATCCGTACACTTGAAATATTTGAATAATTCATACAAAGTTACTTGTCTGGAAATTTCTTAAATAGATTGTTGTCATTCTTTCACAGATCTAGACTCTGCAGATGGTCATTAACCCTTTTGAGTGCCAAAGTCGATTTTTATTGCCTTATACAATAAAACTGCAATAATTTATTTCAGATCTAGACAATTTTTTCTGCTTTTTACCAAAATTTTGGTCAAAAAGTGTAGCCCATGAAAATTTATGTCCATCGGGTCCAAAATCTTGGAAAAATTACAGAAAAACTCATAAAAATTGGTAAAATGTTGCCCTGATATTTTAGGGGAAAAAATTTTAGTGCTTAAAGGGTTAAATTGTGGGGATAACACTGATGAGTTATGTTGATTTTGGTAAAGCATGCTACAGGGCACTGAGGGTGCTGTTCTGCGAGCTGGCAGACCATTGACTTTAAGGTAGAACGCACCTCGGGGACAGACATTCGGACTCTCAAACTTTTACAATTCTGTTCTGATATACCACATGTGGGGGTTCATTTTAAAGCTCTTGGTGAAAGAAAACTTTTTACCGGCTTAGTTTTTTGAAATTCGAAAAATTTTATTTTTCGCCATAGAGTTAACACAGGGATGGCGGCCATTTTGAATTTCTAATATCGGTAAATCTTGGATTATTTGTTTCTCTAGTACCAAAATTTGCACGGTGACCCCCTATTTTTATTCTTGATTTTGAAAGAGAATGATTGAAAGATTTCTTGAGGAAAGTTTGAGCAAAAGTTTAAGCCTTTCACTTTCGAGGTGCATATTACCTTAAGCCACCACCATGTGCAAAATCATAAAAACAATTAAACACACTGGTATCTCCTACCTGTTTTCATTAAGTTGTAATATGTCTTTAATGCTTTACTGCTTTAAGAAAGTGAATGTTTTATTTTTTCCTTTATTTATTTTTATGTTTTTCAATTAGAGTCATTTCAATTGAGTTAAGTGACATTTCCATAAAGAATATATTGAGTGTGTTCAAGAACTTAATCCAGCTCTGAAATTTCAGTGTTTCCATAACATATTATTCTTTTTCATTCTTTAGTTGTTTCATGATGATATCAAATACCTATTATAAATATTAAGTTGTTTTGTTATGATATCAAATACCTTTTATTAATTACTTACAGCTGTTTCATGATGACATCAAATATCTATTATCAATGGATAAGTTATGGAAGAAAAGACGGCCACCAAACCCAATTAATTGGAATAATGTACACAATATCCCACTGACACCAGAACAGTCACAAGGTAGAACTCTCTCCTTATTTGTCTGGTTAAATACTGGTCCACTTTCATAGTACTGTGACAGCTTTCTGCTTAGATCTGCAGTCATGTATGGGTGCTCCACTATCTCTTACCCTAACCATAATTCAAAATGCAGTAACTGAAGACGCAGTGTTGTATATCTGTTCTCCTCCAAGATCTTGTTTGAACTAATAACTCCCTCAAGTGCCAGCAATTCATGGCTTAGAAAGTAATGCGCCACCATCTCCATCTGACTTCTTTTCTCTTTATTTTCAGCCCCAAACACATCTGCAGGACAGATGAAAGATCAGAGAGTGTGGAGTATGCAGGAGTGTGCAGATGTCTTCAAAGAGTCCATTGGTAAATTGAAAGAACAATACAAAGAGAAAGGAGAGCTTGTTTGGGACAAGGTAAGGCACTGAGCAGTGGTTGGATTTTATCATTTAATGTCCACACTTGTTTGTCTTTCTTTATCTTCTCTCTCTTTCTTTTTCTTCGCTCTCTGTCTGTCTCTGTCTGTTTTTTTGTCTAACTCTGTCTTCTTTCTTTTTCTTCTCTCTCTGTCTGTCTCTGTCTGTCTTTTTGTCTAACTCTGTCTCTCATTCTTTGTCTGTCTGTCTGTCTGTCTGTCTGTCTGTCTGTCTCTTTCTCTATCTCTCTCAGACATGCACACATACACAGTCACAAACGCTGAACTTTTATTTACCAATCAATAGTGTACTTTTACTCCACCTTAAAATGCACAGGACACAACATATTACTCATCAAATAAACATATTCTCTGCTCACCAGGAAACCATAATGTCAAACTTTTGTGAAACATGTCAATCTGTAGATAGGTAGTGACAATCCTCTTCACCTTTTGTACTATACAGGATGACAAAGCCTCCATGGATTTTGTCACCAGCACAGCTAACATCAGGGCACACATATTTGGCATTGCAACCAAGAGTCGTTTTGATGTCAAGTCCATGGCTGGTAACATTATTCCTGCAATAGCCACAACTAATGCCATTATTGCCGGACTTATTGTCGTAGAAGCCTTGAAAATTCTCTCAGGAAACCTTGACAAATGTAAAACAGTAAGTGATATTTGTCTTGAACTTCAAGTTTTTGTTCCTTTAGAAAGATTGAATGGTTACACAGGCAAAGTAGTACTGTCATGTATTGTCAATATCACCATTCATACCCAAAAAGTACTATGTTTGATGTGAAAGGAGAATAAAATGTCCAATGATGTATTCAAAAAGATAACAACAGTTGTCAATTGATATCCTTTCAACAATTTTTCTGCATTTTTGGGATATTTTTGCTACCCCGGTAATTAAATGTAAGCTGTGGAGCATAGATTTGTTTTGGAAAGTACAAAGCAGTACAGGAGGTGAGAAGGGAAACTTTGATGTCTCATGGAGGGGCCTCCCTAGGTAACGGAAGCTTTTGTGTTTTCTTTTGTGATACAGGCTATCACGTGACAAATGAATGTAAGTATTACAGAAATTAAAATTCGTTTGAGATATTTTTCATTTCATACCATATCATTTGATGTATTTCCTTTGCTTTGTCTGTTCTCTAGATTTATCTCAGCAGGGTTCCAAATGCCAGGAAAAAGCTGCTATACCCATGTTCACTTCTGGAACCGAATCCCAAATGTTACGTGTGTGCTCCAAAACCTGAGGTGAGTCGAAATTTCATTTACATGTAGTTTCTTATTGTCATTTCTTACAATGTTTCATCTCAAATACATGTCGACATTCCCACAATGTGATAAGATAACATCAGTCAGGAAATGCATTGGCTTGAAACCCAACACAACCAAACTATTGCCAAGATCAATTATTTTGTCATTCCACTAGTCAAACAGACCAGTGGATACCAGTACACTGCATTCTAGCTAAATGAATCAGCTGAACTTTCCCAAGTTAACATGTTATAAGTTATGTGATAGGTGTTATAGTTTTGTGAAAACTTAAGACACCATCACGTCACTCTTGTCTAAAGAGGGGGATGCAGTTAGCAAGACTTGAAAGTTTTCTTTCCTCTCATAGTTCAGAACACCATCTAGTCGCCTTCTCATGATTTTGAAATTTGAGTGGAAATGTGACATTTGCATAAGCACAACGCCAAATTTCATGCCTTGCTGATGTGTGAAATTGTAGCCTTTTATGACCTGGTTGTAAATTGAATTGTAATATAACCAAGTACTTCTGATAAATTTACAACAAATCACTACATTGATGCGTCACCATAGCTGTGACAGTTTGTTTTACTGCTTTCGCAAATTAAGTGTTCAAGCTTCAAGTTCATATGGAAATCAAGTGTACAAAGTTAAAAAGTGTTTCAATTCCTTAGAATAAAAAAAAACAACCATCTTAATACTAAACTGTAAGCAAATTGCTTCATAACAAGATTTGTGCCTACATTTACATTACACTTGTCCAGATTTAGCCACCAGTGTTAGTCATCTATCACTGCTGATCATCTAACTCATAAAAATGTCTTCTGTTTATCACAGGTGTCTGTCAAACTGAACACAAAACAAATTACAGTCAAAGATTTAGAAGAGAAGGTAAGTTTGTGTAACCATAAACTTTAGTGAATAATTTCATGTGTTGACTAGCAACCAGTGAAATGCTCAGTAATATCAAACATTCCACTACATCAATTTACTGCCTTTGTTGCCATGTCAACAGTATCTCTAAAATTGACCTTCTTTCCTTGTAATGAGGGTGATATAAATATTTCAATCACATGTACTTCACATGATGGGCAGTGCAAATGTGACAGAGAGTTACAGCAGAGTCCTATTAGTCAGTTACTATGGTATTCAAGTCAGTGTAGTGAAATAAATTACCTGTTATGAAAACCAAAACAGACAAAATAATATCAAAATATAGTGATTTTTACTTGAAAGATTGTGATAGCAAAACTAAAGATGAACACAAAATACTGGTAATATTTCATCAACACAATGAAAATCTAAATAATATGACCAGTTACCCTATTACCTGGAAAATAAGTCCAACAATACAATAATTTTATTAGAAATGTATAAATCATATTGACAATAAGTAAACTTGTTGCGTACAACTTGTGTCATGTATAAATTTGAATGAGACCCTGTAGAATATTACACAATTTTTTTTCTGCACAAGCAATCAGTATTGCTTTCCAATATTTCCTCACTGTTATACCATTACTGGTACAGGTTTCCACTGCAAGTCAGATTCTTTGTGGGCATATTTTTACTTAATATTTATTTGTTTATTTATCCTGGATATATAGATATTGAAGACAGCTCTTGGTATGGTTGCCCCAGATGTTGAAATAGATGATGGTAAAGGCACAATACTAATATCAAGTGAAGAGGGTGAAACAGAAGGTAAGATTTTGTAAATAGTAGACTTTAATGTAAGAAAAATCAATAATTTTTGATAGAGATTGCAGAGTCAATATTATGCAACTTTGTGAAAGGCTTTCAACTGTAGAGCAAAGCAGTTCTGTTGTTTTTTCCCATGATGAATTTACAAGCCTATTCTGGTAATCAGAGTAATCAACACGGTGAGTAGTCTGGACTACAGTTGTTTATTAGCAAGTTAAAAGCTAGCAACAGTCATGTTGACCTAATATTTGAAAGACACACAGATATAGAGTGTTCTAAAAAGAGTCAGTCCAACTACAACCATAAATCAAAACGGAGGGTGCGGGAACACACCAGGATCATGGCATAGATAAGTGTATAGAGGAGGCCGTTCAAGTAGTACTCTTTGTCTTCTAATGATCTTTATTTAAAATATACCGATGTTTCGGCAACTCACATGTTGCCTTCTTCATGGTAAAAACTGACAAATAAAAGTGAGCACATACAAAAGTAAAAACACGGTCCCTCCACAAAACGGTCAAGAAACGCCACTACTTTCTTTTAGGCGAGCGGCAGACACACCCATTTTTCACACTTAATGTACCCATCTTACATACGGCCACATCATACATCATTTTAAAGCTTATTATCTCTACTTCAAGAAAATTGACGATGTGGAGCTGCCAAGTAGGGCCATAACCCCCTAATTTGCATAATTCACATGGGTACCCAATTTGCGTAAATGTGATATAAAATTAGGAAATTCATTGTTAACTACTCTAAACATACTTTTAAACTATTGAGTGATATATCAAATGAAAGGTATTTGCATGCAGAATACAAAATTGATATCCAAAAAGATATTAAAAATGGTTTTACTGAAATATTTTCATATTAATACTGAAAAAAATATTTAACCCTTTTGAATAACAATATCTCAAAAATTTGAACACATACAGCCACATCATACAGCCACATTATACATCATTTGAAAGCTTACTATCTCTACTTGAAGAAAATAGACAACATTTAGTTGTCAAGAACGGCCGTAGCCCCTAATTTGCATAAGTCCCACGGGTACCCAATTTGCATAAATGCGATTAATATTAGATATTTATTATTCACTACTCGAAAAATACTTTTAAACTATCGAGTGATATATCAAATGAAAGGTATTTGCATGTAGAATACTAAAAAGACATCCAAAAATATATTTTAATTCATTTTACTGAAATATTGTCATATTTATATTGAAAAAATATTTTCCCCTTTTCAATAACAATATTCAAAAAAATTTAATACAAAAAGCCAAATCTTACAGCATCATCATACGTTATTTAAAAGCTTACTATCTCTACTTCAAGAAAATTGACAATGTGGAGCTGTCAAGTACGGACGTAGCCCTTAATTTGCATAATTTACATGGGTACCCTATTTGCATAAATGCGATATAAAATTAGAAATTTATTAACTACTATAAACATACTTTAAACTATCGAGTGATATATCAAATGAAAGGTATTTGCACGGATAATACAAAATGGATATCCAAAGAGATATTAAAATGATTTTACTAAAATTTTTCGTACTAATGTAGAACAATATACTTTCCCCTTTTTAATAACGATATTATAATAATTTTAACACATAGAACCGCATCACACAACCACATCAAACGTTATTTGAAAGCCTATTATCTCTGCCTCATGAAAAAAGACGATATGCAGCTGACAAATAGGGCTGTAATGATTTAATTTGCATAATTCAAACGGGTACCTAATTTTCATGAATACAATATAAAATTACAAAAATCAATTGTAAAGTACTCTTAACTTACTTTTCAACTATCAAGTGATATATCAAATGATAGGTATTTGCATGTAGAATAGAATCATGAACTCCAAACGTGTATTCAAAATATTCTTATTGAATATTTTCAATTAAATCGTAAACGTTTTGACTAGTTTATAATATTCAAAATATTGTGTACTAATAACGAATAATGCTAAAGTTTTGGGGATAAATATCTGAATTTGTTTTGCAATTGATTTTTTTTTTATTAAGGATACGAAAACTGGAACATTTTCCTGTCTAATTCCCATATAGCTGAACAACAAGAATACATAAAACCAATTGAAACTAATTTGGGATAATTGGGTTTTCATATTTAGCAAATTTTCTAAAGCGTGTTTTGTGCTCCATAGTTGAGTGTTGAAATATAACAAGTTACTCTTAAAAACATAAGTAAAAAGAAAAGCAGATGAGCTTAAATTTGCAAATTAAACCGACATTACTTCACCATCCAATTATCCCAAATTAGTTCCAATCTTGTTATAAATAGCTGTGTGTTGAATGACCCTTTTGTATTATTGATGTCATTTTTGTTTCAATTTCTCTAGAAATCTTGTTTGATGGAGACATCATTGGTTACTACATCTGTGTTACATCTGTATTTTCAGTTCAGTTATTGTGGAATATGTAGACGGAAGGCACCATATTTCATTTATCGTATTTATTGTCATATAATGAAGGAAAAGCAACTCAACACACCGTTCATATCTTCGTTGTTTGCATTTTGTGTAGGATATTGTGTATATTGTCATTGTATATTATGTTTGGCTGTTTTATATAAAGTGTTAATTAGCCATGGCGATTATTCTAGTTAAGAGTAAAACACTAGCACCACTTACAATTTGGTACCTTATGCTAAAAATACAAGTGAACAAAATGACGCCCACGAGGAAAGTTCGTGGACCGCCCAATTATAAGTGGATGATGCAGTCTAACCTTTCACCGATCAGAATGCATTGACTATCTTCTCAAACAAATCGTGAAGAAATAAACAACATATATACATCAAAGATACGACAGATTTTACACGGAAAATTGAGACAATAAAAGTTCCGGCCAATGCGACATTGGTAACACTAGACATTGTTTCAATGTACACTAATACAACGCACAATGAACCAATGGAATCAGTCGACAGAGCATTAAATCAGGAAAGATCATCAAATGATTGCATAATCAAACAACCAACAACAAAATACATGATAGCTATGCTGAAAATAATCTTGAAAAACAACACTTTCAAGTCAACAGTGAACTTTACCGTCATGTATTTGGGTGCGGTACGAGATCTCCAGTTTTACACGAAATTCCCGACATTACATTTCACAAGACAAAATGAGAATAATTCAGCAACACACTGAACAAATATCGCTCTGACTGAGATTCAGAAACGATGTATGATTCT
Source organism: Ptychodera flava (assembly GCF_041260155.1). Lineage (NCBI taxonomy): Eukaryota > Metazoa > Hemichordata > Enteropneusta > Ptychoderidae > Ptychodera > Ptychodera flava. The sequence continues at coordinate 40,462,453 of NC_091940.1, forward strand.
CATTGGAACTTAACACAAGCTTAATGAATTCATATCAAACATGAAAAAATGCATCATACTTTCAAATTTTCGAAAGCTCTTCTCAAGAAATCATATCGTTAGACCTCATTATCTATAAAGGTCATCGGTGGAACAAAGAGGACATTCTCGACTGCAAAACACACACAAAACCAACAGATACATTGCGGTTCACGAAACCAAACGGTAACATTCAAGGGCCTTGTTAAACGCGAAACATTACGATACGTTAGAACAATCATGCAACAACAAGGCAATAGAGAATACAAGATATTTTCGAGATAAAAGTAATGAAATGCGACCAAACGATTCTAAATCTTGTTAAATTGGCAAAGGCTTACTTACATGTAAAATCAGTTTGAACATACTTTTTAATCAGATCTGGTCAGAAAATTGTGAAAATTGCCAAAAATATGTTTCGCATTTGATTAAGTTGAAATTTATCATAATATATTACCTAAGTCAGGACACGTGACCAAAATCTGTTATTTTCCCGCCAAAATTGTATATTGCAAATAACTGAACATTCCAACCGTTAAACATCAAAATATTTAAAATATTATTACCAATTAATGTATAATGGAATAGAAACTTGTGTTAAAACTACTGGCAGATGCAAAATTATTGAATTTTCAATAACATTTCTTCACAAAAAACAACAAATACAATATTTTTGACGTTTTACATGAATGTTTTGAATGTCAGAAAGAAGTATAGATAGAGTTTCATGAGTGCCATGTATTTTTGAAAGAGTGTGATAGATGTTGTTTCCAAAAGTGCAGAGAAAATCAAGAAAATTTAACGGGTTACGGTTGGAATATTAAAATTAATAAAGACGTAAATTTTGGCGGGAAAATATCAGATTTGGTCACGTGACTCAACTCGTCAAGATTAAGGCAGACATTTTTTTAAAGAATTTAATAATTTCAATGATTTGGCCAAATATCAATCAAATTTGGTGGTTTTTAAAGATAATTGATCATTTTCTTACTTTTTGGCTTGATGGGTACAAACACCCATGCATTAATTAAATTAATTTCAAAACCTTGGAATCGTAAATAGTAAAAGGGAACCAAAACATTTTCAGGTCCCCTATATGCTGATCAAAATCTCCAAGTACCCCTCTACAATCTCCAAAAATTTTCGAATCCAACCCGAATTCCTCTGCCTCTCACCGTTATTTGTGAGCGTAGCCTAATCAAATACATAAGAAACGGAAATATAAGCGTTACGATGATGCCAAACTTCACAAAACCTACAACAGTCCGATCTCCGATTCAAATGAGCGTACACAAATACAGCCTGAACGAACAGTAGACATCCTAGCTTCCGTACTTGAACAAACTGAACTTTCAGTGGAACAACTCGATTGGTAACACCTACAATCATTCAATCAGTGCACATGTTTCACCAAAAAAAATGAAGGACTGATGAAAACAGCTCAGTACTCTCAAAAGGTAGCATCAAAGGATCGCGGTGTCACATTAGTCTTGCTACCCCATGGGGCAGAAAACGTAGATTAGGGTTACGTCTCGCCATGGCAAATCAACACTATACATAAAACGACCAAACATAACATAATATACACTTACAATATACACATGTACCGTACACAAAATTCAAACAACTAAGATATGAACGATTTGCGGAGCTGTTTTCTCTTATTACATGTCACCAATTGTGTCTGCTGTCAAATTAATCTTCCCTGCACAGACCTTTGTTCCTGCCAAGGCAGCACTAACTGTGGCAACCCTTTTACTCATGACAATGCTGGTGAAGAAGAGGATGATGAATTCCTACAATAACTAGATTTACTGGAAATGACATGAATGATTGGATCATGAATCATGCCATTACTTTGACTGCAGCTTACTCTGACACATTGTTTCAGCTACAAAGCTACATTTTAACAACTACAATAGTGCCTTTCGTGTGGATCTTTTTGTTGCATTGATACTTAAATTAATTTTTTTAAATACCATTATTAAAAAGAGAAAATATTTATTTTGACAGAAATATGAAAATATTTCCGTAAATTAATTTAAATATCACTTTTGATATCAATTTTGTGTTTTACATGCAAATACCATCACCACAGACCATATATCACTCGATAGTGTAAAAGTGTGTTTAGAATAGTTAACAATGAATTTTCTAATTTCATATCTCATTTCTGCAAATTGCTTACCAGTGTAATTTATGGACATAAAGGGGTACGGCCTTCCTTGATAGCTCCACATTGTCAATTTTCTTCAAGTAGATATAATAAGCTTTCAAATGACGTATTATGTGGCTGTATGATAGGACTCTATGTGTTAACATTTTTAAAATATTGTTACTCTAAAGGGGAAAATATTTTTTCCATATAAATATGAAAATATTTCAGTGAAATCCATTTCAATATCTCTTTGAATATTCATTTTGTATTCTACATGTAACTACCTTTCATTTGATATATCACTCGATAGTTTAAACGTATGTCTAGAAAAGTTAACTATAAATTTATAATACTATATCGCATTTATGCAAATTGGGTATGCGTGTTTATTATGCAAATTAGGGGGTTATGGCCCGATTTGGTAGCTCCAAATTGTCAATTTTCGTGAAGTAGAGATAATAAGCTTTCAAATGACGTATTGTGTGGCTGTGTGTTGTTGCTGTATGTGTTAAAATTTTTAAAATATTGTTATTCAAAAGGGGAAAATATTGTTTTCCATATAAACATGAAAACATTTCAGTATAATCAATTTCAATATCTCTTTGAATATCCATTTTGTATTTTACATGGAAAGACCTTTCATTTGATATATCACTCGATAGTTTAAACGTATCGTTAGAAAAATTAACAATAAATTTCAAATATTATATCGCATTTATGCAAATTGGGTACCCTTGTTAATTATGCAAATTAGGAGGTTATGGCCCTACTTGGCAGCTCCACATCGTCAATTTTCTTAAAGTAGAGATAATAAGCTTTCAAATGACGTATGATGTGGCCGTATGTAAGGTGGGTACATTAAACTCCTAAAATAAGGCCCTTTTTGTGGATTCGCCGCTCGCCTATTTTGATATAGTCCGGGTTTCGATTGGGCTGTCTGTTGATTTTACTGATGGGGTTAATCCCTGATTATCATGCGCGTAGCGGAAGGTGTTAACAGTTACGTGCATAAAATTATCATAAGCAGAAACTTAATTCTCCCAAAATGCATTCTGATTATTGTATGCGCATGCGTCTAAAAGGTCAAAGTTTATTTACATCTGCGTCTTCTGAGAGAAATCACGTGGAGTGACGCAGCGTGAGGGACATTGTGTACAAGTTCGGAGACGATTTCGTCAATTTTGACGACTACCATGTTGATTGGAACTTCATTTTGGAAGATGAAAATCCATGACAGAGAGTTGGGCGCCAAGGCATGGGGAGGTTGTGTCATCAAAACACATCGACACTTGTAGGGTTTCTAGGTTCTAGGCGGTCTGAGAATTCGAAAGGTCGACAAAATCAAAACATTGGGTTCGGCAGTAACATGCGTTTATAGGAAAGAACAGATTTCGTAATGAACATGATTGCCTACTTTTGAGAAGACTGAACGATCGATAGGGATGCACTTGACACCTCTGAACCATCGATAAAGGAGAAAAAAAGGGGGAAAAAAACATTGCACTATTACCATAATGCCAACTCTCAATGGGTCGACACACGGCCGACGGGAGCACTTTGCAAAAACAAGGTCATCGTAAGAGTTCCTTGATTTTGTGTATTGAATTTTGTTGAGAACGATTAAAATTTCAAATCGAACTCTCAAAGTTTGGAACTGAGGAATTATCATGTTAAATCGATATCAAAAGGGAGTTAAGGAGGACATTATCAGGATTTTCCTATGTAATACAGATACGACTCGTCGATCCCAAGCGACGCCATTTTGTTTTCAGTTGAAAATACAAACGCGGCAAAAAAGACGAGTTTTCTTGTCGAATTAGGTTTCAAAATAACAACACAACACGATTCCCTATTTTTTCGAAGTCTTTACCTTGTTAGGAGGTGCATGACTTACTTATTTGATGAAAGGTGAAAAAACAAACGGGAGAGTAAAATTCACAGTGTTTCCGAAATGCATGGCGTCGGTCAAGATCACCTCATGGCTGAACTCAGCCGTAAAATACTATCCAAGATTTCTCGATAGTGACCTAGATCTTTAAGAAACTGTTTTACTCATCTTCTCACGTAGACACAAAAGTCTTCAAATACATGCGAAATAGTGCAGAAAGATGAAAATGAAGTAGATTGATTGACAGAATATCATAGGATACCGGAGCGGGACCGTATCACAAGACGCCGCTGAAACAAGACGCTTACATGCGTATGACATCATTCGCTTCCTCCGTCCACCGCAACGCGGACTGTTGCAACTGTGTAGGTGATTGGCACCTTTGAACAAAGGCGATTCTTGACCGTTTTGTGGAGGGACCGTGGTAAAAATCAGGCTGGTAAAAGGTAAACTGAGGATTGAATCAAAATGCATAGATGAGTGTGTAAAGGAGGCCATTCAACTAGAACTCTTTGTCTTCTATTCAGTTTCAACGAAAGAGCTGCAATGAACTGATGTACCTTTAATGTCAGCTGTTAAGAGCTGACATTAAAGGTAACAAATGCAGGATGTCAGTGTCTTGCTTTCCTGTTGGAGAAGGCTGTTTGACACATACATTCTTCTGACATGGGTGTCTTTGCTTTCTGCTTCTCTTTAAAATCAGCATGGGACCAGAAACAATGCTTTCTTGGTGCTCTTCCTTTTTCTGCTCATCTCATTTTTGCTGGACGCTGTTTGTTGTTTTGCAGGCTTGTTTAAGGATGCTTTCATATTTGACAACATTGCCATTACCGAGAAGTACTTCATTTGTCATGGGGTCATTGATATGTACACTGCCAGTCCGATAGCATCTGTTTTTAGCGTAACTAATTTCATCTTCTCTAACAAGTGCCTCTGGGTGTTTATGACATTTAAAGAGACTGTTTGTAGTTTCTAGTCTTCTGTCAGCGTCTTTTCACCTTGTCTTTCTAGTATATTGATGTCTTTTCATTATATCAACTTGGCCAGTGGTCATAGGAAACTCTGTATCTTTCTTTGGTTTCATGAGATATAACTTGAAGGACTGAAGTACTATGCCAAATGCCTTCACAGTCGACAGCTTCCACCAATTACATCATTGGCAACGTTAGATGTATGAATGATTCACTATTTTTCAGGAAAAAGTTTCCAGTATTGTTCTGCTGAATCTACAAAGCATAGTTGTGTTCCTGTAACTCCAAAGGGAGTTTACGTAACTTCTGTAAAGGTGTCAACTGCACGTAGTAGTAATAGGTGTCAACTACACGTAGTAGTGTTCCAGTAACTCCAAAGGGAGTTTACTTCTGTAAAGATGTGAACATGCAGCAGAATATTTCTATTGTATTAATTAGTTTAAAGGGACCACTTAGAGTTTTGAGTTATTATTGTACGATCACAGACAATGGACGATTATCGACGGTCAAAAAGGTGTAAACCTTTTTGCATGATACAACACTAACAGGAAGCTAAACATATGTGCAAGCAATCCTTCAAAAAGAAATACAGTACACAATTATAATTTCACAGAAAATACCGGGTGTTAAACTTCTAGCGTCTCATTTAAACACACTATGGTTTCATTTCAATTTTGTTGTCATGTTTTTTTACTTTTCTTCCCACCAATAATAATGACACTGTATTGTTCAACTTACCAATCTTCATTTTTGAAATTGCTTCTTTATATGAATGTAGACTTTACAACTACCGGCGGGGCGGGGGGGGGGGGGGGGGGGGGGGGGGGGGTATGTGTGTGTTTTCTTGAGTGCATACTCTTTTCTGACAGCTAGTTGCACTTTGGTCTTTTCCTCTGTCGACAACTTTTGCCACATATCTCCAATGACAGAATCTTAAGCATCTATCTAGATATGGTGCGAGCAGCTGAAAATAATCAGTGGTTATGACATTATTACAGATATTTCAAACAAGATATATGAAATCCTCACTAAACAGGTATGAGTTTACTAATTAACACAGCCACGCATCACCTCCAGTAGACACCTTTTAAAATGATGTGAATGTTCTGTCATTCACTTTTGATATCAATTTCACCAACCTGTGGAGTAACTTGCTTCACGTACTGGCCATAGTCTGCATATGCTATGACACCTTCATAATCCTCTTACAGACTAGAACAAATTCGATCCCTGGGATCGAGTCCCCCTACCTTTAATTCGTGTTATCCCAGAGAGATGTTTTCTGTAACATAATAAAAAACAGACTACTGTTTTTAGCAGGTCAATTTTAGCGTCTTTTAGGTTTACGTCAGCACACTGGTCCAAATCCAATATTACAAATATTTGTTTTATTTTCTTTAAAAATACTTGGAATTGACAGCCAAATGAATCAATTCATTTCAGACTGCGTAGTCAAGATCATAACAGTTATGTTTACATCTTTTACTGGTAATTTCTCTATGACATGGCCACCATATTCTTTAATCAGTATTGCGAACTCTTCTTTCTTCATCCCAACACTTGATGATATCCTTTCGTGAAAGAGATAAAATAAATTGTGAAAATGATCAAACTTGTCCTTGATTTGGGAGATCCTCATCTGCTATCTGGCAATGATTTCTGAGTTTTCTGACCAAAAGGCAACGGACAAGTTTTTGAATTCTTTTTGCAACCACATTTTGTTGTACAAAGTCTTCAAACTTTCCTGCTACACGCCTTTGGATTGGATCGGAGCGTGTTGCATATGTCAAAATAAGATGCCTTATTTGTAGGTATCTTAGTTTAAACAACAAATATACTGTATCTGTTTTTGTGGCAACCGCCACCTTTCGGGATTCATTGGAAGAAATGTTTTGTGTGTGCATAGTTAGTATGCTCCCCACATTCTGTCTAAAGTCTCATGATAGACCTAAAGGGGACAGTCTTCATTAGTAAGGGCACAATATCAATCATTTTTATCATGTATGGAGTTAAAATGTGAAGGAAAAGGCTGTGTAGTAGGCATACTGCCTTATTTCTCCATCAGTAAATCTCCATACATTGTTGTCTGCATTTACTGAAAATTGTGGTGATTCAGGTTTTAGTTGTGGTTCAGGGTTTTCTAGCTATTTTATATTTTTAGCATATGAGGAGACTAGAAACTGAATATAAATATTCAAATGTACTACCGTATAACGATGATGTGTACTTAGGTCATGTACAACCATTGATGTCAAAAAGCAAGTTGAGTTGGGCTCTATCAAACTTGGAAACCTGCAGTCGAACTTGGCTGTAGTATTATTTCGATGTGGTAAAAATCTATTACCAGTCATAGTATGTCCTTAGGATGCCAAGGAAGTCAGTTTTGTGCATCATTTTTTCAGTAAAATGCGAATATGGCACAGGGCGTGTTGCCTTCCAAATGATATAGTTTTTACATACTTGTATCACTTTATCTGGCTTACATCATTTATGCGCTGGGCTTATTTCATGATATTTGCTTGTGTATACCTTGAAGCAATTGATTTCTGCAACATTTAAAATTTTTGGACTCCATATCCATTGGGATGTATTCATCAACAATGCAAATTACCCACACCCACATGCTAAACAATGCAATGGCATTTAGACAGCAGAGTCAGAGCAAATAGTACTTGATTGTTATCACCAGTTTGAAATTGAACTTCGCATTTCATTGTTATTAGTATGCAACAACTTTCTTTGGAATTTAGCAGACACTTGTGTAATACCACAAGGTACTCAAGTAAGGGAAAGCATTTCCAGAAGTGAATAAAACCATAATATCATTTCTATTCCTATAACATGTTATTCTGTACCATCAAGTGTGCACCGACATGACTATGGTCACCGGTTGTACGCCACTTTCACTACTTTCAGGAAAAAACATATTCGATAATGTATCACCTGATTATATGTGTAAATGTTCAACCACAGCACAGTTACTAACCGTGACCGAAGTATCATTGAAAGTCCAAAGTTAGGTTAGGAATAGTCTTTGACTGTGTAGGATACAGGTGATCTCTCTGATGGGTATTGTAAACTGTTATCAGCCTTTACGTGTTTTATCGATTCACACCTTTGAGGAAGCTTAAGCATATTAACCCTTTTCTGCCAGACAGTATCACTTCCCCATCAGCCAAGTCAGTAAAAAGCGGTATCGAGCCAAAACATGATGTATTTTCACCCACTTGGCTTGGTATGTTATAGCATCTTTTGTCCAAAAAAATCAACTTTACAGTATTATGTTTTCAACAGCCTTCAAATGTACAGTATTATGTTAAAATACATCATATGGAATACGTTGTGTTTCATTAATTTTAACCATCTTGACCTGGTGGTGAATATGGACTTGGCAGGAAAAGGGTTAATAAACCACAAAAAAATCATGGTTGACAAGGTTTCAATTGGACACATGTTAACAATGGCGAAATCTTAATGACTTCCTCAATCAGGAAAAGCATGTGGGAAGCGAGTCTAAAGTGTGTTTGCTCACTGGTAGGATGTGTAAATAAATCTATGGAGATGAGAGAAACAGAAATGTCAAAAGATAAACAAGAGGAGAGTTCTTTTGTTATGTCAGTAATGTTTTGTAATTTTGCAACATTTATACATTACACCATATAGTAACCATTTATAATTCATGTTTAGTTGGTAGGTCAATGCAAGCACAAAACAAGTTGAAAGCTAGTCTCTGAAATCTGTTGAGAAAGTGGTATAGCCATAAGTTGTTCCTGAACATTTGAATCCCTGTTTTCTGATGTTTTTTACTCCATCAAGATACTAACAAAGATTACCTGTTTTTTTTTATTTTTACAGAAAACAATGAGAAAAATTTGAGTGTCTTTTCAATAGTCAATGGATCTCGACTCAAAGCAGATGACTTTTTACAGAATTATGAATTAGTTTTGAATATCATACACACGTAAGTATACATAATCAAAGTAATATTTACTATTGTATTGATAGATCATGGGAACCACATTAAATGACGTGGTAACCTTGGTTACAGTTCACATCTTCTGCCCTTTACCAAAGCACTACTCAGTGTCATAATATACCAGAGCACTGCTGTAATTATCCTATGATCAAAGTAACTTTGAAGTGTCATTAATACTTTGTGTCCCTCTACATTTCCATGTGATACAGCCTGTATAACTCTTCATACCACAGGATAATCTTCAACACCAGTAATGTACCATAGTACAACCTGAAATATTGATTTGACTGATAGCAACTGAATAATGCCATTATGTAATTTGATATTTCAAAACAAATCACTGAGATCAAAAATTGTAGTCAGCATAGAGTGGAAGGCATATCACATCAAACTGAAGAGTCAGCAGGTACTGCAGAACATCAAGATCATTGAGTAGATTCTCACAATCAAACTACCTGAAACTCTTTGGAAGAGAGACAGGATTGCTTTTCAGAAATGTCTGTTTGCTTATTCCCTCAGAGTTCCCAAACTTCAGAACAGCCCAACCAAACCATACTTTATTCCAGCCATTACCTGTTACTCAGATTACTTCCAATTATCTTAAAGTTGAGTGAAAAAGATATTGGTGTATCACTGTGTGATATTGCAAGGTTGATCGTCATATTTGACTTTTGTTGGTCTCTTCAATTGTAGTGATGAGAAGTTAGAAGATGACAAAGAGTTTGAAATTGTTGGAGAGAGTCCTGATTTGCCAAAGCCAAGCGAAGACGAGAAAATGAACACTGCCAATCAAGAGAATGATGAAGTGCAACCAGGACCATCAGCAGCAGGTTAAAAAACTATTTGAAAAAGTGTGCTTTGTGAGATGGTGCAAAGTCCTTACCAAGAAACCATCCTGACCTTGTTTAACACAGTTGTTCAAGTTGAATAACACCACAGTTACTGCAAGCTTGCAACCCATAACAGTGCACTCTTTAACACAACATGTCTACTCTGTATGGATTAATTTAGTAACATTTGGAAATTTTATTTCATCAACTTTCTTCCATCGCATTTAAGAAAGTAAGAAGTCCTTTCATCAAAGAGCGCTGCTCATAAATGGCATTTCAGATTGTTGTCCAGGCAACAGTCTTTCCATTGTCCATTTTGTGTTCTTTTTTATGCATCATCTTTCACTTTATCAGAACATTTTCATAAATCTTGATGATTTTGATGTGTTTTCCAGGTGATGTCAATGCTGAGGATGATTTAGTTGTAGTAGAAGAAGTAGAAGAAGAGATGGAGACAGCAGCTACCAGCAGAAAGAGGAGACAGTCTGAGGAAGGTCCGGCCACTCCTGTTGCTAAGAAACGACGATTCCATAAGCCACAAGATGAAGATGATTTGATTATCTGTGACTAGGCACAACAGGAACAATATTTGTTGTCAGAAGCACTCAAAGACCATGTTGTAAATTCCTTTGACTGTGGAACTTTTTGCCCCTGTGTAGTGATGTGAAAACCAAAGAAATACAGAAAATATGTAACAGTCATGCCATTAAGGAGACGTGTCTTTCATGTCGTGAATATTCTATGATTACTGACTAGTTTATTCACCCTTGGCTTGAATACATCATGGCTAAAATGACAGTTTTTGGCTTGCAGAAAGTCGTCGTGGAGCAATAACTGTGCGGACAGTTGGAAGAATTTTCAGTGAGGTGTATGACAAATATGAATATGAGGCAGCTTACATAATAGTAACACCAAATAATCAAATATTCTGTATTGCATCATACCATCTCTTCCATTTGCCATCAAGCAAACAACACAATAAATGTGACATTCTGAATACCAGTTGCTTGTTCCATTTGAAGTTTCATAGCATTTATGAAGTGTCCACATATGAAATGAAATGGCCAAGGTGAGATTATTTTTAGCCATAGAAAACCAGTCAGCTCTTGATCCAACGAACAGAAGAAGCACTTCCAGACTTCTGCTTATATTTTGAGACACAATTTTTTATCATGTAAATGGCGTAACGTCAAAAGAATCTCCTTCACCCAAAAATTCTGAAATAATATCAGAAATATTTATAATATACAAGTAGATTGTACAAAACAGGAATCTACTGCCATTCCAGAGAATTAACTACAGTGCTAGTTGTATTCTTCTGTAAGGGTAACAGTTACAAAAATCTGCAAAATGTAGATCTGATAGAATGAAATAATTGCATCATCTCATGACTGAACAGTCATTGCATTGACAAATGATGATTTGACCAAGAAATTGAAAATGTATAATCACAGCACTGCAATGAAGAGAATTTGACTTATTTCTTGCTCATACTTGTAGACCCCTGTATGTGTCAGTTGTTAAGGTCAACATGAAACATGTTCAGTTTGCCTTATTATTGTAATACTCCACCTGGTACATCTGATACATTGATGGCCATGTCTCTGCAGAATTATTACAATTATCACATCTGCATTTGTAACAGAAACATTTATAACGCACCTCATCTGCGGTCTGTGTTCTAATTAGTCAATTGATAGTCACGTGGGAAGTGCTCTTTTTGTGCTGATCCACAGAAACGACATCATCAGGCATCATTTGTCGGAACTGTTGCCTACTGACTTCAAAAACGACATTTGTGTAAGTGTGAACTGGAATGTAAACAAAGATGCCGTCCTGCAGCCAAGCAAAACGATAGTCGAGAAATTTCTCTGTTTATCCTACTTTCTGAAGAAAAACTGAATGGTCTGGTTTCCAACAAGGGCTCAAAACAAAAAAAAAAGATAATCAAAGGGGCATTTAACATTTTGCAGTAGTATTGCGATGCTGTCAGGAAAAACTTTTTCTCCTGAACAACTACAACATATTACAAACAACAAGTTTAATGTATGGTACGTTCTTATGCATGACTGCGGATGAGGTGTATTATAAAACACATATTGACTGTCTTTAACCCTTGGGCCTGTGAGTCATCTCCAAAAACAGACTGTTTTTGGGGGTGACTCAGTCCCTTGGGGTACAGATGTATGCTGTTTGCCCCATGGCCTGTCAATATGTGTATAAGTTTGTTTTTAAAAATTGTTTCTTGGTCTAGTCCCTACACCATGTTGAAATACCCAGTACTTAGCTTATCAGTCTGGGTCAGTCTCACTTCTACTGAACAGAATTACTTCTACTGGACAGACCCAGGGGACAGACTCACATCTACTGGCTATACTTTGGCTATATTTTTGTTGCCAATTGGATATACAGCTCAGCATAGAAGTTAAAATGAAACTTAAAAATAAAGTTTATAAACACAGATCACTATTGCAATTTGTACATGTAGATTTTTTGTCCTTGAACTGTATCGTAGCTTGTCTGCCAGTTGTCCTGATGACGTATTCAGAAATGTAAGGTATCTTATCTTAGTATTTTCTATTTCTATTCTCTACAATTGAAATCAGGATATTCTATTAAAGAGTAAATAAAAGGAAATAGTTAATATCAATTTAGTCAATATCGCCTCTACACTTGTTCAACTTCAACTTCATAATGCAAGCAAGCAAGCGTAGAATGCCTCTGTGTATTTCCATACAAAAATATATAAATTATTCCCCCCAAAATTAGATATTTTGTCTAAAGTTTAAATATTTTATGAGATACTCTAATTCATAGTACTGTATGCCACCATCAATAGCCCTCTGCAGTAGCAATTTCTTGGTTGCTACAAACTATTTTAACATTATCTTTTGGAGATAGTTACATGTATGAATAGCGCTGCACGCACGCAACATTGGACACTGCTACTTGAAATGTGGACAATGTTGCATGCATGCACGGTTACTCTACCCCAGAGTAACCATGATGCATGGCTGTTTTTGCAGCTTTTACTCTGAGTCATGAGTATGTCTTTTAGTATTTATTGTTTCACTATACAGTCACTTTCTGAGATGTATCTGTCATTCTTGCCTGCGTCATTTTCAAAAGCGTAATCTAAAAATGCAGACAAATATTTAGTTTTGCATATTAATGAGAGAACAATGATGTCAACTCTGAACATCTCTATTCAGAGCTTAAACAGGAAGTTATTGGACCGTGGGTGCACAATAGTGGGATTACTGATGATGCAGACATTTGCATTCACTGGGCGGGAGTTTTTTGAATTCTCATAGCATCGCTTTGACCGTATGAGAAATTTGAATAATCATGACCGACACCTACGTGACATATGCAAAGAGGTGTCAAATGATCGTACAGAGAAAACGTTTTAAAACATGCGTTCTACGACAAAATGCGGAACAAGTTTTCAGTTTATTTTCAACTCACTTTTAGTCGCTATATATTCTCAGACATTATATGCAAGATTCAATTACTATGAACGCCTGAAACATGTCAAAATTATGGGATTCTGGGACCAAACACGGCACGTTTGATCTGTGGCGTGGCTGTCTTACATTTACATAACTTTACGATAATCTGGGTTTTATAGGGGAAGTTCCTGTTTAATTAAAGGTATGTTCACGATCCCTAGGATCGCCTTTGTTGTAGTCTGTAAGAGGATTATCGAGGTGTAATAGCCTTTTGTTTTCCACTGAAATTGTAATCTGGTGGGTAAATTTTCTGATGAGACAATCTGGTGCCAACACAGGCCTTTAAAAAACTTGTCCATGATTCAGCCAGTTTGTCAAGGACATCTCCAGATGCTAAAGGTACTGACACAACATTCTGAACTGAATCGAACATTCAACCTCACAATGACATATGGGTATTAATCCAACATTGGTCATTTTTCCAAACCCAAAACAATTTTTCCATAAACCTGGTTAACTCTTTTCCTTAGTTTCAAATACTCAAATCTAACCAATATAATTGTTTGATGTCTCCTGCACACAAAAGGCCATCAAAATTGTTTCTGGAATAACTTTAATACTTTATTCATAACAACATACTTCGGAAAATGCAGTATAGCAAGAACAAAACCAAACATTGCATAAAACATTTTTGTCAATGTCTTTATCTGCAGCTGCTCGAGGAAACAAAGTGTTTGTAATATATTTCATGAGAGACAGCTTGTCACCAAATGTACAAAAACTTCTCTCTTTAATTTAAACTATCAAATATTGGATAATGCAACTTAATTGAAGAAAAGATAACTTTTCTATTACTGTTATATTTTGGACGCTTCATTAAATAGTGAAATTTGTCCTCAACGGAAGACTGGATTCAGGCAGAATTGGTTTTGACCTTCTGCCCAACTCTATCTGTAAATAGTGATCAGAAATATAAACTTTTGTGACCAATTTTCTGCAGCTTAAGTTCTTGATATCCAGTAAGTAATTTCTGAAGCAAACTTACTTTTATATTCTCTGTACGTTCTGAGCTTATTATTCCCTTCCCATGAGTCTTATTATCATTGTGTAAATCACTGTACCTTAAGAAACTTGATATTGCTTGCATACGTTATTCTGGACAGTTTTAACAGTGACATTAATGTTCCAAATAGCTGACCAAATATTTCTCTCGCTATAAGTATCTAGTATGTATTGAATGAACTCAAACTACTAGGAATGACATCTTGCAGAAAGATATGCTGAACGTAACAAAATATCATCATAATAACTAGACTATGCCAATATTTTAACATGCATTTGACCATGACAATTTTCATAGGATATCTACCAAGTTCACCTACAATACCTGCCCGAGGACCATGTTTCGAAACTCCCAGTAAATATCTATAAAAAGAAAAGCTAACATCATTTGAGAAATTACTCATCATTAATTTCTTCCCCCTGAATTTCACATTCATTGGTCAGAATGTGAAAAACCAATCAAATAATCAAATAGATCTAAAGCAACTTTCACAGAAAAATTCCCATTTACTGGTAATATAGGAAATGCCTTTACAAAGACTAACATGAGCCTTTGTAGCTTTCATCTTAAGGTTTTATAAAGTTGCTGTAAATTTTCCATTAGGAGTTATAACAAAACCAAGATAACAATACTCTGTCACAATATTAGTCCATTATAGGTAAGTAAAGTATACTTCAGTAAGTGGTTACTTTTGTTAAAAACCATGACTTTTGACTTCTTTGTACAAATAGAAAGCTTCCACTTCAAACAATAACAGTGCAATTTATTCAGTCAACTTTGCAATGTAGTGTCTGGTGATTGTATGCACGGCAAATTAATATCTGTATCAAACTCGGAAGACTTTTCAAAGCCGCAGTAAAATTTAAGATAGGGGAAGGGTCATATTCAACAAGTTTGGTAAGGGGAGGGTAACATTTCAGAAAAAAAGAATTAGGGAAGGACAACATTTAAAATCATGGACATGCTCCAATTTCCTCTGGCCCATCCCAATTAATAAGTGAAAGCTCCCAAGAACAAAAAATATGCATACAGTCTTTGAAAAAACAGACTGAGCTTGAATTATAGTATAAATACGGAAAATACTTTACGTGAAATACTTTATTTTCACTTGGAATTTATAGACTTTTTTCCACAAAAATAAAATCCAAGTGAAAATTTTAATTTCTATACGTTGCATGTAGTCAAACTAGACGAAGTGAAGATCACAGTGAAACATTAAAATATGTTTTCAGCTAACACTGAAAATATTAAAAATAGTCCACATATTTCAGAATTGACTTTCGTCTTCAATTGCTGATTATTTTCACTTCCGTTCGCATTCACGTTGTCTTTTACTGAGTTGCATGTTTACGCAACCATAGCCATTACCACACAACAGTCTAATGTCTATGGCAAAACGTATACCTCCCATCACAGTACAGTTGGAAGTCGGTGGCTCCCCTCCTCGCTGACCTAATTTCGCAGCACGGAAGTGCCCTCTGGTCACGTGTTTAAATAGAGTGATTTCATTGGTCTGTTGTACATAACCGCGCAGGTCGTAGCCATCTTTGTTTTGTACTGGAAATAGCCGTACGCTTCTCTTCGAATCTGCCCCATTAACACCAAAAGCAAGGGCTCATGTACCATTTGAAGTCATCATAGAGGTAGCCTAGTTGTCCGTCGACCTCTAGTTGTCGTTAAAATGAGTTCACTGACCGGAAAAGTGGTGAAAAAATCTCACATCACAAAAAATCACCATGGACGGATTGGACGTTCAACATCGCTCAAGACGAACGTTGTCAAGCGATTCTTCGAAACCCAAACTTCTGGCCGCGGATTTACGTCTGCAAGAAAGGTGAGGACAATTTTTAGCCCATAGTAATTTTCTTTTGCAATAATTCCCGAAAAATGCAACCTAACAGCTTGCCTTCTATCTCTATACCTTTTTGCAGCTGCCGGAAGAGTTGATAGAAAGCGCCGAAATTCGAATGGGTTTTGATAATCAATTTCGTATTCCTCAAATTATCCAAGCAATTGCCAACAGTTCGGGAGAAGACACAGGAGTCATTCACTACTCGAAAACAATTTCATCATTAAAGGCAAGTACTCATTAAGATTATTATATCTTTGGTGTGTCAATGTATTGAAAATGATCGTATTTATTATGATGTACGAGAGATTTAACTACCCTGGCTAATAGTAGCAAGCCTTTTCATTTGGCCTTGCATGTCTTGAGTTGTGTATTTATTTACAGACAAGACTGAACAATGTATTCGTTTTTAAACCAACATATATGCAGCACTCTTTGTCTAAATCCTATCAGATTTGACCACAGACCACAGAGGTATTTTGGTTAAAGTACATGAAAATGTTGGAGAATACTGTTATTGTACACTTACACGTGCATTGTATGTCTATGAGTGTATCTTTTATGTTCTCCTGTAGTGTTGACGTAGGATGTTTGGACAACATCTGATAACAATCTGTACCAACATTAGATGTGCATAATTACAGCTTGAAACCCTACTGTATGTTCATTTTTTGAAGAAAAGAAAGACAAAAGAAAGTTTCCCAGTTCACACCATTGTTTTGAACTTATTTGTTGACAGGATGTTGCACAGCTGCTAAACCATGAAGGTTCCACCGAATATCCACCTGGGAGCGGTGTAAGGAGAGAGACCAGGATAGTCAATTCAGAGATATTTTACTTGTTTGGGGGAGTTGAAGTAAGTTATACCTCATAAGTTTAGGAACAACATGTATGTATTTTAAAAGAAAACAATTTACAAATCCATTTCTTCAAGTGTCATCTTATTTTGAGTGTGACTCAGGTGTCCCTACTTCTAGTCGAAACTTTTTAAGGTTCAAATGTTTTGTGCAGTGACCATCCTATCAACTTTAGTATTTTGAAAATGATAGCAGTGATCCCCAATATCTGATACCAGCCTACATCATTATCATCACATCACAAGATGATTGTTTTAGTTGCCATTTAGAGATGTCTTGCATTAAGTGTGTTCTTGCATTTGCAATCCAATAGATGGGTATCAAAAGTTTTTATATCCCTGTCATCTTCAGGCTTTAAATACTTAAATCAGGAATTGTGCTAGTAATCACCACAGATGAATTCATGTAAAGAGGAATATAAAAAAATATTCCATGAT
The DNA here is from genome assembly GCF_041260155.1 of Ptychodera flava. Lineage (NCBI taxonomy): Eukaryota > Metazoa > Hemichordata > Enteropneusta > Ptychoderidae > Ptychodera > Ptychodera flava. Next base: position 40,479,952 of record NC_091940.1, read on the forward strand.
TTATCTTTTTACAGTTATCTCTTCAAATTCTTTTGAGACCAACACTGTATCCAGTAGAAACCAAAAAAGGAACAAAAGGTAAGATGAATTTTCTGAACTACAAAAAAGTGGTATGTCATAATGTCAGCTTTCCGACCCAAAAATATGAACCATAATTTATTAATTATTCAGTGAACACAGATTACATGGTTATGATCATAATATTATTGTGACAAATATATTCACAAACATGTTCCTTTATTTGTAAATAAAAAAAATTATTTTCAGGAAAATACCACCATACCTGTTTTACAGAATCTACATTGGAGCCAAAGTTATAATCTTGCCATATCATCAATTCCTTGTTGCAAGCCAATGTAAATTCACTCTTATTTTCTTACATTATTTTCAGAGTATGAGCAATCACAGATGGTAGCATGTGCCTGTCTTGATGTGTTACACCAAATATGCTTAAACGTAAGTAAAATGATTTGTGACCTGAAGAGTAGGGTTTTCATTTGCATTGACCTAGCTCAAAGTATCTTGCTTTGCCAACTGATGTATGTTATACTCTCCTTCATGTGTATATATTTTTATTCATCAATATTTCATGTTGGTCATGGGATGGGTGAAACATGGCAAATTCCTATGACGTGTAGTGTATTCTGTGTTGATGTTACTGAAATGTTTTGCGAATTTGCATTAACATCTTCAGATTGTCAAAAGCATAAATGTCTTGTAATTTATTGTACAATTCCCAAATGTACTGAGAGAAGAGCAGTAGTTTTCAGAATGTTGTAATTACCCAGATATGAAATGAGTGCTTATGTGGACACTTTTACAACACAGAATAAAATAGTTTTACTGTTTAATGTGTTTCTAAGATCAAAGAATTTACCAACACAGCAGCTGTAAATCATCTTTACATTGTCTCTCCCTAGACTAGCTGGCTAAGTTGTAGGGTAGATGATCTTATCAGTTAAGGCACCTTTACCTCGTCTCCCTCTCTCTACCCTCAATTACCAGCCCCACTGACTAAAACCGTCTCTCTACCCTCAACCACCAGCCCCAATTGACTAAAGTAGCTTTACTAGATCACTGTTAATGTTTTTACTTCTAGCTGGCCAAAGTAGCAGTACAGCTGTCTGAGAGAGATGATCTCATGCCTTACTTATTTACATTGATGGGTGAGAAGAGGTGCTTTCTGAATGCAGCCACCTTGATGGAGGATCTTCTCACATCAAGACAGCAAATGTTCAGATTAGATGAAATCAGTAAGTACATACCTCTGGTCTATACATGATGCTGTCAATACTACAAAAATGTCTGTTTCAGTAATTATCAATTTCTATACTGACAGAAGACACTGAATTGCCAACTCTGTCTTGGAGGATTGGTTATTTGACATGTGTTCAGTTGCATTTTCTATCCAAAAAACTCATCCAATGTTGCTGATATTTGATTCAACATGCCCATCATGATACCTCACACTTATCAGTGGTAGGTAATCTTTGGCTAAAAGAAGTATTGTTGATACACATTATCTGTAAAAGAAAAACATGGCCTTCATTGGGCCCAGCTTATTCACCGCAAGGCTCCTCACAGTTTGAACAAACATGTGTTGGCTATTTACATAAGAAAGCCTTGTTTGCAAAAGTCTTTTGTCTTGGAAACATGTTCTTTTGTATGATTATTGTCTTGTCAATAGATTGCTTGAAGAACAGAGGAGTTACCCAGCCCTCAAAATCTCCTTTTTGAGAACTCTGTATGTCAGGTGAATTTAGGTTAATAAGAATGTACTGAATTTGGCTGACAGTCATCAACATACATGTAATTAGAATGTAAGTAGCCATATGTAGACAACTTTCAAAAATTCCTCTCGGTAATTTAATACTCAAGTCAAAGGTGTACATTCACCCGATATTTTCCTCATTTCAGCCAATCTACAAACTCTGATTGACAGTTTTGACCAGCAGCAATTAGCCAATTTCTGTAGAGTACTATCCATAGCTGTGAGTGACTTGGACTCATCTGAGGACAGGTTGACTCTGGTTGCCCAGGATGAAGCATCAAAGAAACAAAGTGCAGTTCCTGTGTCAGAAATCAACCAGGGTGAGTTTTTTGAAGCATTTGTTTGTAGCAAGTAATACCTACCATCACATGCTGTGCATAAGGTGGGTATGATATATCACATTAATTCATAAGTGTTGGAAGCCAGCGTCATAATAATATCAAAAACAAGATCAGACTGGCCATTGCTTGTAGTGACAATGCTGTGCCATTACACTATACAGTTTTGCAGGAGAATATATGGCAACATGTGTGTATGTTTCCTTTACATAGTATGTTTTGTTTACTTCAGAAGATAAGATGACTCACAGCTTTGCGTTCCATAAGTGAAGGAAGTACTCTTGCATCTATATTTTCCTGAACTCCGTATATCATACCTTGTTTTACAGTCCTCAAGCCAAGATTTCTGAGTTAACTAATCCCACATTCTGATTTTTCATCTCAGGGATCTTAGTTGATTTACCTGACTTCATCAAAAGATTAGTGGAGGTTGCTGGTCGGACACTGCCCCACGCAGAACCTTCAATACCATCTCTGTTCAGTGAGATAGATAGCTGGGTGAACTGGTTGGACAGCTCCTTGGCCTTTGATGCACTGATGGAAGTAGCACAGGATGATGAAGTGTTCCTCACCATTCCGTTAGATCCGTTGGATTTAACCTCTGGAGATACACCACCAATTGTGCCTCATTCCATGAGAGTTATGCATGAAGTCATGTACAAAGTTGAAGTTCTCTACGTATTGTGCTTACTGTTAACTGGAAAACAGAGAAACAAGGTAGGTTCTCTGTATCCATACTAGTACTAGCTGTCATCTGTTTTTGAATTCCTATTGGGATCATTTTGGTAGGATGTGAGGTCTAGATGCGACGTCTACAAAGGTTGTAACTTATTGCTTGATATGAATCATATTAATCCTCTTTCCCCCAATGACAGTCTGCCATCAGTTACCAAGTCTGACTTGGTTGCAACATGTCATGGGTTGCCAAGTTGGTAGGCTTGACGTAGTAAAGCAAAGTAGTTGCCTCGTGCATTGTTTACTGTGTTTGATAGCATTTTATAGTATTAGGTTACTACTAAAAAGGACTTGCGATATAAGAGTAACTGGTGCCTGAGCAATTAATATTCAGTTTTTAGATCTGTTTGGTAAGTTCATGGTAGCTTACAACTAATTCCCACCTGGGAGAAAGAGGGTTTAATAGCCAATCAGCTACAGCTTTCCAGCCACTGTACATCAGCCGAGATTTTATTCAAATAACATTTGACAAATGAAAGCTTGATCTCCAGCCCAAAGTATGTTACTGGTACACAAGAAAAATATGAACGAGAGAAAAAAGTGAATCTTACCAAGTCTACTTTTTATTCAATTTTTCATTTCATTGAAGATACAGATCTATGAGACATGCAATGACAGATCTTGTCCAGTAAATCTGACACTTTCTTTATTGTCTTTGAACAGGTACAGGAAATGTTGGCCGAGACAAAGTTGATACCGTCACTGAATGAAATATTTGAAAAGATAATCTGGAAGTGTAATTTGAGAAGTCGTCCAATTCCTGGCCACGGTGAAAATTGTGAATGTAGTCCAGAGATTGCTCTCAAGATACAGTTTCTTCGTCTTCTTCATAGTTTTTGTGATCATCATCCGTAAGTCAAAGAACAATTTCTTTCAATTTTTTAGTGGCCAGGTTCCCATAATAACCCTTTCATTGTTAATAGATTTGTAAAGTCAAGATGTTTACAATATCATACGACAAGATAGCCTCTATTGTGCTTGATAGTTCACACTATAAAGAAGATGTTTCTAGAGCAAGTGAACTGAAAGATATCAGTCCACACTCTTACTTTCTTTATCTCATGAGATGCTTCACAGTATGCCTTGCTTTCACAGTAGTTATCATCAAAAAGGTAAATACTGCAAGAAACTACTTCATGTTTTTGACATTTGTTTCATTCTCTGTGTTGACAGAAATAAAGTGTTACTTCTAACTCGCAGTGAGGTCAACGAACTCAACAGAATATCATCAAACGCCAGGATACAAGTACTTGATCCTGTGAAAAATGTCAACCGGTGAGTGAATCACTGAAACCAGCTCTTGTTTCCAAATAATTCACCAGTATTACGACAAATTATTGTGATTTTTGAATTCCTGCCATGAAATCCCTTACATACGGATGGTATACATCTTGTGAATGCATAGAAGACAGACCTGTAACAGTCAGTCCTTGCACATTTATGATTTCTGAAGTCGTTAAATCTGCCTGGAAATTCCTATATTTTCCTTCAGGTCAATGAAATATCAGTACATGCCATATTTGAAATGTTACGCTCTCAAGATAATTCTCTAGCATTAATCAGATGTCATGATTGCTAACCAAAATGTAATGGTTTATCAATCAAGCATACAACATGGGATTTAACCTCTCAACAACAGTCAATAACTCTATCTAAACACAAAAATGATAAAGTTTCTTTCTGTTGAAAAGCTCACTGATTCAATATACTTTTCATCCACAGACAACTATTGTGCAATGGACAAAAAGGTCTACTCTCTAAAATAGTTGAAGCCACCAAACGAGAGCCTGTGGAGTCGCCTTTCAGGTAATCATAGTTTGTTACTTTAGTACATCATGCCAATGCAAAGGCAATGCTCTGATTGATTCAAGTGATACAAAAATTTGTAAAGATGCCATACAAAGTGATCACGTTGTTTTGTAAATGAAGGCCGTAATTTCGTGCTAAGCCCAGTTGTCACAGGCATGATATTACTCATTCCTTTGCTTGGCCAAGTAGATTTCTGATGTCACTGGTCTGACAGACAAGTGAATGTGAATACAACTTCAATATGAAAAATAAATGCCTAACCAGCAGATTATGGTGTAGCATCACTTGATTTATGTTATCACTGAGGCCAAGTAGGAAGTAGTCATCAAATGTCACCAACTTAAACAGGAACTTCCCCTATAAAAGGCGGATCTTAAATCTATGCAAATGTAAAAAAGCCACGCTACTGAACAGGCGTGCCGTGTTTGGTCTAAGAATCCCATGATTTTGCCATGCTTCAGGTGTTCATTGTCATTGAATCCTACATGTCTATGAATATATAGTCGGAGGGTGCATATGTTTCAAAATTTGTTCCGTGTACGACCATTTGACCCCTGTATGCATATGTCACGAAAGTGCCCATCATGATTATTGAAATTTATCATACAGTCAAAGCGATGATACAACAATTCAAAAACATTAATTTGCCCGGTGTATGCAAATGACTGTCATCATTAATCTCCCTATTGTGCGCCCATGGTCCTGTAACTTCCTGTTTAAGGGATTATGACAGAGTATACAGCCAGAGTTAGGAACTACTTCAAAAAATGAATTTTAACTAGCTTATTGATCAACAGTTCATAATATGCACCCATTCCCATCAGTGGGATTGCTTGAACAGAATGGGTTCTGTGATCTCTGTGTCGTGTTCTGTTCCTTACTCTGTTTCCTGTCAACTGTACTTCCGTTCTCGTTTAGCCTCAGATCACTTCACACATACTGTGTTATCTCTCCCTGTCACACAGGTTTTGGTTGGGTCGTGCTATTGAGAGTTTTCTTAGGGGAGCAACATCATATGCAGATCAGACGTTCCTACTCAAAAGAGGGCTTCTAGAGGTATGTCCCATATTTTGAAAACTTTTAACGAAAATGAAAGTCTTCTTGCTTGAAAGAGCTTTGCTGTTCATAAGTTTGATTGTACATTACATCCAGAGTGCTTGAACCATGGAAGGTTTGTATTTAGACGTCAAATGTGTATTCCACCAGGGTTAGATACCCAGTGAATATGTGAAGGATTTGTGTGAATACAAGTGAAGTACTATCTGTTCACTGATGGGTTACAATTACCAATACAGAAGTTGTGTGTCAGTTTATGACAGTGATGTTTTAATGTCAAACTGTAATCTGAGTAGCCTTGTTGTTTGTCCTGTCATTTGTAGCTTGACCAGCTGCATTCCACAAAAATGAACAGATCTGCATGATGTGACAGATTTGCAGGAGGTCAGAGTTCAAAGGGTTAGCCCCATATCCCCTCAGATTCTTATGGCACTGTCAGGTTGGATAAAAATCAGTAATGGGAAAGTGACAGGCTTGACAGGAAAGGGTTAAATCAAGCGTGCACTTTGACCTGTTTACTGTTGGAATGTCTCCCTGTCCTTTATTAGATTGGACTATTCCAACTCAGGGAAGATAGGGGTGGAAGGTTGAATTGTTTCTATTTATTCATCAACAATATCTAGGAATTAGAGTGTTGTTCAGCATACAGTTTGATGTCAATGCGTGCATCCACAGTTTACCATACATCTTCTCACAACTTAATTTTTCTGTGTTTTCCATATTACAGCACATAGTTAGACACATGGTAGACAATGTCATCAAGTCCAAAGAAATCCTGCAGAGTAGCTTTGATCTGCTTGGAGAACTCATGAAATTCAACATTAATGCATTCAAGAGGTTTAACAAGACCATCACCACTGATGTTGATGTAAGTTTTTATGAAATCATAGCAACTCATAGCATGTGAGAATAGTGACAGATGCCTCCTTTGAGTGAAAACACCTCCTGAGAGGAGATGTTTTCATTGTACAGAGTAAACAAACCAGGTACATCAGCAGCAAGTACTACTTTATATGATTTCTCTCAATGCTGTTGCTAGGCGTGACATTGTTCAATCCCTTGGCAATCAGATGGATGCATTGTGATACCTGACCTTTTATGTCATTTGTTGCCAGGCAGCGAAATGATGTCAATGATGCTTTGGTTTCATGTGTCACATATCACTAGGCAACTAAACATGATGCATAGTGACACAAATAGTGTACTCAGTAATAACATTTCACATCAATGTATGGATTGGCATGGTGAAAGAATAGGTTTAACCCAGAGTTCAAGTAGACCACAGTACAAACAAAATCATGTGCACAAACGCACATAGCGATACTTATATTTCCATATCTTTGTACCGCCATCACCTGAGCTTTTGGATGTAGTGATCTGTACAGAGCTCGAAATACTTTTTTTCAACCACCTGTCCACTGTACCTGTTCCAGTGAGAAAAGTACCTGTCCAAAATGGCATAATTTATTCTAAGAAACTATCAATTCAACAAACTCATGCCTGTATCGTATGCAAACTGGCGTAACAGCGCCCTCGGTGTCGAGATAGCTCTGAGAATCTCCCAATCTAAGAGATTTGAGACGTGACCTTCGATAAATCAATATGGCTGCCTCCTGTAAACAGTGATTAGATAATATCGAACTTTCTTTTACTTTTTTCTGACAAGTAAATATCCTAATAATGATTTTCAAAATTGTAAAAGGTATATAAATTTAAACTTGATGAATATGAATGAATATTTGCTGTAGTCAATGGGTTGAAATACTGGTTGCAGGCTGAAAAAACCTACCTGTCCACTTGGACAAGTACTTTTCAACACTACTTGTCCCAGGCCACATTTCACTTGTCCGGGACAGGCAGACAGGTATTATTTCGAGCCCTGCTGTAGAACACTGCGCGTCCTTTTTATTCCTAAGTAGAACCACTGAATAGGAGTAATGACATCTCTTTCATAATCATGTGTACGGCTTTGTTGGTCTCATGTACTTTAGTTTGTCAACTCTTTTGTCATAAAACTCATCTAAGAAAGGCAAGCTTTGTTGAAAGATGCACTTTATTGATACAAATGATCAATTCCTCTTCTCATTCTTTTCTTTCAGTTTCATGACTTCATTAGGCTAATCAAGGAGAACATTGTAGACTCCAACATGTTTGTACGATGTCTTATACTCTCACTTGAACATTTTGAAACAGAGCAGACAGAACACAAAGGTGAGTGATCTAATCACTTGCACAATCTTAAAGATATGTGCAATATTGTCACTGCATTAGCTGAGTTCATGATAAAAGGCAATCATGCAGAGAGAGAGAGAGTGCTGTCAGTTCACTGTTTGCCAGATGAATGTGTGTGTGCTTACTTCGTTCAGTCAGTAATATTTCAGTGTGTATTGTTGAAGCACATTTTTTCATCAGGGATCTTTTATTTGCAAAAATTACTCTGTGTTGATGTTTTTGTATTATTTCAGAACATTCACATCAATTGTACGATGTACATTTCCACTAAATGTGAAATACCATGTCATTCATTGGTAACAATGGACTTGATCACAGAATACACTCTATTGTTTATACTCTTATACAGAAAGTGAAGAGTAGCAAACTGGTCATGTTCAGTACTACTAAAAGAATATTCAGAGAGAAAGGTAGATCAATGAAAAACAAGAAAGAATATGTGTAACCTGATTAGCCAACATCATTCGCAATGTTTCACTCAAAGCAGTTGATCAAAGTAGATGGTGTATCATATAAAATAGCAATAATTGTTGTTTTTTTCCTTGTTCAACAGAATATGCGAGGACCAAGTGTCGTCTTCTTCAGTTCATCCATAACAAGAAGACTCGATTTGAGTTCTTGTTCAAACTCATCAATGTCATTGAGGTATCCAGTCTTACACAGGTATGTAATATGTTTCTCCTTGCTGACCAGTGCCTTCATGAGATCCCACCAGTATTGATGCCATATGCCTTCATCAAAGCTACCAGTAGCAATATTGTGCCTAATGGCTTCATTGGCCCCTACCAGTAGCAATATTGGTTCCTAATGCCTTCATCGAAACCTACCTGTACCTTTATTACATGCGTCGTATATCAAACATCACATGCTCCATAGGATTCAATAGTAACTCGTCGATGACGTCGCGGGCCGCATAGTTATTGCTTGACTGAAAGTGAACCGGAACTATTTTCAACTTAACAACTTTTGGATGTACAAATGTTGAAATTTCATGTTTTACATAGGAAATCAGGTTTTTGGAAAATTTTGCATTAAAAAAATTGACAAACCACATAACAGTAGTTTAAATATATCAATGTACCATTTGATGATGAAAATCTTTCCACTATTAACAGATTTTTGTCTAAGATGGAAAATAAAGCATTGGATTATCATTTGCCAAGAAATTTTAATATTTGAGTGAAAACTATGTAAGAGAGGCATGTGATAAAAACATAGCCCAAACATGGGACTATGTACCCTCAGGGCAGGAGACCATTTGCCCTCCTTACGCCAGGCAAATGTTCACCTACCCCTCAGGCAAATAGTCCCATGTTTGGGCTATAATATATAATATTGATGCACAATGCTGTTTATTTGGTAACAATTGCCTTTCAAGGAATCATGATATCTGTGATGAAATAATTTGATTGATTGCAGTTTTTGGCCGATGGAAGACAATATGTATGGCAATCAGTCTGATGGCAATTGTATTCCATCTCCATTTGACTCTCACTTGTTGTAGGTAATCTGAAAGAGAGAAGGTTGTTTAATTTAATGCACGGTAGATTTTTTTGTCAAGGCTATATTGGAGAAGTCGAAGGATGCAATTTTGAGACGTATTTTCCTAAAACATAATAAAATATGTAAAAAGTGCAGTTTGGTAAAGTTCAAAGAAAGACTAAATGTTCAATTTTCTTATTTTTCTCTCTACAGGAAAATGTCAGTTGCCTGAACACAACTCTAGTATTGTTGATGTTTGCAAGACAGAAAGGAGAATTAGCAGAGTATTTACAAGCATTGCGTGATGAAGAACAGAGAGAATGCCATCCAGGACTTCTTGTGGGTAATTTCAGGTCAGTACTCTAGTCCTTCACCGAAATCTAGGCAGAGAAATTTTTTCAAGAAAATGATAAACGAATGTGCTGAGCAAGTAAAGTTATTGAGTAGACAAGCCAATTTCAATGCAAGTTATGTCAAAGATAAGCTAAATGCAGCATGGTGTTTGTCAGTTGCATTTTTCTAGCCAGGGAGTTCTGATAAATGTGCTGTGATGACTGTAATGTTTTTATGCGATAATCTGTTTTAGGCAACTGTTGATTTTCTGGCAAGATCACTACCTTCACAAGGACAAAGACTGTACAGCATTGGAAAAGGTAAGGTTCAAGCACAAAGTCAGATATTGTATAAGCTGTGAGGTACACACTGTGTGACTTACTGTGACTGTGTCTCCTTGGTGTAGTAGAGTGCATTCAGAAAGTTAGGAAATTTACATCAATAAGACAGCTTTTGACCCTTTAAGTTTAAGTTTCACTGTTTCCTCTGATCACAATGGACCTCTACACTTGCCAATAAGTACAATGAACAGATCTCTGTGAGTTTGACCAATGGTAGAGTTTGCTACCAGGACTGTTTGCTTGACATTCAAATTTTTACAACTATTCTGATCCGCCAACGAGTGGATTCATTTGAAACTTACAGAGTAAATGAAGTGTTCACCTTCTAGTTTTTGTAAAAATTTATACATATAGTACAGCAGCCACCTTGAATTTCAAATTTCCATAAATTTTAGATTATTTGGTCCACATATCACAAACTTTGCATGATGACTCCTGATTCTATTCTGGACAATTGATAGAGAATGGTGGTAAAGGTTTCTTGAGGACAGTGTGAGCAAAAGTTGAAAACTTTCTGTTTTGATTTGTGTACTACCTGAACACAGTGTGAAGTTTTCCTTGGACATGCAAGAGAAAAAGCATTTTAAATTTGTAGTACCTCATCTAAAACTGCCAGGGTTTTTAAACCTACACTCTGAATCTGTCTACTAACAAAACAATTCTATAAGTATTTTACCTGTTTTCATTGCAGAGTTCATGCATCAGTTTTGACATCTGGAAGAAGACTGTGGCAGAACTCCTTGAAGATAATCCAAGCAATGAACTCACAGTGGCTCACTACCTGACATCCGCTGGTATAGCGTACAAATAAAATATGAAATAAGGGTGTGCTATGCTTCCTCATGTAGGACTTTGGAATCTAACATTCATTATCAACACAGTAATATCAAACCTTGGAAATGTCTCCCTGATATGCCAAAATGGGATGAAAGGCACCAGACTGTTGAGTTTGTGCTTTTGCAGAAAACAGGGCTGTTGTGTTACCTGTACAAGCTCACAGTGTTAATGGTTTTGTAGTTTCTTGACACCACTTTCTGGCCATTGCCAGATACTCGCACAATCTTGCCTGTTTCTTGTACAAATATTGAGCTACTCCTTTTTGAAACTTCAAAACTGGATTGAAGTGGAATTCCACAGGTACAAATTCTTTATTGACACTGTAATATAATTGATAGAAACAAGCTTGGTTTTAAGAAGCCCTGTGCTATTGCAGGTCATAGGTCAGACGCAAAATGGGGCAGATTGTGTAGAGATAGCCTTTAGTAAATTGCCATGAAATGTTTGAAAATCATGAATTATGACAAGAGATATGGGTTTCAATGTATTCCATGAACCTTATTTGTCTCTTCTGTATAGAATGTTGTCAATAGGCATGCAAAGAATCTGCAATGAGAAAATTAATGGAAATACAGACAGCTTTATCAGATTAAAGTGTGTCCAAACTTTGAATTCATTTATCCCAAAAGCAATCATGATACGACCAGCTCAGAAATGTTTATGTGAATTGTTGTTAAGATGAAATGACAGCAGTGAAAGCTAGCAAATATTTGATGCTGTGTACCTAGACTTTTTAAGTTCTGTATAAATTGGACCAATAGTTAAATTGGATGCAAGGTTATGCACCGTAACTCATCTTTTATTTATTTTTTAAATGACATTACCATTTTGTCACTCTTCACCTTTTTTTTAGGTTCACCTACCACGTAACCCGACATCTAAATAATATATAGATATAATTTCAAATGAAAATACTTGATCAGATGTGACATGTTGATATAGTTCAAATGAAAAGAAAGTAATCCTGGCAAATGCAGCTGTATGAAATGAAAAGCAGTTCAAGCAAACGTTAGGATAGCTTTTATTTTTGATTTGTCATTTATTTGTGTCCTCTATGAGTTACTCAAGGTGATCAATATATTTTACTTCAATCAGAATTATGTCAGAATAAGCTGTTAACAGTGTTTGCTCGTATTGGCATACTGCTTTTTGACTTCTTGTTAACCATCCCAGTTTTATCAGCAGAAATTTCTACAAACTCCCGGTTGATGAACAAATATTCTGTTTTTGCCCTGATCAGAAGTTTCATATGTAAATTGGTTAAGAGTGCTTTCACAAAGTTTATTCTGTTTGTTCTTTGAGCTGTGCTTCTGATGCCAGCCATTTGAATGCTGCCATGTTGTAAGCATTGTAATTCAGTGTAAAAATGCACAAACTATCGAACACAGTATATGTGTGAGTTTGACTTAAACACACAAGTTTTATCACACCCATGTCAATCTGATATTACTGATGCATTTCTCACTGAAGTTTCTTGAACCAACAACACTAATGGTACTATAGTTCATATGGGATTATTAGTTCTGCTCTCACTTTTTTCCTTTTTAATATTCATCAAAGTGTCTGCTCAAACACAGATACCGTTATATTGTACGACAGTCTAAGGTCTTGATAAGCATGGCAAATACCAAGTACTATGTTAGCTTGCGGTGAAAATTTCCAAGTACTGCATTGAGAAAGACATTCTTACTATTTGACCACTTGGTCCATTGTCAACAGTGCAGTGATACGAAATGATTTTAAGTATTTTGTATAGTGTAGGGGTCATATAAAAGAACCAAGTTGTGACATATCGCAGGAGTCATGGTCTTCTATAAAATTAACAGATTGTACAGGTTCTTTTAAAAGTTATGGTCGCTGTTAAAGTCCCGAAGTCAATATTTGAAGTCTCCTCAAGTCTGTAAGAAAGATAATTGCTGAAAGTCTGAACTTCCCCAAGGACAGAATTGTTGAGAAAGCCTGCTGAAAAGCATGTATATTTACACACACACACATGCACACATACTAATGCATGCATACACGTAGACAGTGATTCCCCCACAGAGATGTAGTTGATCTTCTTCTGATGTTTATAGCAGCATGCACAAACTGTTCAAAACATGCTTAGTGTTTTATTTTCCTGTGTGCCACTTTTATAACGATGTGGAAGAAGTGTTGCTCTTTTTCATCATTTTCTTTTTACAGTATTTTAAGTAAAATGTGCCATTCGAAATTATTGAGTAAGATCCTATATTTGTCTGTTACAGTGTAGTCAAGATGTCAGAGCTTTTTGGGTTTTTAAAAATACTCTAAGTGATCATAAAAATGGGTACTCATTGACATTTACCACATGCTCTGTATAAAAAAAAAGTCTTACAAGATACAAACAGCTCATCCAGTGTTAGGGAATTTTTTTAGCAGTTTGTCTAGTTAGTTACATTATGTGTGTGGGTGTGTGTGTGTAGATGTACATGTAGCTTATTGTTACGGTAATTGTCTTTCCTTGTACTGTAGTCAATCAGAAGGTGGCAATATTTGTTAGGTGATGGTGTGAAATAAATTAATTTTTTTACAAAGAACAGTCGGCTTGTGTAAACTGTAATACTTTTGCACTTAAAGCTTCTGATGGTGCTGTTTTAGAGCTAATCTATTATTAAACCTGTAACTCATGGCAATTGGAAATCCCTGTGTTCTGAAGTCTAAAATACATGTCCATAATACTGTCTGTAGTGGTCTCAGTGTGATTTGCCACAATATCATTCCAAACAAACATAAGGAATTATGACAGTTGGCAAAATTTGCATTATAGTCTCTCTCAACAATACTTTCAATACGAGACTTCGTAGCTATAGGTTTTGCTGTGCCTGAATTTGCACTGAAGTTTGACATTACTGAGGAAGCTATGAAGGTCAGTCTAGGCATTCCCCCTCTGCTGTCAATGACCCGAGCCAATTTCTATATGTCAAACCACTTGACCTTGTCTAAACTTTTGAGTTAACTTCATATGTCCAACAAACAGTACCTCCATCCAAAGTTCTAAAATTATATAAGCATGGCCTTTGGTCCTGTGTTGTATAGTGTACTGTCATCAGTGAACTGATGGGTTCCATCATAGAATGGCCCCTAGTCGCCTGGCTTTTCTCGGCAGCTGAATTTACCGGCTGGCCAAACGGCATTCACCCCATGATCTGTGATCTGTGCAGCCTGCCAGTTAGTATGACAGTCTGCTGAAGTTTAGTACTTCAATTTATTCTGTTTGAAATTTAATATGCCAACAGACTTGAAGCAAGTCTAGCTCAGTCATCAAACAAGCATCCACAACAGCACTACAAGAGGTGAACCTTTGAATGTATTGGGTAAGGGGATATAAGCCGGAAGAAATGTTCAAAAGTAAATCAAGTTTACCTTTTTATAACAGCGTTTTTCCAAGTGTAAACGGGAAATTATTTTGTCAAGGCAAGGCAGTTTTCTTTTGAACAAACACAGTGGCAGTACAGGGGAGCTCCTGCTGTCACATATGATTGTAACTAAAAGTATATAAAATATTTATGTTATCAACTTATGTTGATGGATATGTGCCTTCCAAATCCATGTTCAAATTATTATTTACGTTGATGGCAAACTACCTTACTTGTGCATACAAGAATTAGAACACATTCTGATGTCTTACTGGCTTTAAATTTGATTAGTTTTTGTACACTATTACTCCTTTGTCAAGGTTTTTCAATGTTACCTAGCTACATGAAGGAATGTATTAAATGGATCGACAAATTCACATCCAAAGTCCTTCCCATATCTTATCCCATCCAAATTCAATTTTGAAGATCACATTGTGATTAATACTTGCCTGATTGCAAAAATTCCTGAAACATTCGTACTCTATTAGATCACTATGTTGGACACAAATTTTCAATTGACCACCATCTACTGTTTAAATAGAAGACAGCTCTGCGCAATGGTTGTTATTTCTCATGCAGTGACAAAACTTCAGGAACTCATGAGCTAATAGTTTATTCAGGAATATTATGGTATTATATCAGAGAAAATATGTATATTTAGTCAAGTCTATTGATTTTCGATTAATCCCAATTGTATTGATTTTGTAACTGATAAACAGAAATCTATTAAGATAAAGTGATTCATAGGATTTCCTGGAGGAAAATCTCTTTCTGGTCAGATCCCAGTCGGATCAGCTCTGGATGACTGCCACAGAGACAAAATGGGCCTAGACCATGCACTTGTACACGACACTGGCAAGTTAAGCACTATGAACTTCAACTACAATTGAATCTGACAAAACGCTCTTGCAGACTTTCAGAAATCAACTGATATGACAGTTATTTTCAGAAATATTAGATTCTGAGAAACATGAACCAAGTTACCTTTCCTGAGTGCAACTTGAATTGACAGCAGGACAGGAAAAAACATATTTGATTAAAAAGAAATATTTTATTGGCATATTTTGTTTCATATTAATACATTTCCTTGGTTGTTATCAATAAATATTGAGGGGCCATAAAGGGTGACTGGAGCCAAAGACAACAACTCATATGACTGACAGCTCACTTTGTGGTACCAGGTCCTGAGAGGCAAGCAGACAAAGGAAAGCCACAGTTGTCACATGAGGGCGCTATACAATTACGGCACTTTCAGATTTTTCAGAATGCATTACCACTGTAAAGCAATACAGATCTTACTGGATGGCACAAACTCACCTTCACTACTTTCCAGCCAATTGCACATTGGCCAAAGCAGTACAGAAAATAAAAAAGGACTAAGGTTAATAAAAAAACTGTGGAAAACCCCTCCAATAAAGATTACATGGACCAAGTACTATGGGTTAACGTACCACACAACCATTATGGACACAAAGTTGTGGATCTGCGCTGCCATAAACACATATTAATTTTTAAAGTATTCACTGAATGCTGTACCTGACAATAGACCACTTTTCACCAAAGAAAGAAATATCTACACATACATTCACCCTGAATGCTGAGGTTAAAAATCTAGCTGACACACAAGGGCTGTACTAACACACAGGTTGGATGGACAAATGTCCCGCAGAAGGTGATTCAATGGTAACAAACTTTGTAAATGCTGCTCACATCGAACTTCTTGAGAATGGTTGATTTTCTCATTTGCAATTTTTGTACATATCAAAGAACAGATAATTAGAAAGTTTTTAAAATCAAAGTCTACAATAATAGTGATCATTACACATTTTGGGTGCAAAAACACTGTTAGACTAATATTGTATTGAGCGTTTGGTTGTAGAGCAACTATCATGTAGAAATGCAGCATAGAGGGCGCACATCAAATCACCTCGGTTGGAACATTAACATAGCATTATTACTGTAACTGACTATTAACACACCCATACACATACGTGAGTACACTTGCTGAAATGGGAATTTGACTCTGATCTGTGTTTCTGGAACTAGAAAAATATGGAAGAACAAACAATATGAAAACAAAAAGACAAACTACAGGTAGAATACTTTATGTGCTAGTGTATATGCCATATTTACCAAACTCATTGAGCTTTGCACGGAATGACAAGTCAGCTTCCATCTGAACATGGTAAATCTGTTTTTCTGTGTACACATGAATCATAGAGTTGCAAAGTTACTAATTCACTCAACATCACAAAGACTGTAAACTTTCCATTTGTTATCTACCATCAAGCTACACATTCAAAAACTAGTTTGTGATAAAAAAGTACAATATGCAAATATGTCAGGAATGATTATCAAGAACAGAATAGCAGAAAACATTCCAGAAATGGTTATCCATGCTGCAGGGCAAATTTCATTTTCAACAAAATTCTTCCTAAAACAATCTGAATAATTCACTCATCTCTTAATGATTTCCATTCCCCTTTGTTGTATCAAGTTGAGGGGGTAAATTGAACAACTATAAATCCCCCCCCTTCCAAAAAAAAGTCACTGTACATTCTGACGTATCTCCTGAGCAATTTAAACATTGGTTGAACACTCCTTTATACATCACCATAGAAATGACACTTCATCTAGTTTAATGTTTCAAAGTTTTACTGCGTGTCATTACTGATAGATTTGTACGAGAATGATACAAAGTACTTGTCATCGTTTATTTGGGTTTTCTGTTTTGCAGGAATAATTCTGACTTCATTTTTGAAACACTTAGTGATAATATTGATCACATCATAATAACTAGATGGAAGGATGACAAGACAAGTTCAATAGGCATGACAAAACCAGACTTTATATCTTTAACTTGTCTATTTGTGTGCAAGGTTTTTCAATTGTGAACTACAGAAGGGAAATTGGTGCCACCCACTATTCTGTGAATTTAATTTACAGCTTTACTCTAAATGTGAACTTACAGCTGACATGACAGACATGCACAGAGTACTAAAGCAATCTGATTAAAATGGGATTGGATTCTTAACTTCATCCTGACCCTTGACCTTTGTCTTTGACCTATGCCGGTGAGGTCAAGAGAGCAACAGATGCCAGCAAAATAATAAAAGGAAAAGACTGAGCTTATCAAAATTTTAATCAGACTGATATTGAAGCAGCTGATAACATTTCTGTGTCGTCTGAAAGCAAAATGTTTGACTGAATAGTTTGTTGCTTGCATGTGACACTTCTCCAGTACTATTCTGTACAACTCGCAGCATTAGGTAGAGGTCCTATGTACCAAACACAGGGTACACCAAATCTCTGGTGAGTGGTCCATAAGTGTCCACATTGACTTGGTTTGACTTGGTTTGAATGACTTGCCCATTGAACTGTGTGCTTTATCAGCACCTCAAAACACAATTGTCTTGCAAACACAGACATCACCGCTGCAAAATAATTAAAAGAAACTAAAAAAATTTCACTGAAATTGATTCTGAAATTTGCTGTATGTATCATTCTGTGGAGACGGCTCCACACTCTGTCTATGTTCTGGAGGAATGAAAGGACCGACAGACAAAATGGTAAAAGTTGATGGCTGATATTTCTACTCTAAAGAAAGAGCAATGGTTATTGGTGAGCGCATTGCATTCCATGACCTTGGTGCATATCGTCATCTTCTTCATCATAATACATGTCACGTCTTGAGTTACTGCTGGACTGTCTTGGGTCATACTCCATCAGATCAACTTCTTCTACGTCATCTGCAGCCACTGCTGCTTGTTTTGGTCGTGGAGGCAATAGCTTTTCAAGCATCTGATGATGAAACATGGAGAAAAATATTTATTTCTGTGGGTTATTTTGAATAAACAATGCGATGATCTACTGTAAAGCACTGAAAGCATCAAGTTCAGATTTTTAACAACTTTCATGTATTTTGCTACATTCTTGCAATGAGTGATGTGCTGTGTACAATACAATACAATACAATACAATACAGTTAAGAACTAAAGATACAACTTCCCTCTACCATCTTCGCCTATACATACAAATGTAGCAACATACAGTAGGTATGAAAAGATATGGCACGACAATACAACACATTCATGAGAACTGCTGCCATCACCATGTGGTGTGCAACTTTGTGCATGAATAAGCATTCTGATTATTGTAAAAAATAATCCTATGACATATACATTGATTATGTTTACAGACAGCTGAGGGCACATTACAGCTATTCACAAAATGTTGAATAATATTAAGTCTTTTGTAGTATTTTACTGGTATCACTTCAGCACTACACTTGCCATCCTGACATCTACGTACAACACTACACTTCCCATCCTGACATCTACAACATACTAGAGAAAATAAAACTTGGCTTTCAACAAGGCAGACTAAAACTACTTGTGCTTGTCTCACATTACAAACATTACAACATTGTAGTGTGCATAATCACCTTTAGATTTTTCTCGTCTGCAAAGTGGTTTTCAGGAAACTGGACATCAAATTTGATGTAAAGATTTCCCTTTTCAAAAGGATTCTTGTACATCGGCATGCCTTCTCCGACAACTGCGCGTGTACATCCTGAAATTGAACAAGTACATCCTGTAAGTCACAGTTTCTTCTGTGCTCTCATTGATGGTAACTGAACTAAAACACTGGTTAATGTGGACTAGACTATAAGTCTCTTATCACTTTAACCCTTTCACCACCAAGGTTTGTCCCAAATCCATTGTTTTCTATGGTAAAGTTGGACCTGTATACAGGGAACTGGGGGTGAAAGGGTTAAAGGGACAGAGTCGGCCATTTTTCATGAATTTGATTAATGCAAGATACAATTTTTATTGTTTGACATGTTGCAAGATACTGAATGAATGGGTGACCATGCGCGTATTCGACCCCGGTTTTAGACATGATACATAAATCCATCATGAAACTGCATTAATCGTCATGACCATTAATTCATTCGCGGTGGTTTCGTTTACTGTCTAAACGAAGTCGGCCATTTTTCATGAATTTGATTAATGCAAGATACAATTTTTATTGTTTGACATGTTGCAAGATACTGAATGAATGGGTGACCATGCGCGTATTCGACCCCGGTTTTAGACATGATACATAAATCCATCATGAAACTGCATTAATCGTCATGACCATTAATTCATTCGCGGTGGTTTCGTTTACTGTGTCTAAAACCGGGGTCGAATACACGCATGGTCGCCCATTCATTCAGTATCTTGCAACATGTCAAACAATAAAAATTGTATCTTGCATTAAACAAATTCATGAAAAATGGCCGACTTTGTCCCTTTAATGAATCAACTTGATTGTCCATAACCTTTCTTGGTGTGTTGGGTGTATTTTCAATTGTCTTGCTTGGGTAAACACAGCTTTTAGTGGCTTGCTGTTACTTACCAGTAATACACTCACTTCACTTGTAGAGTTTGATTATATTCAGGCACGGCTGAAGATTTGTGGACACACCTTTGGGTGCAAACTAACATGGATTTTCTTAGGGGGCTCTAAATAAACGTAATGGTATGAGTGGACCCCTAGGTTATGAACAATTCAAACAAAATGTCTTTGTGTCCACTTATCTTCAGTCTTGTCGATATTTATTCTGTCAATTTTTTCAACTAAGAGATTACTAAGCCAAAGAGACTTGGAGCAAGTGTTTAGTTGAAGCAGAAGAACATAAATCACTCCCTGGAATTATCAACTTCTCAGTCACACACCTTGATGTTATCTTTCTACCTGTTTCTCAAACAGTTCTGCAAATTCTAATCTCTTTGCGATGGATGTGAGGTGCTACATAAACCATTAAACTCACAACTGAACTAAACATGCGATCAAAAAAGTTCAGATAAATTTCAGATTTACTGAATATAACTTACAAATGTTGACATATTTGTAGTTTTCAAGATCAGCTCACCTGGTGATATGATGTTTCCAGGAGGATACCGCACACAGATCTCTCTGTTATCTAAATGTTTGACAATAAACTGAAATCCACATAAAGCCTCTGTCAGACCTATAGAATGGGTCATATAGAGATCAACTCCACTACGTTGAAAGACGTCATGTTCTCTTTGTTGTAGCACTATGATAACATCTCCAGGTTCAAGACCAGGCTGTAAGAAATAGGTGTTATTAGGTGTTATGTATTGATTAATAAACCCTCTATAAATAATGCACAAGTAAAGGGGGAATGACTGGGCTGGCTTTAGCAACAAAACTGGTATACGGTGAGTTGCAGTAGTATATGAGTAAATACACACAAGTATCTACACACTGGTAAAGAATATTGGTGTACAACTGATGATAAAGTCAAGATAGTTTCTGAATGCAACTTTATGATGTGCTGTGATATTTACAATATTATTCATTCTTCAATAAACACTATAATAATTCTGAAATCATGGTTTGTTCTCTCACATATTTACACAGTGATGGACTGCCACCAGACTAAAGATTTATCTTTGCACTTCCAAGTGCAATGGTCCAAATTCACCAGAGACATCAGAGGGTTTGGCCAAAATCTACAGTGTCTTCTCCTACTTTGTGTAATGTATTCACTTGTGACACAATAATAATTAATTTTACAATGCTAGCATTCAGGATTTGCAGCACAATATCAGCACAAACCGCTGCATTACTCACAGCTCTGTTATGCAGTTACACAGTAAAGAATGTCAGTAAGGAAATTTTCTGCTTGCACCATTTCAGATAAATTCCACGGCACTCAATACATCAATACAATACAGAGATACTTACTGTCTGGTCACCCTCCCATCGGAATGTTATCCTTTGTCCGTCTTTCATGCCTTTATCCACATGTACTTGCAGTATTTTAGATTCTTTCACTACTTTTTTACCATGACATGTTTTACATTTGTCTTTTTCATTAATTGTTTCACCTGTAAATCAAACACATCACAGACACATGCTATCGATCAAAATGGAACTGGTAAAGCCTGTAAATCAAACACATCACAGACATATCAAATCAATCATTATGAAACTGGTAAAACCTGTAAATCAAACACATCACAGACATATCAAATCAATCAAAATGGAACTGGTAAAACCTGTAAATCAAACACATCACAGACACATCAAATCAATCATTATGAAACTGGTAAAACCTGTAAATCAAACACATCACAGACACATCAAATCAATCATTATGAAACTGGTAAAACCTGTAAATCAAACACATCACAGACACATCAAATCAATCATTATGAAACTGGTAAAACCTGTAAATCAAACACATCACAGACACATCAAATCAATCAAAATGGAACTGGTAAAACCTGTAAATCAAACACATCACAGACACATGCTATCGATCAAAATGGAACTGGTAAAGCCTGGCAGTCTTTGCACTGAGATTTACAGAAATAAATTTGGTTGACCAAATCACAGTTTTAACTTGTCAAGATGACATGCAATTCTCAAATAGTTATGGTACAATCTTGTTTTTTGTACATCTGCTGACATTTTATTCCTTTTCAAAGAGGACATATTTACATTAAGCAACCCACCAAGACAATATCATTACCCATAATCCTTCACTTACTACTCTTTTTTTCACTTCTTAACCTTGCAATAGAGTTATTTATGTTTGACATGGACTTGTCACAGGATTTTAAGGTAAACTTTTCTGTTTGGATGATATGTGTAACAATGCCTAGGATTGGTATGTCTGTATTACATTGATTTCCCTACGTCAACAACTACGTTAACAGCCAGGCACACACGATATATATTTCAGAATATTCTCGGTTGATATGAAAAATTATTTATAACCGTTGTGTGAAACATGTATAACATCAAATTAGTAAAGGAAATAGAAAATTGAGTGTGTTTGGTATGAGAGATTTTAGGATAAAACAATGTATAATTAATATTGTTCTGTTTGGTAAGACGACAAAAAATGAGTTCATATCATAGATTCTTAAAAAAAAGAGTACAGCTGGAAGAAGAATGTTGGAGGAAAATCAATGAGATAATTTTAGAAATATTGTTGTACCTTCTCCATGGCATTCTGGACACACGGACTGCATCTGTTGAACCATACCAGGGCCAATCTGTCTAATTGTAACTTTGACACCACGGCCATGACAAACCCGACAAGTCTGCAGTGCACCCTGCTTTCCGCCTTGCCTGAAATGAAAACAGACACGTAAACAGTGATGTGGATTTGTGCGTCACTTTCAGCACACCTCCTCTCTTGAAATAACTTATTCTTTGTTACAAAGCATTTGAATGTATTGTTTGTGTTTCAATGTAACCCATTCATTGAGGGGCTATGGTCCTGATACATTGTTCAATGTTCACCCGTTCATGGGGGGAATATGCTATCTTCCTCCTGTGAAAATAGAATACATAATATTCCCCATAGTAAACACAGGTTTTGTTGCCATTTTGAATTTCAAATATCATCTCTGTGAAAATAGAACACACAATTTTTCCCCAAACAGTAAACGCAAGGTTTATTGGCCATTTTGAATTTCAAATACTGGTTCAGTGATTTCCTAATCACAAACTTTTTCATGGTGACCCCTGATTTTTTTCTTGATGCTACAGAAAATTTGAGCAAGACTTTAAAACTTTCTCTTCAGAGGCTCATGTTGTGCCTTAAATGATACGACAGGCAGTAAACACTGCGAACAGCAGTGTAGAATTCCTGTACCACCATTTTCACAATTCATGACAGACTACACAGCTTTGTGAATGATCAGTCAGTTGTTAAAATTCATTATTCTATTCATCAAGTACTAATGATCATCCAAGTTATCACAAAATTCACTAGGAACACTAAAACATGTACCGTAAAATTCCCAATTGAAGCCGCGGCTTGTATTAGAAACATTTTTGAGGGACCCCTGGGACCACGCACTGAAGTCATGGTGCGGCTTCAATTACGTACATTTCCTGTGTTTCGATATTTTTCTCAATGCTCACCAAGCATTGCAGGGGCAATCGCTATTGTTATGCAAATTAGTACCAATGAATTCTGCGTGAATAAATTACCTGCATAAAAAGTCCCTACCCTTGTGTAACTCCAATATAGAAACGTTAGGAGAGTGTATTTGGTCGTTAAACTTGGTGAAATTCCTTTTAGATAATAAGGAAACTATTAAAAGATGTTAAAACAATGGGAAACTGGAGTTCCCTTGACAGCATCGTGAGGAAAATGACACGTTTTTCCAGCACTTTCTTGATTCTCTGACCCTGGTCACCCCCGTCCTCTAAATAGAATAGTCTCACTAAGGTCGGCCATGTTGATCAGCAGCGGGATGATGTCTTTGTTTCAAGTGGTTTCAAGGGGTTTTTGGACGCTGAAATTTCACAAAAATATCACTTCTGTATTCAGAGATTGTACAATCAATTTCTTTGGACGTGTAAGTCGATTTTGAAAGCAATAGAAGATCAAATGGTGTTGAAAAAAAATCGTGCATAAAATTAGCATAAATTAAGCGTCCACTGCAGATGGGTCCCCTTGATTTACAGCCGTCTTGTGTTGCCGAACCGGTGGCTCGTACTCGAATAGTGCAATAAAGGCAAGTGAATGACCTTTGGTAACTTTACTGCCATGTTTTTGTGAACTATTTTGCGGTCAAATTTTACTTTCTCATGATCAAAAACGGAACGTGTACAAGCTTATACGCACCCACCATGGTCATTCAATAGCCACAGTACAGTATAGGCATGGCAGTTCATTATGTCAATATGATGCAGGTGGTGGTGTTGTACGTCAGGCATAGGTAAGGGTACGTGGGTATTGAATGAAAACTACGTATTTGAAACATGGTATCTCAATCTCTCAACTATTTTAACTTGTACACAAACACCGTTGCTTCAAAATTGTTGCATCAGGTATTGACTATGGCGGTGTTTACCACACTGACAAAAACTTCGGCCGTGTTCAAACATACACACAAACGTACCGATACATGGGCATTGTTTGTACTTTTGTTACTATCATTGACAAATGCACAATGGTAGAAGTGTTAAAAAGGAACTTTTTATTGTGTATTTTTTCTGTAAGAAAGACACCTGTCAATCATTAGCACAAGTCAATGACGCATTGCAAGCCAGCTGGTGTGAATTTCAGCATGCATTGTTTCATGATGGGCTCAGAGAAGGGGTGCGGCTTCTATAATGGTACAATTCAAAAACCCCAAATGGGCAAACAATGAGCCAAGACAATGTTTCAAAGTCAGGGTGCGGCTTCAATTAGAGGTGCGGCCTCAATTGGGAATTTTACTGTAAGCAGACACTGAGAGATTTATGAACGAAGACTTACCCATTACAAATACGGCATATAACATTCTTACTCAATTGTAATTTGGATGTTTTCCCATTGTACAGATCTTCCAATGTTACCCTGGATTAGAAAAAGTATAAAATGTTTACAAGTCATCTTATCCATCTCCATGAAATCAAACATTAACATATTACATTTTAGACTAACTAATTACACAATTCTCTGTAGCTTACATACAATTTTGCTACCTAAGTGAGTCATAAAAGTCTTGAAAAGTCAATCGTATTTTCAATACGGTGGATTTCTACAGGTATGACACATAAGATTACAGACGCAAAAGTAAAATTCCAGGTTATACAAGAATTTAATGCCAGAAATGCCTAAAAGGATGAAAAGATATATGAGATCACTATCTCAAACTCTTGCTGTGGTGAGAAGTTTATTTTTTACCCACAATGCATTTCAACATAATGTGATTTGCCCTTCTAGCACAGGAAAAAAGCTATTTCTTGTTAGGTTGGGGAACTATTCACAAATTCATACCAGCCATTTTGTTTATTGTTTTTTAGCAAAATTCACTGCCAGTATGATCTTCAGATACAACATGCCTTGGCATTGTTAGATTAAAATTCAATGCAATAAATGATTGACAACTGCAACAAATGGATAAGATTCATTTTCAGATTCAGGATGGAAGCTGTATTAGGACGATCGTATTATATTGCATGTTCATTACCGTAGTGGATGAACTGTGTCTTCTCCTCGTTGTTTCCGTCTTCTACCTCCCCCAAAGCCACCAAGTCCACCAAATAATCCCCCACCGAAGAAATGAGAAAAAATGTCTTCGCCCCCTGTAACATTTACAAGACACATCATCAATGGTTATCATTGAATGATGTAGATGAATACGTGACAGTCTTGAATGTACCACTGATAAAATTATTTGTCATGGTAATATCAATGTACTTTTCTGACCGCTCTCACAAACATTTGCAGATTTCTTTTCTATGACCTTATGATCCCTGTTTCTCTTTAGAGCAGTCACAATCCATCTTGCCTGTCAAATACTGCACGACTCTACCAAAACTTTGAAGAGAAAGTGTGAAAGTGTTGCATACAGCACTTTCACTACCTAGCTTTTAGTACAGAGCTATTTTATTTGTAGTACAATGAGTGCATGGACAGAGGAATTGAGACGTCATCAATGAAAATGAGATGAAAGCAGTCCAGCAAACATAGGTCTAGACTTCAAATACTGATTTATACAAGAGGCTACATTATCACTGGTTTAAACTCAAGAAACTCAAATATGGGGTTCCGGTCAAACTAATTTCAAAAATCTCATGGCAAACAAGGCTCTGCTGATTATTCAAAAGAAAGAAAATATTGAAATCATAAATTCTGAATCAATGTGTGATCAACATATGGAGCAAGTGGTTTAGCAGTTTGTCTGAAGAACTTCATGTCCGTTGAGAAATGGTTACAGATAAAATAGAGATAAAAAAGATAAGTGTTGTATCAATCACAGTGGAACTAATGAATCAGTTACAGAATAAACATAAACAGAGTAAAATCGTTTTTGTCGTCAAACTCACCAAAGTCAGGTCCAGCTTCACCTCGTATCCCCTCCATGCCATAATTATCATATGTCTCACGTTTCTCTGGATTTGATAAAACTTCATAGGCGTAACTTATTTCTTTAAACTGTGGTATGGAAAGCAATATAAGCAGAATTACAAACACGGAAGTACTTGGCAGAATGACCAATATCAATGAACACTTCTGACATCTCTCTCTGCGGGGTGACACTTTTCTAAATAATATAACTTGGCATCTTTAAAGATAAATTTCTGTGTTCTGTGCAGTGCAATAGATTTTAACTTTGAATTCAAGCATTATTAAGGATGATAAATACCAAATTGTTCATTTTTCTGTCAAATTTTCAAAATTCTCTGAGAATACGCCTTGAAGTAAGACCCAGAATTGAGATGTGTCGCCAGTTCAAGATAAGGAATGGTTTCCGTGTAATTCACGATTTTTAAAAATCAAAACAAATGCACGTGGCTATCCCGGTTAAATCGGGGAGCTTTTGTAAACATTGTGGACACATTTGCATTGCTATTTCCATAATCCATCTTGAGTGACACAACGTTGCGTTGCACTAGCTAATTTACATAATGACGTGCTGTGACTTCTCCAAACACCAGGATTACTTCCGTCTGTAAACAATAAACCGTAATTAAATGTTTGTCGAAGCCTAGTCCAATAAACAAGTATTCGTGCAGTTCCAGACATAGTCTACACCAGAGAGCAAGTGATTTTTCTTAGTGTGGTCAAGACATCGTGTCAACGACGATTCTCTGCAGTGCGACGTTTTATCACTCTTTGTTTAGGGTTGGTCGGAGCTTGCACATGCCGCTTTACGGTGGTTGACGTCTTTTTCGCAATGTTAGATAAACAATTACAGTGTTCATTCTGTGTTCTAGGATTTAAAAACAACGGGCCACTGTTGGCCCCAACTCCTGTCCCAAGGGGGCCATTTTAGAAAATCGGGGGCCATCATCATCACACATGTAAAAACCTTGAATTTCTGCAGAAAATACAATAGTCCATCAACTCAAGAAAAGGAGAATACTGGAGATCGGGCCCCCGTAACCAACCAAGCCTACTGCAAAGGTGTACGTACGCAACAGGCCCAATAATGGCAACACCAAACCGTTTGGTTTGATTCAATTCTTTACGTAACTTATGTGATGAATTATTGATATTTCGGACTTGAACAACTGTACAAATTGCTAAGGACTGTGATTTTGACTGTGGAAACGATCATGATCAAAGCTTAGCGCACCGGTAGGATTTCTTCGAGAGTGGCCCTCGATTTGCACGCATCGACAAGTAGGCTACTCATCCACTGATATAGCACGAGACTGTAACCCGTACGACCTAAATAAAGTGATCGATACATCAACTTTTAAACGTAACTCGTATGTATTAGCAAATTTACGATAATTGCTTCTGGCCAAAGGGTTTTACACAGCGGTGTTGTTCTATGCAAAGACCTGGCTACTCTGGAAAACGAGATGTGTCCGACCTAAAATGTGTTGCTCTTCAAAACGATCATGGACGTTTTCCTTGCAGTGTTCAACGTTTCGTTTGTATGGACGGTAGACGTTGCAAACGCTTCAATTTAAGGGACTGCCCGATCATCCTGGGTTCATCAACTATACCGGCGTTAAAAATCCGAGTGTCGACTAGCTTTTCACCTTTACGCAGCGGCCAGTGCCGTTGTTTTATATTCATCGGCCATGCCACATGCGTACGGCTCCAAAACACCGTTGCCCCTACATCAGTCCTTTCTACCCAGCTTCCTATGTACCACCATATATGCTGTAGTGGGTATTTAATTGCAAAGGTTGATAGGTAACTGAATCGTTTTACATGTCACACTATGACTGAGGTAATGACCTTCGGGGAGCTATAGCTACGCGAATGTATGAACTACGTGAACTCTGCGTGATCGACCCATTCATATAATGTTGCGCCCTTAGTGGCGCGTCAAACGTAGAAATGAGGGCCGTTCGAGATTTTATTGCGCAATGGCGCGTCCTAGAATTAACTTTGCAATTAGTGCGATAGTACGCTATCAAGTCTACGGTTCTGCAATGTCTATATAGCGTGTGAGGGGAGTGTGATCTGGGGAACGCAAACAAGCTTATCTGCATATGAATTTAGGACACGCCCGCTATCAGTAATGACTGCTGACGTCATTGTTTTTCCCACTGAAGCCATTCGCTGTGGCGATGTGTCGACACGCAAGGCTCCAAAAATTGGTAGTTTTCCGCGATTTATTTTATTTCCTGGGACTTTTTCTCTGAACAACTGTCATTCCCGGCCGACATCGTCACTTGGTAACAAAGTATGTCCGTGTTGAGGCTCGTGCACGTCTAATTATCAAATGCCGTAGCGTAGAAGTATCAAAACATGTTTTTTGCGTTTTTCTCGAATTCAATGTGTGAATGAAGTACCTTTCTTTGGCACCTCGTCAATTCGCGCTCACAAACACTAGCTGCTTGAAATTCACACCGTCCATTGGAAACATAATGAACTCAAAATCCGTGTCTGGGATTTCCTTTATATGCCTTGTTATTTTTTAATGCGCTCTTAAAGGTGTTGGACGAAGGTGCTTTTCAAGGAATTTTAATTATCACGCCATATAATTTGAATGGAGCCTCCGAGAAAAAATCGCAGACACGGTTTTGAAGGATATTGTCAAGGCTTGTCAATGAAGAAATTCCAACCGGAAATCTTGCAGCGTGTTCGCATAAGGCCGGGAAAACCGGTTTTTGGAAGGTTCAGCAAAACGATTGTCACGTGACTCTTATGCAAATAATGACCGTGCACTATGCTTGGTCGGATAGCTCTATATCAGGGCTTTCAGAAAATGTATACTTTATTGGGGTTTGGGACATGTTCAGTTGAGAAAAAAATAAAAATCTGAAAGTGCCTAAAAGGTATTTATCATTCTTAATTGCTGTACACAAGTGACTGCACTGCTTAACATGTATTATATATCTGAATAAAAATTCCAATTTACTGCTACTAACACTGCCATCACTGAACTGATACTGTACATGAATTGAAAATAGTCTGCAAGACATGTTTGCTATCAAGCGTGCTATAAATAGACAAGTATATCACAACTTTGAGTCTTAAAGGGCCAGTAGATGTAACTTTTGTGAATTTTTTCACTAGTTTTGTTTTTAATGTCAACTACAGCTTCTTGTTCAACTTCAGGAAGCATGTTAAGATACACAGTATTCAGCTTGTCAACTCAGTCTACACACATGTGTAACTTCACTGTTATTGTTGACAAGTGAATTCTGGTCCAGACAACCTGACAAGTATTCAAATGGAAACAATAACAATGTATTTTACACATATAAGAATCTATGTTGACAAGCTATATAAGTTAGTGTTTCAGTATGCTTTGCATAGTAGAACTAGAACTTGCGATTGACAAGTGGAAAACAAAAATAGAGAAAAAAATTATCAGAAGTTACAGTTATATATGCATGGCTTTGCTGTGTTGATATTTTTTCAAGTTGTTTTGGTATGGCCATATGAAGTGCAATGGAGACTATTCATGACCACATTGTGTTTTAACCCATTTGTTTTCCATGGCATACACATACAGGACACACAGAATGAAGATAGGAAGGGTCACACTGAATGATTGTGGGGTGGGGGTATCACACTAAATTAAGAGTGGGTTCGAACAGAAGGAAGTGAGCGGGTCACAAACAATTTATTGGTGAACACTTTGAGTTTGCACTTCAGAGAGGCTACTTCTTGGAGTCACT
Source organism: Ptychodera flava (assembly GCF_041260155.1). Taxonomy (NCBI): domain Eukaryota; kingdom Metazoa; phylum Hemichordata; class Enteropneusta; family Ptychoderidae; genus Ptychodera; species Ptychodera flava. The sequence continues at coordinate 40,509,887 of NC_091940.1, forward strand.
GTGGTTGAACAGTTGAAAAATCCATCTATTGTTCACCCTTACAATAATCGTTCCTCAGCAAGGTCAAGTGATCTAGAACTATTGTTGCAACACAAGATGTTAAAATCTGTATACTACCATAAACATGACAATGTCTTGGCGTCATACCCACTAACACTGTGTGTTCACTAAATTTCAAATGTATTGAACACTGAGTGAAGACATGCACACAATATAATGCTTTGAAGATTAAAATCAAATGACTTCATCAATATTAACTCATTGATGGGCTTATACTCAGAACCTACAAAACTTTTCACAAACCCCAAAACCTCTCTGTAAATACAATTGTGAGAGATCAAAGACAATCAAAACCCAACAATATACAATACGTAACAGAGAAGTTCAAAACATGGAGTCATATTCCAAATTGATACTCTGTGATTGTCACACCAAAATCTACAAGTAGTTGTCTCACCTTGTCACCATGTTGTGGATTTTTGTCAGGATGAAATTCTTTGGCCAACTTCCTGTATGCCTGCGTGGGTAAAATGAACATCAGAATAAACTGATAAATACACTGAAATTTAATTGTATACTCTTTAGGAATTGCATTAACTGTCACAAATTATGAAACGCTCTATACCATCATTTGGTTCCAGTAATGCTGTTATCTCTGACATCCCATAAATACCCATACCATCCAAAAGCATTTGTTTTCCTGATGTGACCAATCTGTCGAAAGATTCGGTTCTGATTGAATCTTGGTTTTCATTGTTTGACATGACAAGTGATGGACCAGTAGAATGGTAAGGACCGTACAATAACATACGTTGTATAAGCTGCAATGAACGGACAGCTGTTACTGTCTTTCTGTTTTTAATTTTGCAACTTACAAACCTTGGTTTGACCCTTGACAGTCAACATCACATTTCTGTGTATTACTTTATAGAAAATTCATGGTGCACAGCTACTAAAACTACTTTTCTACTTTTATATTTGCTTTTTGACTCCAGATATTGACCTGTCTAAATTATCAAATGAAGAACTCAAATAAATTTAAATGTAGCGCTGGGTACGTAGTGAGAGCAAATAAATGTATACATACAAACCTGTTTCAAAGTGTTGATCACTGGTGATTAAGTTATGATTAAATTGATAATTAAATTTGGAATATATCTAGTCACTAGGTTCCACTTGTGCCTGTTATAATTTCCAAGAGATGGAGACATCACTTGATGATACTGAAATATTTTTATAAAATGTCAAACAAACTTCTTATCCATCTGTGGAAGTATTTTTATTAAATGTGAGAAAAATAGTAAAGAAAGAATTCCTGTGGTGTCATTTTGATGTACATACACTCCACTGTGTGATCTACATAGCTTTGGTGAGTGACAAATATGGAGATCCAGTGCCCCTGTGTGGTTTATATAGCTTTGGAAAATGGCATATAGGGTGATAAATGCCCCTGTGTGATAGCCACATAGATGATATTCTGACTGTTTAGAATTAGATTTTATTTAAATTTGATGATTATTACAAATGACGCTGTATGATGATTGCTAGATCATGGAGCAACAGATTCAGGTTAGCCAACTCATTGAAATTGTGTTGATAATTAGTCTTTGGCAACCATAATGATTTGTTTTGTGACAGGAAACAGCTACATTTTTAGACTGGTAATAGAGGAGTCCTGCCCTGTCACACGCAAAATGTGAATGATTATGAGAAAAGTTAGATAAAACAATTTCAATTATCACAGTGGGAATACTGGTAGATTGAAATACCTTAGACTGTGTTTCCTCTGCCACTCTCAAATTCGTAAAATTACTAATTTTTTAGATGATTTACTAATTTTTTTCATTGTTGATTCGTAAATATACGAATGCAAGGAAGCAGCTAGTTGATTGAGAGCTGAAGGCCCCCAAACCTCAAAATAGTTCTGTCTAAGCACATGTTGTACTTAATTTGAATTTCATTGAATGATATTCCGTATTGGAACGGTTAAGTTTACTTATGAATTTCAAAATTTACGAAAAGTTTCAATACCCAATTCGTAAATTTACTAAAAAATTTCAGAAGCCAGAGGAAACACAGTTAGACAGCAAAAACTTTGCTCACAGTTCTACACATATTAACTAGGGGTTTCACTAAGTTTTGAAGTAGGGGGCCATAATAAAAAAGTAGGTGACATGTAGATGCATAGCAGCTGCGAAGACAGCGTAGCAGTAGTCAGGGGCTGTGTAGGGCTGGGTCTGAAGCCCAGAAAACCTGGAAAATAACCTAAAAATTCACTTTTTACAGCTCATTTAATACACATTTATTACTTCTAGAAAGTCCTTGAAAATTACAATTTATTCATGGAAACTCCTGGAAAAATTGATCTGATAAAGTTTATTTAGCAATAAATGTAGAATCACCTTAGTGAAACAAAATAACTTGTGCAAGTATAGTGGGCACTCCTGGAAAATGGCATTTTTCACATCAAATACTTTGGGAAAATTGCTTACAATATTCCCTAAAAGTACTGGGAATCATTCCACTTACCATAATTTGTCTCAAACATGTACACCAAGATTGATTTAAAGGCGGAGCCTCCCTTTAAAAGGACGCCAAGCTATGGCGGCGTTCATTGTGTAAGTGGACACCAAACAGGCAACACACGGGCACACGCTCCAGAAAATGCCAATTTTTAGTTTTACCCGGCGGCAAAAACACAGACAGACTGCCAAGCCGTCAGCGCAAAGTTGCTGCCGATCGAACTCTGTGGTTATATTCAAAGTCTAACGCGACAGGAAGACAATTTTTTTTAGGAAATTCGAGCGGTTTAAGTGGGGAATCAATGGCCGTTGGCGATTTGAACTGACCTTCAATCAAAAGCTTGCATACACCCTTTTTGCAGGATTAGCAAAATGTGACAAAAGGTTGAGATCAATTTGTGTAATCAATGTTATAGAAATCAAACATAGAACTGGCCATGTGTTTGACTGGGAGGAGAATTCCACTAATGCGAGAACTTGGGATTGAAAAGTGCGGTTTTAAACGTGACTTGTGCACATTTGAAATATAGACTGTGGGTTTATAGTGGCCCCCTGCAGTGTTGTATAACGCAAATTATAGCAAAGAGCAACACTACCATCTTCATGATCTAATTAACAATCAAACTAAAATTTTTGAGAACACCAAGGCAACTTGTATGAATTATCTATCATTTCTTAAAATACGCAATGGCCCAGCAGTTTACCGTGCTCAGCACTTCACCTGCCTTAACATGATCAGCTGGGATGCATACAATACACATTGACACCTATGGGCACTACAAGGCACATCAGCCTTCTAAAATTTGAACTTTGAATTATTCGCCAAATGGTAGCTGATTTCAGTTTTCAAATTTGTATTTTTGTATCTCTTGTGGGTCACACTGGAACTGTAACAACTTTAACTTTATAAGCTAACATGTGTTGCATGATATGATATGATGGATGGGTGGTGTGGAAGGTCTTGGATACACAACAGGATTATTACCAATTAGGCTTGTGATGTATATAAACTTGCAAGCCCTAAAACATGTTTGTATACCACTTGACAGAATTGGAAGCTGACAAAATTTGCCGAAGATGGTACGAATGGTAGAAGAACAAACCAAAAAATTTCACAGGCCTGAAAATAACATTGGTCTAAGGTCCAAGACCAGTACAAATGGACAGATAAACAATTGAACAAGAACTTGAGAAATCTGCCAAGTAAATGTATATGCAATATGTCTGTATTACAAAAATTGACAATTGTGTATGCCGAGCAAATCTGATAGAAATAAATGTAAATACAACATTAGTAAGCAAAATGAATCATTTTTATATCGTTATGCAAATTTTGTTGACCTGTGGATTTTACCTTGGGACCAGTGAAAAAAAAAACAGGTCACTGGTCCTGGGACAGTGGAAAAAAAAGGGAAGCTTTCAGAGCCTGATTTCAAAACTAGTTTCCATTCCGCAGCCGTTATTTTTAAAACAGTATGATTATAGTTTGTATGCTAAGACAGTGGCATCGTAAGCATTCAGGAATGCCTGTAAGTGATTTTTGAATTCTTGCTTCTATTCTGTGGTACTGTTTCCCTCTCTTCTCTTATGGTTATGATGGATATTATATAGACCAAAGCCCTACACACTGGCTTCATGATTCATGATTAAATGTAAAATTTGTGTACTGCAGCCAGAATTTGCCTTTGCTTCTCTTTTTATACATAACGGACAAGGTTGGACCATGGACTGATGGAGGCAGCACACAGACCCCTCCGTGGTTGAACATTGATTTGAAAGGGATGTGGTTTGATATGACAAGATCATTAGACCATTGGCACGGGTCGAACAAAATCATTTGCATTCTGGCCAATCATACTATGAGTGCAAACTCCAATACCGCAAAGTTGGTCTATTTTGGTTCAATCCTTACCACCATTGCTCTGTAAAGGGCTTGTGTGATCAGTGTCATGCTAGCATGGAGGTTATAGGTCCGTATATTACCTCCATGACTAGCCCTGCGTAGGATGCTGTATGATCCGGCCGTACAACGCCGGGAACACACAGGATCGTACGCGGGGCTACCAAGAGACTGTATTAAAGTCTAGAATATTTCTGGCATCGCAGCGGTGACAAAATCACAAATATTCAAAAACCACAAGCACTGAACTCCTGCCACAGACAACTCATCAAGAAATAGGTATCGACGGATTGAAGGTTGCGAATAAAGTCGAGATTAAAGACTCGTGTTGAAATTGTGGAAACACGTGAAGACATGAATGACTGCCGATCAGTCATTTCCGCTTGGTGGCACTGTTTAAAATCGTACATACACTGAGATACCGGCAAAATGAACAATACGCGCAATGTTCGTCGGTGATTAGCGCACAAATTTCGCCCGGTTTAGCGTCCATATACCCATAAGACTTCACCAGTTACGCACAAAAAATTGTGTAGTTATTTTCCAAGTAACTGATTGAATAAGTAAAGCACCTTACCTTCTTAATTTCAGCATCACTTGCGGTTTTGCTCAGGCCGAGTACTTCGTAAAGGTCTGTGTCCGCCATGATTCTTCCGTGGTGACCCTCTGCGTGACGTCACAAGCTATATCGAACTGGTATGCCCTAACTAGCGCAACGGCCAGTAAATAAAAGTGTTGTGAGTTTATAATATGTTTTTTTTAGAAAATAATTCAACCTAGGACATACTATGCTAACTTGATTGTGTAAAAATCGTTTCAAAGTTTTCGTTACCAAGGAAATCAAATCTATTTCCCATAACCCCTTATACCCTTTAGGCTTGTCTTAAAAGTACACTATCAAATAAAGCCATCTAACTGTGTTAAAAATATTCAAAACAACAGTCACTAGCGCCGAACCTTGAAGCATTTTGCCAACGCTGAAAGTTTCATACACCAACAGAAGATTGATACAGCTGCTGCGCTCTCTTTACTCTCTTTACACGGTGGAGGGACTGTGGCTTATGCTCTTCGCTTCGCATTTGGAAAGTAGGCTACCTGTGAGCTGAGGATAGCATACTCAACAAATCAAAGTATAAGGAAAATGCAAGAAATATCATATTTCATTAAGTATCCTCACCTGGGGGTTCCCAGATTTCAATTTCAGCCAAACTTTCAAGATTTCTTTGCCTGTAAATGAAGAATTACAGACTGAATTAAAACATGACTCCAGCTTGACCAAATACGGATTTTGTTTCTTGTCGTTGTAGCATTACTGCTATGACCTGTGCGTAATATTTCGGGGGGGGGGGTCGTTTGCTTGTTTGGGTTTTTTGTTTCGTTTTGTTTTGGCTAACGCGAGGAAGGGGTTCATTTCAATAATTAACAACATTGTCAGACCAAGTTGTCATAATATTTCCAAACATAGCCTAAGTTGTTCACGATACCAAATAATATCAAGTCGTATTCACCCGGCGCCGTAAAATCAAGTTTAATGCAGGATGACGGCTCCAAACTGACCGATTGGAAGGGGACTGAGACACTTTCTGGCCGCAAGGTCGCCCTTCACAGTGTAAGATGTTGTTGGTTAAGGGGAGAACCATTTGATTTCTGGGGGAGGGGGCTGGAGGAAATCGATATGGCAGCAATTTTTCCCCCACCACTGTCGCAGCAATGTTTTCTATTGTCCTGTGTTATTTTTTCCAAATGTAGAAGGAATGCATTTTTTTCGTGATTACCAGTTTTATTAATATGTCACGGAAAAACTTGTTTATTTATTTATTTCTTTACTGAATGTAAATTTATCCTGTTAAAAAAGTATATATATCCTGAAAGTATGGCATTTGTTTTGTTTTTTGTTTGTTTATTTTCATCCTCAATAGAGACTTGTTTATCTATTTCTTCAAATATTTACTAAATAATACATATCCTGTTTAAAAGTAGTGTAATGAATCCTGTCATGTAGTTTGACTTTTCACTATACTGAGCAAGTGCATTGAAAGCACATGTCCATTTACGTTTTGATCATGGCAATTTATTACAACACAAACCATGATGAAATGTGTTTGCCAGGACGTAATATACGACAAAAGCCTTTTGAGAAGCGAGTTTTGACCTAACTTTCGTTGTGTATTTATATCATGAATACTTGCAAAAACGATATTTGATTCCTCATGTATTGTGGAAATGTTAGCTCCGCCAATAGTATAAAGGTGGCGCACCTCCAGAGAATGACAGAGTCAGATTTCCCAAATTTTGTTTTTCCTTTGGTCTGCTATGATCATTTTTCGAAGACATTATTGGATCATTTGTTCCCCTTCTTCTTCACCTGCCGACAATTTTTTTTCCAAAAATCCTCAATCCCCCAGGAATCAAATGCAATGGGTCTCCCCTAATTACTAACACTATTAACACAATGAACGGAACACCCTTTTCCATACATCTCCTTAGATCAAGGGCAATGGCATACACTTCCAACCACAAGGCGTAGCCGTTATCAACACACAACACACAGTGTGCAGCAGTGAAGCCCAGCACCCAAAGCCAGATCCACACCACAGGCACCGCCGTAGTTGAGAGCGCTTTATAATAGAGTCCGGTAGTACTTGCCACAGTACCTCCACCACGTAAGTACTAACCTTACTAATACACTATAAAAGCGCTGTCAACTACGACGGTGCCTGTATGGATCACACCATGATGCACCGTTCAATATGACAAATAATGTGAAATTCATTCATATTGAATATGAAGAAAATATTAAGAATAGCATCACATTTAAGGTTTATCATCCTAAATCAAAGGATGTGGAGTATTTATACTATACGGTATATCTAAAAAAGTAAGACGGGAGCATTTCTCAATTTCCTCATCATATTGATTGACATCCTTTGATTTAGGATGATAAACCTTAAATGTGATGTTGATGACACAATGAAAGCACACAACGACCTTTTATTTTTGTGAAGTTCACTCTTTTGTATACCAAATTCTTGCCGTCAATTTAGGAAACTGATCAAGAAATACCGGAAGTATAATTACTCTTTCCTTTAGAGTACATAGAGTTTGAAAACATTACTTTACGAATGATTTTTACACTGTATGCAAAGAAATGTTTTGCTGACCATAAAATTAAACTTATCAAAATCCCGGAAAGGAAAAGCTGCTTTGCATTTCCGGGTGTTCTTGTGCGCAGAATGGAACAATCTTACCATTTTATCTTGAAATCTGGCTCAGTGGTTTGAATGTATATTTTTCAGGTCGACTTCTCACCCTAAGTCTTTTGTTAAATTACAAAAAATGATGATATTACAAAGACGTTCTCTACACGCTATATTATCGAATCGATGAATTATGCCCTGTACCTTAAAGCCCTATTATATCTTTTTGCATTTTCGATAAGTCGCTTTAAAAAACTCTTTGTTTGCCGTCCGCGTGCTGGTAAGTTTTTAAAGAAAATTAAGAAAACAAACACAATGTTAACACCATAAAAATATAATTTTTCCATAAGAAACCAAATTAAAATTGAGCTTATGTTAATACACTTGTGTTTTTTGTCTGTGTTTGTTTTTCCCTTGCTTTCGTTCTGGCTGACAGGTTTTTCAAAGTCCAAGGACGGCAAACAAAGAATTTTCCTTAAATAGCCTAAGGTGTTTTGAAATCAAATGCAAATCAAATCAAATGCAAACTTTTTCAAAATAAATAACGAAGTGTGACCCAAGAACGTTTATGAAAACACTGGCGATGAATGCACAACTTAGATTTTAACAACTGAAATCCATCACAAAGGATTGAAATAGTTACATTTCAAAGACGATAATCAATCCAAAACATCCCAGTGTCCGAAGATTGATTGTTATTTTGGGAATAAGTAAAACGATTTTGACACCATTCAACTTACAAGGTAAAGGTCAACATGTAATCAGTATTTCAGCTGAAGAAAAGTTTTTTGTGATGATTTTGTGTAAAATTGACTTTATCAGTTGGGCGCACCTGTAGAGACGATTCAACGAAACACAATGAAAACGGGAAACGAAAGGGAAAGAGCTCAGTCAATCTGAGGTGGATGGAACAAACGAGTCGGTTAGTACAGCTAGCACTTCCGCGAATCCACCTTTATCACTACAGTTGTAGTAATAAAGGTGGGTTCGCAAGGACGACCATAATGTCTTCGCCGTGGTTGTACCTTGCATTGTTATGCAAATCTCAACTGTCGATATTATTAGGTGTTGTTCCGTGTGCGGTCACTCAGTGTAGTCGGGTAAACACACTGTAATCGTATGGGTTGTCCGCAGTGAACCAGAAGACACAGACTGGAGACTCGGGTTTTGAGGTTGACCAGGACTCACAAGCAAGGACAAACGTCAAAAATAGGTAACTAGAACCACTGTCGACCGTTTCATGTGTACTTCATGATCACAAGTCATGTTTACCTCTCTGTTTAACCTTATCGAGAAGCGTCTATTTTGTCGTCAGCCGATACCGGCCTCCACGTACTCTGGCCTTGTCTGCTTGTTCGATCATATCACAAACATCACGTTTTTACGTTGGGCGACCAACCGCCATTGGAATTTACAATAAACCACCCGCTCGACCAATCCTACCAATTCGATAAATATTTACGGCGCCCCGGTAGACGCTTACAGTGTACCGCTGACTTAGGAAGCCGGTACGTCGAGTAACAATGCGTGTCTGTAGGGCTATATCAACACATGACTACTTTACCCTGTAAAACGGCACTCAGCCTCTTAAAATCTAGCGTGTAGGCCTATTTATCTTATCAGGCTCGACACCAAGTACATATGCCTTTGATGTTCAGCTAAGGTGGAAACGGCTTTGACAATCACTTCGTCTGCCTATTAGCTGATTAGGAGAACTTCACATAAAGGTGTTCCCTATTGCTATCAATATGGCGCCGTGCATAATGACTTACCGTTTGTATACAATACCTTACATTAAGAAATCACTATGGCAACAGTTATCATTATGAGATATTCGACATCGCTCAACTGTAGCTCTGTTACTACGAGGATCTATCCGTTAAAATAACATAAATGGAACAGAAAGATAGCAGGTAGGCCTATATCAACTTACCGTGATCTGCGGTAGAACTTGAGCCATTTAGGCCTACCACGTGGAATGCAGTAGGCCTACGTGTTACCAAGGAGTGATTTTCTGAGGTTGCGGAGTTACCACACATCGGCTGTGGCGTACCTCTCTCGTTGATTTCCCGGGAAACTACGAAGAAATAATTAATTTTATTGCTCTAGAATGTGTATGTATGGGCGTCAACGAACAATGAATGTTATAGAAAGGTGAAGTTCGTACTTGATGAGCACCAGGAGCACGCACATGGAGGTCCTCCGTGATACGCATAAGTTGTAAAAGAAAAAGTAGATTGTCTTCTGTCCCTTGGGGAAAGGTCACTGTCACAGGAAGGATATACACACATGCTCTCGCTGTCGCTCGTAACTTTCGTAAATTACGAACAAAAATGAAAATTTACGAAAAAAAATGAATGCCCGACGGCCATTTACGAACGATTTGTTATTTTTGAAGCCTGATTTTCGGTCAAGATTGTGAATTCCGGGGAAATACTGTCATATCTCGTCTTTCAAAACCTACGCTGCCCCTATCATCGGCGCATCGACACATGGTGATAGCTGGCTTTGGACTTTGACCTGTGATAACATGAGCATGCGCGAAAAGGTTTCAAGATCCCCGGGTCTTGTAATCTCATAGTGGTGTGTCATGCACCCCATTACGGTAGTTTCGAGACACCCAAACACTCACATGCTGTCAACTTTCCGAATGGACTGTTGACGCGGATCGAGGGAAGCGGGCAGTTACAAATACTTTGGATTGATAGTATCCAGTTGGGAAAGATAGTTGGGCATAAAAACGGCAACTGATATGAAAAAAATACGAAACAATGAAACCGCCGAGCTAGAAGAGATCAAGATTAAGAACAGTCAGCCTGAAAGACAGTCGAACTACAGCAGAACTGCAGTCCGGACCGCGCATGGTTGAACATGTACTGCAAAGTGTTTTTTGTGCATGGAGGTGGAAGCGAGCCGGAAATCTTAGATGTCATAGATTTGTCATTTGACGATCTGCAAATTGAATTTTTCAGTCAGCTTGCCAATTTTAATAGGTTTCCTTCAAAATATTTTACAAGAAACTGTCTCAGCAAATGTTATGAATACTGATAGTTTTCTATGATCCAGAGAAAATGCTGTGCACAGTCTAGTCCCATGACCAAAAAGTTTATCCAGACAAAAAAATAAATGACGATCATCTGCAGCGTTTTAAAAGTGTAACTGTCTCTAAGAAAACATTAGCAGGATCACCAGTCTCATTTTGCGTACATAAATTTGATTGAGATGAGACAAAATTTGTGCGAAACTACAGACTGCCAAATGTTCTGATCAGTGGTTGTTTAAAAGAATTTTAGAGATGAACATGGCATAATGACTGCAGCTATAGAGGCACCACCTAGTACCTATGGATGACATGCATACTTTCAAAGTAACAGAGCTTTCCAAATATGAAAAACAGGGGACAGATTTTCTAGCATCTAAAACTTCTGCAAACACTGATAATATTTGATAATATTAATGACCGCTTCATAAATTATATATATAATCATCAACCACTGACTACACACACAAAGGGAGTTATGATTTGTGTCACAATATACTTGAATATGTTATGTTGTGTAATAAAGATAGAGTAATTGAATAACATTCATTGGCCGTTGACCAAAATTACACACTTTATTGAACCAAGGAAGAAATTTCAATGTTACAAGCATTCATGACCCATGATGTACTGTGTTATTCAATAAATCTTTTGAAAATGCGAATCAAAATATGAGTGTTCATTGTCAAAAAAACTAAAAAGGGATTTTCATTTTCTTTTGTCTATAATGAAATCATTCATCATTTCTATCCCCTTTAAATATTTATTGAGTACCAGAAGTGCTTGTTGAAAGTTGGTGGGTTCAGAATAACATAATTTGTGCTTACTAATATTTTTGAACCCAATTCGTAAATTTACTAACGATTTCGAAAGGCCAGGGAGAGCACAGTACACACATGCACAACCGTTTTACCCTCTCATCTAGACTTTTGTAGAAGATTTTTTTGAGAAATATTAATTTTTGACTCCATACGTCAACTTTTGAGCCAAATTTATCACTTGGCATTGCGTTATAAACGCAGTTTCGACCTGAGTATTTAGCCAAATGTAGACTTAATGAAAAATATCGAGTTTTTTGTAGTATGAACTGTCCAGAGTACACCTTTGAGTGCCACTCTTCCTCCTCCGGTTCTGTTGTCGGCTCTGGCAGATTTATGAATTTTCTGTACGTGCATAAGCGAGAAAACGCAATATTCTTCTGGATTTCTCGTGACGTATACAACCTCGATTTACAGCTACAGGCCAGTTCATAAAGGCGAACAACACATAATAGATATCGAGCTCACACCGTCCGCATTTCATTGACGAAAAAACAGAACAAGTCTATTGAACAAAGACAACCGTCTCACAATAGTCCAACAATGTGCCGAGAAATTGACTTTCCTATTATTGGTAGTGAGGTGAAATGGAAGACTGAACACGTGTGGCATTGACCATGCCTGATGTAGTGTAACCACTTTTTATGAGTACAATACGCGTAACCTCCAGCAAGGCCTTCGAAATTAAATGCACAGTCGACCTTTTGACTGAATCACATTCTTCATTTTATTGTCATAACTGTTTCAGTCAATGACATTCATATTGTACGATGCGTTCTGTTTGACGTGCCAGGGATGTAAAGTATACGCGAGTCAGTGCATTTTGTTTGCAACACAGAGGCTTTTATCACCGATGCACATAAATTTAACAAGGATGTCAATAAGGCTAACCCCACCACGCTATCACATAAAGTGTAATGTCAGTTCTGAACTATAGGCAGTGGTAAAGCATGTAGCTCAAAGCACAGAAAAAGTGTCTACTTCTATTATCTATACGACTCAATATCTTCGTCCAGTTGTTTTCGGCCTAGCTGTTTGGTTGGAAGAAGTCCACAGGTCGACCGTGGAAAGAAAAATGCCAGATTCTAATATTACTCAGTTGTAGTTCTTAACTCATAGGCCTTTTATACAAAGGTATATGTGCAAAAACTCATGTATGTCTACATATGTCAGAGAGAGAGAGAGAGAGAGAGAGAGAGAGAGAGAGAGAGAGAGAGAGTAGATGAATTGTCTCATGAAAGGGAAACCCGATTTTAATACTTTGTGATCTCCTGTGAATAAAACACGATTTCCGTGTCCGCAAAAGTATGTATTTTCCTAACTAGTTTTAGACCCCTTAGTTTACCCCGATGTGATATGTGGAAAAGTCATACTGATACTTAGTACTGTGTGTTTGTTAACCAATAGATACACCGGTTGAAGTACATCTAGCAACGCAAAATGGCGATGCAAAGTACGGCATCTCGAAGGTCATACTCTGCGTTCGGTTATGGAGCACCTTTGAGATCGAGCGAACTTCAAAAGGTATTGGTATTTTGTGAAATTTGTGCTTCAGAGCTGATACAAAAAAGGTTCTCCAAAGGTCAACAAAAAACTAGTGAAGGAGTGTGACCGAAGTATGCAATTAACGCCGTCCTTCAATACAATGAATGCATTGTGACCTTAGATTTCTCACTAAACCCTCGACATTAGTGGAACCAAAACTCTTGATATAGGCCTATATTATTCCGTGTTGTCATGAATATTTGTTTGCTGAACCACAATAACCGTTTTTATCAACGACTTCAGTTCCAAAAATGGAAATTGACATAAACGTTTCACTGATATTGCTTTTGCCCATAACGTTACAGACGGTGGTCTATCACAGTTCCAGTATCGGACTTTATGGTGTTGAACACCCTGTTGGAATTACTGTAAGTAAGCTTACTATAGTACATTTCAGTGTAAATCAATCAAGGCACGCACGCACGTCATCTAGGCAATTCACTTATTTTGCGTATCAAATAGTTAAAATTCTCTACCCGTTTGACCTTTAATACAGTTGACTAGTCGTCTCTCACACGCACAGGAAAGTTTTCCAGTCTCAAAAACAATGTAGAGTGAAAACAACCGTTCATCAAGGTTGCTTCAAATCCCATTTCCCTTCAAATGTGACCTTTGATTTAATTATGGTAATTTTATTTTAAGGATCATAACCGGTGGTACTGGAAAGCAATATCGTATTTGCCTGACAAGGACTTCTAGCCATGCCTTGTACCTAAGTACTCATGACACATATTAAACGTGTTTTCGAATGCAGGAAAGTTCACTTTACAAAATCAAATTCAAGGCAGTGTCAAGCGAAAACCTTTCAGGGTACAGGAACACAATTGTTTGTAATTTTACCTAAACAATGGTTGTCAGAAGACTTGCTTGATATAACTAAAACACAGTTTCATGCATGCACAAGCGATCTTTTGACGTTTCTCAATCAGATAAAGATACAACCACGTAAAATAGGTTGAAAACAGGTTTTATGAAATACAAGATTAAATGGACATTACTTTAACTGTTCTCTGCTTTCTTCGACAGGTTCGTGACTTATCGACGGGAAACATCATACAGTTGGTGTCTCGGACAAGTGGCAAATGTATTCGTGTACACGCCAGAACGGGACAGATAGATGGAGGAGGCGCCAGTGGAGTACAATGTACGTAAGCCACTTTGGTTCGTCATCGTTTCAGTCGACCACTAGCTTATAGGCTATTCCCAAACCGTAGGCCATATTAGACGAAACCTAATCCAAATGATCGCATTTCTTGTGAAATTTTCCACTTTTCATTTTCACTCCTACTATCGTATGTAGAGATTTCACTTCATTTGGATTCTGTCAATTCATCGTTTGTATATTACTTTACTAAAATGATAAGTTTTTATGAATTTTAAAATAAGCAGTACTGTATACAATTTTCTACGATTATTTCTAAAATAGTAACACTTTGTATGGTTACCACTTGTCATCTGTTTACTCTATCTTATATTTTACTCACGGTTACCTTGTATTTGATGTATGGCGTCATGCATTGTATGCATGATATTATATTGGGAATATTGTATAGCTATACAGAGTTTCACATTAATTTGTATACTAGTTAGTGTTAAGTCGGGTTGATCTTGAAGAAGACGTCATAATATAGTTGTAGAAAATCTACCAAAGGATACCGGGAATCATAATATAGCTTATCAACTTGTAACACTATCCATACACTTTCTTGGCAGCGATGTTCATTGTTACCAATATCAACGGTGACGACATAGTGACGCTGAGATGTCTGGCGAATCCTGTCAATTTTCTTGTTCTTCGACAGGGGGACCTCCTTGCTGACGTAAGTACATGCACTCTTCTCAGTATGTTGGTCAGTGTTAACAAGTGACTTACCGGGCAAGATTTGGCGGACAGTGAGACATGAACACTTTGCTGGAAGGCCGTAGATATCCCGAGTTCAAAAGTCTTTTAACAATATGCCCTTTATAGGAAACTTGATCTTGACAGCCAGGGCGCCGACTCCTTTCCTTGATGTTCATTCATTTCACGCGTTGGTTCTCAATGTTCGATCGTAATTGATAAATTTTACGGGTATGAAGATGTGAAGGAAACTGTATCAGGAGACGATGGGATTAGTATTGCCTGCTATTCAGCGTGTCACAGCTCAGACAGAGAAACAATTTGAAAGCGAATATGGCACGTCGAATAAACAAGGTATCAAATGCCCATGCGTTGATACACCCTTTAATGGCTAGGGACGATGAATGGTCGGTTTACTGATATTTAAGTGCAAAAATGTTACGCCACAGTCCACATCATCTCAACAGTGGATAGATTGTAGTGCCGTGGGTGTACTTTCGATTGAAAATGGACGACACCTTCAAAATTTTGATGCGAATACCAAGTTGTGCAGATACGGTATGAATAAATTTGAGACTGAACATTTTAGGGAAATGTCTTGGCGCCAACCGTTGCCAATCATTTCTCTTGCTTTGGAGTGTAAACGAATAGAATGATTATAATCTTAACCAGCTTACACGAGTTTCAAAATTTGTTGGAAAAGTTGTATTTTACAGAGTCTCGCCTTTAATAGTCGTGCGCATTTTCACAGAAACTTACGAATCATTTCAGTCCAATGTTTTTCGAATCCACATATCACTTTACGTTAAATTATCTCTATACACAATGAATGTGGTCCAATGGTTTATGAATACAGTGGTCAAACGAGGATACACATTGATTGTCGTCCAATGATATATGAATAGAGGGGTCAGATGAGGATACACAACAATTGTCGTCCAATGGTATATGAATACAGGGGTAACATGAGGATACACAATGAATGTGGTCCAATGGTATATGAATACAGGGGTAACATGAGGATACACAATGAATGTGGTCCAGTGGTATATGAACACAGGGGTCACAGGAGGTCAAATTAACCATAGTAGTTTGTTCGCCTTTCTTTTGTCTCCAGGGAAAAGGCGGACCAGAATGCCGTTTTAGATACAAACTGGTTGATGGACATTATATGCAGTTCGAATCAGTTCATAATCCAAACCGCTTCATAAGTGTTTTTGAAAAAGGAGACGTTAAGACGCCACCACCCGGCAGGAGAAGGCGAAAAGGAATGAACTCTAACTTCAGAGTCCGACTTATGGTAAGTTAAGTGTTCTGTTGCCCCGGTAAACAGGCTAAGTCTTGATGCTATGTGAGTAAACAGGGTTTTAGTATTTGACATACTGTGTTAGGTGGTTTCCATAGAATTTTTACTACTAATTTCTATAATATCTATAATATCATGTGTGTTGGATTCCGCTATATACTACTTTGTAAAAGTTTCATGTTTTTAGCTGAAAGAGAACACACGAAAGTCTGCCTTGCTTTGCTTGGTTTGCATAGTAGACCTCAACTTAGCTAGCCAAGGGTGTTTCGTCGGATAGAGATTACCCCTCATAGGGAGACTGTGCTACGCTAACCTAATCAAGCAGACACTGAGAAAGATCTGCATTTTAATATCAAGATCACGGACTCAGTTTATTTCTTAATTACTGCTTTTTCATTAGCTTCGTTAAAAGATATGCATGATTTTTACACCTATTGTTGGCATTTGTTGAACACTAAAACGCCTTTCTTTGATTTATGTTTCCAGGGACAATCCTATCAATCGTACGCGTCATGATCTGATTCATACAATCACAGTGGTAGATCGCTTTGGAGTCACGTGACATATTTCATGTTCGTGACGGATTTCAACCGACACAGGAAAGAAAACAACAAACTCGCCCGCTATACCTTTTCGCTTTACAAGTGACAATTACAATAGCTATTCAGATCTGTAACTGTAGCCCGGCAAACAAAAATGTTCATTTCAGTGCTATGGCCTCGTTATGGAAATCTATTTGATATTCCGTTCCCAGTTCTCGTCATTGTTTTTACGATTACGATATCATAATGTTGACATCACTATGTTTTATACCCATGTTTTACAAAGTATTGACAAGTTACCCTTCAAACTATCACGATTTTTACGATTCAATGACGTCATTTTCACGGGATCCGATGTAGAAAACATGAAATAAGACAGTGCTGTCCATCATGTGATCATTGGCTGACTGATTATGGAAGTGAAATGTATTCAGTACTAAAGAGTTGCCATGACGATCAGCTACATCACTTCTCTTTGAAATGACTGTTCATTAGTGAGACTATCATACATGCATTCCTTATGTCCATCCATGTGAATATTTTAAGCGTATTCGTTGTCACAAACTGTCGTCTTTTAATATAATGTGAGTACTCAGCTGTCCTATTCCGTCCATGACTTAACTGTGAACTTTAATTATATTGGAAGCCGAAGTTATCTCGCTTTATTTACAACTTAGATCGAAACTTTAAATGTCGATGACTTCTGAGTTCAGTTTTTTGTACAAAGTGTAATTTTTAAAGTTTCAACCAAAGCTCTTTTAAAATCCAGTGTAAAACATTTCTGACATAAGCTTTACATACAACGGAACGCCAAAGAAAATTAAATAAAGCTTGTGCCCGCCTTTCATTGAGAAGCTTATTTTGTGTGACCATTTAGGAGGCACGTAATGCCTTCAACGCTTGCTACAAGCTCATTGTTTAATAAACAGAACATTTTGCTCTAACAAAGTGTGTGTATGCTGTTTTCTTGGTTTTATTGGAGAGAGAGAGAGAGAGAGAGAGAGAGAGAGAGAGAGAGAGAGATTTGAACACAAATCTGTAAATGAAAGCCAATGTCTGAGGAGAGCGTGACTGTAGAGGCATGACCACAGGGTATTGCAAGCAATATTCGAATATGATCAATAAATGCCATGTATTAAACTTTTTTTATTATTCAAGCCGTACCTGTGTCTATTGCGTGCATATTACTTTACCCTAGCTATCTCTGTATAGTATTTCAAACAAAACAGTCCATGGGCATGTCTGTCAACTGCCCTCCCTAATACCTTAATGAATTTGTTCTGCCGATCACCGACGTGGGTGCTTATCGCCCTGACAAATAACTCGTTACACTAGTACAGAAATTTGCGAGAAATGGACACTTTCTCGCTTTATTGCGAGAAGTAAGCGAAGGTACATACTTTCTCGCAATCGAGCTGCGAGAACTATGTTTTCTCGCTCTGCATCTACAAGAAATTGTGAAATTTTTTTGAAATGCTTACACAGAAGAATACAATTTCTCGTAGATACAGAGCGAGAAAACTAATTTCACGCAGATTGATTGCAAGAATTCAGTTTCTCGCAGATGCTGAGCGAGAAAACACAGTTCTCGCTAGCTGATTGCAAGAAAATTAAATTCTCGCCAATTGATTGCGAGAAAGTATGTATTCTCACTTGCCTCTCGCAAAAAAGCGAGAAAGTGTCAATTTCTCTCAAATTTCTCGCAAATTTCTGTACTAGTGTTAGCAGCTCATAAGTTAGTAGACGGAACCAGTTGTATCACCCCAATATGTAATAATTAACCCAATATGTAATACTAACCCAATATGTAATAGCACTTAACCCAATATGTAATACTAACCCAATATGTAATAACACTTAACCCAGTATGTAATACTAACCCAATATGTAATAACACTTAACCCAATATGTAATACTAACCCAATATGTAATAGCACTTAACTCAATATGTAATACTAACCCAATATGTAATAACACTTAACCCAATATGTAATACTAACCCAATATGTAATAACACTTAACCCAATATGTAATACTAACCCAATATGTAATAACACTTAACCCTATATGTAATAAAAATGAATTTGGGATATAATACTGACCAAAATAAGACTAAAATATGCATAGCAACCATGATCACGCCCCTTCACAACCTGCAGCATTTCTAAAATTTGATAATTTTTCAAGTTTTTTTTGAGTTTTTCTTTACCCAATATGTAATACTAACCCAATATGTAAGAACATTTCACCCAATAAGTAATAATATTCGATCCAATTTGTACTACTAAACGAATAGGTAATAAAATTCTAACCAATATATAATCCGATCCTAGCCCAATACGTAATAGCATTTAGCCAAATACGTACATTCGCATACAAAATCACTTCAACGTCCAATCCTCGGGACATTTCTTCATTATCTTCAAATTAAATTCTCAACCTTCAAGTGCTTGTGACATAGCAATGGACTATGTTTTCAAAGTACATAACATTAATTAATGAGGTACTATGGAATCGATAGAGACCGTGAATTTGATATACTGAAGATACACTGTGTTAAGCTTAAGTCAGGCTGTTTCGCGCCTGAGACGACTACAATAATTTTGGCATGCGAAAGCCAATAAATGTGTCTGCAAACAATGAGTACAATACGACAAAATGAAACGTTCTGCAGAACATAAAATAACCAATGAACATAGAGTACTAGTGGCAATAATATGCCAGCTTTTATATTTCCATTTTATTTGTTGAGTTCAATTTTTATATAACATTTGAAGAGCTGTAACATTTTCAACAGTTAGTTCAACTTCAAAACTTTATTGTGAACCAAGTAAACTCGGTTTCATTCCATCGATAAAAAATCCAGTGGCCAGTCATCCGCCAGAGTCTGTGGTGTTTTACGTAAACACTTTGTCATCTGTATCATGCATGGTGATCACTTCAAGTCAAATGCAATGTAGTTTTCTTCATGAAATGTAATTAGGAAATCATAATGTAATAAACCTTCCATGCATTCTCTATGGGGACTTTATTACATATTGGGTTAACCCAATATGTAATAAAACTTCCATGCATTCTCTATGGGGACTTTATTACATATTGGGTTAACCCAATATGTAATAAAACTTCCATGCATTCTCTATGGGAACTTTATTACATATTGGGTTAACCCAATATGTAATAAAACTTCCATGCATTCTCTATGGGGACTTTATTACATATTGGGTTAACCCAATATGTAATAAAACTTCCATGCATTCTCTATGGGAACTTTATTACATATTGGGTTAACCCAATATGTAATAAAACTTCCATGCATTCTCTATGGGGACTTTATTACATATTGGGTTAACCCAATATGTAATAAAATTTCAATGCATTCTCCTCAGTGGACATTATTACATATTGGGTTAACCCAATATGTAATAAAACTTCCATGCATTCTCCTTAGGGGACTTTATTACATGGAAGGTTTATTACATATTGAGTGAATCCAAAATCGATCGTTAATTACATATTGAGTTAACCCAAAAAATATTGTGTGGGAGCACATATTTTGAGAGAATACCAAAAACAGATAAACGAATGTTTTTTTCTTTCCCATAAAGTAAGCCTTATAAACGAAAGGCCAGTATTATCATTCAATCGAAGTTGGTCATTTCAGTCTTTCAGAGCTATCATGTATAGTTTCTTCTCTTTATTAATCTGTTGAAACATTTATGTCTGGATAATATTCCCGTTTATTTGCCCATAATGTTGTGATATTACACATCATGGGTATACATTATGGGGTATACATTTCCCAGCTTATTCGATATGCTAGAGCATGCAGTTCATATGGTGATTTTGTAGAGAGACATGGCCATCTCTCTTACAAACTATTAAATCAAGGTTACACCAGAGCAAGACTTGTCTCTACATTCAAACGCTTTTTTGGCAGGTATCGTAAGCTGGTAGATAAATACAATATCTCTCTTCGACAAATGATCACTGATGGCATCGGTGACATTGGGCCTTAGTTAGTGACCACTACCTATCTGACTTATAGATTGATATATGGCGGGTGCCACATGTGGGGCAGGATGCGCTTACTATTTTCGAAACACCTGACATCACTTCTGGTTTTCTGGCCAGAGGTCCATATATCTTTCTTTCATGAATGTGACTTGTTTGTGTGCCGTCTATTTGCTGTCTGTTTGTGCTGTTTTGTGTCTATGTTTACAACTATTGTCTTCCGAATTCCGACCTACTGTCATTGGATTATGGATAGGTATGATTGCGATTATCATATTAATATATCGGTAGTCGCTTTCATATTTACCATAAATTATGTTTGGTTTTATGAAATGTGTACAGCCATAAGTGTTCTGCATGTAAATAAACAAGTAAAAAATTTGAACCATTGCTGTCATTTTATGACTGTTGTAAGGTCAGGAACTAGCAATATTGGTGAAACTTTTCTTTCCGTATTGCTAAATGATTATAAGAAATGTGGGTGTTTTCAGGTATTTTCCGTTGTATGAAAATTAAGGAACAATTAACATAAAAATTTAAATGCTCGACGTTGGCTTGATTAGGGTACCTGGGCGTTATTAGCTTTTTTGAAGTTTACTGATCTCAATAATTGTCTCCACTTTTATCTAAAGTTTTGAAGTGTTTTGGCTACACAGGGACGTATTGATGGTTGTTAGGCGTTTTTTGTATTATTTTGCTTAGTAATATATCCCAACTTTAGTTTTATTACATATTGGGTTAAGTGTTATTACATATTGGGTTAGTATTACATATTGGGTTAATTATTACATATTGGGGTGATACACCAGTCCTCTTATGAGCTGCTAACGAGCTACTCGTTAGCAGCTCAGGTAGTAGACATAGGTAAGGCTTGTATCATGAAAAAAGTTTACTTGAATACATGACATTTATTGATCATATTCATAACTTCTAGACGAATATTGCCCGTGGCATGACGATCAATAATTATATCGACCAAACTCTGGGGCTTTAGAACACCATGTGCACAAAATAAGATTGCTAGAAAGACAAGCACGTGATACGAGTAGGCAACTTCGCCTGCGAAGAGTATTTATCGGACACCGGCCTGACCAAGCCATGAGGAATGGGCAATGACGATCGGATAGTTTTCTCACAAACTCTATGGCGTACGAAGGATTGGGGACAATGAGAACGTCAAAAGATGAAGTCTCGCCTTTGTTGAAGAATACCAAGATATCAAGCTAGATCTTGATCATAAAACCCTATAAAATTCCTGGAATCCAATCAATAATATGAAAAATTGCATTCTTGTGAGTAAAAGCTCTTCCAGTGTATTTCTTACACTGGTCCCAGCCGCCTGGCTTTTCCGGGCTGCAGTTACTGGCTGTGGGCCAAGGCGTTCACCCCCACGATCTACACAACAGCCTATCTACCGACTGTCTGACGATGCTTATTTAGTCCTTCAATTTATTATTTGTTTTGATACTTATATGCCCACAGACTTGGAGCAAGTCTATGTATTTTTGTGTACAATTACTAAGCAGTTGGATTCTGTCCATAATTTTCCCTCTCATCGTCAAGTATGTACTATCTCCCCTCATTCAATTCATAGGGTTACAAACACAGGCGCCCGTGTGATGGATAGAAGGAGTACGCGATAGATCGAGCAGAGAATCGATCGATCTAGCAGACTACCGAACACACGGGCGCCTGTGGTTACAAAGACCTTGTTTATACATCGTGTAAACGCTTATTATACTCGTATCACAGCTTAGCTGGTGCGTTTTTTGCATAACGTAGCATAGTGATGATATAACTAGATTCATCCTAGAACTTTTTTGATGATCTTTCTCACATCGTGAAGACCATACTTAAAAAAAGTAGTTGTACAATAGAAAGGACTCTGGACAGACTGATTACGAATCAGGCTGTAAAATATCTTTCTGTAAGCACTGTTTCAGGACACAGATGACAAGGGTTTCAATTAAATATAACTAGAAAATCCTTTCTTGTTCGGGCTTCACAGTTCATCGCTATCTATTTGCCGTTCAACACACACAGAGGGAGTGTGGCATTGGTTCAACAGAGACTAACAAAATACAAAATGAATCATATTTAAAAGTAAACATATAGGTGGAATGACTATTCTATCCAGGATTGGTCTGAAAAAGTAGCCACAAAGTGTGAAAGGTGAAAAACGTATCAGTAATATGATATCATAGCACAAATGAGTAGGTGCGTCTTGCACCCTCACGTCCCACTTTCTAGGCTTGAAGATTTCAGTGGCCATAAAATTAGCTGTGTTCATCATCTTATAAATAAAGTAAGCTTATAATGTATTCAGCCATGGAGACAATAACATTACAGTCGCATATTAAACAATACCTTAATTCTATTAAGAACTGAATTTCTAAATTTGGTTTATTTAAATAAACAGTAATGCAATGATGTTGTCAACTCCTGGTATTGCTCATCTTATTGGTGTTGCCGTCATGCGGTAGATTAACGCCCTCAACGGTAAAAACAGCCAAAGTGACTTGACATGACCTCAAATGCCTCCAACGATGACGTCAAATGTCATGTGGACCAATTCGGGGAATTCCCCAGCAAAGTGCAGATGAATGATTTGGAAAATGGAGAGAGTTTGAAAGTGGCAAGTTGTCCGCGTTATTTAGCCTCTTTATAGACATAGCATTATTTGATTTGGAGTCACAACTTTTTCTTGGAAAGGAGATCGATGGACAGTTTCCCAACACGGGTGCAATCGTTTAAGCCACTGTGTTCTGTGACTGTTTTTACAAGTTAAACTGCAACCAGGAAACATAGTCTACCATCAACCATTTTTGACAACGTTACCATGTCAGAGGAACCACAGATGCTTCCCGCATGGGGTAAGTGTAAGGTTTCGCGTACTGTCAGCAGTATAGTGGTTGTTCCAGACATTGCATATGAACAAATTGAAAGGGAGTGTTCAATTTTGAATTATGAGGGGAAGTTTGAGAAGATTCTACTTTTTACATATTCTTTTAATTTTCGGTGATCTGCAGCCTGGAAAAAGTGTTGGAATAGTCTACAGCCTAGCCCTTTTAACAAATCCGTGGCGATTTTACATAGTCACCGTCATATATTTTGTTAAAAAGCATGAACAAGGTTGCTCCTTGATTTCATGTAGACCATCCTTAGTGCAGGTGATAATGTAACTGCAGTACAGTAGAGTAGACGTAGGTCGAGGTTTTGCCTGGGTATCGAGCTACTGTGCTAGTACAGCTAGTGATAATGTACTGTGTTGAAAGAACTTTAACACTTAATTCAATTCAGCAAGTATGAGTGAGGAAATGGAACAAAATGGAAATGGTAGAAAAGAAGACCATTTACCAATAAATAAATAAATGAAATATGTAGAGTACATCACCCAACCCTTAAAGACAATTTATTGTGTTTAAGACAATTTATTGTGTTTATTCCACAGAAAAATTTACATTCACGAAATAATTATGATAGTGGCCACAGGCACTTTGGAAAGAAATAAACACAAACAGTCATATATAATTTGTAAATCAGTGACTGTGAAACGGAACTTTCTTAGAGAAGCCAGAGCAACAGTGATGCAGATTTTGACTCTGTAGAAAGCATTTTACTGTCATGTGTGCAGCTCACTCTGTAAAGTATGCAGGTTTACTTGTCCCTTTAAATACATCGAGTGTTTGTAAATTTAAATATGTTGACTTAAGATGGCATAGTTTTTAGTGCAAAGGAGTTCTTCGATTCTAAAACAGAGATCAATAGAATCTCACACCCCCAAGGACCTGGGGTCAGATTTCTCACACGAGTTGGGGGGGCAACAAGTGTGAGAAATCTGATCGCAGGTCCTTGGTGTGTGAGATTCTTTTTCTCACATGACCACAAAATGCGTTAAATTCACATTGGACACGTACATCATTATCCAAAATCGTGACAACTCTGTCATCTGCCACTGTACTCTGACCTGCTTACTTTGTAGTTCCGGTCCGTGTGTTACTCGTCCTGCCATTGGATAACATTTTATGCGTGGAACAAAACAGAGTGTTTATCATCCAATCAGAGCTCATGTAATATTTACTGCAGAGTGTGGGACGATTTCTGAGAGTGTGGGATCGATCTTTCCCACACCGTAGATCCCGCACTCCCAGCGGCCATGAATGTGAGATCACATAAATCTTGCTTTTCCAGAAGTAACATAACATAGAACATGAAGTTTGGATACAATAACCCTATTGTATGTCATTTGAAATGACTTCCAGTCCGGATGGTGTATCATAAGAGCTTTATTTGAATCAGACCATAAGCTATAACTTACATTAATTTATTGATGAATTCAATTCCTGCCTTTCATCAGGTAAAGTCAATCACCTTTAATACAATTTTGATAGACCCATTTCAAAGTGACGTCTAAGGATATTTAATTGTGCCTCCCTCCTCCCAATTTCTCTTAATGCACACTGAAATTGCTTCACAGCCTAATAGATGTATAAACTGGACATTGCCTAATGTGACAATGCATATTTTAATTTAAGAAGCAAAAAATTTACTGATGCACTTTATTTGGTTCTGTGTCACCATCATGGAGTATTTTGTCTAATGATGCCCTGAAACTGCTGTGGCTATTGCTTTCATTTTATATTATCGTTCAATGAAACAGAAACATTTTATTTCAGAAAGATGAAAAGGAGTTGAAATGCAACTAAAAAGGTACTCAGCTCATTGTAGACCCAATAAAGTAAGGCACCTTTTCTCTCCACGACAATAAAGTTGCCCTTTGGTCACTTTTGAATTTTGCAGATTTGAGGGAGTATCCCTTATCCTTTGAATGCACCAATGATCTGTCCCTCCACTTGGATCCTGAAAATCCCCTTGCAGATGACTGGAGGATGCTGGCAGTCAATCTTGGATATAATGAGTCAATTGTCATATCATCGCTAGAACGTCACAAATCCCCAACCAAGAGTGTGCTTCGTATGTATGTGACTCAGTGTGAATGGCCAACATGGCAAGGGTTGCAGTATGCATTGAGAAATATAAAAAGGGCAGATGCGGAGCACAAACTTGTTCAACATGCTGGCAAATTAGGATTGTCCTCTGAGGCTGCCAAAGAAGGTCTGCCCATTGGATGGGACAAACCAGCCAACTTGAAGCGTTCAATGAAGGTGCAGCCATTTAGTCACAGCTGCATAGATGAACTTAGCAAGCTGCTTTTGCTTGACCACCCACTGTCAAAAGACTGGAAACTTCTGGCCAGCATTTTGAAATACAGCAATTCTGACATTGAACAGTTTGGAAGCAATCGTAATCCAGCTTCTGCACTGCTACAAGATTTCCAGTGTAAACATGGAGCTACTCTTGGTGACTTCTACAATGCTCTGGTTGAAATGCCAAGATATGATGTCATCTATGCTCTCTGGAAGCTGAATGAATTAACTACAGAAGTTGAATCAAATACAGTCAATCCAAATCAGCCAACTGTGCAAAGCTTGCCACCTGGTGCCAACAGACCAACAGTCAGACAAACAGCAAGACAAATGTCTGAACAAAACCCAAGAACACAACCATCCGTTGGGAAATCCAGGTTTGTCTTTAATAAGAATCATTCTTCTTCACTTGTACTTTAGAGATGTCGTATCTGTCTGTGTCATTTTTGGTCAAAGTATCATTTTCTCGTAGACCAACTGTCAGAGTGACAAAGTTGAGCCTATTCAGTTCATATCTGGTTCCGTGTAATGGACCATTCAAGGACTTTACAATTATATTACTTAAAGTGTAATATTTTGATATGGCTTCACATGTAGTTGTGTTTCAGTTTAAAATATAAAACTGGCACCATTGTATGTTTAGATGTATCAATACAATGTACTGTACTGGAAACAAAGTGGTACGATCACAGAATTGTGCAATAACTTTTAAGTCTTGCCTGATCTAATCTCTGTCTGTTTAGCCATACAGTTCTGGTCTCTATCAGATAATGGTTTTGACCTAAACAAAAATATTTGTATGCAGATTTTATTTTTGACCAAATGCTAAGTCAGAAGTATCAAAGAATCCAGTTAGCTTGCTAATTTTCCTCCTGTTATTTGCATGAAACTTTTCCAACTGTAGAAATCCACCTCGTCAACGTACCAGTATTGAATCTGTAATAGACAAGTTAAAACAGCTTGGTTTTGATGAATCCACAGCCAGAACAGCTGTCTTAGAAGCCAGCAGGGAAACTGGTAAGTATAGTCATTTTAAATTTTCATTTTTCCATTACCAGTACCTACTTTACTTAACCTACTCTTTCATATTATATTCTTCATCACTGATGTAAACGATCCTTTCCATCAGGAGGCAAGAGGCTGAGTGTACATTTTCTCTCACATGTCTCTGTATTTTCTGGTGCAAATTCCTACATTGTACTATACCATGAACACTTGCATGGCTGCTGCAACAATTTTGTAAAATTTCTTTTCATTGTCTATACAAATCAATATATGAAAAATGAACATTATTGTTGTGCCACAGAGAGCATTGTATGTTGATTAAATTATTACTTCAACATCCTTAGCACACAGCTTCACTTGTGACGTGTGCTTGTGTACATGCAAGTCCAGTGAAGTCCATTTGCAAATGAGTTGGAGCCATATTTAAGCCATATATGGAGCATGGTTTCATGTCTTCAGCCATTTTCTGGATATAGATTTCCTACTTGCACAAAGAAAATGCATTGTTATCCAATATATACCTCTTCCTTTTTATGATATATTTGACTATGAATTTAGGATGAACATGATATCATTTTTAAAGTGGAAAGCCTTCAACTGACATGCAAAGTTTCACACACCAAGTGAGAAAGATTAGATGTATTTCCCACCAATGGGGATCATAACATTGATGAAGTATGTAAAATGTACGCAAGGCTGATTGTTCATGGTGTATTTTATGATTGATAGGCATAGAAGATACTGAAGATTTACTTGATGAAGCCTTGGAAATAATAACTGAATTGAGTGAAGGTGAGTGAAAACCAATATTTGCAATGAATTCACGTTTACAAAATCAGACACCTTTTAAACAGAAATTAAATTTCAACTGCAATAGCTAGGAAATTTTCACCATATGTACAGTTTAAGTTACATGCAAGTTTGAATGCATTGAGTCAGAGGATGAAATCCCATTGCTGCGACGTACTTCTGATGTGCATTGTTTGTCACCACCGGTACACTGAAAAAATGTTGCTGCACTTAGCCTCATAAAGAATAATATATTCAAATGAAACACCAACTCTAGTTATTACCAAACTAAGGCATCAGGATGTATCTCAGTGTACATGTACCTTTGGTATACCCACAGCTCACTGTGAACAGTGCAGTGTGAATGGAATGGTCCTATCTCAGTCTGACTCATGGCAAATAGTACATTGCCAATCCTATTTCATCATCAAATCCAGTATACAGAAGGAATGGTAACAAGCTATCATAGTGAAAATTTTCTTGATGTTTTTGACAGGAAATTCCTTCACAGCATTTGGATAGTATTTTCTTATATAAGCTATTTTCTTAAAGAGCAAACAAGTCACCAATTTATCACATTATTTCATTGATTGTTTATTTGAGACATGTTGATATTCACTGTATCACTTGAATCATAACAAGGGTTCACGTTGTTGTACATACAAGCACAACCAAAAGACATACCATAAATTAGGACTTACAGTATTAATGCAATGGTTTTAGAGTGAATAACCAAACACATTTCAGTCAGTAAAGTAAACTTTGTAACATGAAGTGTTTATAGTAAAAAATCAGATATACACCAGTTCTTTCAATGAATGCTTTGATGGTTGTCTGTTCATAATCGCAGAATACGATGGAGCTGGTAGAGACTTTCAGATGCCACCGATGCAATCCATGCCATCTGTCATGAACATTACTGGAGGAAATGTACAAATTGGCAGCCATAATAAAATAATATATACAGAGAAACCATCACAAAGAACACCAAAGACCAAGGCCAGGGGAAATACCAAGCAACGTAAGTTTCTACAATATACTTTTAGTGATATATTCTTGGTCATTCATACTTTGATTGGAAACTTTGTTGTATGTGTCCTTTTACTGTTAAGTTCTGCATGTAACCCTGTGTTTTAGTAGTTTGGTTTGCTCTGGATACAGTACTGGCATGTCATTAGCAATCTTTATCAGCCCTGTGAATTCCTCACACTCATGAAAGTAGATTCATCATAGAAACTAAAAAGTTTGGATTGGATCATTTGTATGTTGAATTCAAATTTCTATTATGTTATGTTATGTTATATGATGCATCCTTAAAAAATGTGCAGAAATAATAAGCAAGCTGGAAACGTGATGAACCAGAGCAGACTGGAACAGAATCAGTTATTTGGACGTAAAGATGATATCGATAAAGGCACATATTCAAATTGGGTCATTTTACAATATTATTTATTGCCAATTACAGGTGATAGAGGTACATCTCGACAGGAAAGCAAGCAAGTTCCACAAGCAAATCCCAGTGCTGCACGTAGAAAGAGTGATGCACTCAGAATTCTTGGAATACCTGAAGAAGACATCAAAAGGCTAATTGAAACAAACCCTGAGGTGAGAATACCATGGAAATCAGTTAGATATACAGTTTTATCAACTTCATCTATCAGGTGATATCTGACAGAATATACTGTGGTTTTACGATTTACCCAGACACTAAACTTGCTAATAACCCAGCTAGTTCACTTCATATTGAGAATTTTAGGGGGTTTACATGTGTGTGTTTATTCCGGAGCTGGCACTGGATTAAATTTAAACCTGTGTCAGTTGGACGTGTGACCAGACAACACCGAACTAACAAAGAACTAATTAATTCGGTGTCGGAGGGCTGGTCCAGGTTCGGTGCTCTGTACTAAACAATGGCCTCTTTACACATGTGACCTAAACGCCGAACTACCGGGTATATCCTGTCTTCTACCTCGCATAAAATGTGAAAGAGGCTTCCCACCTTACTATCCAAAAGTTTGTGTTGCATTGGAGTTTGTTTGTTCGGATATGTGTGAAATAGGATTCCCACATTACTATGCAATGGTTTGTATTACAGTATTGTTTGTTTCGTTCAGGATACATGTATGTGTAGGGAATTACATGTATAATGTGTATGATAGTGCTTTGTTTGTGTGGAGAAAGCTTATGGACAGACGCAGCCGGACCTTAGTGTACATGTTACAAGAGTTGATAGAATGCACCTTTGTTGCTTGCATTTCGAAACCCAAGTGTGGTTTCTCATCAGTCGCAGAGTAAATTCTTTCCTCAGTTTGTGTTTGTGCAATTTATATTTTAAGTGAATTCAGTGTTACTGTTCGTTAAGTACCGACGCAATCACGTTGTAGATCTGTTTGGGGATCAAGTTGGTTTGTTTTTTGTTTATTTACTTCAAGTCTGTAAATTTTGTTTTGACTAGTGTGTCTTTTCAATTTTTTTGTTTCTCTTGTAAGCAATAATTTGTGATTCTGGGAATAGATTCCTCAGTGTCTTTTTGTTTCTTTATCAAGCTCTGCCCAGTGTTTCAAAATATTTCCTTTTTTTTAACCCATGGGCCGTATGTTGTGCTTAAAATAAGTTTGTCCGTGTTTCTTTTCTTGTCACTGTGCGGTTTGTTAGTGTATTTCGAATATTATGGTCTATTTCCGCTGTATTTTAGTGAGATTTCGTTGTTATTGTATTCTCTGTCGAGTAGTTTACTTGTGAAGAATGCTACTTTTTTAATAAAGTCGACAGTGTTGTTACAAGTGCGAGCATATCTGAGGATTTTGCCTTTGATGACTCTGAAATCATTAAAGGTCGCTGTCGGGTGACATGATTCTCTATCCATCAAAATTCTCTTCTTCTTGTAAATGTCTTCGCCGAAGGCGTCTCGATCGTTGATTGAAAACAAAAAAGAGCGTAGACAGCAGCTGTCCAATGTTTGTGTCCACCGCTAGCAATTGTTCTCTGGGCTGTTGAATACCACTTGCCCTGAACTAAATTTACACCCAAGTGATTGACGTGTAAACTTGAGATCGTTAAGATCGCTGATAGGGAATATTTACAGAGCGACTGATCGGATACCCTCGGGTTTAAAAAATACACGTGTAACCGCATTCAGAACTTTTTGGTTTGATTTCACCCTTTATTTTTAGCACTGGGTAGTTTCCAGATGTAGATGTTACGCACAATGTTCAGTACGGTCGAGATGGTGACCGACACAAGTGGTTAGTACATCGAAAATTACTTCTTTGGATGATTTTCCTGGACCACGTACTGTTCCTAGAAATCAGGATTTGAGCCTTGTAAATTTACAGTACAGTAAGTTATTTGTCGCCAAATGTCGCCTATTTTTGGTCAAATTCAATTTAACCTTGCCATCTGCAGTATGGAGAATGTTTCAATCTTTGCAAAGGGTCAACTGTTCTTGTTGGTCATCGGAGCACGATGGAGCACGATTTTTTCGATCACCATGCATTTCCCGGTACGATTGCCTCTTCGCTCAGAAAAACGCGCGCTGGATCAATCGCCGAGAAGTTAACCAAAAGCTGGAAAAGAGAACGAAAAACGTCCAATAACTCTTTGTCGAACATGGTCAAGGGTAAAGAAACTCAGAAAACTATTCCTGAAGAAATCTTACAATTTTTAACACGGTAGAACGTCGCAAATCGACTCGGGCTGAGACACTTCCGGGTAGCCAACAGTCTCACTCAATCTGTGGATCTGTCAGGTCAGATCGAGAATTGAGCATAACATTTCAAAGTAAACCAACATAACATTTGACCCTTGTTATATATACAGTACGTAATTGATTCTTGCCTTAACCTCATTACATATACGGTACGCCATTGGCTCCTCCCAACTATCCTCTATATCGACATTATTCGGACTGGTAACTAGATTATAATTTACTTGAGGTTATTAAGGTGTTGAACTCTGAGAAAGGCAGAATCAGTAAGAGTTTACAGATGCTGGACCAACAACATTCTTTTCTCATGCCACAGCTAATCAAAAGCTCAGATTGTCACATTTAGTTTGTTATTCACCGTCTAGGGCTCAAGTCTTCCAGTGTTAGCCAATAAGGTGGCACAGATATTCACACCATGATTAATTGTTTCTCATGTTTGGTAGTGGCACGTGAATACCTTCTGAAAGCTAGGAATTCAAACTACAGGCCAGCTTAAACTATCACTTCCAATATTTCAGTTTCATGAACTTAATTTTCATCAGTTTTTGTTCCCTTTATCAAGTGCAGTGTACCGAGTAGTGCTTTAGCAGGGCATTTTGACTGTCAATCAATCAATCAATCAATCAATCAATCAATCAATCAATCAATTAATCAATCAATCAATCAATCAACCAAAAACATTTATAAAGCACCAGGATCAATAACTAAGTTATTTTCAAAGACGCTGGGTTTAAAATTAAGTGTTCATGCGCTTTGGCAGATAATATGTCTTGAGTTTTCATTTTAAAATGTTGACACTTTGGGCCTGTCGAATGTCAGAAGGTAGAGCATTCCAGAGTTGTGGTTGCAGTGATGGAGAATGCACGTCCACCATACGTTTTAAGTCTGTAGTTGGGTACACACTGCAGGTTCTTGGAGTTAAAGCATAGTGAACAACGAGGCTTGTATGGCTTGATCAGATCCTGAATGTAGACTGGGGTCATACTGTTGTGAGCTTTGTAAGTTAGCAGTAGAATTTTGTAGTCAAGTCTATACTGAACTGGCAACCAATGGAGACTACACACAAATAAAGTACTGGTGATGTGTGATCTGTTCTTCTTGAATGGGTGACGATTCTGGCTGCGGTATTTTGAGCTCTTTGAAGAAGTCTGATATTGGATCTAGGGAGACCGTATAGAAGTGAGTTACAGTAACAAGTTTTGAGGACAGTGTAGCATGTATTAATATCTGACAAGTTTCCTTACTCAGATATTTCCTGATGGATCGGATTCGAAGTAGATGAGCATAAGTTGACTGACAGGTTGTTTGGATGTGCTTGTTAAACATAGTATGAGTATTGTCAAAGATGACTCCAATATTCTGGGCAGATGTATAATCACACTTGAACCAATGGTTATTTGGTCGACAAGATTTTGGGAACGGTCAAACTTCGAATGAATGACAATTACTTCTGTTTTTAGCTCCCATAGCCATATGTATATATGGCAATGGAAGCTATTCTTATAGGCTAGGAAAATGTCTGTATGTATGTATGTCTGTATGTCTGTATGTCTGTACGTCTGTATGTCTGTATGTCTGTATGTCTGTATGTCTGTATGTCTGTATGTCTGTCCGTCAACATCAAAAACTCCAAAACCGCTGCACATTTCATCTTGATATTTGGTGTGTATATGGATGATGGGCTGTAGATGAGATTTTGTTCAAATGAAGTTGTCATTGCCAAAAATATGCAAATTAGTGCCAAAAAAGGCGTTTTTGGTAAAAAATCTCCTTCTTCATAACCGCTGGTCAGACAGCTTTGATATTTGGTATACAGGTCCCTAGGGATAGCCCAACTTGGATTTGTTCAAATTGTGATGAAATAAGCAAATCTGTATTTTTAAGGAATTTTTTTGTCATTTTTGGTCAAAAATTTATTTCATCAAAACCGCTCGTCTGACAGCTTTGATATTTGGTATACAGGTCCCTAGGGATAGCCCAACTTGGATTTGTTCAAATTGTAATGAAATAAGCCAATCTGTATTTTTAAGGAATTTTTTGTCATTTTTGGTCAAAAATTTATTTCATCAAAACCGCTCGTCTGACAGCTTTGATATTTGGTATACAGGTCCCTAGGGATAGCCCAACTTGGATTTGTTCAAATTGTGATAAATAAGCAAATCTGTATTTTTAAGGAATTTTTTTGTCATTTTTGGTCAAAAATTTATTTCATCAAAACCGCTCGTCTGACAGCTTTGATATTTTGGTATACAGGTTCCTACAGATAAACTAAATATGATATACAGAATATATGATGAAATCTGCAATTTTGTATTTTTGGTGCAATTTTTGCCATTTTTGGTCAAAAAATGTCTTTCTCAAAAACTACTTGTCTGATGTCTTTGATATTTGGTATACAGGTTCCTGGGGGTTCTCTTAGTGTGATATAGTGAAATTTGATGAAATCTTCAATTTTGTATTTGGGTCAGTTTTTGCCGTTTTTGGTCAAAATATTTGTTTCTCAAAAGTTACTCATATGATAGCTTTGATATTTGGTATACATTTTTATACATAATTATGATGAAATCATCAATTTGTATTTTTGCAGCTAATTTTGCCATTTTAGGTCAGGCCATCCTGAAATGAGCTATCAAAGATCTCAACCTTCTTCATCAATACATATGTCACAAAACGTTGCTCTCTTCATAGCACAGCAGAGCTCTGTCGACCATTGGGTCGTTTGTTAGCTCCCATAGCCATATGTATATATGTTACAAGTTTACATTTTATTGAAAATCTCAATAGCCACTGAGCAGATTAGATGAAAAATTAGCATGTAAGTACTTTGGGCTGACCTGAAATGATTGTGCACATCTTGGGTCAGTATCTTGGACTTACTATTTTTCATGAATTTTTTTGTAATTTTCTCCCATTTTTGGTCAAAAAATCTTCTTCTCTGAAACCACAAGTCTGATTGATTTGAAACTTGGTATGGAAGTGCATAGGAGTGACCTTTCTCAAATCTGGGCAAATCGTGGTGAAATTTGCATATTTGCATTTTTAGGCTATTTTTTTCATTTTTGATCAAAATTTTTTTTAACTCTGAAACCACACGTCCGATTGAGTTGAAACTTAGTGTAGAGGTTTTTACGGGTGACGTCAGTAAGATTTGATCAAATTCTGGTGAAATTTGTATAAATTTATTTTATTGGGGGAATTGTTTCTATTTGTGATAAAAAAATCTTTTAGCTTGATTTTAGCTTGTTTTGATAACTATATGGGAGCGACCAGTGACATTGTCACTATTTTTGAGTCATTGAGTTGTAGCATGTTTTGTGTCATCCAGTGTTTGATGTCACAGATACTGGCCTCAATACAGCTGACAGCTGACAAGGAATCATTGTGAGAGAAAGACAGGTACAATTGATTACCATCTGCATATGGTACTGAGGAAATTCCAAGTTATGTTGACGAATGAGTTTCCAAGTGGAGAGATGTATATACCAGTGAACAAAGGTCGACCGAGGACTGACCCTAGAGGTACGCCAAACTGAAGAAGATGGGTTTACTGGTAACATTTTCAATTGTTACTGACTGGTTTCTGTCGGTAAGATGATTCAAGCCATTTATGGGCAACAGCTGTAATGCCTAGGTCAGAAAGCCGGTTCAACAGTACAGTGTGGTCAGTGGTGTTGAATGCTGCTGATAGATCAAGGAGGACAAGTATAACACTCTTACCGGCATCAAGAGATTAACAGATATCATTGTGAACTTTCAAGAGAGCTGTCTCAGTACTGTAATATTGTCTGTATGCAGATTGTAGCGGGTCTAATAAGGAATTGGTAGTGAGATAGTCATTAGGTTGAATTGCAACTACTTTTTCCAGGATTTTTGAGAGGAATGGTAAGTTAGATACTGGACGGTAGTTCTTGAGAGTGTTTATATCCAGCGAAGACTTCTCTAGTAATGGAGTGACAATAGCAGCCTTAAGTGTAGTAGGTACACATGTGCAGATCAGTGGGACAAGTTGATTGTTGCAGTTATATATATTGAAGTAGAGTATCCAGGCATTGTTTTAGTACTGATGTCAGAAGTGGGTCAAGAGAACACGATTTGGTATAGTGGGCGATTGCATAATCAGAGTTTTTATGTTTTCTGTTTGGCTGGTTGAAATGATGGAAACGTGAACATAGTTGGTTTCTGTATCGATGATCTGTTGATTGTGATCAATGGAGCTCAGGTTTCTGTGTGTACCTGTGATCTTGTTTTTGAAATATACGTTGAAACAATCTGCAAGTTCATTCAGTGTTGTATGGTTGGAAGTGAACGTGTCTGCTTGGTGCAAAGTGTAGAAATTAATTTGAATAGTGTGCTCTGGTTCATGGCATTGTCAGAAATAACCCAGGTTGGTATACCGGTAGTTGTCACATTTTGCATGTCAAATCAGTTTCTGACGCGAAGACAATGTTCTTTGTAGATTGGGCGGTGGATTTCTAGCTTGGTGTTTTGCCATTTTCATTCAGCAGATCTTTTGTCAACAAAGGGTAGAATACCACGTGTTGCCACAAAATCTTTTGGTGAAAGGTCTTTTTCCCACTCAGGACCGAAACCCTTGGAACAGTCTGCCTGTCAACCTACACCATATGGATGCCCATATTTCATTCCGCCATGCCCTCAAGACATTTTTTTAAGGAATAGTGTATTTTGTGCTGTGCCCAGAACTCCCTTTTGAGACTAGGCGCATTATAAATATTCTTCAATATTATTATTATATTATTATTATTGTACTTGGGCCTCAGCCCAAGTACATTTGTTTTCATTCCGTGGGAAAAAACTCTGTAAGGTATAACCATTTCTTGCTGAGACCAGGGAGGGCAAAATGTCTTGGCTTCATCTTTCTTGGCATAATAAATGGCGTAATGATGCTAACTTAATGGAAGTGCTGCTCTCAGCCAGTCATGAATAAGTGAGATGTGAATATAAATGCTTCTCTATCTGAGTTTTTGCCACAAAATCTTCTGAATATAATCAAAATGTGCATCGAAATGCAACAATTAATGCACCCTCCGTTTCCTAAGCGATGGCACGACCCTTGCTACACCCACTGGACGAGCCAAAGTGGGAGGGGTAATTTCAGTTTGGTCGAACAGGAGGGCTCGAGACCAGAATTTAACATTTAAATTGAAACATGTTTAATCACTGACAAGATGTGGACTAGTGTTAATCAAAGTGAAAGTTTGAAAAGGAAAGGTTTTATATCCCGGACACAATGAAAAACATTACGACTGGAAACTGTACCCCCAGTTGAGAATAGTAATGCCCACAGCGATGGAGAACACTTATCCTTGAGCTGAGAAAACCAGACCATCATTTCGAAATAGAGCTGCAGATTCGAGAAGCTCGTTCAAAATAGATAGGTACACCCTTAAAGGGGTGGTTTCGAGTTTTGAGGGCAAATTTCGCCTCCTTCATATAGAAATCGTACGTTTGTTTTTCCAGGAGAACACACCATTTGACACAAAATTTGCATGTAGAGGGGTCGCCAGTAAGTACGTGGTCAAATCTGGCATAAGAAACAATATGAAATGTTGGGTAAAGCCAGTCCAAAATAAACTGATTTGAACTTTTGTGTTTTGTAATTTATACCACTGCAGTAACACTACCTTTTTTTGACAACATCACACAATGTAATACGTTTTGAAACTGAATACTCCGACGTATTCTGTGTCTCCTTTGCTAACAAATACGGTATGCCGATTACCATGTAAGGAGATGATAACGTCAAGACAGATTTGTAGTGCATTTGGTCCTGGATGGTGCACGAAGTTTTGTCGAGGTAGCTTGTGTATTTATTTCCTAAATGGGAGAGATTAGGGTCGATCTAAACGAAGGCCGAAGAATGTTATGATACTCTAAGCGAGCTGAACTCTAACGCGAATGGTTGGATAATTTGGAGGATGTCTAGAACCGGGGTCTAGAATGATCTCGTCTCATTAAGATTATTTGGCGGTCAGTATTGAATTTCAACTGCGTCACAAGTTTGCGAAATGAGTATTCCGTCGAACGGTCAACGAACGATGTGTTTTAGAAATCTGGAGACATGGCACATCGCATTTTTATTTTAGTATTTTATATTTTACAAAAGATTTAAGAAGCAATGATTTTGTCGAAAATTCTGAAAAAAATATAGGAAGATTTGATCGCGAACACATTTTCACTTGGGGTCAACTAGCCCTGCGTACGATGCTGTGTGTTCCGCTACAGCTAATCGCCCCGCTCACCACAGCCCTGCAAAGCCCGTACGTAGGGTCGGTGACTTCAAATCCATTTTGGGACTTGACGTAAAAAGCCAAATTACTGCCGAAATTCAGCGTTCTTGGGCCCAAGTCGTATCCCAGCCTACCTCAGCTACTCGATCGCTTCCAAAATGACAGTCTTTTATTCACTTCTCATAAATAACCGTCGATGTCGGCAACTCTCTCGCTAGCCCTGCGTACGATGCGTGTTAGCTGTAGCACATAGCATCGTACGCAGGCTAGGCAGGGTCAACCGGATGCGCTATTTTGCGGGTTGCGGGTTGCGGGCATGAAAAAATGTGTGTTTTTTGATATCATTTTCGCCCTTCTCACACTTCAGATTAGTTCAACCGCCGATAAAGCACAATTTTCAAAATCGTTTTCAACGCCGTTTCAAATAATTCTATTGTGGTGAACACGATTATAGTCCTAGGAAACTTTTCAAAGTCACGCTGGATCAAATGCTTGAAGGGGGCATACCGGCATGGAGCGACTATCATACTGCAGGTGCAAGTCATACGTTCATGATATTAGGAGATAATATTGAGAGCTGCAGAACACAAACTCATCCAAAAATATTCCAATTAGATCGATTCCTGAAAATAAGGCAACGCACCGGCGTTTTTTCCCACTGTAATTCTCGCGTAAAATGTTAGCAGAATGTCGTTCTCTGAGGTCGCGACCTCGCTTGAACCGAAACGGCAAGTAAACTAAGTCCTTTGTTGTACGTCTTTTTCTTTTTAAAGATTTCATGAAAAATACACGGCATTTACAATACACATCACTTCTACGCTTTTTTAAGTCAAATCTTTCCTTATGCATTGCATTTAACTAGGCATTGTTAATTTTCTGTATGAGTTGCCCTGGAACCGAATTGTGAATGGATGCATTACAGAGAATTTACTTCCTATGGCCTGATACTAGAAATGTAACAATTTTCATTCCGCGATAAGTGGCGACATTTCCGAGGTGCGATTTTTTTGTCAGTCTGGTATTACGTATATTTCTCACTCACATCCATGGCAAGAAAGAAAAGTGATTCAGATCCCTAATTATTTGTAATGGCCAGGCAGCTCGGAATAAATAAATTGGTCCTCGGAATCGCCGCTTTTAGTTTAGCAGATTTTGATTTTTTTCAGAAACATGACGTATTTTCACCCATTTGGTTTGGTCTGTTATAGCATCTTTAGTCCAAAAAATCAAGTTTACAGCATTGATGTTTTCAACAGCCTTCAAATATACAGTATTACATTAAAAATACACCATATAGGCCCCCCCCCCCCCCCCTAGTAGTGTTTCATTAATTTTAACCATCTTGACCTGATGGTGAAATATGGACTTCGCAGGAAAAGGGATACTGTACGATAGACCTGATCATCATTATTGATAATAGACACATTCTAAAGGTTTTATTTCTTATATACTAAATGCCATATTACATATATTAGAAATCTAGCCTAATTCTAAAAACCCGCAGCCCGCAGCCCGCAACCCGCACTTTAGCAGATACCGGGGTCAACATGGGGTCGCAGCCATGTTGCCTCAAAACTTATTTCTGTCTGCACTCAAAACTCAAAAATGTCGGATATGAACCTGAAAAATCGATGCAATTTCGTCAAAATTCGGCGAAATTTCAGCCTATAGACAAAATTTCATCTATGTAAGGTAAATTTACTGAAATTTGATCGACAAATAATCCTGAGCTTGAACGTGACAGCTCGCCTTCTCCGGGAAGTCAAGCATCCAGCTGCCCATACACAGTTGCCCATATGGCCAGGTTTATGAGATTGTTTTCAAGCGAGCGAGCCAATAGAGCTAGAGGTCTGATTTTTGGTATATAGGAATAACTTAGCAATACAATTATTTTGACAAAATGTCACGTGACCTCAATGACCTTTGACCTCAAATAGATATATTTGTCCACAACTCAGTAACCACAAGTGCTACACCCTTCATATTTGGTATGATGGGACACCTTATGACACCACATATTGTACCTCATTAATTATGCACATATCTAATTCTGAGCAAGCCAATAGAGCTGGATGTCCGATTTTTGGTATATAGGGATAACTATAGGGTAGAAATCTAAATATGCCCATCTAAATATTAGACATCTATCATCAAGAACAAAAGAAATTTGCTGTAATTTGAATATTTAATATTTCCACTATAAATAAAGAACCCCTGCCTCAAACTCCACAAAAGTTGCTAGACATATTTTGCCGTTGTCATGCCATTGCTTCGTTTAATAACCAGTTAATCAAATGCCTAATTGACAGGAGGAAATTCAAGACCATATTTGAATAGTAGTATATATTGTTCTCAAAATTACTCTATCACGGCCCAAGTACTCATTGCCTTCAGCAATACTGCCTTGTTATTATTATTATTATTAATCAGTTAGTTCTCAACAAGCATGAAAAATCAGTGTTCTCATAAGTCATAACATCAGTTGATATTTTATGTTTGTTGTCACCAAAACTATTGACTACTGCAGTTGGATGTACCGGTATGTCCTTTTGGTTTCCTTATGCAGATTTTATGAATAATGGAACTCTCCTGCTGTAACCTAGCGGATATATTACATTTTTCATGATCATCTTAAATTCATTCATCTGCCTCAGTATGGGCCTCGAAAATACCGGAAGTTCAGTTCAGTTAAGTTCAAAGAGGGACCAAGCATCTTTTAAGTAAGGTTTTCCATGGAGAAACAAAGTACCTGACATACCAATATTTGAAATTCAAAATGGCCAATACCCCTGTGTTAATTCTGTGTGGAAAAAATAAGTTTTGATTTTCAGAAAACTTAAGATGGTGAAAAGTTTTCTTCCCTTAAGGGCTTTAAACTTGAGTCAGCACAAATGATAGATCAGAAAGGAACTGTAAAAGTTTGAGTCCAAATATCTGTTCCCAAGGCGCATTCTACCTTAATGTACCATACCTCTGCCATGTATTGTTGCTGTGAAAGTCTTCTGATTGCTTTGTGTTATTTACTTCTGTAGTTAAATGAAAATGAACTGGCAAACCTTTACTTCCAAGGAATAGAATCATTGCAAAAACGTCCAATTCCAAGTGAAGATGCACATCCTGATGTTCCTCAATATGTGGATCAACGAGAAATACCAGATCAAAATATCCATGGTTCAATCCCTGAAACACATCCCATAGAGCAAACCAGGCTACAAAACCAAGATGCTGAAAGACAGAGATGCTTGGAGATAGACAGAGGTGCCAAGCCAAAGACAAGAGAAAATCCAGCGGACCAAAATATTCAGCCAACACCTCAAGGACCTTCACAGAGTCAGAAAGCACATTCACCAGGTGATATCAATGAAGAAATTGCCAAGAAAATCTCAAGACAACCAGTGGCTGCTCATCTTCAGGCTAGAGGAAATCTTGATGGTGGAGGGACTAGTGATGCCACCAGATCTAACATTGCCCCAAGAGAAAATCAGGCAAAACAAGATGATGGTGATGAGTCAAAACCTCAAACAGGGAGTACTGCACAGAAAGTGCCAAACTCAACCTCAACTACTGGTGCAGTACCAAAAGTGAAGTTTGAAGACAATGCCCCTGGTGATGGTGATGGAAGGAAAACCACAACTGCATCTGGACCAACAGCAAAAATGCCAAGTGTTGTGGTACCTGACTCTAGCTTAGCTCAGAACCAAAGAGTGGAGACTCTAACAGTTCAGAAGCAAGCCCAGAAGCTGAAGGCATTCAACCAGTCACTGATAGAAGACGAGATGACACAGCAGTGGCTGAGCAGAAATCAATGAAGAGACATACTGAAATACCAGAAGCTGTATACACAAATGTTGTGAATGAAGAGGTTAAAGAGACCTCTCCAGATGATTCATTTGATAAGTTAGACTCCCCTGACCCTCAGCAAGAGCAAGTACCTTTGGCACCCGACTGTCCTACTGGCAATTATGGTCCAGTGCAAGCAGCACAAAGTCAAGATTACATCAAACAGGGCCATGGTGGCATCAGAAGTGGTGGAGACACACCTACTGTCACAGGAGAAAGTGATTTGCAGAACAAAAATGCGTCAGTTGGAGCAGGTGGAGGTGATGGCAGTACAACAAATGGCAATGGCGGTGACTTTGATTTGGATCTCAGGAGTTGTGAGCCATCTATGGATGCTGCAAACAGTGGGAGACCAGAACAGAGGCTTCCTGGTCAAGATGAACCTGCCGTGACAAAGTCAGAAGATTCCAGCCAGGCTGCCATGCCATCACTGCAAGAATCCAATGATGGAAGAGAAGATGCAGCTGTGGAAGATGATGAACAGAGTGGTGGCAATATTGCAACATTGAGGGATCCCTCCGATGACCAGTCAGAGAGTGAAAGGAAAGATGAAGAACAGGAAAGATCTGAAGAGTCAGGCCAACCTGATAAACAACAACGCCAAGATGATAATGGGTCTGCTATGGCAACTGCCTCAACATTGAACACACTGGAGACTGGTGTCTATGTTTTGACATCTGTAGACATTGAACAGATCACCAAGGGTAAAAGCAAACTGATCTCTAATGAAGGTGCCTTTGGACCAGTTTATGAAGGCAAGTGAAAATAATGTTTGGTCACTACTGTCGCTAGAAACCAATAAAATCAATCAAATTTTTCACATTTGAGTTCTACAACTGATGCTTTGCAAAATGATGTTCCAAAAGATGTAAGAAAGAGAAACTTTAAAATTGAGCTTCCACTAATAATTTGAACAGAACTGATATTATTATAGTTACACACTGATGAACATCAGCCAATCACAAAAGCTCCCAGGTGTTGCAAGTGACAGCAGAAAACTGTTGAACATGTGAGCTAATTAATTGCATAAGTCTGCATAATTAACTGGTATTGACTTTCAAATGTTTTGAGTTAACACTTCCATAACCACATTTTACAAACCAAGAGATCATTGCATGATGGTAAATGAATGAGAAAAACTGCTGTAGCACTTCAGATGTGATCTGACATGTTATTTTTTGAGTTGATATTCATGTATACCAACAGGAAGTCAAAAGTAGACAGCTGATGAATGTCCAGTCATATATATATACCAACTGCTAACATTCCAAATTTTGTGGCCTTGCTTGACATAGTTTACATCAGTTGGCTGTGTGTACTTATTTAAAAGTTGTTTTGTAATAATTACAGGTGAATTTATATACGAAGGACCACTGAAAGGGAGTCGAGTGGCTGTGAAGATTCTTGACACGAGTGGAACACACGGCGAACGAGAGTATAAGAGGGTACATGATTTTAACATATTGGTTAAAATTTCATTCTGCATGTTGTGCGGGCAGTGCCTTTATCCTTGTAAATATGTTTCGATCATTCACCAATCACTTGACAAGTGTTTAATGAAGGATAATAGAACTGGCAGTCAGTGACAAATTGCTACAATCAATGATTGACAGAAAATAGCAGAATTTACTTGAGTACCATAATTTCATGCAATAATTTCAGAATCTTGTTTTCTGTGTATTTGCAGGAAAAGAGTGTTGCTGGAATAAAGCATCCCAATATTCTTCCTGTATTCGGTGTTTGTGAAGATGAAGGGTAAGTACAACTTTTAAAAAGTTCAAGGATTTCACATGTTATCAGTAGCTGTTGTTGAATTAAATTTCTTTCACAAATTTTATCTTATGTCATTGAGAAGTCAATCCAAATGATGACAGATCAGTGTCTAAGATTTATACTCAGCATCAGAGTAAATTAAAGAAATTATGCATAAGCCGACTACTTCATGGCAGGATGACAAATTTCCTGTTCAGTGGTTATCCTTCAAAAAGCTTAATCCAGCTTTATCTTCTGAAGGATGCCCCCTCAATATTTCTTACAGCCATCCAATGTGCATAGTGTACCCATACATGGAGAATAGAGATTTGGCGTATCAGATCAGCCAGAAGAATCCAGCATTGACATGGCAGAGGAGAATTGTAATTGCTATTGGTCTGTGTAGAGCTGTTCTGTACCTCCATTGGCCAACAGGAGACAGGTAAGTTGGTTTCATCAACTGGACTGGTATCAGTTCCTGTATCATTCTGTCTGAAGTAGGGATATAGAATCTGATGTAGAATGATGTTTATGCAAGAAAATATGGTGTGAACCAAGTTACAATTTTTGAAGAGAAATGTTTCATAGGATGTGGCTCTCAAAGTAGAAATGATAAACTTGTAGCATAGCTAATTTCTTTGGTAACTGTTTTTCTGACATTTGAGATTTGCAATCAATCTTGTCATATCACTTGTGAATACTTT
Source organism: Ptychodera flava (assembly GCF_041260155.1). NCBI lineage: Eukaryota > Metazoa > Hemichordata > Enteropneusta > Ptychoderidae > Ptychodera > Ptychodera flava. The sequence goes on from NC_091940.1 coordinate 40,553,862, forward strand.
GATTGCCTCTGTACACCAGTCCAATAACTCTCGATCACCACCCAGCCTTTGGTTCATCTCATCATTTTCGATAGAAAAGGTGAAATATGTTGAGGGTGATGGGGAGAAATAAATGAGAACTTATGGAATTTTAATTCGGGCAGCAGCCAGGAAAAACATTGCCATGTAATATCCACACCAAACTCCCTTAATTATTGTTAAAGCTACTTTGTGAAAAGTATTGTCTTTTATGCAGGCTGGTCATTCGATAGATGATAAAATATTTTGAAATAATACTTTTTCACGATTACATGGGTCATAAATAAAGAAGCTTTGGTTAAGAAAAACGGAGTAGAACTTAATCGTAACATTGTAGCATTAGCCTCTGGGTAAACAGTAAGAATGTAACCTACGGTATTTGACATCTTGAGCAGAGAGTTTTACAATCATGTGTCACTTTTAAGGGTCTATAGCTAGAACAATTCATGCTTGATAAATTTACTTGCACTATTGTCATGTAATTGTCTATTGTCCTCTCTGATTTTATATGACATGGAAGGGCATGTATAATTCAAATTGATCATTCTATTTGCACAGTTGTTTGACAGTCATATCTCTACCAGCCAAGTATGCAGGTGTGTTGAAAAGTCATGGTGGATCAGTTTTGCATAAATATATAGGGATTCTCTTGTTGTTATTATTGTAATGCAAATATGAAGAGATTTCTTGGTAAATGGGCTACATTTGTTGAGTTTTTCTGTTTATCTTTTAATAATTCTGACAAAATGATAGATGATCGAGTAAATTGCCATACATTTCTCTGTTGTTTCGTTATCTTGATTTAGAAAAATCAAGGTGTACCATCGTGATATCAAATCAGCCAATGTCCTACTCAGTGGTTCATGGTGGCCGTACCTTGGAGATACTGGACTCACCAGAGAGATAGCCATGGAAAAGACACATCTCTCACAGACAGGTAGAGTTTAACTGAATAAGACGGGAGCTTTGACACTATATTTTGTCTGACATTGTTGATATTTACCAAGTCATTGATCTAGTGAAGCAAACAATAGATAGATCAGTAGTTATCACTTGAAATTTTCATTTTTCAAATAACTAAAGCTATTCAATTGTAGAAATTAAACAATAGAAATCAACCTCATAACATTACGAATACATGTACAAAAGTTTGTGTGGGAAAGAAGGAAAACAAAGTTGTTGAGAAATAAACCAAAGAGCTAATGGTTGTTAATGCCAAATAATTGCAATTTAACTATTAAATGTATTTTTAACTTTTCACTAATTAGGTTCTCAACTGTGTGTGAGTGGAACTCGAGGATATCAGGATCCCGTTTTAATTATGAAACCTGCAAATTACTATGACGATTTTTGTGACATTTACAGTCTTGGAAAAGGTTGGTTTGAGTATCTCATCATCATCTACTGTAATTGATGCAATATTATTTGGTGTTGACAGATTGTTGAAATGATTAGAGGATTTGCAAACTTTTGGTTTTGAGCTAATTTTACCATTTTTGGTCAGAGTCACATCTGCTCTGAATGCACCTATCCCAAAGCTTTCAAATGTGGTCTTTACATTCCCAGAGATGACCTCATTGTGATAGTGTAAATTGTGATGAAATTCACAAAGGAAAATAATGTGTTTTCACCAATCTGTTTAAGTCAGCCGCAAATTCACTAGTTTTTCTCTTTCTGGACATACTGGTACATCCAAAAAATAAGCGTTAGAAATGTGACATTTGAGTCTTTTAATTTAATTTTTGATGACAGTGCTGCTAGAGTTATTGACCAATGTCTTGGCCCAAGAGACAGACGATGAGAATACAGACTACGTTCACAGCCAATGGCTTGAAGATGAAATTTTAGAAGATCCAGATGCATTGAGTGCAATTGCTGTTAAATCATCTGTGGTAAGTTTGAAAAAATAAGAGTTTTAGGAAGAATTAATCCAGAGAAAATTTTACCTTGCCATTGCCAGGCTAATACACGCTAATCCATTTGCATCTGACAACCAATGGAAAGCTTCAAATATGTCACACGAAAGGTAAAATAACAAAGGATATTGACAGTTATAACCTCAAAATTTACAGTTTGTATTATTTGTAAATAAGGCAGCTGCAAGTCACTCTTTGATAGAAACAGTTGTAACATTGATGAGTTGTGCATTAATGATTTCATTCTTGAAAACAAAGTTGCATGCATCTGTTTAAAGAATCATCAGAGGTAGGATTTGAAATTGAAAGTCATATGTAGCTAATCTGACCTCTTCCACAAATGGTACGGTCCAATCTCAGCAGTTCCTGCTAGTATACTGGATTCATAATTTTCGAATGAACTAATTTGACATTCATCTTTTCCTGAAATCAGGGATGGCCACAACTTGAAGAAAATGAAGTTGCTAAAGAATTTGCCAAAGTTGTGATCTCATGTTTGAGGACAGCCCGTAGGAGGAGAGCCAAATTGCAAGACACCTGTCAGAAATTACAGGTATGTTACAGTATTCATGGTTTCTTTTCAGAGCAGAAGTAAATTATTTATTTTTTTGTTTTGCTGCTTCTTGTTGTTGTTGATGATAATGATGGCAGATAGGAGGGGAATTTACAAAATGTGGACTTAACCTGAGTCTGTGCATCCTTATAATGTCATGTTAAACAGGATTATGGTAAAACCATACATGTAATCAGCCCATTTCTTTTCAGATATGAAGTGAATGATTCGTGTTATGGTAATTTGTGAAGTAATTTAATAATGCAACACATTAGCAAATAATCATGCAATGATTTTACAAATAATGACAACATCCTACACCAGACAATACCTTCTTTCTTACCCAAGTTATTTTTTTATCTCTCATTTAATCACACAAGGCTCTAGCAGCAGCAAATAACATCCCACTGTGTGTTGACACAGAAACCAAGATGTGTGCAATCTGTCTACGAAATCACACAGGTGAGCTGAACTGATTTTAAGTTAGTGTGCCTCTTTCAATCATTTAATGAAATTTCTTGAATTTATCTCATCATTCCATGAAACTTTCACAAAAATTGTGCTCTAGATGACTGTGACATAGGTTGAAGAAGTGTCAGTTGCAATAGCGCTGTTCACGGTTACAGGTTTGTCACTAAATATAGCTGTACGCACACGACATTCGGCACTGCCGCTTGAAATGCGGACAAATTCTATCAATGTCGCATACATGGCTGTTTTGGCATCTTGTACTCTGAGTTGTGATATGTTTTTTAGTATTCATTGTTACACTAGCAGTGGCCTACTAAGATGTATTTTCGTTGTTCTTGCATGCGTAATTTTCAAAAGCGTAATCTAAAAATGCGGACAAACATTTACTTTTGCATATTAATGAGAGAACAATGACATCAATTGTGAACAGCCTATTAGGTATGCAATGTAAAAGATGCCATTATCGTCAAGTTGACCATCAGACATTCTGCAGTGTCGTACGAAATGTTAACTGGTAATTGCTGGATTTCAAGCTGCACTTTCAGATTATGTAGAATTTCGTCAACATCCATGCCAGTTAAAGATTATTTTGTGTCAAAGTCAATGCAGGAAGTAGTAACTTTTAGCCACACGTTTTATTACTCTGTTTGTCTTAACGTGAGTATTGACTACATTCATGCTGACATTTTAATTTGCCATGTTTTCATTCCAGCCTCCATTCCATTGAGCTGTGGGTGTAAAATAGCATGTGATGAGTGTTTGAAATCTTACAGAACAAATGCAATAAAGTGTCCGTGTCATGGAGCTACTGAACCACAGTCCATCCACAAAGAAAGCACAGGGACTCAATCAACCATAGGTAAGTATGTGAAAATTGTATTAAATTGTTGAAATCGATGCCATTGATGAGAAATCATCTTCTAGTACGACAGCTCAAAATCTAAAGGACCATAACACCATTTTCTGACAAATTTTAAAAACATTGTTTGGGTTGTTAATTTAAATTTTAATTTGTGAGAATATTATGTTCACGATCATCAGGAATATTTATGCTTTTCTCCCAAACAGAGGAAATGGATGAGCCATGAATGATGAATGTACTACTACAGCAAATATGGAGACAGATGGCACAGAAAATCATAGACTTACAGACAAAGAGACCAATTATCAAAAAGAGTACAGCTTTCTTGATCAACAATGAAAATGGAAAGTCATGACCTGAATCTGTGGAATCAGTCTAATTCAAACACAGATTGATACTGAGTAACTGTTAAAGTGTCAATGATTTTCTATAAGGCAATGAGAAAGGACAAAACTTTGAGTCTACAAGACAATGACAGTTATCAGTGTTTGAATTTAGTTTGGATATACCGGTAGATGTACATGTAATCACATACCTCACTGATCCAAGTGTGTAAACATGACTGAAAGGTCACAATTTTAATCAACATACTTTGTCAGTGGTTTGAATTCCGGATGTAAATAAAACGCTTTTAGAAATTTCCTAAGGCCCATGAAAACTACAAATTTTAGGCCAAACAAGACTTTTTTATATGATATCATGGCGTAAGCTTGGCCATGACCCCTTTCCGTGGCTGACAAAGTCAAAAAGCTAAAAGCTTAACAAATTTGTGGGTTAGTTTTCATTTGGAAAAGATGTCTTGAAAGAAAAGTGAAAGATGTAACTATATTTAAAAGTTAATTCACAACTGTTGATAACATGTGGTAAAATTTGTAGATGGTTCCACTACTGATTACATGTTATTTTTCAGTTTTATTGACTATCAATTTCAAGAATAAAGAGAAAAAGTTTGCAAGAGGTGCTATCCATAAGAATTACCGAAGACATATCTACAAATCATCAGAATTGAACGAGATGTGTGTAGCTGAAAACAGCTTGATGGATGGCTAAATCATATCTGTCTGCTGTTTGTATATTGTTATTTTTTTTTTAATTGGAATCAAGTCCTGACAAATTCAGTGAAATATTACAGATATTTGTATGTGTATGTTGTGCTATATTTTTCAATCAAATCATTTGATCCCAACATTCCTAGCCAGCATTGTTTGTTCTTATCTCTTTTTCCCCCAGAGACTAGGAGACTCATTAGTTTCTACATGCAATTCATCATGGCAATTTTTAGGATAAATATGATTTTTTGCATCTCCAAACACCACTGTCACACAATGCTAGCTATGGACTCTATCCCTAATCATGGCTCGTTACAAATGATAAATGCAAAAAGCTGTGTCCATAAAGCTTCAGTGCTGCCCCTTTCATCTTCTAGATCATTATCATCTGTATAAAGTTCAAACTTGCCGGTGAGAAAATTCTCCACAATTTCATGATTGAATAATCATTATCTAATGGTTAATAACTCTCGCTCAATCAATGAAATCTGCTTAAAGTAGTATGCACCTCTAAAGTGAAGACTTAAACTTTTGTCCAAACTTTCCTGAATGAAACCTTCAACCATTCTCTTACCAAATCAACAATAAAAGTCGGGGGTCACTGTGCATTTTTGAACTAGCAAAAAAAATTATCCAACATTTTGTGATATTTGAAATTCAAAATAGCAACAATTCCTGTGTTAACTCTATGGGGAAAATGAATTTTGGATTTTCGAAAAACTGAGACTGTGAAAGTTTTTCTTTGTCCAAGAGCTTTAAAATGAGCCCCTACATGTAGTAGATCAGAAACGAATTGTAGAAATTTGAGAGTCAGACTATCTGTACCCGAGGCACATTCTACCTTAATCTTGTAGCATATGTTGTCCAGAATGTAATTCTGAACTACCGGTACTTTGTTGTACATATTGAATTGATGAATAAATCTTCACTTGATCTTCACTTTGTGTTGAACTTCAATGAGCCAAGAATGCAAAGGTGTGTGCAGTGTGGATGACATAATGGGGTAAGCCTAATTCAAGATTCATAATTCAAGATTCATAATTCATGTTCTCCAGTTACACTAGAAACATGCATTTTCACACAGATTTACTTAATCGATACATGTACACCGATAAATCACCATTAGGACTTCAACGGCGCCTTCTATATGCATGAAGTGGTGACCTGTGTGTTTACGAATTCTACAGGTAGGGGCCAGAGGTTATTACAGTAAGGGATTAAATAGAAATTACAGTGTGGGAGGGCCAGTATTTTTTAAAATGGCACAATGCATAAAATAGTAACCCTTCAAGAATGTTTTGAAGGAAAAAAGTAACCCTCCCCAATTTTCATGGGCAACTGAAACTGGTTACTGATTTGTAGGCCTAGTGGTAAAATCGACATCAAAGGTCACTTGCAAAATGAACATTTTGTCAAAAAAACTTCTCTCTAATACTTGCCCTGTTCCACCAAAATTCAGACTTCTGGCTCTATTGGCTAACCAATAATTAGATATGTGCATAATTAATGATGTACAAGACGATGTAAGGGTCAAGGGTCAGAGACAACCCAAAAATTTGGGTGTGTAATTTGGTTTCATACCAGTCATTCTTCAAAAGACAGCAGTAAAGGACTCCTAGATAGGATAAGATAAAGCCATAGCTTTGCTTCAGAGGTGTTAGGCAGGTCAAATGTCATAGAAAATTAGGAAAAATAATATTTTAAAAATCTGCTCTTGACAGGGCCTGTTACCTTGAAATTTGGCACATAAGAACCTGGTTCTATGATCTACAAAGTATTTGTGGAGAAATTGATAATTTTGATGCCAATGAGGCCAGTTTTAAAGTTAAAATCCACGATGGTCGCAAGAGAAGGGGTCTAACATTATTGAATGGATTGTGACATAGGGAGAGGGGCACGGTTTGTTGCTCATTTTAATATTGGGAAGGTCACTTTTTGAAGGGACACTTTTGTAAAAACATCGGCCCTCCCTCCCCATAATTTCTTTCCGGTCCCGCTATATGTACCGTAGAATTACTTCATGCGTATAGATAGAAGGCACCGTTGAAGCCCTAATGATGATTTATCAGTGTATATGAATCGAAAAAGTCAATTGGAGTGAAAATGCACCTGTTTCTAGCTTAAACTGCAGAACATGAATCTTGAATCGTGAATCTTAAATTAGGCTTACCCAACATTGATAACTTGGTGGTCAAATAAGCTTAATGATAGTGTTATTGAAGTGTTTCTTAGGACATCAACATTACGTTTGAAACAACAACAACAACAACAACAACAACAACAACACAGTAATTATATTCATTTAATTTTATTTGTAAACAACACAAACGACAACACGACTAATATATACATAAACAACAACACAAACAACAACAACCAGATTATTGGGTTCCCTGTGTTTCTAAAAGAAAGGGCAGGTAAGTACATGTTACTCGTAGTAGAAACTTGGCTTTTATTCAAAATGATTTCACACAACCAGCCTGGAGAAATGGAGAATTATTCTTTGAAAGAATTATTTTATTTGTCCCCTGCCAAGTTTGAGCTATAGGTATCACTTTATAAGTTACTATTTTGCTAAACACTATTATCTAGACCATGGTATCTGTCTGGATGTAACACAAAGGTTGAAATTTGAGACTGCCAGCGAGAATATACTTTATTTCTGTGTTATACGCTAGAGAAAATACATTTTAGTCACGTGATCTCAGAGATTTCCATGGCAATCTACAGAAAGGGTCTGTATACTGTGAAGATAAGCACTCAAGCTACGCATTCCTCTTTATATCGACAATGTTCGTTCCTTGGGGTTGAATTTTCGTTGGATGATGGTTACTTACAAGGACAGTTAGTATAGTCTATAAAACATTCGATGATTATTGTTTACTATTTTTAATGCCAACAATAATTTATTATTCTACTCCCCATAGCGCGTTGAGATACACATTATTCAGCTTGTCTACTCAGCCCGTACATGCTGTACATGCACAGATTGCATCGTATTGTAGATGAGTGAATACTGGGTCCCGACCGCAGTGCATTTTACACAAATATACGTTGATGTTGACAAATAGTGGATATTTCAACATATTTTGGGGAGTAGAACAGGAACTTACGATCGACAAAAAATAATGAAAATTGAAATCATTAAAAGTTAGTGTTACTGTCCCTTTCTCCTTTACGGTGCTCAAAGTACGGAGAAAAGAGCTTTTGCAGAACACAAACGCTGATATAATATAATAGCAATCCCCTTCGCAGCCAGGTATAGGCTCGATTTGGACACGATGCGCTTCATAGCTCGCCGTTAGACGTCGTGGCTGTATTTTCACATTTTTTATCTGATTAGGTTAGAGGCAGAAGTACAAGAAAGTACAGATAAATCTCCTATACGGGCGTCGGGGTTATATGTCGCGCCTTGCACTACAATATCCTGAATATTTTTGGGGTATTTCCAACTGCTACCCCATAACAAAGAGCAGACTCTAAAATAGAAAATAAAAGAAAGAACTAGTCAAAGACATATTGATAAACTTTTAGTTAAACCTGAATCAAATACTCACAGATTATACCTGTATAGTACGTATAGTCGTTTCAAGTGTAGCTCAACAAGTAATGATTGCGTGACCTTGACCTGGTATGTCTTTAAGTGTCAGTTAATTGTCCGAGTTCTTCGAGTGTTAGGGCAGATCATTGCTATGAGACTGTGATGATGTAATTATGAAATGCTTTTACGCCTGGAACACATTTCTGTATTGTAGTTGAACCTATATGAAAATTGTATCGACCATAGAATGAGCAAACAGCCTCTGCTATCAGAGACATTAAGATTGCAAATTCCGTAGGGTCTCTTTGTCTATAGAACAGACAAAATGGTATTCTCAAGATCAATGCCTAGGACAGAATTATGAAGACGCTAGACTAAGAAAGTCAGCCCTTCCTTCTAAATAGTTTAACCTTGTTTTCTAATTGGCTCTATATATGTTATGTCCTTTTGATTCCACTTTAAATTGTTATTTCCTCTTCAATCTGTGAAACAAATGGAAACGTGTATTTAACGACAAGAAAATTAATTGAATGTGATGATCAGTGTAAACATAAAGTGCACAATCCTAATGCTAAGGTTTTTGTCTCGAGTTCTTTTCACTTTCTTAGCGCTCACATGATATAGTATCATTATGAAGTAAAGTACAATTACCTGAATGAAATTGACAGAAATAAAGCGATATTATTAAAATATTTTTACCATAGCGAAGGAGCAAACCAATGATTTTTGAATTATACAACAATTCCGTAACAGACTTTGGCGGGAATAATATTAATAGGATAGAAAATTAGAAAATGTCATAATTCATATAACAGTTTCAAATTTGACACTGATGAAAGTGGTGATTTAATTGTCATCAATCAGGTCCATTCTAATAACAGGATCCTTACCATCGCTGGGTTGTACGTTTCCATGTTCTGGGCAAGCAAGATAGTTCCTTCTGCGATTGTCGATGCAATTACTACAAACAGTCCTACAACCACATGCAAGACTTTTGTCAGCTGAAAATGTCATAAACACATTTTGTGAGAATTTTCGATGAAAATAACGAATTGTATTAATGAAATCGGGAAAGCGGAATATGTGGTCTTCAATATAAATCATCTATACTTCAGACAACGCGACGTGATGAAGAAGACGACTGAGTAATGAGCAAAAAGTGGTAATTCAATTGTTGCTAAGATTCATTTCGAGGCTCTACAACAAAATTTTGTTCCTATGGAATCCATGCCAATCTGAAAAGAAGATCAGTTGTCAGATGGCACAGTCGTCACTGGAAAACGTTTACTTTTCGTCTACTGCTTGAGTTTAGTAATAAGAAACGCTTTGGTATCGTCTGTGAAATTAGCCAGTGCTTAATTCAGTAAAAAACATTGATGAAAATTCCTTATTAGGGAATACGCAATTACAACGAACTATTTCACCATCGTCAATTACCATAGAATGATACCCTTTCATATTAAAGTAAAAATCGATTGGAGTGACATTTGAATACAGTACACTTACACAAAGGGCTCGTCAAACACATGCAACACTTCTCAGAGCTTGTCGAACAGAACAAAGTGACTCTGTGTTCCATTCTCAGTTCCTGTAAGAAAGATACGTGATCCAAAGATTAATCTCTTGAATTAAAAACTTCCCATTTTTGGAGTGACAAAATTTGTTGCATTGACGAACTATATGGCACAAGTTTGAAAAATATCAGATTTATCACTCTGCCATTTATAGATAATGGATTAAGTCGATGGGTACAGTATATGTGTTTTTCAGTAACGCTTTTGGTATAACACGATTGGAACTAATTTGGGATAATTTGATTTTCATATTTTTCCAGTTTCTCAAAAGTGTTAGGTGCCTTATAGCTGAATGTTGCAATATCACAAATTACTCATAAAAACAAGTGCGTAATGTAAAAAAGAAAAGCAGATGAGATTACATTTGTAGATTAAATCGACATTACTTTACATGACTATCCAATTATCCCAAATAAGTTCCAATCGCGTTGTATCTTTATTAAACTGAATCACCTAAACTGCAGTTTACGACGTATTTGTTGTTTCAGTCTTATATTCCTTGATATCATTTTTTCAAACTTGTGCCATATAATTCGTCAATGCAACAAATTTTGTCACTCCAAAAATGGGAAGTTTTTAATTCAAGAGATTAATCTTTGGATCACGTATCTTTCTTACAGGAACTGAGAATGGAACACAGAGTCACTTTGTTCTGTTCGACAAGCTCTGAGAAGTGTTGCATGTGTTTGACGAGCCCTTTGTGTAAGTGTACTGTATTCAAATGTCACTCCAATCGATTTTTACTTTAATATGAAAGGGTATCATTCTATGGTAATTGACGATGGTGAAATAGTTTGAAAAAATGATATCAAGGAATATAAGACTGAAACAACAAATACGTCGTAAACTGCAGTTTAGGTGATTCAGTTTAATAAAGATACAACGCGATTGGAACTTATTTGGGATAATTGGATGGTCATGTAAAGTAATGTCGATTTAATCTACAAATGTAATCTCATCTGCTTTTCTTTTTTACATTACGCACTTGTTTTTATGAGTAATTTGTGATATTGCAACATTCAGCTATAAGGCACCTAACACTTTTGAGAAACTGGAAAAATATGAAAATCCAATTATCCCAAATTAGTTCCAATCGTGTTATACCAAAAGCGTTACTGAAAAACACATATACTGTACCCATCGACTTAATCCATTATCTATAAATGGCAGAGTGATAAATCTGACATTATCTGATTATTGTCCTTTGAACATATATGTGTCCGAATTGAAAATAGGTAGAATGGCTTACCTCTAATTTCTTGCAGATGACATCCAGCTTTTGTCTTTTCTTTCTGTTTCTTTTCAGACAAGACACGATGATCTTGGCAAATTCCTCTTTTACAGTCTCTGGCCAAGCCTATACAACAGAATAACTTACATCTATTAAACATATGTATACATACACGTTTGCGTGTTTACATACACGTGCGCATATATACCAGCATAAAATTACACATACCAGTATACAATTATACAAACATACATACATACATACATACATGCATGCATCCATACATACATACATACATGCATGCATGCATGCATGCATGCAAGCATGCATACATACATACATACATACATACATACATACATACATACATACATACATACATACATACATACATACATACATACATACATACATACATACATACATACATACATACATTAATACATTAATACATACATACATTAATACATACATTAATTCATTCATTCATTCATTTATTCATTATTTCATTTCAAATCCATTCAGGAGTACCCACCACATGCCTTGAAGTATCAGCTTTTTTCACCAAATCTCTTCCAGTCACATCCTCAAAGAATCCTTCATCTTCCCACTGATTATGAACAAAGTCACCGGAATCATCATCTGCAGTTTCACTTGCAAGTACACCAGTCAACAATTCAAGTAACACTAAAGACAAAATAAAAATCATCAATAAGTGTTCTGTAAATTGGCGATTTCTCGGTCGAGTTTTTTGTTTTCGAGAGGTAGGAAGATATGTTATTTTTGCGGAAGGGTGTACATATTCAGATATACTTCTCCACATTTCATTGTCATTAAAATAGTTTATACTTTTTTAAACATCGATTCGTGTAATATCAAACAAAGGATGTCTCAACAAAATTACAAATATATATATATATATATATATATATATATATATATATATATATATATATATATATATATATATTTATAAATAATCGGTTTGATAGATAAGGCAAGAAATGTTCTTACGATCTTTCCTTCTTTGATAGGTTTGATCATTACATAGTTAATGTGTAATGTCCACTTACTTGACTTTGTAACATTACTGGTCCCTACTTTTACCATTTCTCTGGACCTTATTGGTCCCTATACCTTTACCATAACTGTAGACCCTACTGGTCCCTACCTTTACCATAACTGTAGACACTACTGGTCCCTACCTTCACTACAACTGTAGACAGTACTGGTCCCTACCTTTACCATAACTGTAGACATCACTGGCAGCATCGTAATAACCTGGTGGTTTGTTCACCAGTGAAGGATCGCTGTATCCTAATGTACCACATAAGAACGTCTGAAAACCTTAATGAATAAGAATTGCCATTAGCAGGTCCCAAGATCAGAATAACAGTTCGTGTATATCATTATGCACATAACGTGATTTTTAATATTTAGTAAACTTATTTACAATCATGACTGCGATTACACGCTTACCACACGATAGAGCAACGAGTGATTGTCTGTTTCTAAATTGCATGACATGTCATTTATACGGTACTGTATACGCACTTTTCACTATGGTTTGAGAACGTGCACAACGAACGATTTTGTTCTTCTTTTTTGATTTACACTGCAGTCGAAGGAAAAACGAGAGTTGATTACTAATTCAATGCAGATGCTTCATATTGAGTGACCACCAAATGTTTTCTCACCAGTTCTCGATTTATACATTTTTTCTTTCGGTATTTCTCTAGTCAGTCCTGTATCTCCTAAATATGGCCACCACTTGTCATCGAGTAGAATATTGGCAGATTTTATGTCCCGGTGAAAAATCTTTGATGGTCTGAAAACAATAAAAATAGTAAAATAGGTGCAAGGGTTCAACATTGGCAAGCTTTTCTTAAAACTTCACCAAGCCTTTGAAAAGATTCCAACATTGTGATATATTCATATGAAAAGATCAAATATTATTAAAAGCACACCATTTTAACTTTATCGCTGCACTAGATAACTGAATAACGGGCATATAGCTGTGATGCATGACTCTTTAATTCCAGAACTTACCTTAATTCTGTGGGCGTATGCAGGCATGATATAGCTTTCCCAATACCAATAGCTATGACCAGTCTCTTCTGCCATGTCAACTCTTGGTTCTTTGCTTTCAGCTGATAAGACAGATCTCTATTCTCCATGTAAGGATACACGATACATCTGTAAGAGTACAGTAATTAAATATGTGACAAAGCGTTGCACTAACATTGTTCACTTGTCCAGATACTTCTGTAATTGAACTAACTTTAATTTACAAAGCGAATATGTTGGTGTCAGTATCTCCTTCTAAAAGGTTTTGTTTTTGAAACTTGCACAATGACTTTTTACTGTAATCTCGTCCGTTCCAAAAGACCTTCCTCTTAAAGTCAGGCCACGTACGACGACGCCTAGTGGAAACTCACCCATCTTCCTCACAGACAGCGAACACAGGCAGTATGTTTGGATGCTTCACGGTAGCGACGGTCTTTTCCTGTGAAAACGTGAGAGAGAAAATCGTTTTATGCGCAGGAAACTAGATCATGGATGGGAAGACACTGAAAATGATCAAATACATATCAACTATTCGTGCTGACTTGTTGAAATAACACTTTCCTCAAAGACTCGGTAGGCCTATATGAAGGGAAAGCAATTTCTAAGCAGACCGTCCATCAAGCCTAATTCACTTTATTTGATGACACCGATAGTTTGTTGTGCATGGTGGATATCAGTTGAACACTTTGTATTTGTGTGCTATATCCTATGTGTGGTAAGAAAAGCATAAGTCGTCATTGAATTCTGATGTCTTACCCTATTGTACTCACTGCTACCGTGGTCTCCGGATTTATCCAGGACTTTCACGGCCACTTTCTCTCCCTTGTGAGGACCTCTGTATGGAAATATACCTGTGAGAAAAATAAGACAATTCGTGAAAAATTTCCGAAAGATTCTTCGTTCCTGTACTGAACTTTCAACTGAAGTATAGTACTCACGCTGGGTGAAATGTTTCTAAAATACAAATAAGCACACCAGATTGTAAAACGTCTAAAACTACACGATAAGTTACCTTTGTAAACAGGTCCAAATGCTCCATCATTGGAGATAAGTGTTGCCCGTTTGTTGGTTACCACTTCGATCTGTTCACTTGACAGTAAATAAGCACCACTCTCGGTATCGACAAGTGGTGGTTCAACCTCACAGGAAATCCTATCGTCTTCGGGACCTCGTTGAAGATGTTCTCGGCATATTTTAACATCTGTATCTCTACGAGATGACGCTACTTTCTCAATATTCTCGGTAAAATCACTTCGCAAATCGTCACTCTTCAGGCTCGACCCAACAGCTGAGTCTTCACTAGTCATGGATGGGCTTGGAGAAGTTTCTGTTACTTTTAGTAAATTCTCACTAGATAGCTTGCAAGGTGGTGCCTTCAAATGGTCTAGTTCTACTCCTGGCGCTCCTAGAGGCCGTGGCTCACTTGAGTGTGAATCACTGGAAGATCCCCTCATTCTTCCGTCAGTGTCCTCGGCATGGTCTTCATTGAGAGTCGTCTTATCGGCAATGCCTCGACTAGTAATGGTTGTTTTGTCCTTCTCACCAATCTTCATTTCGCCATGAAGGTCGTCCTTGCCATGGTAGCGTGGCGGTATTTTCCGAGCTCCACTGGCCACAGGACCCTTGCACGGTTGATCGACATCGAAACCCACCCTGTGTTTGGATTCTGGTGATTCAACTGTTGGACTGATGGGATAGTCATCCTGGTATTTCATTCCAGGGACAATTTCTTCGCCCTCTTCAGACCCGTCGCCTTGACCTCTCATTATACCTGGTTTATCTGGTTTCTGAGGCTTTTGCGGTTGACGCAGAGTATGTCCGTCCGTTTTCGATGATTGCATCTTCACAAGACGATTTATGAGTTCTTCTATACGAAGCTGTTTAGAGACAACAGACAAAAGGCTACATGAGCGACGCGTAAGATGCATGAAACATGAAACAGATTAATTTGTTCTTAATTTATTTTTGTAAATGCTTTTGCATCGAGAACTGTAATTTCCGGCGAAGACATCTGTATACTTCAGTATGTATATGTTTATAAATGCTCTCTCTCTCTCTCTCTCTCTCTCTCTCTCTCTCTCTCTCTCTCTCATGGCAGATACATTTGATGATATAATTATCTCATTCTATTCAACACAATACAATACAATCGACGAATACTACACGTATAATCAAAACAAAACTTAAGGTGACACCGTATGCCAAAGGAAATCAGAAACATTGCTTATCATAAAATCTGGTCAAAATACAGTTGTCCGTACATATTTGTTTATACTTTACATGGTTTGATGATTCTTATTGTGGTAAGAATGTTTAAGGTGAACACAGGTCATCCAGGACAGATCATCCAGGAATGAACTAATAATAATAAGTCTCTTATATCTCACTATTCAATCTTCCGTCATGACTAAATAACCAAGCACCTCAAAAGTTCACTCAAACACACTGCATTACAGAAAATCATTAAATATGTAAATATGCGATTCATCAGTATGTCCTGGTTGTTAAACTTTAAATACGGGCAAAACTAAATGTGACAAATATGCTTTTGAACTTCAATCAAATTCAGTGTGTATTCAAAATTAGTATATGGCCATATTGCGGAATTTCATTGAATTCGCTATTAATGAATATTTCATGGTTATCAAAGTTTCAGCATAAGCAAATCTAGATATGACAAACTTAGCAGAAGTCTCACAAAATTCAGCTTTGATATAAGTGCTACATAGTGCAGTTCATGAACTCGAAAAATGAATATGAGCTAACAATTAGAATACTAAGTTTTACACAGAGAAAGACATTGTTCGCGACATTGGACACCTTTAGGCCCTTCGGCACGCGATGTCCAAAACTCTTAGATTTCTGTAAATCACCTTCGGAAACCCTCTGACGACCCTCATAACATTTTCTTCGGGAAATCCCATGTCTACTAATTTTCGAATTTTTTCTTCACGAGACCCAATGTCTTCTTCCACTCTCTCCATTCTGTAACTTTCAGATCTAACTGTAGATGGGTTAAAATGATGAAAATTAACCAATTACAATATTGTTGCCATTCAAGAGGCGAAACTTCTTTAGCTTTTATGTGAAAACCTCATTTCATGCATTTGTAAGAGAAGATACGATGGAGAATTGCGAATGGTACCATGACGGAACATGAGAATTGTCGCCGGTGACAATTTGCCCGACATTAGGTGCCCAAATGGCTCTAGTGATGAGGTAAATACTCACATTCGGTCTTATGTATCTTTATCGCATTCCTTTCAAACAAGGAAGCTAATTCGGTTTTTACTTTCTGATATGATTTTAAATTATTGTTTTTCTTGAAGAAAACTTATTCTTGCGAAAACCCACGAATTGCACGATTATTGCTGGTTCCACTTTAGGATCACTTCTTTTTCAGTCCCTATCAATCACCAGGGTTAGTTTTGTGTGATGAAAATTCGTATGCAACGCTTTGTTTGTGTATCTTTGTTTTTCTTTGCGATATTCTGCCTTTGTGTCTCCAAAGACATCTATGTTAACGTTGTTTCCATACCTATATGCAAATCAATGTTGGGCGGTCCAGCTGGAGGAGGTCCGTATTTACGGAGTACCTCCTTCATCTGATTGACAAGTCCCATTTGCACGTGACCACCATGGATGTTAATTGTCGTTGGTCTGGCGTCATATCCAGGTCTAACTGTATCCACTTCCATTCCTACCGGGATACACAGAGCAGAAGTTAAGTCTTAATTTATTGTTTTACTCTGCGTAACAATGACTCTAGCATTTATGTTTTCCTAAAACCGCCATGTCGATATTAAATTGTTCCTGGTTTGGTTCATTACTTATCTTAATATATAGTGCATATCCATACCATTGCCAAAATAAATTTGTAAAATAAACAGAGACTTAGGTCTGTATCTGAATTCAAATGTCGTCAATAAGTATCGGTATTAAACACAGTAGAGCTTGAGAGACAAGGTGAATATTAAAGAAAAAGAAAACCACAAGAGATTTTGGGGTTTCTTCAAAAGTAAAACGAAATTTAAAAATATTCCGAATCAAGTTAAACTCAATGCCAAGACAGCCACCCAGCCAAACGAGAAAGCAGAACTTTTCAATGATCACTTCAAGTCCATTTTTACTTCTCAACCTATGAATCGGACTTATCCTGCAATTTCAGTTTTCCAACATGCTGGTCTTGGCAGTATTAGCATTTCGATCGGTGAGGTCGAACATGTTTTAAACCATCTGGATACAAACAAAGTCAGCGGGCCTGATGAATTACCAGCCCGAATTCTCAAAGAGTGCTCACATGAATTAGCACCTTCATTGTGTTTACTATACAACAAATCGATAGAAACAGGTGCCCTACCCGATGAATGGCTGTCAGCTAAAAATGTTATTCCGGTGCACAAAAAGTCTGACAAATCAAACGTCATTAACTACAGGCCTGTTTCCTTGTTGTGTATTTGTAGCAAAGTTTTCGAGAGATGTATTTTTAACTCCATTTATCCACATATTGAACCATTTCTCCATCATATGCAACATGGTTTCACTAAAAGACGTTCCACGACTACACAACTAGTACAAATATTTCATCGTGTAGGGAAAATCCTTGATCGGTCAGGGCAAGTCGATAGAATATATCTCGACTTTTCAAAGGCCTTCGATTCCGTGGGGCACATGACCTTCTTATCCACAAAATCAAATCTTTCGGCTTTCATTGAAATTCACAGTGGTGTAATGTATCGTCCGGAGTACCCCAGGGTTCAATACTGGGGCCAATGTTGTTCCTTTTATACATTAACGATTCACCAGACCATGTTAGTTCAAACACAATGGTTGCACTTTTTGCAGATGACTCCAAATGTATCAATGAAATCAACGACATTTCTGACTGTCTAAAACTGCAAAGTGATATCAACAATTTAGTATCATGGAGTGAGAAATGGAGCATGCTTTTCAATGCTGAAAAATGCAAGCTCCTTACCATTAGTAGAAAACGCAACCCTATTACCTATACTTATTCAATGCGAGGTGTTTCCCTAGAAAAAGTTGACAGCATCCGTGATCTTGGAGTCAAAGTTTCTTCAAATATGTCTTGGGATAAGCATATCAATATATCTGTTACAAAAGCAAACCGCATGCTGGGACTGATTAAACGTACATGTGGCCACACCTGTTCCACTAAAATGAAACTCCAACTGTATTTATCCCTTGTCCGTAGTATTCTTGATTATTCATCCCAGTCATGGGCTGTCACGACTAAGCAATCATTGCTACATCTTGAAGGTGTCCAAAGGAGAGCCACAAATTCATATTCTTGGATATCCCCAGGAGATGAATTACAAAGAGCGTATGATTAAATTGAATTTGCTCCCGTTTAGCTACAGGAGAGAATTAAATGACTGTGTCTTTTTAGCTAAATGTTTTATTGGTATGTGTGATTTAAATTTAAGCCAGTTTGTCACATTTAAATCTCCTGATGACACTTCCATGAAGATGCCACTTTTTAAAACTGAATGTTTTCGTCACTCGTTTTTTAACAGAGCTTTTTACTCGTGTAGTGTTATGCCCTTTGATGACAAATCTTCAACGAGTGTTAGGTCATACAAGTCTATTTTATTAAAACATTACACGAGTCTGTTTAACAATACATTTTATCCTAATAACACTTGTACTTGGGTTGGAAAGTGCCACTGTAAAAATTGCCGTCTCTGTTAATTTCTCTGTTTTGTTTTGTTTTGTTTTGTTCTGTTTTGAATTTTTTTTATATATTTTTATTATTATTGTTATATTCTGCGTTTGTCTTTTCTGTTTTTAATTTTGTATGTGTAACTTGTTAAATGTGTGCTTTTGTGGAGGGTTGCTTTTGTGTAGGTGTTGATCACCTGTGCGACTCATCCTGACTTTATGTCAAAGCTGAATAAATAAAAATAAAAACCTCACGGCTAAAGTGCTTGCTTAACAGAAATAGAGAAAATTAGGCAAACTCAAATAGTTCTCATAACGATGAAATTACCAATTTTGCCATGACAGAGATGATCACCAAATCATCATTTTAAAAGTAAAATGCAGCGCATTTCTAAGTAAGTTTCCAAATATACATAGTAAAAGTATGAACTAATGACAAAACGTCTGGACGAACGTACTGAGAAAGCATTAAAACAGTTCGTATGTGTAACAAACGTTTCTGCAAGATTGTTGTTCATCGAAGCCTGAAAACTGTATTATCTTCGATATTTCTATCTGATTTGCTTTGCATAGAAATGAGAACATGCCAATAATTCTCAGGAATTCCTAGACCCTCTGAACACCCTTTGTATTTCATGTGCCTCATTTCATTCCTTGCCTCTGCAATTAATTATGCTCGTTCCCTAATTTACATACGATATTCAGTAAATGAATTGATTTTCAAAATTGACTGTTGACGCCACGGCCATACTATTGTATTCATAAGAAAATGTCATGCAGTAATACAAGGCAAAACGACATTAGTACTTGCCTAAGAAATCGGCTAAACAATCAAGGAATACTATAAGATGATCGAATGACTCTGCCATCTTTCTTAATTCACCTCGTTCCCGGATAAGTTCTTGAACATCACCATCCTTCATCAACAATGAACTGCGCAAGGAAATAACAAAAAGCCACCATCATTGTAGAGTTTGATTGTGGTATGTCAACTTCGTTGTTTTGCCGTAAAAAGGACGGACAACATTGTCAAAAAGTGATGTGGTCTAAATATTGCATCAGAATGTTTAACTTTATCACAGTATCAATGATAAAGGTCCGCATTTCATTTTCCTAGACTTTACTGACTTCCCTAAACATTAAAATTAAAGTAAGTGGAAGTAAGACCACACTCGAGTTAACAATATTGCGATCTCATTACGATGGTTTGGAATACATCAACATCCTAAATAGTCTCGGTTACCCAGACTCCTCTGCGCTTCCGCTGCGCTACTCGTCTCGCCCTAGCGGAAGCGCAGAGGAGTCTTGGTAACCGAGACTACATCCTAAAATGTTGTTGAAGAATCTATCATACGTACAACAGACTTTCCTCATCCTCGTCCCCGGGTTCTGATTCCTTGAGTTCATTATGCTCCCACAGAATATCTATGACGTCAAATCTCCCCATCTTCTGGAAACACTCGTATAGCTGTCCAAGTGTTGCACTCTCATCGAACTGGTAGAAGATCAGTAGTTTAGAAGTTGGATCATGTTTTCCTTGCTCGAGACGCATTATTTTTTCATCGTCCAACTCCACTAATTTACGAGCCAAGAGTTTCCAATCCGACCCGACTGGATGTTTTGGTGTCAATACTTTAGCGATGGCTTCAGTACAGTCTACTGAAAGCGAATTCTCTTGTAATTTTCGACCCAAGTTTTTCGGTGTTCTATCTTTCCTAACTTCGACATCACCGGATGCTTCGGCGTAGTAAGGCTGCTTCTCTGCATGTTTCATCAGGGCATCCATTGCATCTTGATGATCCATAAATCCAAGGGCGCGGTATACAGTGCCCCACGTTGGGTTTGGGGACATAGTTGTATACGTAATAATCACGTATTCAGTAGGACTTTTGCTGTCATGCTGACTTCCTTTTGCGATCACCTTTTGATTATATTCACCGATGCCAAGGAAGGTGGCAAACATTTGCCAACCCTTGGTTTGGTCGTCTGTATCAAGAAATGTCCCCAACAGATTCACCATTTCATCTCCTAAGGGAAGTTTTCTCAAATCTGCGGTGAATAGATTTTCAAAATTTCAGCAACAGAGAAATATACGAAATGTTTCCCTCAGGTAAACTGTGTCTTCATTTCTCAACTTGTTGTTTCCCAACAGATTAGTTTCCCCATACCCGCTTTTTTTCCTTAGTATGATATAAACAAATTTACAGTAAACAGTGGCATTTGTATGATTCTAGCTGGGTTTTTAATTCTTTTATGCAAAATTTTTCGAGTCTAACTCCCAAGACTGGATGATCAATCAATTAGACTGTGGAAGGCTGAAACATGCGATACACGACACGCGACATTGACGCAGCGCTGCAGCGTATCGCCCGACGCCAATGCCCGAGTGCATCCTGTATGGTATTTTCGTGATAACCTCATTATTATACATCTTATATTCGTGACTGGGGCATAAAATTAGCCGATAACCGTTTTCGTACAATGTCAACGATTTTCTTTCCGTTCAGCGCAAGAGCGAACACTATCTTGTACGTGCTCCCAACTAGTTAAAACTAGACGTACTGAGGCACGCGACTCAGTCTGGCAAGGGTCACTTGCAACCGCTCAAAGTGAACGCGCAGATGCAGCCGGGGAATGCAATGCAAACGTGGATGCGTGCGGGGCATGGGGCGCCTGGAATCGGGCGTTTTAGCCCAAGCAAAATTATATTGTACTCGATGGTATATGTTTAACTTCATGAATGATTAACTACTAAACACAGTAACCCAGTAATCATGGATAGTTAATCCATGAATTCCACAGGTTTGGTTGCTGTGCATGTATTTGTGTTTGTGTTTGTGTTTGGTGTTATCATTCGACTTTTGAACTAGATCCCAATAGCAATAAGATATACGCCTCTGTTAACATTTTCCATCATCCAAATGGAGCATATTTCAAGCATTTATCCTTAAATCAGTGCAAGCGACACGCAAATTAACAGTAGCAGGGTTCCACCGATGTTTTCCGGTTACGCTAGCTCTGCATGGCAGGGCTGTGTGTCACCGGCGTTATGCGGCCTGGCCGTATAACGCCGGTAACGCACATAACAGCCCTGCCACGCAGAGCTACAGTTACGCCAAAATCGACCAACTTCCCTATCGACGAGATTCGGATGTGAACGCTGAACGAGTGTCGCTTTTTTAATTGACTCATTTCATTGTGGTTTTCTAGTGAACCTTTTCCAGGGCACCATTTGCCCTACGACCTTTCATGAGAGTTTGTAATGTACCAATCAGTTTATCAGAGCTTAGACATTTGTGAAGCTGACGCATAAGAATTCAAGTTCAGCCAAATTTTGTATTTTTCTCTCGGAACTTAGCTCCTTCGATATCCTATGGAAGTAGCCTTTTATTCTGATGTTAATTTCTGTCAATTTCAAAGTTATTAACGTGTACCACATCAATTTATCTGTGTGCATGTTCTAAAAGATCTAGAATTGTCAGCATATTTTTAATTCTTTTGGTAATTATTAATTCTCGGTGGAACGATGGAAAGTACGGCTGGCAAACTAGGAGGGGGGAATGGTTGGTTAGTGTAAACAACATCAATACTCAAGCCGTAGTCACCTCTCCTGATTATTATCTTGATATTACCTCATTCCTCAAAAGTGACAGACAGGACAGATTTGCAAAATAACATTATTTTTTTAGATTTAACACTTGTTGCGTCAAATCGAAGCGCAGTTTTATTATCGATTCATGCAAGGGGTTCCGTATTTGAATTTCCCATACCCTGTCTTTTAACATAAAGTCTCAAATTCATGCTTGAAATTTGCTCTATGCAAGTTAATATCATTCTTATCACTATACACTGTAATGACATGAGCACAGCAAAGCTATGTATACCAACAAGGAAGAGAAACACTTACCCCAGTCAGCCATTTCAAGCTTCTCGCACGAAGGATTAGCCGCCATTGTTTTCAAAAAAATACTAAACGGATGGTACCTGGCAATGAAGGATATAGGTATTTTTCTCTTTGTAATGTATTATCTTCACCAGTAATAAACGATAGTTGCGTTCTACCTGGTATATTCGGCTGTCAGAAAAAAACCTTTGAAGTGTCACCACCCGCAATACGCTATAAGAATTCTTGTAAACAACATTATGAACACGTGACCCGGGGAAGACCTGGGTCATGTAATAGTAATGTTGACTAAATAAAGAAAAGTTACAATCATGAGCGAATTTTATCATTCGAGGATAAGTTGATATTGAAACACGATCTTGATCTGTACCTCGGACGATGCAAAGAATGGTTATTTCTAGGCACACATACGAGGACACTTGCTAGGTCACCGTCTATTTGATACCCGGATGTTCTTGTTTTTCAACATCGCAGAGGTCGCACAAACCGTCTGAACTTTTTAAACTATTCACCAACGGAAAACTACTGCCATGGACAAAGACTTATGGAAAGTCAGCGAAGGCAAACGATTTTCCAACCGCTTTAACCTATTACATGTAATCATGGCATGTATGGGTCATGTGACGAAGAAGAGGTCACTAGATTAAGACAACAAAGTTAAGGTGCCTTACGCCTATTGTAAAACGAAACTAATTCGTGGAATGATTATGCAAAGAGAAAGCTATTTAAAATAAAATAGAATGAAAACATTTGACTAGACTATACACATCCCCACATGTTACAAGTTTTGATAAGTGAAAGGGTGTCCTCTCTTAACACATTAACATGTAAGTAAATCATCCTATGTTAAACATATCTATAACTTACAAGATGGGATGAACTGATCATTAAATTATCAATGATGTTTACTTGTATTTTATTTATTTATTTAGACTTTTTTTATCTCGATAAACTATTGAGCCAGTGGCTCTTCTCACAGTGTTGAGAAATCATTAAAATATACAATATATACATTAAAAATTGCACACATCCATGAAGACATGAAAGGTAAAAAATACAATAGTACAAGAAACAAATGGACAATAAACAACATTACACTACTGAACATCTGTGTTACATAAGAAATGAAATTTACATTTGCCTTTAAAAGCCTGCAGTGAGGAACATGACTTTAAGTCAACCAGTAAACTGTTCCATAGTTTTGCACCACTGTATGTAAAACTTTTCTTTAAAAAACTTTGTTCTATGTTTTGGAATGTATAAATCTTCCCTGGCAGCAGATCTTGTATTCCGACTGTGAACATTATGTATCCTTTTAAAGACATTCAAATAATTTGGAGCTAAATTGTTTTGTAATTTATACATTAAAATTGATTCATGATATAAAACCCGTTTTCTAAATGACATCCAATGCAATGTACGTACGGAATAAAACATCACTAGAAGCATTAAAATCACAATCTAAAAGAATTCTCGCAACAGCTTTCTGGAGTCGCTCAATGCGCACTAAAAGTTTGATAGAACAGTGACCCCATATGTTGGAACAGTAATCAAAATGGGGTGAAATAAAACAATTATAAAAACTCATCATGGCCCTTTTAGTTAGAAAGGGGCGAATACGCTTGAGTTGAAGTAACTTAAATGCGATACTTTTACAAACAGAGTTAACTTGTTTTTCCCAGCTTAAGGTATTATCAATGATTATACCCAATAATTTATCATGTGTAACACACTCCAGTTGATCTCCATTACATAACACATTAATTGATTCATCTATTCTAGCTTTTCTTTGAGAAGTTCCAAGTTGTATTTGTTCTCAATTCGAATAATGGAGATTCACTCTTTGTTGCAATGTCGAAAGATATTTTGTCACGCCATATTCACAAGACGCAGACTGTCATGCAACAGAAGCATGCTCAGGTATCTTTGAATACGTAGCTAAATAAAAATGTCGTCACCTACTTTTGCGAGATTATTAATGTTCTTCAATGCTGTCGTGTCATCGTATTACCTGCTCTTAGTCACATAATAGGGCAGGACATGTTTCCATGTACCTGTCCTTCTTCAAGATCGGACTCAGTTCGTAAGTGCGTTTCGCTCAACGGTTTCTTTTATTCTTTATGAATGATTACCAATTTTTGAAGTTTGTGTTGTTGTCCTCTGAGGCTACACCATTGTAAACGTTTCGTTATTCGTCATAATCAGAGACACAATGATGCCCAATTTTATCCATGCAGCTAATCAAATATAGGATGACCCGACAAATCGCAACTATGCGAGGTATATTAGCATTCATTCATTTATGCAAATTATATTAACGAGCATTGTTTTGGTATTGAAATTTTATGCTAATGATTCTTTATCAATGTGGAATATTCATGTACCTCATTTCTTTCATTGCATACCCCCCTGCCAAAGAAACTGACCGTACTACCCTATCCCTCACAGTGACCATCTTCGGCTCCAGAGCTTAATATGACACTTGGTCTTTCAGTGATTGTTGTTCCCATCACATGGGCAGAAATGGATAACAAGTCCTCCATACTTCGATACAGAGACAAAGAGGTAAGACGTAACCAATGTTTTCATTTATTTCACGATCAAAATGTTCAGGCGATGGGAAAGTCTAAGAACTTACGGAAATGCAATTCATCACGTTAAAATATCTTGCCTCATCACCGGTAACCCTAAATTATGGTACTTAAATGACCGATACGTTGATCAAGAATGATATCCCTCAGTTTCTTTCTTATCGAACGATTAGAGTAACGGGCTTGTTGTTACACTATTACTCGTGTACATCGTATTTAATTCAGAGACTTAACAAGAATGACGGAAAATATATAAAAAACGTTTTACAGCTATTGGACTCTTAACCTTCACTAGCTTTAACATTTCATATATTTTGACATTCCCATCTCCTGAACATTTTGACCGTAAAATGATTGAAAATATTGGTTACACCCCATCTCCGTATCGATGTATTGAGGGCTCGGGTGTCACGCGTTTGTACCTGTGTGTGTGGAAAAGAACATCCTTAGCGTTGGAGCTGAAGATGGTCGAACGCACATCGTTACAGTCTAATCGTCAACGAAAGAGACAAAGGACGGCCTGTTTCTTCGAAATGTCGCATTGCCATAGAGTTGGATACAACTTGCTGCTGTCACCGATTTTATAGAATTGTTGGATTTTTCATCACCCGGACAAAGATGATATTTTATCTCGGCTCCCGTTGTAATACTTATTCATAATTATTTTGTCATAACGTTAATCAAAGTATTTGATTGCAGAAAAAGAGATTAATATTTCAGCAAAGACAGTAATGCAATATTTTCTTCCATCTGTTAATATTCCAAGAGATCTCAGACTCACAATGTACATATACACATTTTTACAGCACAGCTCCATTCGTAGATACTGGAACCCGTCCGTTCGTCTAGACATACATGCATACATAGAAAAATGTAAGGTCAGACATAAAATTACGAAATTTTTTGTATTTATTATTTATGACGCAATAAGTGACACATCAATTTGGCTTCTTTGAGTGTATGGTATATCAGCCAGCATGTACCAAAACACCAACGCCTAAAATGTACAAACACACTTTCCTTCACAATTATTTGTGCATATTCTAAACAAATAATGTTGAAGTCTTAATTGATATAGTCTTAATTGATATTAAACGTTTATCCTAAAACAGCTAAAACAGGATTATATTGCGTTTAATCAAAACAATTTTTATGTAAACCCAAACTTTGATCACATTACCTTTCATTCATGACAGAAACCAGATTTAAACCTGACGTTTTTCACAGATCTTGTGACTTTACTCACTACGCAAATGATGAAGAATAAATTGAAAAATCTCAAATTTCCACGCGAATAAGCTCGAAAAATGCAACTACGATCAAAATAGATAATTATCCGCAAAAAGTCTAACTTCATTCTTTTCTTTCTTGACACAGCCACCTCCAGAGCTGCTATATCCATCTTTACTATAACCATAATAATTAGCTCCGTCACCGTCACTGGCATACTAGCAACATTAATGCTACCACCACTATCAGTAATACCACCTTGTTAACCACCGTCCCTGCCACTGCAAATCCCATAAGCATCTTCGCCACTGCAACAGTAATCCCATGAGCATCTTCGCCATTATCAACACTATACGCTACCAGCATAGCAGTTTGCGAAACGAGTGAAAATCTTAAATTACACACCATTATCACTATTGGAGTTATTCAAAACGCAATCACAACCACTGCCAACAGCAACAGTACCGTCACCATCGTCACCAACGTCACCACCACCACCACTGGCATCATCATTGGTGGCATCAAGGGTACTGCCATTATCAAATGCACCGTGACTACCACTACCTACAGCAACAGTGCAAACGTCATCACTTATATCATCTGTATTAACATCACCACCACTGTCACCAGCAGCAGCAGCAATGCCACCATTATCATCGTCAATTGTAACATCAACATCACTAAAACCATCAACAATGCCCTTTCCGCCGCTTCCATTAGCACCACTGCCATCATAAGCGATGCCATCATCGCCACTGCCATCTTTAAAAGTACCACCACCACCAGCAGTGCCAATGTCACTACTGATATCATCAGTATTAATATCACTACTACTGTCACCACCAACATTGCAACAATTATTATCGTCAATTCCACCATCACCATAACTGATATCATCAACAGTACTCTTTCCGCCGCTGCCATCATCAACAACACCATAACCGACACTGCCATCTTTAAAAGCATCACCGCCAGTACTACTGCCACCACAAACAGTGCCAACTTCACCACTGACATCATCAGTATTTACATCACCACTGCTGTCATCAACTGCAACAATGCCCCCGCTATCATTGTCAACTGTGTCATCACCATAAACAGTGCCTTTACACGTGCTTTTATCATCACCAGCACCGTCACTATATTCACCGCTGCCGACAACATTGCAAATGCCATCACAATCGACAATGCCAATGCCATCACTACTTTTGTCATCACAAACGGCACCATTGCCGGCATTGTCATCATGAATTATGCCACCGGCACCATTATCACTGAAACCAGCAACAGCTCCACCTCTACAACTATCAGCACCAGTATCTTTATCATCAGCAACAAGATTGCCATTATCACTGTCGTCATGGTTACCACCATCGTCATCATTAACAGTTATCATTTCTCCTTCATCTTCCTTTTCCTAGGAAAGAATAGCACATGTAAAAATTAACACGAATCGGTAACTCAACAGTTATGATATAATACTTGATAACTCGGCGTACTAATTTTATGAACACATAGAGAATGAACAAAATGTGACATTCCAATAGACATTCTAATTGTCAGCTGGTCAGGGTTATTATACATAATGACTGAGTGAAAAAAACTTGGTAAAGGGCTGCAAAATTGATATTTAATTGTCAATAATCTGTACATGCGTCACGTTTGATTGAAATGTTGTACGAATTCAGCTGAATCGTTTGTATCATTTGCCGATTTATTTACTTAGTTGTTTTCATTTCTTTTTTTCCTGTTCTTTCAATATCGAGATTATGTCATTTAATCTCCCTTGTCATCATCTTCGAAAGACCTTGATCGAAGATTTTACCCACCTCAAAATTGTAAGTCCTTAATTTTGCTAACACTTTTCAAATAAACGTGACACTGTTCTCTGCAACGTGCGTAGTAACAGTCAGGGCAAAACGCAAAAACTAATCTGGGAGTTAAATCCATGGAACATACTTCATATTTCTAAAAGTGACGGTGAAAACATACAAACTGATTCGGCAAAAATTGCAGCTTACAAAACCTGAGATTACGATGGCGTGAACATCTATTATGAAGCACTTTCAGCCGAAAACGAACATTGCATAAGACCGAAGGATCAAAGTATACACTTACGTTATCTTTGCTTCCTGAAGTTGTGAGGGCCTTACACTCATTTCGGACAAACGCTTGGTTTTTATCATTGCCAGTGTCTTTAGCAGAACAAAGACTGGCATCTCTGGCTGAGGATATTGTTTTCAAGGACGGGTTGTCTGTTTCTTCTGACTCAGATTTAGAACTCGCTTCGCCAGGAAATACCGATTCCTGGACAAATCCCGGTTGGAAAAGTTTTAGGTAACTGGCAACATCTTCGATGTCATCCTTTGGATTTTCAAAGAAAACAAGTATTAGAATATGAGGCTTGTTGATAAAGCAAAGACCTTCTCTCAACTTTTGCTGATCTGGATTCCACAATAAAATGCCACTACGTTGAAAATATCACATTTACCTCCGGAAGGATCTCTAAGGCTTTTATAACGCTCTTCCTGTCAAACCCACGTGCTACTAGAACTTGTTCTTTGTCAGTTGTAACATTTCCATCTTTATCGAGTCGTCCTGAAGAAGCAACAAAATAGAAAATATTTGGTCAAATATATACATTTAAAAATGTTAGCTATATTTGTGTTTATCGACCGTTTATCATGCATTATATCAGTAAGATAACGTAAAGGAGCCCCAGAAAGGTAGAAAGTCCTCCGAGTTGAATAAAATACACAATTTTTATATGCAATTTTATAGAGGGTTATAGTCAACCGAAAATATCTGTATTGTGTTTTTGATCCTATAAAATTCTGCAAGTTTATATATTTATCAACTACCATCACTTCCAGCGGAATGATGTTGATTTTCTTCGGCTTGTTGAGTTGACGGTATCGAATGATCAGTCGGTATATCAAGCATCTCCTCATTGAGACTAGTCTCGGTTTGTAGTCTCGAATGACGCAGATGCGAAGAAGCCTGAAATGTTAAAATTTCCAAGTTTATCTTTTAATGGAATTATTATTTATTGAATGTGCAGTACTTATCCTTATAAAGCCATTCATTTAGAAAGAGAATAATCTCTAGATACCGAAAAAGTCATATCAATTGACAACACTCCAACAATGTGGTGTTGATGTTGAAGTACACAATTTGACATTGTTGATGGCCTTTCCGCGAAACAGTTGGAGTGATTCTGAAAAGGCTTGTGTCCTTTGCTTTTTGTCGAAATTGGATCCAATAAAGTAAATAATTTAAAGAATGAATACAGATATAATAAGTGAATGAGTGAAAGAATGAATGAGTAAATGATTGGATGAACGATCAAATCAATAAGTCAATAAATGAGATTTTGTATCCCAATTGTACATGTTATCCTTTCCAGCCCTCGAATGTTTTATTCCATAAAGGAAAGTAACCGTAAGTGTAACAGATTTTCTTACATCAGAAAGTGTCCCTCTCAAGTCGTCTTTGCCTTCTTGATGGCATTCCTTCTTGGATGTTTCTTGAACTGTTGGACCTTGTACTTTACGTTTGGTTTCCTCAGCAACGCGTCTTTCTTTGTCTGTGGATATGTCCCTGATATTTTCTCCGGTCTGTGTTTCTGACAGATATGTCGCTATAAGATGCACGTCATCCTATGAATTAATGAAGACGATCAGTTTTATAGATTGTCGCCTAATTATATAATCTCATATTGACGTGCAAAAAATAAAGGATTTCCAATCACATGATTTCATCATATTTATTTTCCTTTTCATGTGAGATAGGTCTTGCCGTGTTCTGCTGATTGAGGCGAGATAATTCATCAGAAAAGTACTGCCATCTTGTTTTTAAAAACAAGACGTAATAATTCGATAACAAAAGATCTGTAAGGTGATTGCAATACATTGTCACAACGTTCACACCTCAGGCGGGTCATCAGGCATAGATAAATAATTCAGAACCCACTTATTATGTCTGAATCAGCTTCGAGAGCAAGGTAGACGGATTGAAATTGCAGCGTTTACTGCCTGAAAGTGTTACACCAATGTAATTGAGTAGATTTGGTTTTCCGAAAAAAAGGAAAACGTTTTGCGATTTGATCATACTAGAACGTAGTTTAACATTAGCAAACTACCTCGGGGAATAGAAACAGCGCTTCGTCAACACTGTTTTCTTCAAAGCCCATGTCTTGTAAGAGTCTTTTCTTGTCAATAACGGTTTCTTTCTCAGATTTCACTTCTGTGAAAAGTTAATTTATCAACAATACGGTATGATATGAAACGATTCTGTACAATACTATAGAATGTAATATATAGCAATTAATTACTTTAAATATTAATAACATTTAAATGATAAAATTGATCGTGTAATAGTATATTATGTCACAATTTCATATACATTTTTAAAATGTATGTTGACATTTTCGATATTTCAGTAAACTATTTACACATGGTGAAATGAGAATCACGTGCCCTACAAATGTTTTACCACAAATCAACTTTAACCTAAGGCCATACGGTGTCTCATATTTTGGTGACAAAGCTGGATTTTCATCGACCAGTCATTGCAAAGAATTACACAACTAAATATTATCTATCTATATGTACAGTAACAGTGTAAAGATAGCGCGAAAACCGATGATCTATTCTCCATATATTGACCCTTATATATTTCATTTGTGTCATTTTCACCTTTATCTTGAACGATATCGCCACTGTTCCTATCTGAAGGTGAGCCACGTGACTGAAATAAAACGTATATTACATTATTTACTCCATTCTCCCCGTTTTAGACATCGATGGCACATGTGCTGATTATCGTTTATCAGTACGGAATCCAACAGGTGAAGTCCAATAAAATAATGGGTTGAAAAATAAGCACAACATGGTAAAATCAATCACAAGACAGAATATACTGTTGGCAATAGTTCTGTAAGTGAAAGATAGAAACTTTGGTTACAGTTACTTAAATCTATCCAAATTATGCCGTTTGATGTGCGTGTACGGCAGTACATCGGCCCGATTTGTCATGTCTAAGGTTTACAAGTTGTCACCAGGCTTTCATCGATTCATATGGGCCATGTTACATTCTACGAAAAAATTGAAAGACAATATGTACCTTAGATTGAACTTAAACGTTTCCCTGAGTCATCTGGTTAATGGCTTATTTTCTTAAACTGAATACTGACCATGCAGAGAAGGGTGTTGTGCACTTAATTTTGGCTAGGATGGGTCAGTGAAATGTGACACATATTTTCTATAAATTTTCTACGATGCGATATGAAGACTTTCAAAGTCGAACTATTTTCTTGGTAGTGATATGTAAATCTGGCAAGAAAGATTGTGCTGAGTGAAATTACAATGACAAAAGGTGAGTCACACATGGGTTAATATTCTTCCATACCAACTGGTTATACATGACAGAAAAAAGCGAAATACTGGAACTAGAGCAAACAAAAAAAATCCACCGGGAGCTAAAAATGAAAGAAAGGGTCTTACAACTGCCAATGCTTCTCCTTGTATTGTATCCAGAACTTCGGCATCCGGATTCGCCACCATGACATTGCTTACATCAACTGATGGTGATGTCTGATGAACTCCCGAACATTCTAGTTGATTATTTGATCCACTTTCAACTGCAGACACAGTAGTGCTGTCTAAGAGTAAATCGTCGCCTGTGCAATGTCCAGATTGGGTCTCTGCCAGGTATGTGGCAATTACATCAACGGGATCCTACGAATAAATTGAGGCAGATAATGTCATTAGCACTGTCCCTTTTGACGATATGTAACTTATTGCACATTTTATACATGATCGTGGTTGAATAAAACCATTTTTATAAATTGAAAGGCAAGACATTAAAATTTTTTCATTTGTGTAATGCTATGAGAAGAGATCAGACAACTATCGGGTGTAATATTTTCTGAAATCTATCATTTCTTCATAATAGTTTTGGATCAAAACACATATGCATACTGATTGCTTGATAAGGCAGCTTACCTCTGGAAAGGTGTCCAGAGCATTACGTATGGCATTCACTTCAAACCCCATATTTCTCAACACCTGTTCCCTGTCAACAGCAGCTTCCTCAGCGCTTGACGTGCTTGATTCTGAATGGATAGTTTACAAGACATTAATCTCTGTGTACGGCACATTAACATCATGGTGTCATTGTGAAATGTTTGTAAAGACTTAAAATTGCAGATTTTGCTACTTATTTTGCTACGTATCTTGATTAAGTTTTGTGAGCACGTTCTCGAATTAAAGAATAAATTATATTTATATATGTGTGTTGTGTATGTGTGTGTTACCAAACGTTATCAGCTGACTTCGTTATAGTCCTACATAAGCTTACTTGTTTGTTAATGATTTCGTCTTGTCTGTAATCCCTATATAGTAGAGGATAGGCGGATGTTCGGCATTTCCAGAGACATTTAACATATTATTCGACATACACCTTTCTACATACAAAAATAACCCTACGGCTTTTTTATACAAATAAACCAGCTGATAAACCAGCTGATAACTTGTCAAAATTCTTCAACCAATGACATATTACTCTGAATCATATATGTATGAGATCATATATTGTGTGTCTCACCTTTTCTTGACATATGCAGACCCTTCGCAGAGTGACATTCGGTTGAGTCTGTACTGTCTGCCACTCCACTGGTGGTGACCCTGCGCTTGTCTGCAAGGGACACAACAAATGCACGTGATAGTGATGCGAAAATTAATTATTAAATGTATTGATATGACAATTGTACAAACTGATGACATTTTTTATGGATTGGGGGATTTCTGTCTTTAAACTTCCGATTGTATTTTCCACTTTAGTCCTGCTTACCTGCACCATTTTCATCACACGTCATATCTTCTTCAGCGTCACCATCTAATGACGTGTAACCTATTTTGCCGTGGTCTCCAATAATAACATTTCCTCCATGAATGTTGTATTGGTGATGTACAATTGAGCCCGAAGAATCAGACCTCGACCGTTTTTCACGTTTACCTGAAACCGTGACAAGTATTTAGTGAGTAAGTAAATACATTATAATCTCCCTGACTTACTTTTCCATATACTAAACTCACCTCTCCCATCCGGATTTTTTTTCATGTGGGATTCCACGGTCTCCACGTATTTAGTGAGTAAGCAAATGTATTATAATCTGCCTTACTTACTTTTACTTATGCTGTTAAAACTCACCTTTCCCATCCGGATTTTCTTTCATGTGGAATTCCACGGTCTCCACGTTGTCCAGAGTGTCTATGGGAAAATACATGTAAAGAAATTATAGCTACAGTTAATCAAATCGTATAGTTTTGATACACAAATGCCTTTATCCCATTACATCATGCCATGGCATTAATTCCAGGCCTCTAAACCCAGACAGCTATTCCCTCCCGCAAATCTCGCAAGCGCAAAGAAACCTAATTATTTGGCAAACGTTAGCAATGGCTAGGGAATTTTTCTTCGTTCACCAAAAGTTTGTCAAAGAAGGCATTAACCAGGAGATTTTTTAAAGAAAATGAAAGTGCACAATTTATACTATTCAAAAACAGGATATATCACAACATGCATCGGGGATACTTACCAATCACTGCCCCAGCAACATCCTTTACAGCTTCTTTCGCTTCTTTGAAAAGAGACGATACTCCTTTCCTGCAAGAAAAGAAAACAAAATCAGAAAAGTATTCGATTACTCCTCCTATCATTGAGGAAGCGATAATGCGAAAGTTATAACTCAACCTTCCCCTCATTATCAAACCAGAGTTGGTCCTACTTAAGCTGAATGCTTTCATCCCCGTCGAAACACGAATTATAAATTCTTCAATACATCACCAGCGGTTATATTACTTTTCACATTGTCTTGAAAAACTTTAAATACATTTACTCATGTGTGTGGTGTTGATACAGAATATTTAACCTTTTCTGTTGGTTTTCATCAAAGCAGTCAATTGTTATTTTGGCTTACATTTACTATTTATCAATAATATCGATATCGAATGAGCTATGGTAGCAGTCAACATTTTCACGATGTAGTAGAAGTTCATCTCTCTCTGCTGTTTGTGGGCGATGTACTTTTTCAGATTCTATTGTTGGATTACGGCGCAAAATAAATGGGCTATATCGTTATTGTATGACCTAGCATTGATATTAGACCTGAATTAACACTGTACTATAATATGTTTTCATATACGCTATGATGGTCTGTTAACTTGAATTGCTACCTTAACTTTAACAGGGAAAGTTTTCCTGTAGACTATGAACCATGTATGTGATTATTCATGTCTGTAAGCCTAAGGAAAATAACTGCCAACGAGTAGCCGTAACTGTAACATTTACTGCAACTTCTCGTTCTACTCCCCGAAGCATGTTGAAATACCAACTATTTAGCTTGTCAACACAGAGTCAATATATGTAAACTGAACTATTACTATTTGCATCTGAATTCTAATCCGGACCAGAATTCACTTTTTAAATTTAACAATGCAGAATATACACAAGACATGCAGAAGCTGACTAGACTAGCTGTGTATCTTAAACACTGTATCCCAAAATGCTTGGGCAATAGCAAAATAAACTGTGCTTGACATTAAAAGCTTTTGGAAGGATGTAGAATCTGGTCTCTATTAGTAAGCAGAGTTATAGAAATATTTAGCTTGACCCGCAATTGGAAGAGGATGTCCTATAATGCAACTACTTACAGTAGGTCTTTAGTCATTGTCAACAAAGATTCATCATCTTCAACACTTTTTGCAGACGAAACGCAATCGCCTTCGTTTGATGTACCGCTAGTGTCCGCTGCGTTATCCTCGGGACTAGTTGTGGTATTGGAGGTGTTACCATCTCCTGTTAATTTTTCTTCGGAATCTTCAGTCAAGACCAATTCATTGTATTTCCACAAGAGATAAATGACGTCAATCCTGTGTATGTTTTGAATGGCGCTGTAAAGTTTCCCCAACGTTGCATTGTCACCAGCTTGGTACATGTCCAGCAGCATTTGGGTGCGTTCATTTGCATCATGGTCACTTATCATGGCTATCACTTCATTGTCAAATCCAAGCTTCTTGGCCAGTACTTTCCAATTCACTTCAAATAGATCACTTTCACTGTTTAAGACGACAGAAACAGCTTCTACGCACTTATCACTCAGCCTGATCTCTTGCAACTTACGTTCCAAGTTTGAAGGATTTTTCAAACTCCGTAGAAAGTGAATAACTTCGGCTTCTGAATATCGACATCGACGTCTGGACCTGCCGAATTCAATAAGTTTGCCCTCAGCTTCCAGTTGGTCAATTTGTCGGAGGGCTGAATGGACTGACTGCCACGTCGGAAACAACACCAGATGTGCATACATTTCTAAAACTATTTTCGTAGGACTCAGACCGTTCGACTGGAAAATTTTGTCTATTGTTTCGATGCCCGATTCATCAAATCCAAGGTAAAACGCGAACATTCGCCAGTTTAAACCAGAATTGTGCTCCATATCCAAATGACTGGCAAGTTCGGTGATACAATTTTCCTGCAAAGGGTAATCTCTCAAATCTACAAAAGCAAATGAAAGAGAAATAGGAGGCTTATATATATATATATATATATATATATATATATATATATATATATATATATATATATATATATATATATATATCACAAATTACTTCAAGCAAAGTATACATACATACATACATACATACACACACACACACACACATACATACATACATACATACATACATACATACATACATACATACACACACACACACACACACACACACATACATACATACATACATACATACATACATACATACATACATACATACATACATACATACATACATACATACATACATACATGGGTGTTCTCTCGGGAAATTACAGAGAGTGCTTGATGTCAAAGCGAGTCTTATAAACATTAATAAATTACTTCAAGTACATGAGAAAACAAATTGTCCTCTTTTATCTACTGTGCAACCATATGTCAAAGTATATGAATGTTTATGTAACTTTTATCGGAGAAGAACAAATTTTATCTAAAGTGAATTAAAGTGCATAGATGTTGGAATCTTAGTTCCCTGAATGATAAACGGAATATCTTTGGGAAATATTGTACAACGATTTTTGTATCATAAATGATTCTCACTTACCCCATTTATCGAGTAATTGCGGTGCCTTGTCATGTCTGGATTCACTTGCTGAATCTGTGACCAGGATGATTTCATAGTATATCCATATGTAAATGACATCAATTCTACCGATTTCTCGCAGCGCGTTATAAAGTTTGCCCAAAGTCGCATCATTATTAGCTTGGTATAGATCGCATACTGCTTGTGTTCTATTTCTCTCGTTACGGATTATTTGAATGACGTCATCATCGAATCCCAGAGCCCTAGCCAAGCCTTTCCAATCCCGGCCTAAAATATGCGGTCTGTTTAACTTTGCTGATACTGCTTTTACGCATTCACCACTCAAATTGTCAGTTTTTAATGCACGATCTAAATTGAGTGGATTTTTCCACTTGTTTGTGAATTGAACAATTTCATCCTGTGAGTAACTACTGTATCTCTCGCTGCTGCTATGTTGTATCAGGATTGCTTCAGCTTCGGTCTGATCCATCGTTCTCACAGCAACGTGAAAATCTCGCCAGGTTGGCCAAGGCACTGCATTCTCATATAGCTCTAAAACACACTTTGTGGGACTAAGGCCACCAAGTGACAGCTGCCTGATCTCATCAGTGAGCGATTCTGGAAATCCCAGATAAGTGGCAAACGTTTGCCAGTTTAACCCCGAACTGTCTTCTTTATCTAAAATTGCAGAAAGCTGATCAACACACTGTTCTGGTAACGGGTTGTCTCTTAAGTCTGAAAGGCAAAGACGACACGGAAATGACAGCCGATAAAAAGTCTGACAGTGAGGGGAGTTGCGTGAATAATACTTCGGGTTTAAAGTTCACGAGAGTCGTTGTTAACTTTGCTACGAAATATATAGGTGATAGCAACGAGTGAGAATGTTCATTAACATCTTTATTGCTACTACGAGAAGACTTGTAATGATAAATATCGTTAGTTTTTGACAAGTGTGAAAGAATGGTATATTTTCAATTTAGTTTCACTTTAGGCAATGGTTCATAGTTTTTATGTGTTCATACATTCCGCCATTTTGTTTTCGGTAACCTGCAACATGATCGTTTTTTTGTAGTGACCATGCATACGTTTGCAGTCCAATGCAGCCCTTGTTGTAGGAGGTATTCTTTTGGCTTTCGACTCATGCGTGAAAAGAAGATGACAAAGTGCATTCTGTCTATGACATCACACAACCATCTACTTATGTTTAACCGCAGGCTTCGCTGGTGCATTGTAACGCGTTTTCTACTGAAAGGAACAAAAATAGTCTTACCCCATTCACCTAGCAAGTCGTCTATTGCTGAAGCCATCATTCGAAAGTCGAACGTAACTGTGTTTTAGCTGTTTTTAGTTTCAAAGATAAATATTTGGTGACGGAACAAACGATCTGATATAAAAATGTACATGAAGAACAGACGTCTTTGTCTTTTTCTTTTTGCAAACTGCTCAGGTATACAGAGAACGTCTAGCCGTCTTGGTGTTGGTTGAAGGCAACTTGTTGCGTTAATACTCCTCCAAGTGCATTCACACTGCAGAAGTTAGCATGTGACGTACATTCAACGAAATCAAAATCCAAACTTAGCCATACATTTTCAACTCTGAGACGTAAAGCATAACAAAATGGGCGGTCTATTTTTAACATAAAGAAATTCAAGTATTGTACTCTCTGTGGGTTACACCGAATATGTGCGCAGTCGCATGAACTTTGTGAACTTCGGTAGACAAAGCCGCGATGAGGCCGTACAAGTAAACGCTTGAGTGACCTCCCCATACCAGTCATTCAACTTACAATAAAATATATGTCCATGTAAATTCATTAATAAATACCATACAACCTCTGCTAATTTAACCAAAACAAATAATGTTAAATCATTGATAGTATAGACAACAGAATTCGCATATCTCAAGTTAGTACTATCTATACATTTGAATTTAATCGAGTGTGTAGTTATAGATTTATTGGCATACACTGTATTTAGTTTTACCGTTACTATACAGGTAGTTGGTATTTATAATGGCCCTGTAATACCTTTACGATTTAAGCTTACGTATGAAAAGTTTGGCGAATACCCTGCGCGCACATCGAATAATGGGATAAGTTTTGTATAAAGGTAAAAGCACGCTGAAGCAGGCTGGTATACGTCGTAGTACGGCGAGGTCGTCAAAACTTTTGTGCATGCACAAAACTTTTGACGTCTGCCAGAGTAAGCTTATGGCTCATACGTCCCGCACGCGCGGGCCATAAGTTGTAGGTAGCTTATGCTCTCGTTGACACACGTTCACACACGTTACTTGCAAGTTACTCAAAAGCTGGACAATCATCTTGACGCATTTCGACTAGCGTAACCAAAACGTATATTTAACCTATGAATACGTTATGAATACGCCCAAATTGAAAAATGCATCGTTAGTTCAGCAAACCAGAATTTTAGAGAAATTTTGATACGTACACCAGTCCTAAGTTTAAAGGAACAAAATGCTATTCCTGTGTAAAATAAGTGTAGAAACATTTTTGATTGAATGTCATTGACGTAATGCCAATATTACCGATGTAGAATATTCATTTTAGTGAAAGTTTTAATTCAGAGACACCGCTAGTCCGATATTTTTGAAAAACTGACATTTGTTCACTTTGTTTAAATAATGATGAAATTAGTAAGAGCATGCTTTTGAGGTAATTTTCTTTTTTTTTGTAAAAAAAATCTTCCATAGTCCGCCTGATTGCTTTGAAAACTTCTATTACTCAGGGTTGGCCTTAGTCCAAGTAATTTAAGTTATTACGAAATCAGAAAGACTATATTTCAGGGAGGTGTCAAAGGATGATTTTTGTCAGCCACCGCTTTTCCAATAGCTTTGAAATTGGTATACTGTGTACTTGAGTGCGACTGAAATCAGTGTAAGAAAGTGAGCATGACATTTCGCACGATAGCACATAGAGGCAAATTTCTGTTCAATTTGGTCATAAATGTTTGTTCTTATGAACAGGCAGCCTTACAATGTGGTGAACACGGCCCAAGAAGCGATACGAATGAACTAATAAGCAAATTCAATTTCATTCATTTTTGTCGATTTTATGATTAGGTAAACAGGTCCTTGTGACAATCAAAATAGTTTTTTAACTAACATAATTTGTGAGATCATTCGAGGCAATTTTTACCCTCATGGAAAGTGTACACATATCACACATCCCAGATGATCTGGAATAACGTTCTGATGATGTTGTTAAAACATTAGGCTTCTCAAGTGCTACTTAGACAGCTTAGATATTCTTGTTAAAATATGCAATTCTGTATCTTTCACATTCCATGGATATCTTTCTCATTTTGATCAAAAAACATGCAGTGCCCCATTTCACTCCCTGTATCACCTAAAGGAGCCTTTGCTAACAACACCTATGAGCTTCAGGGCGGTCGGGATAAAAAAGGGCAAGATGGCTACAACGTTCATCATTCGAGACGCTTCCGGCGGAACACTTAGGGACAGAGTTCCAGAAAATCCAGCTGTTTTAGTTTGTTTCGAACAAAAACCGTTAGGGCTGCATTCATAAAACACCTCTGGAAGGGGGGGGGGGGGTTAAAATTCAAATGCCCCTAACAAACTCACAATGCATTCAAGTCCCCAACGGACTTGCCATAATTTTGAAGTTCCAAAGGAACTAAAGGAAGGCAAAATGTCGCCGACATAGTGATTCGTCCAAAAATATCAAATCATAATACATGGGTATATATTTGGCAAACTATTTTTCATACAAAAGCAAGCTATATCTCTACATTTATAGGTGTTTGATAATTCATGTAAATGTACTTTGCTTGAAGTGGCAGGTAAAAAGTGCAAGTGTGTACAAAAATTTGATTTCATCGATAACGTTGATTTACTATACATGGTAGTCTATGAGAAATATGACATTAAAACAAACTCAATAACCCAAATCATTCGAGGTTATAAAATTACCAGGTCGCATTAACACAAACGTGACAATAGAGTTAGCGTACTGAATCACTTTTCAAAGTCAGGAATGCTGTCACGTATCATTTGCGTAACAGATATGTTGTATTTGGAAACTATGTCTCCATATCTACCGTAAAACTTTTTAAACGCTCTTGCAAAGCTTACTTTCCGAGAAGCCCTGCCTCGCCAACTTTATCGACAATGATGCATGTCTTTCTCGAAAGTCGTTATATGAGCTGCAAGCTCAAGTATCTCAGGATCTGTGAAACATACACGCCATAAACTGTAGTAGATAAAATATTGCTGGATAAGTACGGATAATTTGAAAAGCACAATCATCTCACTTGTTATGATAATAATTTAATAATAATGGGTTCTCATAGAGCGCAAATATCCACAAGTACTTGGGCTCAAGGCACTTTATAATTATTATTACCCCTGGTCATGGACCTAATTTGCAACATCTCACATATGCAGCCAATCAGCGCAGCAGAGCTAAGCGCACACATTACAACCGCAGTCCTATACACAGGTACAGGAGAAGCAGTGAGAAATAAAGTGTCTTGCCCAAGGACACAACATCATAGCTATGGCAGGACTCGAACTCACCACAGTCCCTCGTGAGCTATTCAGCTCTGGGACTATTCGCTCCATAGACGTGTGTACATTCTCGCTTATGTACACACGTCTATGGGGCGAATAGTCCCAGAGCTGAATAGCTCACGAGGGACTGTGAACTCACCATACTGTAATCGTGCGTCCACTGCTCTAGACACTGGCCCATGATGCCTTCTCAATGATGATATATGCCAGTATATAGTATTCCGTTTTATTTGGAAAAACAGATCAGGATGTGAAGCCGAATCCACATTTTCTATTATTTCTTTGATCTCTAACTATCTGGATAAATGATGGAGACAATTTGTTAACCTGGGATTCTTCAAACTGACAAGATCATCAATGTATCTGTTCTGTTGTTAAAACGCTGTATATTCCTTTTACATCAAGATTTATTTAGTGATTGCATATTATTTCACTTGGATCTAGTCCCATGATAACGTTCGTGAGAATTTGTGAGAATAGTGCAAAGTATTTCTTAGCTTCTGCAGTGCGGGAGAATATCAAAAAGTCACTGCATTTTTGCTTTTTCGTATTCTTTCTGTCGCTACTGGATCATCATCAATATCTTTAATATTGAAAAGTTATTTTTAGGGAGCGTTCAGTTTTTACGGCCGGGGGGGGGGCCGGCAAAATCTTGTCGCCGGTGTTCAAAACAATATAGACCCCCCCTGCATTTTTTGTGAAAAAAAGATGACCCCCCCCCCCGTGTCAGACGAAAAAAATTGATGACCCCCCCCCTGAAAAATAACCAAAACCCATATGTCAAATTTACCCGCATGATTTGGATTTGAACTCCGGTACGCGGCGCACTTTATTCGTGTAGCAGAGATGCCAGTGCACAAACTTCTCAGCCACATCCATTGAAATGTCTGTTAATTAGGACGACTGTAAGGCAATTTTTAACTTCATTTCCATAGACAACTCATGTCCATGGACATTGTATAAAGTAAACTTTATTGGAGTGGTTCGCTAAAGGCAGCCCTCCGGTTAAGAGGCTCATGGGCCATTACGTAGCGTCAACTTTATTCTAGTGGGCCACCAAAGGTGGCCAGCCGGTAACGAGGGTGGATCATGGCTATTGCATAAAGTAGACTTTACTGGACAGGGCCGCTCAGGCGCGCAGCCATTACCATTATTCAGTGCGTGATCCCAGGGGTCCCTCAAAAATGTTTCTAATACAAGCCGCGGCTTCAATTGGGAATTTTACAG
Source organism: Ptychodera flava (assembly GCF_041260155.1). Lineage (NCBI taxonomy): Eukaryota > Metazoa > Hemichordata > Enteropneusta > Ptychoderidae > Ptychodera > Ptychodera flava. The sequence continues at coordinate 40,596,468 of NC_091940.1, forward strand.
TAAGATTGCCGTGGGGTATTACATAAAGTCAATTTATTGTAGTGGGCCGCCGAAGGCGGCCCGCCGGTAAAGAGGGTTGATCATGGCCATGGCATAAAGTGAACTTTATTGTTGGTATTATGTTTTTGAAAATGTGGTGACCCCCCCTTTCCTACCAGTGAAAAAGCGATGACCCCCCTTTGCGGATTCCAAAATTACGATGACCCCCCCCCCTGCATTTTGCCGGCCCCCCGGCCGTAAAAACTGAACGATCCCTTAGATGAAACAGAATGGCGGTCTAAAGAACTAAGCCGAGTGCAATTTCGGTCATATATAGAAAAGCATTCTCGAGATTAAGTGCCTTTTAGGATATCACATAACCGAGTTAGCATTTCATAAGGATTGAGCTTCCTTTCTGCAGAGCAGCACTCGATAAAATCGATGTATGTGTATGAATTATGTATGACATGGGCAATCACAGTCCCTAGTGAGCTATTCAGCTCTGGGACTATTCGCCCCATAGACGTGTGTACATAAGCGAGTTTCTCGCTTCTGTACACTCGTCTATGGGGCGAATAGTCCCAGAGCTGAATAGCCCACGGGCGACTGTGGTCCATAAGTTAAAATTGCAACCTGCAATTCCCGCCAATCGTGGAAATCAGGCCCTCTGCGACTCGTTTAGAAGTTACCAAAACGAGCGGAATAGGACAGCATTAATCATATGTCACAATAAACAACAAACTTGCTATGTATCTTGTGGCAGGATTGATCTTTTGATAGTTTGCATAGACCGTACGCGTCACAGACAGCTGCGTCACAGCCAAGTGCAAGGGTACTGGGGTAAGAGTTCAGGCAAACGCAGTTTCATGAACGCAAAGGAATAAGCTTGCGAGTTAAGGTACCGTTCAGTTTTTACGGCCGGGGGGGGGCGGCAAAATCCAAGGGGGGGGGGTCATCATAATTTTGGAATCCGCAAAGGGGGGTCATCGCTTTTTCACTGGTAGGAAAGGGGGGGTCCCCACTTTTTCAAAAACATAATACCAACAATAAAGTTCACTTTATGCCATGGCCATGATCGACCCTCTTTACCGGCGGGCCGCCTTCGCCGGCCCACTACAATAAATATACCGGTACATTATGTATTACCCATGACCCTCTTAACGGGCAGACGCCTTTGGCGGCCCACTCCAATTAGGTTTACTTCATGCAATGGCCATGATTGACCCTCTTTACCGGCAGGCCGCCTGCGGCGGCCCACTACAATAAATTGACTTTATGTAATACCCCACGGCAATCTTACCGTAAAATTCCCAATTGAAGCCGCGGCTTGTATTAGAAACATTTTTGAGGGACCCCCTGGGATCACGCACTGAATAATGGTAATGGCCGCGCGCCTTCAGCGGCCCTGTCCAGTAAAGTCTACTTTATGCAATAGCCATGATCGACCCTCTTTACCGGCTTGCCACCTTTGGTGGCCCACTAGAATAAAGTTGACTTTACGTAATGGCCCATGACCCTCTTAACCGGAGGGCTGCCTTTGGCGAACCACTCCAATAAAGTTTATTTTATACAATGTCCATGGACATGAGTTGTCTATGGAAATGAAGTTAAAAATTGCCTTACAGTCGTCCTAATTAACAGACGTTTCAATGGATGTGGCTGGGAAGTTTGTGCACTGGCATCGAATAAAGAGCGCCGCGTACCGGAGTTCAAATCCAAACCATGCTGATAAATTTGACATATGGGTTTTGGTTATTTTTCAGGGGGGGGTTCATCAATTTTTTTCGTCTGACAAAGGGGGGTTGATCTTTTTTTCACAAAAAATGCAGGGGGGGGGTTCTATATTTTTTTGAACACCGGCGACAAGATTTTGCCCCCCCCCCCCCGGCCGTAAAAACTGAACGCTCCCTAAGCGGGCACGCGGAAGTTTCGGAGCTTTAATATTGGGAAGTGATTCGTCTTTCTCTTTTATGTAAACGATATTATTTAAATAAAAGTGATTTTTTTCTTGTTTTTCGAAAAGTGTCTATCCGGTTTCAATTTTGTACTCAAGGTGTTCACTGTACATGCGCCCTCTATGAGCACTGCCATGGTGGGTGCAGTTAATATATGGGCAGATTATGTTTATCTTGCTCGTTATTGCTCGTTATTGACTCGTTCTGTCTAGTTATAGCTTGTTATTGCTTACTCTATGACCACAGTCGTAGAGGTTTTTGGGAATACTAAACATGTTGTAGAGAGCGTAATTTCCAGGACAGGCGGGAACTCTGGTTGTCGTTTAATTTATGAGCAGGTCATGTTTATTTGGTAATTGCTCGTTATTGGTTCGTTATGTCTACTTCTGGCTCGTTCTTGCGCATTACAGCGCGTTACTGGTCGTTATTTTATTTTTCATTTTTTTTAAATTTCTATTTACACTTTTATTGAGCGGCCGAGTTACTACGACAATATTTTTTATCGGGGCTCATTAAGAAAAAAATGAAATAATACAGATCACAGAAATACATATCAAGAAAACAGAAACTACAGGGAAACATTCCTTCTGATATAGTCTTTAAAGTTACATTTGAAAGTATAAAGACTAGTACTTTGTTTGATATCTGTAGGTCACAGGCGTCTGTGGGTTGGGTAGTCTGCTAGATCGATCGATTTTCTGCTTGATCTATCGATCCCGTGCTCGATTTACCGGAATAGGTTGTAGTGGCGGGTAAATCGTTTTACTAATAATTATGACGCAAAAATCTAATACCACACGATACTCATAGGGGATATATGATCGAAATCTACGTAAAAGACCTATACGCATACTTAATTTCTTACACAAAGATTCGATATGTACGTCCCAAAACAAATTTTCATCAAGGGTCACCCCTAATTTTTTTCCATATTGAACTTGGGGAATCAATATGCAATCAATATGCAACGACAACTGGTTACCAGTCTCATTCATGAGACTCAAACTGTGAGAGGTTGTAATCAAAAGACATTTCGTTTTTACTAATAATTATGACGCATACGATTCGCTGTCATCCAATTTGAGATCACTGGTCGTTACTTTACGTTACGGCTACCGAACGTTTGCTATGCAGTCTCCGATTTCTTTCACCGGTACCACAGTCATGTGTGGCATTTTCCGCGCTGCGTCTACATATGCGCCCCATAGACGTGTGTACATATGCTGTTCTTCTCAGGCATATGTACACACGTCTATGGGGCGTATATATATATATATATATATATATATATATATATATATATATATATATATATATATATATATATATATATATATATATATATGGCCGCAGAATGGAATAGACCACAGGTTACTGTGATGTAACAGACTGTCATGACATGGTCAATCGTTCAGAAGGCAGACGAAAGATCAAGTATCGCTACGTTTATCTAAAGAGCGTAGCGTCATTCTTCACAGGTATGAGAGCAGTTTCTGTGCTTAAACCGATAGATTGACTGATATTTAGGGACTGGTCAGTTTCTTCAGCCTGGGGGGGCGGTGGATTATTTTTTGCCGACGTCAAAAACTGGTTGACCCCCCCATTCCAAATTTGAAAACAGGGTGACCCCCCCTATTCCAAATTTCGAAAACAGGGTGACCCCCCCCCCCCCCGGCACGCGACATAGGTAAAACAAAAGGTGGACATAATTATATATTATATAATATATATATATATATATATATATATATATATATATATATATATTATATTTTACATTTTACATATATTTTAAATAGTCATTCTATGTTTTAATGAAATTGTTGACATGTCAGTTGTAAGATAGGAATTTCAAAATGTAAATCTTAAAGTTTGAATACAGTACATTTTGAATGAGCTGTATTTTGAATGAGCTGTGAATGTATTTCACACTTTCTGTGCTTAACCAGATGTCCTGAACTGTTGTACAGAAATGGATGTCAATCATTAATATCAAAGAGGAAAAAGCAGTGAATCAAAAACTTTTATGGGTGTTAAGACTTGCCAACCATCCAATTAAATCTCCTGAGGAGCCATAGAGAGCTTTTTTAGCCAAATCTGATGTGTACAGTGTCTGAGAGGACCTTTTCTTGTAACATTGAAACCATAAAAGCACAGGTAATAATGACAAAAACTGCCTTTTTTTAACTGTTATTTTGTTCATAAAAAAGCATCTTTCTACAGAAAACCAGTGACACAAAGGAAAATAATTGCATCAATGAGAAGGAAAGATATCTTGTCATTTTTCTATTTCTGAATTATAATATGCTTGGCTGGAATCCGGCAATCTGATTGGCTGGAGCCAGGGTTTATATTCTCAACAAGAAGACCTGCGCGCCGCGTAACATTTTTGAGCTCGCGCAAATTTCGAACGCCAACTTGAGAGCTCAACGCGCCATAATGTCGAACAAGTCTATGGCTTCAGATTGATTTTGTTTGTTAAATTTTAGTCTAGTGCAGCTTGACGAACCAACAAATGAAGAGTTTCTGTAAGGAGCGGAGGCTATGTAACAACAACATGATTTTGTAAAGTTTTTTGAACGTTTTTTTAAGTAAAATTCTTCAAGTTCGATGTCTAATCGCGATATTGATGCGTTGCGTAACCGTATCAACTGTGCACGCGCGCGCGTTCTGAAACGTTCTTTTTTAGAGTTTGTATGAGGCTGCGCGCTCCTGAACTCTCGTTCCAACTTCGGCCCTAAATAACGAAATTGCCCACTTGTTTTTAACTTTAGCATATTATAATGAGGTTATAAACGGTGCGCTCGGGTATTTGGTTGCAGATATAAGACCTCTGGGGTGAAAATTAGCATATTTGGGTGAAATAATCACCTCGCTGCGCTCGGTGATTATTTCCCGCCAAATATGCTAATTTTCACCCCAGAGGTCTTATATCCGCAACCAAATACCCTCGCTTGCCGTTTATAACCTCTAAATAAGTCACTGTATCAAATATATATTGTGAAATATTTGTGCATGTTGCTTTCTCATACTGAATTCTCATAGAGAGAACAGAAAAGTATCAGGAATTTGTCATCCTTTCCATATGAAATGCAGATTTCATAATGGTACACTTTCACTTAGCAAACATCAAGATATCTCTGAAATATTAAAGTATGGCGCCCGAAGGGCGCGCCGAAAAATATGAAACATCCTGATATCTCCGATATATATGCCTTGTATATTAAAGTCATGCACCTGAAGGGCATGCTGAAAAATGTCTGATATATAAAGTAATGAGCTTGAAGAGCACGCTGAAAAATATTGAACATACAGATATCTCTGATGTATGTATGCTTGATATGTTAAAGTTGGGCGTGCTGAAAAATATGACTGATTATTAAAGTTACGCGCCCAAAGGGCGCGCCGAAAAATACAACTGAATGATGAAATTTGTGGCTGACACCAGCATTTTAGGCACTGATGAGCCTGTGTCAAAATTCAAAAACACACTGACCCCCCCCTATTGGGCATTTCAAAAACATGGTGACCCCCCCTATCACCAAAGTCAAAACAGGGTGACCCCCCCATGAATCCACCCCCCCCCCCCAGGCTGAAGAAACTGACCAGTCCCTTAGCGAACAAATTATTGTGGTTTTAAATAGGGAGATGGCAAGAAATAGAATTATTGAGAACAAAACTATCAACAGTTGCAGCTTCTGGCGCCTGTTGTTTCGATGTTTATTATATATATATATATATATATATATATATATATATATATATATATATATATATATATATATATATATATATATATATATATATATATATGGGGAGATGCGCATGCGCTAGGTAGCGGCAACTAGTAGTACCTTGTGCAACTCGTCCGCAAGTTTCGTCTTTTTTGCCACCAAAACTTCTTCTTGGTTGAGTAGACTTTGTTGCAGTTGTGTCTGTTTACAACAAAGAGGTTCTACTCGCTGTTTCATCCTCTTCTATGCCTTTTTGGGTGAGTAAGAGTGGTTATTGGTTTCCAACATGGGAAGGAAGTCTAGTGGAAGACGACAAGCAGCACCAAAGTCAAAAACACCACGAACTCAGAAGACAAGTCCTAATCAACAAGTTGCGCAGTCACAGAAACAAGCAATGGTAACCACGGAATCGCCACAAAATACAGACAGTATCCTGAAAAGCGACGATTGCAAGGTACAATTTAGCATTTTCAACCAAAAACTTCAGGGTCTAAAAGAGATGGACGTTATCCACGCATGTAAACAGGTGGTCAGTAAAAATGGAATTATCGGCGTACAGTACATTCCAAGAACAAAAAAGTGGACAATTTATGCAAAGAATGAGAATTGCAGAGACAAGCTATTGACATACGGCATTGATATCGGTGGAATGCATGTTGTGTTGAACATGTGTAGCACTCAGCAAAATTCAAAAATTAGAATATCTATTCACGATGTGCCACTTCATGTGTCAAACTCGACAGTAGCCGCATTTCTCAGCAAGTACTGTGAGCAAGCTGATCCTGTTGTCCGTTGTACCGTCACTGACCCTTTGGATGGGACAAAGTATTACAACGGCAATAGGTTTTGCTATCACTATAGGGAAAAAGTGCGTGACTAGAGCGAGAAACTGACGCTTTCTCGCAATCGGTGAGAATCTGTTCTTATTCTCACCGCTGTGGGTGAGAAAATTTTAATCTCCACTGGAGATTGGTGAGAAATGCACTCCTTGGCGAGAATCAAGTGTTAGAACAAATTCTCACCGGTGAGAATGGAAATTCTCACTAAGTACAGCGAGAATGGAAATTCACTGGCGAGAATCATCAAGACTCGCCGTTCATTGGCGAGAATCATCAAGACTCCGAACGGCGAGTCTTGATGATTCTCGCCAGTGAATTTCCATTCTCACCGGTGAGAATTTGTTCTAACACTTGATTCTCGCCAAGGAGTGCATTTCTCACCAATCTCCAGTAGAGATTAAAATTTTTCTCACCCACAGCGGTGAGAATAAGAACAGATTCTCACCGATTGCGAGAAAGCGTCAGTTTCTCGCTCTAGTCACGCACTTTTTCCCTATAGTGTATGTGACATCCGTCAAGATACCGATACCAAATTTTGTGCAATTAGAGAGAGACGAAGACGGTATGATGATTTCCGACTCTATCAGAATTTTCTACACTGGCCAACCCAATCAATGTCGTTTTTGTCAAAGCGAAGACCACGATTCAAGGGCTTGCCCAAACCGTCCACCACCGACATGTTACAACTGCAAGCAAATGGGACATAGAAGTAGTGACTGTTCGAAAGGAAAGAGATGTTACAGCTGCAAAGACTTTGGTCATATTGCTGCGACATGTCCAAAACTTCCAATCACTGGCACAAAAGCAGTTGATGAATTTGTCGACAATTACTCTAGACGAGTGCGAGAGGCAGAGAAAGTGATTGATATGGCCATTGAAGATATCACGCAGTCAACTCGACAACTGACAACAACAGCTACAGTACATCCAAGCCCTAAAACAGCAGTATCAAGAGAGAAGGAAGTCAACAAAGATCAACTGATATCGCCATCTGAAGAGAGCATTCTAGCAACACCAAACAGTAGAAGTCAAAAGAAACATGGTATCGCTCGCTTCTTCTCGAGACTTGGGTCAAAGAAGAAGAATAGATCTCCGCCAACACCAGTTGAAAACTTACAGAAGAAGAGAAAAGAGTTGCAAGAACACCATCAACGGTCAGTAACTCTCCTGATAAGTCAGGCTTGCTCGATAGTTCAAGGGACAGTCACGTGAGGGCAATGCCGATTTAAGTATCTGGAAAACATAGTATTACTTTTGTAATTTTTTAACATTGGAAATTATGTCATGTAAAATAGTTACACTTAATGTAAGAGGTTTACGTGAAAAAACAAAGCGAAATGTTATCTTTAATTGGTGTCGGAAAAGGGGATTTCATATAATTTGTTTACAAGAAACACTTCACTGTAACTTATAGTTGTCACAAGAGTCGATGTCAACGTAGTAGAAAACAAGATCTTGAGCAATTGTTAAAACAAAAAGAAAAAGTACTTTGTTATGACCCAACAGAAGAAAGTTACTGTTCATATCAAGAAATCTCTGCAGAATTGGAGAAAATTGTACGGAATGAAGCAGAGGGTAGTCAAATCAGATCAAGAGCACGTTGGGTGGAAAAAGGAGAAAAGAGCACAAAATACTTTTTAGGGTTAGAGAAAAGGAATAATGTAAAGAAAAATATTGTAAAACTCAGAGCCGGGGACGGATCACTGTTGTCAGATCTGGACTCCATCTTAAATGAAGAGGTCAATTTTTACAGCAACTTGTACAGGGAAATTCCACAAACTATTTCTTTTGAAGATTTTACACGTAATGTTCAACTACCTGAATTGAGTTTATCACAAAGGCAAGTTTGCGAAGGTATTGTGTCTAATGAAGAATGTTACCATGTATTACACAAGATGAAAAAGAACAAGTCGCCAGGTTATGATGGTTTTACCATCGAATTTTACTGTAAATGTTGGCCATTACTAGGCAATTTGATGGTTGATTCATTTAATGAAGCTTTTGAGAATGGTAGTTTGTCAATAACACAGCAAAGAGGTATTCTTTCATTGTTACACAAGAAAAATGAATTGGAGTGTTTAAAGAATTGGCGCCCAGTTTCCTTATTATGTGTTGATTATAAAATTTCTTACGCACGTTTTATCAAATAGAGTGTCAAAAGTCATTTCAAACATTGTAAACACAGATCAAGTAGGATATATTAAAGGGCGTTTTGTTGGTGAAGTTGTTAGGCTTGTCGAAGACATGTATCATTACACTTCAAGGTACAATATTCCTGGAGCAGTCCTGTACGTTGATTTCGAGAAGGCTTTTGATTGTATTAATTGGAACTTTATGCACAAAACATTAGAGAGTTTTGGTTTCGGTCCCGACTTTAGAAGATGGGTGAAAGTAATTTACTCCAATGTTCAAAGTTGTATCATAAATAATGGGTGGTTATCGAATTTCTTTTCACTTTTTCGAGGAGTCCGTCAGGGGTGCCCTTTGAGCGCTGTGATTTTTATTATATGTATTGAAGTTTTGGCATGCAAAGTGCGTCAATGTGATGACATAAAGGGTATACCACTACCATGTAAAAATTGTGGCAGGAGTGTTGCAAAAATAGCCCAATTAGCTGATGACACTACCAAATTTATAAAAGACGAAAATTCGATTGTAAAAGCGTTGGAAATTATGGATGACTTCGAGAAAACGTCTGGTTTGAAAGTAAATAAAGAAAAAACAGAGGGTGTATGGTTGGGTAAAGAAAGAAACAAAAGAAAATGTGTGAAATCGGTTGCTGGTCTGAAGTGGACTGACCAGCCGATTAAAGCTTTAGATATGACCGACAAAAATGCGAGCATTTGAATTGGGATTCAAAGCTTGAAAAATTCGAGAATATTTTGAAGTCTTGGGGAATGAGGGATTTAACTATTTATGGTAAAGTGCTTATAGTTAACGCACTTGGAATTTCTCAGTTAACGTATTTAGCATCAATGATAGCAGTTCCTGGGTATGTAATTCAAAAACTTGACCGATTAATTTACGATTTCATTACAAAAGGTATTGGTAAAATAAAAAGAAATGTACTCGCTGGGCCACTATGTGATGGTGGATGCAACATGCCTAATTTTTGTTTAAAGGTAAAAGCGCTGAAATTTATGTGGATTTCACGTTTAATAAGTGAAAGTGATGCATGCTGGAAAAACTACCTTTGCTATTTATTGGAACCCTTATCAGATTTTTCGATGTTAAGAGATTTTTTGTCTAGAGATATAATTTCATCAGAAGCTTTGCAATCGAGGTTACCTTTATTTTATCAGCATGTATTAGAATCGTGGAACTCTATTCCACAACATGAAGAGCTGGTTGACAGTGATGCAAAGGTAATTTTGTGGAATTCTAAGTTTAAACTTTTTGTAAGATTGAGACGTAAGGTAGAATATATTGTAACTGACAAAAAGAAGGTAGAACTACAGAAACTGAAAACTAAGGATGTGTACAAACTTTTGCTATGTCAATTTTCGCAACCAGCCAGTATAATGAATTGGCGAAGAGAGTTCAAGCAGGTGGCTTGGCAAGATATCTGGATACTTGCTAACAAACTTACGTCTGAAAATAAAGTGCGTGCATTTCATTGGAAATTTTTGCACAACAAATGCATTAATAATGTAAAATTGCACCTTTGGAAACTAAGGGAAAACTCTCTTTGTAAGTTTTGTAATTTGCATGATACAACTCAACATCGTTATTTTGAATGTATTATTGCTAGAGAAGTATGGAAAACGATAGAAAAAGAAGTGTTTCAGAACTTATATAATATATGGATACATTTATCATGGCAAAATATAGTGTGTGGAGTAGATGTTAATAGAAACTTGAATAGCAAACTCAACTTAATTGTGTTAGTAGCAAAATGGACAATACACAAATTTCATTGTACAGAAACAAACAAGTCACATCTGAGACAATTATTGCAATGTGAATTACAACGAAGGAATTTGTTGTAACTTCATCTTTTTTTTCTGTTATAGTTTAAGTGTGTAGCCACCAGGTTTTGAGAAACTGTCGTACATACATTCTGTGATGTAAACTTTTTTTTTGTTTCCACTGGGAATAATAAAGAAGGAACTTTAAAGAAAAAAAAAAGAATATATATAAAAAAAAATATATATATATATATATATATATATATATATATATATATATATATATATATAAAGATTACTTCAAGTACAAAGTAATGAAATCTATTACTTAAGTTTCATGCATCTTGCAATCCTCAGATATTTGAGGATTGCAAGATGCATGAAACTTAAGTAATAGATTTCATTACTTTGTACTTGAAGTAATCTTTTTATTTATCTATAACGCTCTGTAATTTCCCTCGAGGACATCTGTATACTTCGATATATATATATATATATATATATATATATATATATATATATATATATATATATAAATTGGAGTAAAAGTCATGAAATGCAACGACATTATTCCAGACTCTGTTTATTAAAGATCCACTAGCTGTAACTTTGGTCATTTGTTTTTATTTTGTTTGTTCTGTGTATTTTCTGCAGTTTCTGGTTTGAATCCCCGAACCATGGAGAAATTTCTAATATTTAGCTCATAAATATACCCTATATGAGTATAATCTGCATTGTTACTGTTTTAAATTTTGTATTCAGGTCCGGACTAGAATACATTTATCAACAATAACAACGGTCATTTCACATTGGTCATGATGATCGGATCATAGTAAAATTCTGTAGTACATTGAAACAGAGTGGTGAAAAATTAGTCAAAAGTTAAAGCTAATGTCCCTTTAACATAAGAGCAATCGAATAACATGTCAAGTTATGCATTCATTTGTTTTGTTTCATTATCTACTTAAATGCGGAATGTGAACATTTTGACCCTAAAAGGAACTAAACTATTTTCAGATCCCACCAAACGGTTCAAATTCCCCCTCCACCCCACCCCCACGAATTTTGAAATCTCCCAATGGTTAGTCCAGTCCCAGTAAGCTTAAACCAGCCTAAAACAATCTAATATTTAATTTATCATTGGCGTGCCTTTACACCTTAGAAAATTTACCGGGTTGCAAAGGGGGTTTATCCTATCACAGACCAGAGTTTCTGTAGAATACAGTTTCTTGATTAAAGATCGTGATGATGACAAAAAACCATTCCTCTTACACTACCGTGGTGTAATTTTTAAGGGAGCATTCGTTTTTTTACGGGGAGGGGAGGGGTCGGTGGAATTTGAGTGACAAATGAAATGTAAAAAGCGACCCCCCTCTAAATCAAATTTCTAAAATTTCCCCCCCCCAAGTCATCAATTGTAAAATGTGACCCCCCCCCCCAAAAAAAAAAATTCATCAGATTTGATTCATTAACCCTTAGCATCTTATGGCCCTGGGCTGAAAAATTAGGCGCTTCAAAAGTGTTTGCAAGAAAAAGAGTTACCCACCCCTTGAATTTTCATGCACAAAAAACAGCGACCCTCCCCCAGATATCACATTCCGTATCAATAATATCTTAATTGAATTATAATTTCCCATTTGACCTTTGAATTTTCAAAGAATCCTTTATGAACTTTACAAATAATCACTGGGTGAAATTCCATTAGGCCTATCATATTGGTTTTTCAGATCTGCTCTTTCAAATATAATATTCACGTCACGTGCATTCATATCAATTGTCAAACTTTTTTAGGGGCGACGTCAAAAGTTCAATGTAGGATAAAAAACTTAATTCCCTTAGTTTCCCCCCAAACCCCCCACCCCCTTAGAAACTTAATTGACTTATATTGAACCTGTTGCCAGGCTCTTTCTATGTAAAGCGAAGCTAAGGATCAGTCAATTTAGGGATGAAATAAAGTAATGCATTGTTAAGGCCCCACTAGCTGTAACTCTTGAAATTTGTTGACGTCAAATTATCTACCTATTCTCTCCTTTCTGAAATCTACCCTCTGAAGAGATATGAGCTTTTACTGCATTAGGAAACCGTTCCTTTCAGAAACATTTGACATGTAAATTAAAATTTTATTAACGGTCATTTTGATTTCCTGGCATTTTCAAAAATTGGTAATATTAAAAAGGAATCAGAATATACAATGTCATAGTTGAAAACATTCACCCCTACCGGTATGCGTTACATTGGACTACTCTGTGCAGTTTATATGAAGATTTAAATGTAGATATGCATAGCATCAAGGGTTTTAGCTTTTCTGCATGGGGCTGTGATTTAATGTTTGGGCGAACATTTAATCGCAGTGTAATCTTTATCTTGTTCAAAATTGCATATATAGCCCCAGCAGTGTGTACACAGACCTAAATGACTACATTGTCACAAACTTATTTTAGTTTGAAAGTAAAATCATAAAAATAATGCTAAAAGATACAGCTAGTGGGGCTTAAGATTGGGAACACACTTTGTGTTTCATCCAATGTAAATACAACATGCTAACAATAAACTTGAAGTTTATCAATGAATGAACAAGAACAACAACAATAAAGTCCAGGTTTCTCCTTCCAGAGGCATAAAAACTATCTCATCTGTCCTGATGGTTGTAACAACTCAGTTCACACTGCTCCATTCAGGCGGACTACACATGCACGAGAAATGTAGCAAGATATAATTAAAAATAAATTCCGAGTGCAACCAGAAACAGTAGAGAAACCACAAACAGTCTATGGTGCAACAGAAGCCAACAGCCTGCATTGTTTACACTAACTAGGCCATGTGCAGCTCTGCACTGTGTTAAAACAACTCCCTCTGCTGGATTCAACACGAAAGTGTGCATTTCTGCTCTATTTTTTCAAAATATTCATTCCCCTGAAAATTTTTACCTTAAATCGGTTTGTAGGATAGAAACTTTTTCAGGTCAAACCCCCCCCCCCCCACCCCCAAACTAAAAGAATTAAGTTTTTTATCCTTCATTGAACTTTTGACGTTGCCCCTTAAAGCACTGATTTTAATCGCTAGTTTTATATTGTAAAAAAAAATATTCAAAGTTTCCTCACATACCACAATGTATGAGAATCAACATTTTTGGTGAAATTCCAAAATCAAATTTCTTGCACACACATGAACTTGTAATCGTCCTAGTCTAATCAAGTACACTAATATCAATAATCAAGAGTAAATAAATACACACCTATATACCTTATACTTTATACCTTGGCATAAGTTAAATATTACAGGAAAACTAAACAGAGCACAAATTGATTTGAAAAACAGAGCTATGAAGGTATGTTTTAAATTGAGACAGTTACTCTTTGCAGAGTTAAATATTCCAATTAAGGTCCATTTACAAAATGTTTGATGCCATGATAAAACCTATTCTGCTATACTGTACAGAAGTATGGACTGCAGACATATGCACAAATGCAAAAACCATACTCACAAACTTAACAAACACAATTGAAAAGTTGCACATTAAATTTTGCAAGCACATACTTAAAGTGAATAACAAAGCATCCAACATAGCATGTCTAATGGAACTGGGTAGATATCCTCTAATTGTTTCAAGCATAACACAAATGGTCAAATATTGGTTAAAAATAAGTAAGAAATCTGATACAACACTGACTCGTGAGGCTTATGATCTGGGTTGTCAACTGGACAATGCACATACAGATAATTGGGTGTCAGGAATTAAACAATCATTGCTGCTCGTAAATATTGGAGATGCCATGAATGTAAAGATAGAAAATGACAAACACTTTAAAACTAATTTCAATGTAAAAGTTAAACAGCTATTTGAAAAATGTGCATTTGAATTGATTCATGATGATACCAGACAAGGGCACCATAAAAATAAACTTCGCACATACAGAGAGTTGAAAAAAGATTTCTCTCTCGAAAGCTACCTTCATGTTATAAAAAACCCAGATCACAGATCAGCCCTGTGCAAGTTACGCATTAGTGCACACATACTACACATAGAAACAGGTAGATATAGAAACCTTGATGTCATAGACAGAGCATGCCCAATTTGCCAAAACAAACAAGTAGAAGATGAGATACATTTTCTTTTTCATTGCAAAGGATACACAGACATTAGACACGATTTTTCAGTAAACTAAACATTTGTAAAAACGCATTCAGAGGCAGAAAAAGGCCTTGTAAGCATCTTTTCAAGGACAGATAAAGCATCACTATGTGAATTGGGAAAATACATACATACATGTTTTAAACTCAGACAAGACAAAATGAAAAAGGCAAAGTAAACTATTTATGAACCTTTAATATGTTGACCTCATGTATAGATATTTATATTTATATATATATTATATATACTCTTTCATTGTTGTTTTTGCAAAACCTTTATTGTACTTTATGATCAAGATCCCAACTGGGATACGATTTCAATAAAGGCTTACTTTACTTTACACAGATTTAGCTAGTTTTGTATTTAAAAGAAGTTATTCATAGCTTCTCATAGACTACTCATAGATTATGTATGGAAGACCAAGCAACATTTCGGTGAAATTCCAAAGTCATTTTTTCCCCATAACATTAAATCCAAACAAACTTTTGTAAAATTTGACCCCCTTCCAATTATTGATTGTAAAATTTGACCCCCCCCCCCTAAAAACGGTTTCGTAAAAGTCAACTTTCCCTGATTTCCACCGACCCCCCCCCCCCCTTCCTGTAAAACACGAATGCTCCCTAAGGTCCAACAACCAGACGACAATTCTGGCCGGCTATACAACCCATTTTGTAACCGGGTAGTTAAACTGTCTTTTAAATTAGCCAGTCAACTAAACGCGACCCAAGTTCATATTATCCAATCAACAACGGAAAGAATGATTATCGTACAATTTGCGTTGCAGTATATTAAGGTTTATTTCACTACAACTAAAATCTCTACTACTAATGATAATAATAATAAAAGAATAAAACACTGATCTACAATGATTACAAAAGATGATATTGTTATTGGAAAATAATTTCCAGGCGCAAAATCTAAAGTTCATCCACCGTAATAAAGTTCCAGGTAATTCTAAGACCCCCAGGAACCGAACACAGCTAACATTACAATACCGCCCCCTTCGTTGGAGAAGAGAAACAAGTCACATGACGAATTTTCGTGGAAAAGCGATCAAAATCTATTTCCGCACTTCAGCCAAGCAGCTTGCACTGCTGACGAAATTGTCGCGGCAAATTTTGTTTGAGTCGATCTTTGTCGCATGACCCTAAGACTGTTGAAGTATTAGTAACTCACACCCGAATAATAATTGCCAATCGACGATAAAGCATATTTTATTTTCGTCCTCTCATAGCTCAGGAAACCAGCAACGGCGTTGGTGCGTGCCAGTGAGTGTCACCTTCTTCAACTTGTTTGCAAAGGCGACAGTTGTTATCGCCGTTTTGACATAGAGAAATGGAAGACTTACCAGAGCAACGCCAGATACTTCCCAAAGTGGGTGAGTATTTTGGAAAGAAATGGCGGGACTGGTACGACCCAACCTTGATTTTGATGACGTCATAGTGAAATTTTACCTTTATACCTTTCAAATTTGTTTAGGGACCGTCTTTTTAATAGATGTTGCACAAGTTCAAACAGCAAAGTTAAAGAGCCTGAGGGGGTTTGACTATACATGTAATAGTTCTGTTAGTGATCTTCATTTTCAAACTAGTACTTTGGTGAAGACGTTTTCGTCAGTTTATCAGCCAGAGTACTACATGCATTATTTCTACTGGATTTTATAAATTTTTAAGGCCCCTCCCCCCAAATTTCTTTCTTAGGTAGTATTTACAACATTTTTAAGTATGCTAACCCTAAAACTAACCCTAACCCTAATTCTAAACCCCTCCAAAAGTTGTATTTGATGTGCTTCTTCCAAGGAAAGTCCGCGATTAGATGAATATCAATGCGAGTCTAAAAACCTACTGAAGGGCCGTACTGTGTTTTTCTACACAACCCTGGACTGTCTTGAAAGGTTATAATGGACATAAGAGTAATTTACTGGGCTGACACCAATATAATAAATACAAAACCTATGGATTATGAACTGCATAGATAATGAGGATGCATAAAACAAATGAACAAAAAACAAACAAATGGTACAGAGAGATATTTGAAAGCCCTCTGTACAAGATTGGAACTTCACTGAATTCACTGAAATATTGTATTTTAGGGACTGGTCAGTTTCTTCGGCCTGGGGGGGGGGGCGGTGGATTATTTTTGCCGACGTCAAAAAGTGGCTGACCCCCCCCTATTCCAAATTTTGAAAACAGGGTGACCCCCCCTATTCCAAATTTCTAAAACAGGGTGACCCCCCCCCCCCCCCCCGGGTGCGACAAAGGTAAACAAAAGATGGACATAAATTATAAATATATATTATATATATATATATATATATATATATATATATTTTACATTTTACATATATTTATATTTTAAATAGTCATTCTATGTTTTAGTGAAATTGTTGACATGTCAGTAGTCTGGCAGAGACCCTGCGATTCGCGTTCTTCCAAGCGTCAGTCAGTTGCACGCGCGCGCCCTTCAGAGACGCGACGCGAATCCCAGGGTCTGGACGTTCTTGCAAGCGACCGGTCGGATTTCTGCCTGATCCGGGTACTTTACAGAACTCCACACATCCGTTAATCAAAACAAAAATGACAAGTACCATAGCCAATAAAATTAAAAATGAAAATAAAAACATACCGCGTATATTGGTCTACCAGCTACTTGTATATATTCTCTCCACGCCGTTAGATAGGTTTTCTTTTGACGTCACTACCCTTATGAATATTCATATACTTGCAAGAACCGACAGTCGCTGTGTCTTGCAGCGCGTGCTCAAAGCTGCACAGCGTAGCCTTCGAATGCAGGCCCAACTTGGCGCGCACAAAACAAGGCACAGCGACTGTGGAGAGTCTAACATGTCAGTTGTAGATAGGAATTTCAAAGTGTCAATCTTAAAGTTTAAATACAGTACATTTTGAATGAGCTGTATTTTGAATGAGCTGTGAATGTATTTCACACTTTCTCTGCTTAACCAGATGTCCTGAACTGTTGTACAGAAATGGATGTCAATCATTAATATCAAAGAGGAAAAAGCAGTGAATCAAAAACTTTGATGGGTGTTAAGACTTGCCAACCATCCAATTAAATCTACTGAGGAGCCATAGAGAGCTTTTTTAGCCAAATCTGATGTGTACAGTGTCTGAGAGGACCTTTTCTTGTGTAACATTGAAACCATAAAAGCACAGCTAATAATGACAAAAACTGCCTTTTTTAACTGTTATTTTGTTCATAAAAAAGCATCTTTCTACAGAAAACCTATGAAACAAAGGAAAATAATTGCATCAATGAGAAGGAAAGATATCTTGTCATTTTTCTATCTCTAAAATAAGTTACTGTATCAAATATATATTGTGAAATATTTGTGCATTTTGCTTTCTCATACTGAATTCTCACAGAGAGAACAGAAAAGTATCAGGAATTTGTCATCCTTTTCATATGAAATGCAGATTTCATAATGGTACACTTTCACTAATAGCAAACATCAAGATATCTCTGAAATTATGGCGCCCAAAGGGCGCGCCAAAAAATATGAAACATCCTGATATCGCTGATATATATGCCTTGTATATTAAAGTCATGCACCTGAAGGGCATGCTGAAAGATGTATGATATATTAAAGTAATGAGCTTGAAGAGCACGCTGAAAAATATTGAACATACAGTTTTCTCACATTCCTGGCTGCTGGGAGTGCGGGATCGAGAGTGTGGGATAAATCGATCCCACACTCTCAGAAATCGTCCCACACTCTGTATACATGCGCATACACTAAAGCGGTATATTACAAGAGCTCTAATTGGATAATAAAGGGCCTTTCGCTTTACATGTAAAATATTATCCAATGGCGCGATGAGTAGCATACGGACCGGAACTACAAAGTGAGCAGGTCCTAGTGCAGTAGTGGCAGACGACAGCGATGTCACGATTTTGAATGATGTTGTACGTTGTTGGTGACAAATTCACAAAAGACGGTCGAATTTTCCAAATCACTAGGGAACATAGACCACTTGGAACATATCGCCAGTTCTTTTTGATGGATATCTCTACCGGCGCCGAAGTAGAAGTATCGGCAGTGAAACTCGCCACGGAGTTCGTGCATGAGGCTTCACCTGCTGTACCAGTTGCTGTACCGTCGTCGACTCCGAGCTCTAGATTTGCTGCATTGTCCTCAAATGACATTGACCACTTCGTAGTGGATCAGCAGAACAGTGAAACAGTACGGAAGACTAAATATCATGTAACACTATTCAAACAGTACTTGCAAGAAGTAGACGAACATCGCGAAATTGCCGATATTCCGCCCCATCAGCTCGACCCGCTAGTCGGAAATTTCCTATGTGTTGTTCGTAAGGAGGATGGAACTGAGTACGAACCGTCTTACCTACGAGGGATGTTATCTAGTTTAGAAAGACATCTACGTTTAGCCAAGTATGAAGCATCGTTGGTG
Source organism: Ptychodera flava (assembly GCF_041260155.1). Classification (NCBI taxonomy): domain Eukaryota; kingdom Metazoa; phylum Hemichordata; class Enteropneusta; family Ptychoderidae; genus Ptychodera; species Ptychodera flava. The sequence goes on from NC_091940.1 coordinate 40,615,447, forward strand.
ACAAGTTTGGATTTTTTTTCTACTCGAGAAAAACTGAAAGCAAAACAGAAAAACCTAAGGAAACACGGTAAGGGAAACCTACCACATAAAGCCGATACTCTCACTGACGACGATGTAAATAAGTTGTATGCGGACAGACAACTAGGCGCCCACACGCCCCAATCAGTCATTAATACACTCTGGTTGAACAATATGTTGCACTTTGGAATGAGGGCAGTGAAAGAACATAGATCTCTTTGTTGGGGAGATGTTAAACTTAAACGAGATGCTGATGGCAGAGAGTTTATTGAAATGACAAACGAACACCAGACGAAGACTAGAACTGGCGAAAATGTGAGCGATGTTAGACCTGTAAAGCCACAGATGTATTCATACCCCGATGACAAAAATAGGTGCCCAGTTGCTCTGTATAAATTCTACGCATCGTTGCGACCAAAGAACTTCATGGGTCCGGAAACTCCGTTCTACTTAGCTATTAAAAATACACCGCAACCGTCTGATGCCGTTTGGTTCAAGCGTCAGGCGATGGGTCCGAACACAATCGCCCAAATAATGAAGAATATGGCTGGGAAAAGCGGAATATCTTGTCGTGGGAAACGACTCACCAATACAAGTGCCAGGAAATACTTGCTACAGAAACTGAATGACAACAACGTGCCACCAACACACACAATGCAGAAAAGCGCGCATAAAAATGTGCAGTCAGTTAATAACTATTGCAAATTGTCCGATAAACAGCAGTACGCTATGTCCCATATCTTGACTGACACATCCCATCAACAACTTCAGAGCAGCGCTCTTCATCCCAGAGCATTAACGTCATCCACAACATCGTACATGACATCAAAGTCCTCAAAAACTCACAGTGTCGGATCCACATCGATATTCGAGAATTGCACTATAGCTGGTGGTACATTCAATGTTACCTGTAATATTCGTGAACCTCCGTGCAAGCGAAAATATGTAATTTATTCTGACACAGAAAGTGAAAATAGTCAGTAGGCACGGACATAGGCCTACAGTAAACTGTGTCTATGCCAGTGTTTCGGTGCGTTGATATTTATCGTTATTTATTGTAACTCAAGTTAAAGTTGAAATAACATCTTTTTGCATGTTATCGATAAAATAAATTGTGTTATGGTATTTATTTATATGCGTTGTTTATTTGTAGCGTGTGACCTGAGAGAAAATAGGGACTACATTTGGTGACGCGGAATAATACATGGCAACGAAGCAGGATAGTCACTGATAGAGTTAAAATGATCGTTCAATTTTTCAACTTCCAGTGTGAATTTAACGCATTTTGTGGTCATGTGAGAAATAGAATCTCACACACCAAGGACCTGGGATCAGATTTCTCACACTCGTTGGGGATATTTTGTCTCACACTCGCCTGCGGCTCGTGTGAGACAAAATATCCCCAACTCGTGTGAGAAATCTGATCCCAGGTCCTTGGGGGTGTGAGATTCTATTAATCTCTGATGTATGTATGCTTGATATGTTAAAGTTGGGCGTGCTGAAAATATGACTGATTATTAAAGTTACGCGCCCGAAGGGCGCGCCGAAAAATACAACTGAATGATGAATTTTGTGGCTGACACTAGCATTTTAGGCAATGATGAGCCTGTGTCAAAATTCAAAAACACACTGACCCCCCCTATTGGGCATTCAAAAACATGGTGACCCCCCCTATCACCAAAGTCAAAAACAGGGTGACCCCCCCCCCCCCCATGAATCCACCCCCCCCCCCCCCAGGCTGAAGAAACTGACCAGTCCCTTATGAAGTATTATGCTAAGTACTGCATACATATATTTTTCAGATTTAAGGGATCACCCAATGTCATATGACTGCATCAATGATCTTTCACAATGCCTGAACATAGAGCGACCACTTGGAAATGACTGGCACTTCCTAGCTGTCCATCTGGGCTTTGATGAACACAACATCATTCAGTCCCTGGAAGGAAAAGAAAACCCAACCAGATGTGTGCTGCAAATTTATGTCACAATGAAAGAATTACCAACATGGCAAGGTGTGCAGAAAGCATTGAGAGACATGGAACGGGCAGATGCGGAAGATATATTGCTGTTGCACGCAGTAAAAGCACAACTTACTCAGAAAACACCAGAGGATCTACCAAGTGACTGGCATAGTCCTGCAAACCTCAATAATTCACTGCGTCAAACATTTGGTAATAATATGACACTTGTAAAAGGTGTAAGTGACAAACTTGATCATCCACATCCACTTGGAAGAGATTGGAAATTACTTGCTGGTAAACTGGGATACCATGATTCTGAAATTTCCAAATTTGAAAACAACAAGACTCCTGCATTTGCAGTTATACAGGCCTACATGTGCAAGCGTGATACTACTCTTGGTAGCTTTTACCATGCTCTGAAAGAGATAGAACGATATGATGTCATTTACTTTCTGTTTAAAGAACAAGTTTTCACAGAGCAACCGCATGGAAATAATGAGAACACACGGTCTTGCATAGTTTGCAGTACAGCGCAAAACTGGATCCATCAGGGAGGCAATCACCAGCACTCAGACAGATGTCTCTGCAACCTGAGGTTCAAAGGTCAGTGAATAAATAATACATATTTTTTCATTCAAGACAATTGCAACCCCATTCCCCTTTGATAACAGATTAGAAATCAGAACAAATGAATGCTGTTGCATTTTTAGCTCACATTTGGTATATGTATACCAAAGAGAGTTCATATGGTAGGTCGGCGGGGTCTGTATATCTGTATGTATGTACGGTATGTTAGGATGTGCAGATGTATGTCTGTCCATATCAAAAACTCCCGAACCACAGCACTAGCATCTTAGTATTTAATGTACAAGTGCACCCAGGGGTGGAGATATGAATTTGTTCAAATGAGCATGTCAGTGTCAAAGATATGCAAATCAGGTAAAAAGAAAACTTGGTATGCAGGTTCTTTATGGTGACTTTAGTTAGATTTATTCAAATTGTGTTGAAATTTTCATAGTTGTATTTTTGAGGCAATTTTGCCCATGTTTGGTCAAAAAATCTGCTTCTATGAAAGGGCTTGTCCCATTGCCATGAAATCTGGTATGCATGATCCTAGAGTTGGCCTCTGTCAGATTTGTTCAAATTGTGGTGAAATTTTCATATTTGTCTCCCAAAGTATTTGTCAAATTGTTTTGAAACTTGATACTCTTGATCCTAGGATTGTCTTCTGTCGGATGTGTAAAAATTGTGGTGAAACTTTTGTATTGTGTTTTGGGCCAATTTTTTGCATTTTTGGTCAAAAAATAATTTTCTCTGAATTCTCTGATTGCATTGAAACTTGGTATGCATGTATTCAGAGGCATACTTAGTTGAGTGTCTTCAAATTGTGGTGAGATTTTCATATTTGTATTTTTGGGGCAATTTTCCCCATTTTTGGTTACAAAATCATTTTCTCTGAAATTGCTCGTCCTATTGCTTTGAAACTTGGTATCTATGTTCCCAGGGGTAAACTAAGTTAAGTAGACTCACTCTGGCCTGCCACATCGAAATAAATGTGAGCCCAGTGTCATTGACAGTATTTTTTACTTTATCACATGTGCTATGCCTGTACTGCAATTCTATTGTTTAGAGATTAATTACTGATATGAACTTGTATTTAACATGTTAAATATGAATCATATTTTCACTATGATGGGCACTACATATAGCTGTGCAAACAGAACTCATAACATTCTGAAACATTTATTGTTCAGTACCGGTCGTGTTTTGTGTTGTTTGCCTGCATGTTTTAGCCATTGCACATAAGTTCCAGAGTTTTACCCCCCAAAAAAGCAAACAAACAAACACACTGAAAATTTGTATGTTATATCACAACCGTTTCATAATTCAGGACCATTTGTGTTTACCTGCCTTCACTACTGAGTCTACAAGAGAGTGGGGTCACAGTGGACAGTGCATCATGACAGAACCGCTATATGATGAGTTTTTGTTGATGAAGTGAATTATATTCTGCATAGCTGCATCACTTAATATAAATACCAAAGAAGGTGGACTTGTCGTATATTCCTTATTTGATAGTACTGTCAGGTTGGCCCTGGTGTTCCGTTTAAATTTCAGTGATACAGAATCAGGGCACAAAGTATAGAGCATTCTAACGAAAGTCAAAATGTATTGCAGGTAATTTAAACAAGTTTATCTTCTATTTTAAGGGGAGCCAGTAATGAAAATATATGAGTAGTTGGTGTAAATACCTTTGAAATATTTTATTTGTACTGCAACAAAATGTGCAATAAATTTCAAGTTAAGTCACTGTACTCATTCATATGTTGTCAAGTTTTCCATACTCTGCTCACAAATTCCTTTCTCAGATATTAAATTAGCATATTGGATGTCTGAGGACATGTATATTCTTGAACATAAGCTTACTGACTCTGACTACCATATCCATACTACATTTGTAGATGCGATTTTGAGATGGTCATTCTGCTAGGCCATGCTGAAAAAGCATGAGTTCAAGGTTGATGCAATTTTTGACAGACCTCATAACTTTCATGATTGGCTTAGGTTATTTTTCACAGCACAGAAAACGCCCATTTTACACCCTGTGGCGTATGGTTACTTCTAACGCTGTTCAAATTGTGAAAACTTGTGTTGACAACTTGGGCCACTATTGTATCTACTGGGGTTCAACTTTCTTCCTGTTCTTCTATAAATGAATAGCCACAAGTTCTACTCCTTTCATGTTCCGTATGATGGGGGATCTTGTGGCGCCACATCCTGTACCTCATCAATTATGCACATAGCTACCTCTTGGTTAACCAATAGAGCGAGAGGTCTGAATTTTGCTTTACATGAACAAATTTTGGAACAAATGCTCTTAGGAAAATCTTCAAGAGACCCAGATGACCTTTGACCTTGATTTCACAAATATGTCTTCTAAAAATAAATTACTAAAAGTGCTTCACCCATTAAATTTGATGGGGAGAGCACCTAATGGCATAAGAGCGTTATGAATTATCACTTTGGTACCTTTTGCCACTGTTTACAAGTGCTTGGGCCCTGTGAAGCTGCTTGCAGCTTTAATTTTGATATTGTTCCTTCTGACTACCACGACCCCTTCTATGAAGTGGACTAGCCCCAGGTATATCAATACTGTTCCATAATAATACCATGACTCCTTAGCAACCAAACTCTATCACCACTTCAGAACATCTCAAGGAAAACTTTTATCACCAAAGTATGTACTGTATAATGTTGTGCTTAAAATTGTATAAATTAAGCCTCTTTACACAAACATATAGCATGTACAGGTATGCAATTGAATAAAACTTTGTAATATTAACAATAATTGTACTGTCTTTGCCAAAATCTTGGCATTGGTGTATGACATATCAAGTTTTACATAAAGGATGCATATCATTATCTGGTCCATGTGTTATGCAAAGTCATGGATTTGTTCTGCATCAGATAAATGACTTTATCTTGTCGAAGTTCAAATGACACTGCCAAACAAGCCATTGTTGATACTGACTTTTCTAAGTATTATACCCTAATGATATTTATAAACTTGATATATTGATAAACTTGTGTAAGTCATATGGCTAACTATTCTTGCCTGGCAGGTTGACAGTGTTATAATGACCTAAAAGAATTTAATTATCAGAACTGTTAACAAGGTGACCTTTTTTTGGTCAAAGATGAAAGCTTAATTTTTTGAAAATAAACTTGACCTTCAGCTTTCTTGAACAAAATCTAGGGCTGACGGTAAGGATGACATGGGAGATTTGAAACCAAGAAATCATGGACAAGCCAAACCCCATTATGATGTTTCTAAACACCGACAGAGTTACCGTAAGTACAGTAAGCTAAATTGACATACCTATTCAAAGCACCGGTGCAGCCACCGAAGTTTATATTTTTGTACGTACAACACAATATCAAGCAAAACAAGTGATATAAATATGTTTAATGGCTAAATGTACCGGTACTTGAATGCTTGACTTAAAACTATTCACTTTCTACCAGTGACGTTGTGTTATTTAATGTTCTCTGAGTACTGTCAAGCAATGCTCAAGGCGTTCACTTTATTGTCTAGATTCCACTCCCAATATTAACCCTTTGAGTGCTGTAATCTTTCCAACCAAAATTTTAGTGTAACATTTTTACCAAATTTTATGAATTTTTCTGTAGTTCTTCTGAAAATTTTGGGCCAAATGGATAGCACTTTACACAGACTCCAGTTTTGGGTCAAAATTTCAGGAAAAATCAGAAAAAAATGTTTGTACCTGAAAATATATTGCCTGGGTTGTATTTTATAAAAGTGACAAAAATTGACTTTGGCACTCAAAGGGTTAAAATTTATATTGTGAAAGCTGACATATTATGAGCCAAAATTATTCAGGATAAGCAAGACTTGGTCGTAGCTAATACTTTTGACACCAGCATCCCTCTTCTACCTGGCTTAGTGTTAATCCTCTGTCAAAGAGAATTAGTATCATCAGAACACAGGGTTTGTATGCAGACAGTGAATGCAGTTCAGCAAAAAATGTCTCATCTGTCATCTTAAATATTCAAGTTTAAGTTTTCATTCATCTTTCTGTGTCTGTTGATAAGGAAGTTTTGTTATAATGTCATTGAAGCCAAAGATTTTCTTTGAGCAATAAAGTCAAATGATACTGTGAAGTCAGATATATTTGTAAGCAATGCACTGTCATTTATTTTTATGTATTACACAGCTCCTGGTGAATCACAAAGAACTGTGCAGGTAACACAACCTTCGGAGTTGCTTACTGAGGGATCTGCAGTGAATATTACAGATAGCTATGTACAAATTGGTCAAGGCAATATGATGATTGTTCATGGCCAAACATCCAACAATGCCATGAGCAAGGCATGTGAGTATTGTTCTTTTGATCAACAAGTGACAGATTATGTGATCAAAATGACTTACCCTTGTCCTTTTCATGCCCTCTATTTCTACCAATGTTACATGCACTAATCAAAGAAGACCTTTTACTTTCAGCTAATACAGAAATACAAAATGAAGACAAAAAACCGAGAGAGATGGTAAGGCAATGTGAATTTTCATAATTTGAAACATCTGCTCCTTCAATTATTCTGAAATCATGGACACATGCAATGATCAACATCCAATTACCAATGTAGCAAGGAGTAACTGCATTGGTAGCTAGGTTGATTTTGATTGTCAGACACATCATCTGATGTTTTTAGCTTAAAAATTTCACTAGAAAAGATAAAAAGTATGCAGAAAGATTTTGTTAAATATGATCATTTTGTCATATATTTCTGAATCATAAAGTTTATTAAGGTGTTGATCATTACATTGTCTTTTCTGTCATAAAGGGAAATATGGATGAGATAACCAATCGTCTGCCAGAGAGTCTCAGGCTATCAAATCAGCAGCCAATAGACTTACAAGGTATTGGAGACACTCGTGAAATCCAGCCTGCAGCTAATATGCATCATAAAGTTGGACCAGGAGGTGATGGTACTACAGACCCAGGCCTTTCACAAAGTGGTGAACGCAAAGTCAAGATTGACCCTAAGAATATGACCAATGGAGATTCTTCTACAGATGGTCAAACAAGAGAAGGTGTTGAGGATACCCATGCACAAGACAGCTCTGAAATCCCGTCTGATGACACAGGTAGTCAGCCGGTTTCAGCACAGAGTGGGGTCTCTACACCATCTGATTATCCAGAGCGTGTACAACCACCTACACAACAAACACAAAACAACACTCAGCCTGGTCAGGATATGCAAGTGTCAACCGATGATCAACCCATGCCTTCTGATATTGATGCCTCAAGTAACAATCAGTCTGTTCCACCTGAAGAAAGCAGCTCATCAGATGTTATTGGCGCACTTGGAGATGATGGTGGAAGCACTGACAAGGATGAAGAACAGAAGATGCAAGAATCTTCAAGTCAGATGAATGATACAACTGGAAGCAGCTCTACACCTTCATTTGATGAAGAATCTCGTCTCTATTTTCTGAAATATTCACATGTTGAAGAAATAACTGATAATTTCAAAACCTGTATTTCAAATGAAGGTGCCTTTGGACCTGTCTATGAAGGTACATACAAAGCACATACATGACACTTTCAAAATATGAAAGACCCTAATTGAGGACAATTATATCAAAGCCAATCATAACAAAGTTATTTTCAGTAGGTATGATACCAAAGTCATGAAAACCCCAAATCATTGCATCACTAAAAATGTATCACAAACATCTGTAATGGTATCAAGTGGCATACTTTCTGTATACATCGTGCATACTTTTTGTCTCCATTAGAAGTGTCAGGTATTGTCAACAATGGAAAAAATGCAAAAACAGTCAAGTCATACTGCTGTGTATTTTTTGTGTATTTTAGGTGTCTTTCCATTTGATGGTCCTCTCAAAGGGAGAAAAGTTGCTGTGAAAGTTCTGAATCCAGAAGGAGAACACGGTGTGAAGGAATACGATAGGGTGTGTGCTTACATGTTTTTTGCCATTACCGACTGCACACATAAAAGATTTGGTGGTCAAAGTAAAAGCTCTAATGTCAAAATAACATGATCTATGCCATGCTAAGTGAACCAAGCAAACTTTATATACTGGTAAATCATCCTTTATTGGACACCCTTGGCCGGTGGCTCAAACAGAGTCATATGCTGCCACAATGTCCATGTGTGTGTGTGTGAGTGCTTCCTTAGACGGATTTTGTTCCAGTCATAACTTAAAAAATAGTTAGAATGTCAGGCAGTTTGGTACATAGCATATCTTGGGCAGATCTAGATCTGATTAGATTTTGATGGGTGCTTAGTTTAGATTAATCCATGGTCTGAGCAGTTAATGAACTTTTGCATTACACTACATACAGGTCTTTCAGGATTACCATTTTCACTTGCATGTCTTCACACACATTTTCTTCTAAAGTACATATATCATTTACATAGTAAACTTGACATGTGTATGATTACGCTATATATACTGGTATACTCAACACTGAATTCTCCCATTTTGACCCGACCTGTAGTATCCAAGGAATACATCATACTTTGGGTAGATCTAGTTCTGTTGTAAGAATGATGAGCACAGCATTCTAATTATTAGGTCATCTTTATATTTAATGAACTTCTGGAATAATGCTGTATACTCAATGTTGAGTGCACAAATTTGACCAGACCTCTGCTACTTGTTTATCATACTTATTATGGGTCTATTAGTTGTGTTGAAAGTTGCTATTAATTAATCATACTATAGAAATAACGGGCGACGCGCTGACCATTAACGTTTATTTGTGGGCAAGGGCGAGAGGAAAGCAAAAAATTAACGGGCAAGGCTTGCCGAGCCCGTTAATTTGGCTTTCCTCGAGCCCGCGCCCACAAATAAATGTTAATGGTCAGAGCAGAGTCTGTTATTTCCATTATATTATCAGCGAACCCAAGAAAACCGTCAAAATTTCTGAAATTTCAGGAGCGAACGACAACTGGGCCCCAGAAACTGAGCAATACGCAACGCACTGTCACGCGCGCTGTAGAAAATTGGCGAATCCAGAGATGTTTTCAGAAAAAGTATCTCAACTTGACCTACAAGTGCTCCATTTTATTTTGTGATTGACCTACAAGTGCTCCATTTTATTTTGTGATTGATTATGATTTACGTTTGAGGTGTAAAGTTACGATACTTTGAGTTTTTAATCTTATTATTCATATTCACGGTCACACAAACCATTACTGTCAGTCTGTGTATTTGTGGTCAGTCACGTGGTTCAGCACGACCAATCAAAATGCAACGGGCAGGGCATGGTAATATAACGAGTGTTAGTTATTGTTAAAATTTGATGATCAGTACATTCTAATTGATTGGACATTTACATGTGTAATGAAATTCTGTAATTAAGCCACATATCAAAACTGAAATGTATTGCATAAATTTTGAGGTACATTGATACTTTGATTGATTTATCTGAATTTAATGAGTGTTACATCTCATAAGCTCATTTGCATATTAAATGGGTATATTTAAGTAGGTCATATATATATTTAAGAAATAAAGCACACCCAGCGACGGTGTACCACGAGATTTTGACCAGTTCACGACATATATGCAAGAGTGATAACGAGTGCATATATGGAGTGAACTTGTCAAATTGAGTGGTATACTGTTGCTGGGTGTGATTTACATGTATTAGTCCCCACGGACACCGTCGGGGGGACTTGGTTTGGTCATGTCCGTGCGTGCGGCCGTCTGTGTGTGCGTCTGTCCGTTCACGCAGATATCTCAGAGATGCCTGGAGTGATTTCATTCAAACTTGGTACAAGGATTACTTCATATGTCATACATATGCACGTTGATTTGTTTTCTGATACGATCCAATATGGCCGCATGGCGGCCATTTTGTTACGATTTTTTCATGTACGGAGCCATAACTCAGGCACATCTCAACCGATTTTATTCAAAGTTGGTACAAGGACATTGACCTATATCATACATATGCAGGTCAATTTGTTTCACGATATGATCCAATATGGCCGCATGGCGGCCATTTTGTTTCAATTTTTTCATGTACGGAGCCATAAATCATGCACGTTTCAACTGATTTTATTCAAAGTTGGTACAAGGACATTGACCTATATCATACATATGCACTTCAATTTGTTTCACGATATGATCCAATATGGCCGCATGGCGGCCATTTTGTTACAATTTTTTCATGTACGGAGCCATAACTCAGGCACATCTCAACCAATTTTATTAAAAGTTTGTACAAAGACATTGACCTATGTCATGCATATCCACATTGATTTGTTTTGTGATACAATCCAATATGGCCGCAAGCGCCCATTTTGTTACGATTTTTTCATGTATGGGGCCGTAACTCAGGCACATCTTAACACTTTCACTGCGTAATTAATTTTTATACGTGCATTCCTGTGTGTAGTTTTCTATGGATATATGGCCTTATAAATATTGATTTACATGCATGAGCTGTATCTTTGTAACTATACGAGTATTCAGGACAATTTTTTCAGTGAGTATTGCAATATGACAGAGCATCATAAAAATGAACAAAGGGTCACTTGACTCATCTGGAAGGTCACGTGATAATGGCGGCCATATTGGATTTTACAAAAAAAATTCAAAAAATGTTGCATTTTTTGTTATTTTAATATATAAATGTATTTTTTGTCAGCGTAACACTTAAAAATTACTACTTACATTATATTAAGTTAAACTCAAATTAAGCAGGGGGAACACATACTTTAAAACATATTCAACATTAATGAGGTAAATATGCATATTTATTACAAGTTCGTCTTCGAACAACAGGAACATCTGACATTCAAAAGAGAGATATATATATATGCTTATATACTTGTAGCTAGTCCGATGTGTAATTGTCACTGATAGATTGATGTCGTACAACATCCAAAGGATACCCCATCAACCGTTGTGACGTTGGTCACAGACCAATTTTAGCACTTTCTCGCAGCATGCTCAACTGGCCTACCTTTCTGTCTTGCTTGCATCTCTGTCTTTGCTCAACTGGTTCGGGAACATATTCAAGTTTGGTATTAGAGTTGTAAGTTGAAATTTGACTTCCGCTATCTCCGTCGAGTTCAGTTTCACGATCATTGACAATTCCACTGTCACTGCCTAGAAAAACATGCTCAAGGGCTTAGTCAGTGTTAAACTGTGCCCGTGTCGCCATTTTTAAATACCCTCTGACAGAAAATAACAACTGATCACATGATAGTTACAAATTACGGCGGAGAAATGACCGAGTATGGCGGCATTTGTTTACAAATTTGGCGCGCATGCTCATTTAGGTTCAACCTCTACCTCGTACGCTACACAAGGCTTGAGGAAATAGTCAACAAACATGATGAAGATCAGACAAAGCCAATTTACGTACTATATCATGTATATCGAACAAATATAAACGCATACGTTCTTGGCGCGTTTACGTGCCTCCCGCAGTCTGGCCGTTGGCGCAGAATGCGCCCTCCCCGCGGTGAAAGTGTTAACTGATTTTATTCAAAGTTGGTACAAGGACATTGACCTATATCATACATATGCGCTTCAATTTGTTTCACGATATAATCCAATATGGCCGCATGGCGGCCATTTTGTTACAATTTTTTCATGATGGAGCCAAAACTCATTTACGTCTCAACCGATTTATTAAAAGTTTGCACAAGGACATTGACCTATGTCATGCATATGCAGGTCAATTTGTTTCATGATGTGATCTAATATGGCCGCATGGTGGCCATTTTGTTACAATTTTTCATGTCCTTTGCCATAACTCAGGCAGGTCTAAACAAATTGTACTGCATCAAACTTTACCGGTGATAATCTGTCAGTGTTAGGATAGGATGCAAAAATGTTTGGCAGCATCCCGTTGATTAAGTACTAATTGATTCATTTTAATGACCTTTTGTAATTAGTATAGCGGCTTACATTGGTTTCATGTTTTCACCACCATGGCACTCATTTTAGACCATTAAGCCCCATCTGTATTGCAGTATTTTTCATCACAGACCTAATGAATGAAGAGGACTTTTTCCTCTTAGAGGACTTGTAATTAAAGTACAAGTGGGGACTGTCATTGTCAATGACTTGTTGCTATTATATCATAACAGTATATTGAAATTCTGGCGTGGAACGTCAAAAACAGATTTTTGCTCAAGCTGAGAGCTCGTGCGTATGCCAGACGTGGTATATTGCCAATATACCACGGTTCTTTTTGCGTCTCAACCAATCAGATCGCTGTATTTGTGCCATCAATATACTGGTATGATATAATAAAGATTAAAGCACTGAAGATGATCAGACTACTAGGATACATTTGTCATACTAAATTACACTTTTGCTACAAGTTTGATGACCATGATGATGTAGTGGTAATGAGCTTATTGCATATATGATGAAATTTTAACCCGGTCATACATCAAATTTGACACTACTGAATTGATCAGACGTCTGATGTACAGCAGTTATACTTACATTAAGTCATGATGAAGTTAATGGGTGTGACATCTCATAATTTGCTTATTTGCATATACATGTATAATGGTTGAAAGAGCATCTTTTTTAGATGACTTTCTACTAAAAATTAGACTATTTTCTCTTGGTGTTGAATGAAAAAGTGCAATTTTTAGCTTCAGTTTTTGTGTTCAATTTGTCTGTGTGAGTAGATAAGGACTATCGTGTCATTGACTCTAATTTTATCCCTGCAGGAAAAGAGTGTAGCAGCAGTGAAACATCCAAATATTCTCCCAGTCTTTGCAGTTTGTGATGAAGGGTTAGTAAAGTTGTGACAGCAGTGAACTGTCGGTTTTCTAATGCATACAGTGAGACGTAATTTTTGAGCATGCGATTACAAAGTGCTTGTAATTTTTCGTTCCCATTGGTTGAACATTTAAGGTATATGACAATAGGAACTTACCTGACATATGGAAAATCCAGTGTCTGCATGTCTGCATGTTCTGATATTTACCGTGTGTGTTATGTATATATGTTTCAAGTGAGGATGTATTGTTTATATATTATGTTCTATTAAAATGTTCAAATGAGATAGAAATAAAGACTGGAAATCTGGTGAATTGCGTACATTTTCATACATTAACACTTCTTTCTCGCTAAACTATTGCTTGTCATATGAACAAGTACAACCCTACTACCGGTAATATATAAACGTTAGCTAAGCAAAATTAAATGAATTGTTTCTCAAATAAATGATATTTAGTAAAAAATGCTGTTTCCAGCACTTACTGGAATATCCTTGTGCCAATCTTATACAATGTTTGTAATTACGTAATATGTGAAGAGTCAGCAGTCTTTAGAACAGTCAAATTGGCTTCTGTTGAACACTAATTTTGTTTGAAATTACAAAAAATACTTTCATTTTTTTCAGTGATAAGAAGTGTGTAGTGTATCCGTATATGGAAAATAAAGATCTTGCTCATCAAATCAAGGAAAAGAATCAACAATTAACATGGAAAATAAGACTGGCCATTGCCATTGGACTGTGTCGTGCAGTGACTTGTTTACACTCACCAACAGAGCTAAGGTAACTATCAATTTTTTTTCTAAAAACTGTACCCTTTTTTTAATATTAAGTTTGCTCAATCCTTTCATATTTTAAGTCTGCATGTGCAATTCTGGCAATCTATTTGCATGTTAGAAAGCATTTTAAGCTACTATAGTATAGTCTATAGAAGCTGTCTGGATGGGTATCCGTCCGGCGTCCATCGTCAGTCTTCATGTATGTATGTCGATTTGTGAGGATGTCTGTCCACTCAAATATCTTGAGAACCACAGTACTTACAGACTTGATATTTGTTGTGTACATGCAAACTATGATTATGAGAAACTGTTTTTCGTTTTTTGATGTTGATGAAAATATGCAAATTTAGCTCAAAAAAGCTGGTTTTTTTTAGAAAATCTTCATTTCAGACAGCTTCGATATTTGGTATACAGGTCTCTAGGGATGACCTTATTTAGATTTGTTCAGACTGTGACTGAATATGCAAATTTGTATTTTCAGTCAATTTTTGTCATTTTTAGTCCCCATGACACCGTCCGGGGGACTTAGGTTTGGTCATGTCCGTGTGTACGTGCGCCCATTTGTGAATGCATCCATCCATCCGTTCACGCAGATATCTCAGAGATGCCTGGAGCAATTTCACACAAACTTTGTACAAGGATTACTCCGTATTATGTCATCATATGCACATTGGTTTGTTTTGTGATACGATCCAATATGGCCGCCATGTGGCCATTTTGTTATTTTAAATGGAATTCTGTGTTTAAAACTCATAACGCTTTTGATAAACAACTTGTAAAACAGACATAAAATGACAGAGAATCATCTTACTCGTGTGTATCATGTCATAGCATGGGGAGAAACCAGCAGACTTACCTGGAACAAATTGATGTGCGTACTTAGCTATCTGTATCATTTCCTCTGTGTACTGTTCATTGTTCTGTAGAACGCCCAACATTACCTGTAGAGTTAACAAACCAATGTATCATTAATTACCTGGTAGTGTATGAATAGTAATTCCTTGCAAGCCTGACAGTTACAGTGTCAACATTAAATGCAATCCTAACATAAAATACATGAAGACGATCACATTTAAAACTGTACAACTTTCTTGTATGCTGTACAGTAGTTGTTTTACTGTTGGATAAACAGTACAGTGGACAATCAATAACATATGAACACAAACTGTGGACCGCAATGACTGAGATTGCATCACTTGTGATAACTTCAAGTTCAGTTTTAAATTGGAAAATTAAAACGCTTTCTTTTTCATATACATCACGGGGACCATTTTTGTGCAAATGTAAAATTTTCATTTGTTTTCAACTCAAAATAGCTTATTAACTTCTGTTACTTACAACTGTGATGGCTTCTTGGCTTCATCCTCATATTGATGGGGAATATGTTCTGGAAAAACATCAGCCATTTCTATAAGGCACTGAACCTGTGTGTCAGTACTCTGCCAACCAAGATGATGAATTCATCTCTTAGTGCCAAATTGTCTTGGACTGTTGGCAGAAAGTCTGTTATTGGGGTCTGTGAGGGTGAACAGCGTTGCATCTGATCTAAATGTACATCTGGTGTTATCTTGTTCTTGACCGCCATCAACTGGAACATGTGATAGTCACGGTTCTGGTTATCAACAGTCATGTGTCGAACATTTTCCCGGATGTCAACATTGTCACCTACTATTTGAAATCCAGCTGCTTGTGTGTTGATGACGTTCTTCAACTTTTGAATAGAGGCTTCCTTCTGATCTCTCAAGTGTTGTTCTGGGCTTGGCGAATCACTGGCAAGAGTAATCTCGATGGTTTCTTTAGGTTTGGTAGACATGTAATTTACTACGGCCTTCTTGTGATGCGTCTTTTGCATTAAGTTTCCTTTTTAATGCAAGCAGGGTACTGGCACTTGCTGGCAGATTAGTTGTTGGCTGATGTAATACAACATCATCAAGGACAGCATTATCAGTGTGTGTGGTTTCAGCTATGACTTGCATGCTGTTTGTTGTTTGAAGAGGTGGACTAGTGTCTTTTATTGCAACTGCTGGTTTATTTCTGTCTGAGGACAGTATATCATCAAGGGACTCGATTTCTCTTTCAAGCTTCTTTTTCTCTGCCTCTTCGCATTCTATGGTTTCTTTCCAGGAAATCACATCCTGATCAAAGAAGGCACCAAGCTCTTCCTGCTTATGAAGGATGGATTTATCAGCAACACACAGGTGTAGTTTATTTAGTCTTCTAAATGCCTGCAGGAGACAGAAAATAAAATAAAATGAGATATTACATGACATGTATATCAACTCTTTTGAGGGCAGGAAATGAACATACCAATGGTTTGATAGTAAGTTAGAAGGAAAAAGTTATAGGCAAATAGTACCAATATTAACTAACAATTAAGGTTACAACCAATATTGTACAACTTTATAAAAGGAAAATAATTCTGATACTTTACCATTCTTCCTGCATGAGCACGTCTGAGTATGCCACCGACGATTGTCTGGATAGCTACCATGTGTTTTATTTCTGCCATTCAGAAGTACTGAAGCTGCAGTGCAAATGATGGATCCATTTTCTAGGGAGGCCAGCAGGTCGCCCAGGACGTGCTGAATTGACACTCAATCACCAGTGACTTAGTCATGTTCAAAATTGAAAAACATCGATAACGGGAAAGAAAACTGTGGAAAAAAATACATGAGGCTAAAAAATTAAAAATGCAGCTATTCTCTCATATGTTTTTTATTTCTTTATATGAACTACTTACTTTTTGAATAAACTGCAAAATTGAGCTAGAAACGGTACCGGGAACAGCGATCTGAAACATGGCAGTTACATCGCTGATTTTGAAACGCATTTTGAAGGTGAGCCAATCAAAACATCCCTTACATCGAATACTCATTTGAAAGCCCAGATCTCGCTCTTTCTCGCAATATAAGGTTCTTCACCAACATAGGGCAGTGTATATGACCAAATCCGAGACAAAAAATTGAGAGCGATTTTTCCGAGACCTAACCCGACCAACTCTCAGTGAAACGTCCTCTAGTACGCAGTTTATCATTATTTCTTTTGAATTTTTGCTAGAAAAATGAGAAATTTTGAACAGCTCACGTATTTATTGACGGGGATATTGACCACGCTTCACAGTAAGTGAGGCTACCCACAATTCTCCATGATCTGTACACACGGAGATCACTCATTGAACTGGAGCAAATTTCTTCTGTACACAGAACAGCTCGGTCCATATATCAAAATTCTGGGACCATAGTTTTGATAATCATAATTCTCTAATTCTCACGGTGAATAATGAGAAGATCAATCCCTTTTGCGCAGAGGAGATAGCAATTTTGTGATTTTGTCGACATAGATTTTTGACAGCCATACACAATATTTTCAAGGAAACTAAGGGAATAAGTTGCATCTGTGTTGGCAAAAGAAAGGGTATTGATTTTTTTAAATGTTTGTAACAAAGGAAATTTGCATGTCTGACAGGTGGTATGATGAGACCATCTTAGTTGCTGATAACTTTACCATGACAAGTATGCAATTTTTAGCACCTCCAAACATCGACTTCTCATTCAATTGACTCCTGAATTTTAAAGATGATCAATAATTTTGGAACATAGTTTTAACCAATAATCCTTAAATTAAATTCTAAGTTTCAAATTGTTCAGAAACTGATAAAATTGAAGAAGCCTTTACCAAATAATGTCAAAACTCCACATGGCCCCAGTGGTGATGTTTTGAAAGCCTTTATTTGGATAAAATACTTTTTGTAGGTAGTTTTAATGCAGTAGAGCTATTCAAAAGTGTCATCAGCTCAAAAAGGCCTTCAATTTGATATATCACTTATGCCATTTGAGCTTAATATTGTCATTTCTCGTTAAGTGTCGTTCATCCGTTGCCATGGATAAATCCAATATGGCCACCATCGTAATCGCGTAATTTTAGGATACATTGTGTGTGCCATTGAAATCTATCTCCATGCCAAATTTGGTACAAAAAGATGTTTTATTAACAAAGTTACAGCAAATTTACTGTAAATTTCAGCTAAAACTCCTTCATTTTTGTCCCATTGTTCCCATTGTTATTATATGTATTGTCTTTCTACAGAAAGAGTAAAAGTGAATGTTTTAAAAAGCTATAAAATTGTAACCGTTCATCCAATTTCGAAAATTCAAAAAATGTTTAGCTTCTCTCATTGAAATCTAAAAAACTACATTAATTAAAATGCAGATTGAACATTTCAAAATTTCAGTTGGCCTCCCTACATTTCTCCAATTTTTTGAGCTGGCATTGTGCTTTGAGAAATTCAGTCAATGTTGGTGCTCTCACATTAAGCTCAGCATATGCCCTCTTGAAAGAGAAGTTCTCTAGGTCTTCTTTCCCATTCTTTCTGAACATGGACTTGTGTGATGTTTCGCACAACTGGCACATTCTTCGTTGATTTTTTTCACAAGCCGCCTCTTGATATTGCTGAATAGTTGACTGCAACCTAGCACTGCATCAGCCAAACTCTTCACCGATGGCTTTGTTTTCCCTAGGACAGCTTTCAACTTGTCCACTTCATGATCACAAAGAGAAACTCGCCATCTTCATTCAACTGTGTAACATCAAACAAGACATCACATGAATAAAACGAACAGGCTAATTACACATTTGGGTACAGTTGAACCGTGTATATACAGCGTTGGAAACTACGCCCGTCCTCCCATCCGAGACGGGTAACTTTTCAGTCAGACGGGAGAAAATTGTACTTCCACGTCCGTGTGTCGGGCTCTCGATAGTAGCCCATACGGCATATACCCAGTAATCTCATTGATCATGATCAGCTGCTTCTAGATGTTGTTTTAAACGAAATGTAGTATACCAATATGTCGGACTTCGACGCGCTTATGCTACTGAAACTGTGCAACTGTGTGACGCCGGAATGCAATGCAAGCGAGACATGTAAGCACGGGTAAACAGGAAGTCGCTCATATACTAGTAAATCTCACACTAAGCGAGATTTGCGTGATATCAGCCGGTGCTATAAATATAAAGGAAAGATAAAAAGATATAAAGGAAAATGAGGGCAACTCCACACATCGGCTCTACCAAGATTGTTTAGTATTACGATATGGTGAATAAAGGATCATTGCATTTATTTGTGTGGAATACATGGCGAGACGTACACTGGTGAATCGATAGTGCCTTGACCCTAGTCATGTGATTTGGGTCCCCGGTTAACCGGTTTGTTGATTGAGTGATTCGTCTTAAGGTAATATGCACCTCGAAAGGTGAAAGACTTAAACTTTCGCTCTAACTTTCGTCAAGGAATCTTTCAATCATTCTCTTTCAAATCAAGAATAAAAATAGGGGGTCACCGTGCAAATTTTGGTACTAGAGAAAGAAATAACCCAAGATTTACCGATATTAGAAATTCAAAATGGCCGCCATCCCTGTGTTAACTCTATGGCGAAAATAAAAATTTTCGAATTTCAAAAAACTAAGCCGGTGAAGTTTTCTTTCACCAAGAGCTTTAAAATGAACCCCCACATGTGGTATATCAGAAGAGAACTGTAAAAGTTTGAGAGTCCGAATGTCTGTCCCCGAGGTGCGTTCTACCTTAACGGTGTTTTGGAACCAAAAATGGGGTTCCTTCATCAGTCGCTCTCTTGTTAGCTCCCATAGCCATATGTATATATGGCAATGGAAGCTATTCTTATAGGCTAGGAAAATGTCTGTATGTATGTATGTCTTTATGTCTGTCCGTCAACATCAAAAACTCCAAAACCGCTACACATTTCATCTTGATATTTGGTGTGTACATGGATGATGGGCTGTAGATGAGATTTTGTTCAAATGAAGTTGTCATTGCCAAAAATATGCAAATTAAGTGAAAAAATGTAAAAACAGTCAAAATTGAAAAAACTCAATAACCACTGAGCAGATTACATGAAAAATTTGCATGTAGGTACTTTGGGCTGACCTAAAATGATTGTGCATTTTGATTTTTTGATATTGTTGAAAATATGCAAATTAGTGCCAAAAAGGCATTTTTGGTAAAAAATCTTCTTCTTCATAACCGCTGGTCAGACAGCTTTGATATTTGGTATACAGGTCCCTAGGGATAACCCAACTTGGATTTGTTCAAATTGTGATGAAATATGCAAATCTGTATTTTTAAGGCATTTTTTTGTCATTTTTGGTCAAAAATTTATTTCATCAAAACCGCTCGTCTGACAGCTTTGATATTTGGTATACAGGTTCCTACAGATAAACTAAATATGATATATAGAATATATGATGAAATCTGCAATTTGTATTTTTGGTGCAATTTTTGCCATTTTTGGTCAAAAAATGTGTTTCTCAAAAACTACTTGTCTGATGACTTTGATATTTGGTATACAGGTTCCTAGGGTTCTCTTAGTGTGATATAGTGAAATTTGATGTAATCTTCAATTTTTGTATTTTTGGGTCAATTTTTGCCGTTTTTGGTCAAAATATTTGTTTCTCAAAAGTTAGTCATGTGATAGCTTTGATACATTTTATACATTTTTATGATACATTTTTATACATAATTATGATGAAATCATCAATTTTGTATTTTTGCAGCTTTCCTAGGGGTTCTCTTACTGTGATATAGTGAAATTTGATGAAATCTTCAATTTTTGTATTTTTGGGTCAATTTTTGCCGTTTTTGGTCAAAATATTTGTTTCTCAAAAGTTAGTCATGTGATAGCTTTGATATTTGGTATAAATTTTTATACATAATTATGATGAAATCATCAATTTTGTATTTTTGCAGCTAATTTTGCCATTTTAGGTCAGGCCATCTGAAATGAGCTATCAAAGATCTCAACCTTCTTCATCAATACATATGTCACGAAAAGTTGCTCTCTACATAACACAGCAGAGCTCTGTCGACTATTGGGTCGCTTGTTTTTTTCAAAACCGCTGGTCAGACAGCTTTAATATTTGGCTAACAGGTCCCTAAGGATGACCTTAGTGAGATGATTTCATACAGTGAGGAAATACTTAATTTTGTATCCATGTCTATAGTAGCTTCAGGGACATGGCCTGTGTTTAAGATAATGCAGTGATTCAGTAAGCATTTGAAATGGTAAACTGTATTTGGTGTTGAAAGTCGGTAAAAAATAATGAGAAAACATAGCTGAGGTGATTTCAGCAGGTTTGGTTTCCAACAAATATATTCAAAGTTTTTTCAATGTTAAAGAGTGATGGAGGGGGGGGGGGAGTCCTGGCAGATTTTGAAAAAATCCAAACAAATGTCAATAAAAAAATCAGCCACAGAAGGATTGTCAAAAAGAAAAGGTGGGATAGTGGGAAAAAAAGAATGTACAATGTATCGGATAAAAGCATGTTGTGAAGGGCTGCTTCGAGAAATAAATCTTGTTTCTCTGTGTTTAGCCATTCCCAGGTTTCATGGTTTCGTTAACTATATTTGCTGTAAGCGCCCTTTGAAATCGGTTTGGTCTGAGGAGAGTATTGGTTTATTTAATTCATGCCGCCAACTTTGATTACTTATATGGCAGCTCTCTCAGTTTTTGATTTTCTTTGCCAGATGATGTTTTCTGTATTGCTCAGCAATCTTTTCAGTTTGGTTGATTGTAGTACAAATTCGATGACAGATTGCATCTTTGTTTTATACGATAAAGTGGCATAAAATGGAGACAAATTAAAAAAAATGTTTCCCCGTTGTTAAAACCGCTATCGTGAAACCTTTTAACTGTTTGAGCGATACGGGCAAAGTGTGTTTGAATTAACTAATTAATTAATCAGAGTGTTCCCTTACAAAAGTTACCTGCTTGTAACAAACTTTAGACAAGTTATGTTTTCAACTTTGTGACAAGTGTACAGACCATATGACTCTCCACCTTGTCACATCCGTGTTAACAAGCTTGTCAACACGCTTGACATGAAACTTACACAAGCGTGGGACAAGTTTGAATCTTACAAGCTTGTAACAATTCAAAAGGTTCAGGAAAGTGGAAGGTTGAGAATTACAAGCTTATAACAAGGTTGTGGAACACTATGTGTGTCTGCTGGTATATTCATCTATCAAAGGTTGTATCAAGGTTGTATATTACCCATAAGCCTTTGCTTCATTGCCAGCATTATTGCTGCCCGTTGCCATAGGCAACTATATTGAGCCCAGTTGGGGTCATCATGCGACAGGCACTCAGTGCCACATTTGCGGGATATTAACCAGATTTGACTGATTTGATAACACATTGACTTCATTATTTATTTAAAGAACCAATATTGTATGTGTTACGAGTGTAGGTTTGGCAATCAAGAATGAGACAACAACATGCTAGAGAGTATGTGTACACAAAGTATGTCCTCAATTATGGCTGGAATATGGCTCTCATCACCAAACCTCTATTTGAACTACCCTACCCAAAATCCAAAGTACATCGTTGGACTTAAAACTTACCTCTTACATCAACAGATCTCAATTTCAATTACCTTACCAAAATTTTAGGCCTCTCGCAAACTATTACTGCAAATTTGCCGCAAGCTTTGCAGTAAATTTGCAGCAAACTTTTTTCTGCAAATAAGCCGGCGATTCATTTTTCAGATGCAAATTAGGTTTCTGTGAACTTGCTGCAAATATGCAGCAAACTCCCTGCTGCAATGTTGCTGCAAACTCTTTGCAGCAAATTTGCGGCACAATCCTTGCAGCAACTTCCGCCAAATTAATTTTAATGTTACTGAAAATTTGCCGCAAACTCCATACAGCACATTATTTTCCATGTTACTGCAAATTTGCTGCAAATTACACATGCAAAATTGCCTTCAAAAGTTGGTATAATTCCACAACAGTCAGCTCTGGATCAGTAATAGTGAATACATATTGAAAACCAAAGAAGCAACTCAATTAAGAGGCAGCAAAATTTCTTGTATTGTACCACAAGTTTCAAAATTTTTATCTTCTCCAAAAATATAATAAGTTCAGCTCAGATGTGTACACACAGTTGTAAAATCACTTGTAGACATGGCCAATGAAAACCTGACAAATCTTAAGACAGACTGTGGACAGCACAAGATGTGTTTTATCCAACTAAGCTCTGAAATACCAGTATCACGACAAACAATGGTCAGCGCAAATAGTTATTATTTAATAAAAAGACAACAGAGAAATAAAAAGGTTAAATTCAAATTGTGGTACAATTTATTTTATATGCCATGTTCATTTCATGCCACATAAGTGTCTTCAAGATATTTTCTTTTGGCTTGAGAAGTTTCATTATATTTACATTACTGTCAAAGGCTGCGATTCGCTTTCTGTTCTCTGAATTTCTTGTCCCTTTTAGGCTTTAATTAGAGAACCAGCAATGCATTCTGAAAAATACAAATCGTTCAGGGAAGAGTGTAAGTCTTTCACCGTTTGACCAAACATTGTAAATTTCATGAAAGTAATCAATAATTATTTGAAAATGAGACAGAGTCAAGTTGAAAAATTGATGCAGAAAAATGCATAAATATTCACGATCGTTTAATGATTTAATGTCCGACAACGGACAACTCGCCGTATGTTGTTTACATACACGACGGCGACAATCTGCAAAAATCTCAGCACTTAGTTACTGCATGGAGGTAGTACCACCTCCATGGTTACTGTAACTGTTGTGAAACGAAAGTGAATTCAGTATGAATCAGTTCTCAACGAAAATTTATCTGTAGGTAAACATAGGAATACAAGGATTACAGAACATAATAGCGATGTACAGACGGAGGGTACATTGACTTACATTTGTGAACGGCTCGTAGACGCTGGAAGATTTCGGTTGCAGGTCTCCCGTCTCCGTGCTGTACCATGGTCCCTCCACGACGACCGTGGCTGTACATACAAATATAGTCAGCATCTTTACTGCTTTTCGCGTCACAAAATTAGAACTCCGTCTGTCCCTGGTACTGTATACACGTTTTTCCAACACTGTGATATCATTTGGCTGGCGATTCCATAGAAAGATCACGAAATTGTCCACTAGATAACTCCCTGATCACAAGTACACAGCCGATGGTACCAAAATCTAACTTCGCGCCGATCAAGCCTGATGACGTTAACGGAAGTGATATCTATATATCATTACGCGATTGATAATGTAGTTCCGATTTTAAACGCTGGAATTGACTCTACATCTGCACCAATCCGTTATATATCATACTTAATATAGCATTTAATTTATTACTTTAATGTAAATGGTTATTTTTACCACAGAAAGACTAAAAAGAGAGTACAAATTCTTTCAGCACGAAGAGTCAATATCAATACGCGAACTGAACTTGATGAACCGTGACCTCAGAATGTAAACATGTCGGCTGGGCTCCTCGTCGCTGGATACGCAGGACGTGCTTGACGTTGCAAGTAGCGCATTTGATTTGCGTACAGCGGCTCAGGATGGAGTGTAATCCTAAACCTCAAATTTGTGCTCGGCAATATAATTCTAACGCTGAACACATGGACAAAAGCCTTTTACCTCAATTCATGTCATCAGAAGGCGAGATTTTGTTAGCGACATCGATGGGACACACATAGCCCTGCGTACGATGCTGTGTGTTCCGCTACAGCTAATAGCCCCGTGGTGAGCGGGGCTATTAGCTGTAACGGAACACACAGCATCGTACGCAGGGCTAGGACACACACTGTGGATAGAGGGACTGAATGTACGTACCATGGCATAGGCCTACTATGATGTGATATTTAGCTAGCTTCGAGCACAGCCACTACTCTGCTCGGAGGGAGTAGCGGGTCCTTGCTTATACCAAACATTGAATGCATTGACATTTACTTGTCTGTTTCTTCAATGAAAAGTTCTCATCAGTCGATATTTTAAAGCTCCATAAGCTGTATCTTTGGCTATTTTTTCAGAACTTTTGTTTTGTGGTTTCCCCACACTATCTGTATTGAATCCCTAAATTGTAATTTAATGCCAAGTATTTAGCATCTCAACACAACTTATATGAGTATAATCTCCATTGTTATTGTTGAAAATTGTATTCAAGTCTGGACTAGAATTCATTTGTAAACAATAAACAATGATCACTATACACATACAAGCTGTGTTGACAGAAAGAATACTCGAAATTTCAGTGTGACAAACAGATTAGGGTCAGACACGGCAGTTATAATATACAAAAGCAGAATACTGAAAAAACTTGCCACAAGTTACAGCTTAATATGTCCCTTTAAGGTACAGAAGTTTACGACGTGTCCGTACAGACCATAACAGACGCACATTTCGTTCGAAACTGCTTGCATTTTGGTATCATTCGTAGAACATACAAGGTGTAACTTGCAAGACAGACAAGTCCCTGTTTTAAAAATTTGTTTTCCAAAAAATTCAGTTGTCGATCCAACCATGATTTACCCAATCGGATTGTCAAAGGGTACTATTATTAATGTCACTACGGTATACTATAGATGCGCTCTTATATCCATGCAATGTTGCCGAGTTATGCCAGCTTAACTGAAGTGTCAATTATATACCAGTTATTATTATTTAACAAGAGGATTGTCTGTTACGAAAATAAATGAATATCAAATACAAATGAAAGATCAATTTTGTGTTGCTTGCATATGACAGGTCACAAAGTGCAATGGTACACACTATACTCCCTGGTAATGAAATAGTGGGCAATCTGTCAATCATGTGTTGCTGCATATTTGCAGCAATAACTGGCTTGACTGAAGTGCTTGTGAAGTGCTTGTGACAAACTTGAAGTTACAAACCTTGCAATTTAATTATCACAAGCGTGGTACAAGATTGTAAGTTTTCACTGTGATGTCTTACAACCTTGTCAAACCTTGAAACAAGTTAAGGTCTTGCCTTTAAACTTGTGTGAAGGTTGTCGCAAAGTTGTACAAGCATGGCACAAGATGATATCTTTGGCAAGGGTTATCAGCATTGTTATTGTAGAAATTTTGTATTCAAGTCCGGATTAGAATTCATTTCAAACAGTGGAATTAAAAACAGTTTGTTTGTAAGATCATAGTTAATACTCATGTTGAAAATAAAGTTGTTTACAGTTTGAACATAGACTTTAAAAACGTTTTTAAGGTCTATGGTTTGAAGTACATAATGGTTTTGTGTTTTTTGAAGGAATGGATTTGTCAAAAATTCAGGACAGGCAACTTTCTGGCAGGACAGGCAAGTTTTGAAAGTTACCAGTCCTGATGTCTGGCAAATATTTTGGCCAGTTTCCAACACTGGTATATAACCGAAGTGTCACCTGATACATTATCAGTCACTGCCAATGGAATGGCGCAAGGATGATTAAGGGTCACGTTCAGTTTTTATCGGTAAAATACTCTGAAACCAGCCTCGCTTATATTTTGCCGTTTTATTTTTATCGGCAGTGTTTTATTGAAGTAAAATTAAACACGTACTTTCTATCACGAAAGATTCGCATACTAATATATGCAATACAAATTGACGCCAGTGGCAACAATACATTTCGAGTTTGCAACATGTGTGCGGCACTTCCTGTTATCGTCCTATTGTGCGATGTTTATCTGTGAGGCAATGGTGTGAAAAATACATAAGACGGACACAACACAATTCTTTACCCACAAAGAGACATGACAGAGAAAAGGCACCGTGAAGTTCCAGCAAGATTATCATGCATAATGCACGGGAAAGAAATGCTTGTGCTAAAACAAATCTGGATGAAGAAGAAATCGTCGGGTCAAAAACAAAACAGAAAAAATACTCACCGCATTCCCAACCTCAGAAGCTTCTTCGAATACGCAAGTGGATGCACCACAGTCACTTCTCACACAATCGTGATTCGCTACGTATGCTAAACGTTTTGGCCCTCTGAAACTATTTTGTTCGCGAAGTGGAGATTTAATGCCACGCTTCACATGCTCTCCGTATGTTTTCACGGGAGTTTTCAGCATGGTCAATGTCTACTGAGTACATGAATACAGAGTACGATGGTGACTATCGCATATTGAAAACACATGCATTTGTCTTGGTTTTTCAGAATGAATATTCAAGTAGGTCAGGGGTCATATTTAAATTTGGTGCTCCGCCTGTCCTGATGTGTCATCACAGTGGAATGCAGTGGTAGTCACCAGACCCTCGTCGCTTCGCGACTCGGCGCTCGTCGCTCCGCGACTCGCCATGTCCTACCGCCAGCGGCGCACTTTGCACTGGCGAAGCGACGAGGTCTGGAAGCGAGACTAGGGCCCGGTATACTAGCAAACACACGTGGACACTTCGCTATCACACCGCTGGCTGACGTTAGCAACACCAGCTTAGATTTTCAACAACAAAATCTTTATTGAAAATAAAACTTGAAAATAAATAATAGTCCTTGTTTTCACACAAAAATAAAGCGGTAAATGTCAACAAAAAGAATCAAATGCAATCACGCTATAACGGGGCACCGCCAAATGACAGCCGAACCAACCTGTGGCGCGGATCTCGAGTCACGTGACGGAATTTTCCCAGCGCGGGGTAAATTCAGTGAGAGAATTTGAGCAAGGGCCGAACGTTTCCCAAAACGCACCCTACGGCAATTTGCTACAAAAATCCTCGCACAAAATGAACAAAAACTAGTGTGAGAGGGTCTGACTCACGTCTCCCTTCTAATTTTGGAACAGTGAGAGCTCACTTGCTCTGATGGAAAACTTTTGTTTGATCTCACGCGTGTTTGGGCAGCCGCGTCACTACGGACTGGCTTTCCCGTGGTTGCGTGAGAAAAATCAAAGCCGTACGATCGCACTGCAACGTACAAAAAATATGACTTATCCCGAAACCTCCGTCCTCTCCTCCTTCTTGGGAGAGAAAAGGCTCGCTGGGGAAGTCAAAAACTAAAAATTTTTACGGCGATCACTCCCTAAACCCAAGGGCAGTGGGCCGCGGCACGGTGGACGAGTCTAACTCTGAATCGCCTCGTGCAAAATTAGAAAAAGTGGCTAGCACCCCACGTCTGGTTCGGAGCTTTTGCTCGCAGCGCCAGTGAAGTGATAGCCGGGTGTGAATATATGTACTCACCGTGGTGAAGCAAGATGTACTCTCCAGAACAGGAATAATACGTCTGTTCAGACAGTCTAGGTATCTGGCTTCTCAGTGAGCGAGTATATATATATAATATCGGAGCTTGTAGCTGCGTGATGCGTATAGTATGGCTGTAGTCGTCGATCAGGCGTGTTCCGATGCGGAGATCACATGGTCCCAGGACGCTGACTCTGCGGGGGGTCGGCAGTATCCCCTAGCAACCAACAGGGGCAGTTGGGGGCGCTGTTCACACTACAATACAACATTATTGAAAGTCATTTAGCAGTTTTACTTCAGCCAATTCCGACTTTGCATATTTAATGAACTTTCCTAATTAGGGATATATATCTGAATTAACTTGATTGTAGTTGTTGAAACTTGCTATGGGTACATCAAATATACTGTGATATAATATTATTGAAAGTCAAAAGACATTTTACTTTGACAAATTCCTAATTTACATATTAAATGAATTTCCATAATTAGGGATATATATCTGAATTGACCTGATCAAAATGATGGAACTTGCTACATGTATTGGAGATACTATGATACAACATTATTGAAAATCATTAAGCATTTTTACTTCAGCCAATTCCTAATTTACATATTTAATGAACTTTGCTAATTAGGGATATATATCTGAATTGACTGGACCAAAGTTGATGAAACTTGCTATATACATTAAAGATACTATGATACAACATTATTGAAAGTCATTAAGCATTTTTCCTTCAACCAATTCCTAATTTGCATTTTCAATGATCTTTTCTATTTAGGGATATATACTGGGATTTACTTGATCAAAGTTGGCAAAACATGCTGTTTACATTGATGATTATACCAGGTTAAAAAATTATTAAAAGTCATGTCACATTTTCATGTCAGCTAATTTATAATTTGCATATCTAATGAGCTTTCACAGTTTGGCATATATGGCTTGAAGGACTTGGCTAAAGGTAATTACACTTGCTATATAAAGTGGTGGTACAATGACAGCAGTCAAAGAAGGTATTTTTATTAGTCCCCACGGACACCGTCCGGGGGGACTTATAGGTTTGGTCATGTCCGTGCGTGTGTGCGTCCGTGCGTCCGTGCGTGCGTCCGTGCGTGCGTCCGTCCGTTCACGCAGATATCTCAGAGATGCAAGAAGCGATTTCATTCAAACTTGGTACAAGGATTACTTCATATGTCATACAGATGCACGTCGATTTGTTTTGTGATACGATCCAATATGGCCGCCAGGCGGCCATTTTATTACGATTTTTTCATGTACAGAGCCATAACTCAGACATGTTTCAACCGATTTTATTCAAAGTTGGTACAATGACATTGACCAATGTCATAGATATGCACGTCATTTTGTTTTGTGATACGATCCAATATGGCCGCCAGGCGGCCATTTTATTACGATTTTTTCATGTACAGAGCCATAACTCAGACATGTTTCAACCGATTTTATTCAAAGTTGGTACAAGGACATTGACCAATGTCATAGATATGCACGTCATTTTGTTTTGTGATACGATCCAATATGGCCGCCAGGCGGCCATTTTATTACGATTTTTTCATGTACAGAGCCAGATCTCAGACGTGTTGCAACCGATTTTATTCAAAGTTGGTACAAGGACATTGACCAATGTCATAGATATGCACGTCAATTTGTTTTGTGATACAATCCAATATGGCCGCCAGGCGGCCATTTTATTACGATTTTTTCATGTACAGAGCCATAACTCAGACATGTTTCAACCAATTTTATTCAAAGTTGGTACAAGGACATTGACCAATGTCATAGATATGCATGTCGATTTGTTTTGTGATACGATCCAATATGGCCGCCAGGCGGCCATTTTATTACAATATTTTCATATACAGTGCCATAACTCAGACATGTTTTAACCGATTTTATTCAAAGTTGGTACAAGGACATTGACCAATGTCATAGATATGCATGTCAATTTGTTTTGTGATACAATCCAATATGGCTGCTGTAGGCCATTTTATTACGATTTTTTTTTATATATGCAGGGGCATAACTCAGGCAAATCTCAACAGATTTTATTCAAAGTTGGTACAAGGACATTGACCTATGTCTTACATATGTACGTCAATTTGTTATGTGATACGATCCAATATGGCCGCTAGGCAGCCATTTTATTACGATATTTTCATGTACAGAGCAATAACTCAGACATGTTTCAACGGATTTTATCAAAGTTGGTACAAGGAGATTGACTAATGTCATACATATGCATGTCAATTTGTTATGTGATACGATCCAATATGGCTGCCTTGCGGCCATTTTATTACGATTTTTCCTGTCGAGGGCCATAATACTCTAAGGCATATCTTAACCGATTTTATTCAAAGTTGGTACAAGGACATTAACCTATGTCTACATATGTATGTCAATTTGTTTCTTGATATGATCCAATATGGCTGCATGGCAGCCATTTTGTTACAATTTTTTCGTGTCCTTAGCCAAAACTTGGGCATGTCTCAATTAATGAAGAGGACTCTATCCTCTTAGGACATGTAATCAAAGTACCCATTAATAAGTGGGGACTGTGTCATCAACGATGACTTGTTCTAGCTAATTACGTATTTGTATACTTCATGATCTTTTAGAGTTAATCGGCGGTGAATTTTGTTCATTATGTTGATCATAATACTTTCAATGAAGTTGCAAACATGTGCCAAAGGTTCAAATTTACACATAACTGCAATAATAATGAAACACGTGAGCATTTTAAGTTCATATCTGGTTAAATGTCAGGTTTTAATGCTGTGTCTTTCTCTTTGTGTATTAATTTTGTTACTGTTTGCTTCTTTTCTGTACTTTTTAACTATGGATGATTTTTAGCTACTATAGACTATAGTCTATAGAAGCTATTGGGATGGGTATCCGTCCGGCGTCCGTCGTCAGTCTGTATGTATGTATGTATGTATGTATGTCCGTTTGTGAGGCGTCCGTCCACTCAAATATCTTGAGAACCGCTGTACTTACTGATTTGATATTTGTTGTGTAGATGAAAAATATGATTTTGAGAAACTATTTTTTTTAATTTTTTGATATTGTTGAAAATAGGCAAATTAATGCCAAAAAAGGTGTTTTTGGTAAAAAATCTTCTTCTTCATAACCGCTGGTCAGACAGCTTTGTTATTTGGTATACAGGTCCGTAGGGGTAACCCAACTTAGATTTGTTCAAATTGTGATGAAATATGCAAATGTGTATTTTTAAGGAATTTTTTTGTCATTTTTGGTCAAAATTTGACTTACATTGTATGTAATTCTTGTACTGTATAAACCCTATCAATTCACCCAGAAAAAAATAATTAATATGATTTTAAATAATTGAAAAATCATCAAATTGGAAATCATCAAAGCCAAAATAATTTTAGTGTAGAATTATCAGAAAGTTCAACTTTTTTTGACAGTTCATAGTGAAATGCTTACCATCTTGGCGGATTAAAACATGTAAAGGCAACTTTCCTGAATCCCAACTTTGACATATTCTGAACCGTCATTTATTGTGCCCTGTATGTTATCTAAAAGAAATTGCTCAAAATAGTCAATAGAGATAGAGATAGAGAAAGTCCTAATTTCCATTTATGGTTGACTTGGTAAGGATAAAATAAAATTACTTTTTGAGGAAAAAAATAGAGTGGTCAATTAAAAGAGTGGTCAAAGTGATAGGGTTTTTATGGTAAAGCTGGGCTGTAAGATTCCTCATGTGCTATTTATAGCAATTATGCAATCTGTGTAAACAGTGCAATGAAAGTTACATGATTCCTTATAATGCTTTTGATGACCTTGAACTTCTTAAGTTTCAAACATTTGTCTCTTCAGTGTGCTTTCTCTGAGTATGTACAGTCTCAACTTATTCAACAGAACTCACTTACAATGTTAATCAAAGATATCCACCTTCTTCATCAGTACATGTCACAAAAGGTTATTCTCTACATAACACAGCAGAGCTCTGTCAACTGTTGAGTTGCTTGTTCTTTCAAAACCGCTGGTCAGACAGCTTTAATATTTGGTTTACAAGTCCCTAGGATGACCTAAGTGAGATAATTTCCTACAGTCAGGAAATATTTAATTTTGTATCCATGTCTATAGTAGCTTCAGGGACTTTGGCCCTATGTTTTAATAATTTGTCTGAAATATAACCTAATAATAAAAAAGTCAAATGATGTGTCAAAATGATTGTCAATGTATCGAAGATAATTTGTGTCGTTAAAATCGAAAGAGCAATGCAATGTTTATTGTTATTGCATACGTGTTTTGCTCCTATCACGACCGACATTGGCATACAGCCGACAACTATTCCACAGCCAGCTGTTCTATATCAGGACTTAGATTTTAACATTGGTCGCTTCATCGACAACGTCAGGTTTTCATTGCTGCCATGAATTTGAATTTTGAATTTTTGTTTGTGCAGAGTTTTCTGAAGGAAAAGAGAAATGTTTTCTTGAAAACTTTCCTGCCATATGTAAAACACACCCTGAGACTGCATGTAATGCTGCCTGGTAATAACTCACATGGAAAATTATACTCTTTCGTTGCTGAAATATATTTTTAGCTCACATTTGGTATACCAATGTGAGGTTATCGTATAAGCTGAAGTCGGTGGCGTCTGTATGTATGTGTGTACGTATGTATGTATGTACGTATGTACAGTATGTCCGTCAACATCAAAAACACGCCAACAGCTGCATGTTTCAGCTTGGTATTGGATGTGTGGATGTATCCAAGGCTATAGATGGGATTTGTTCAAATGAAGTCTGCATTGCCAAAATTATGAACCACTGTTTTGATTGCTTTGAAAATTAGTGTGCAAGTACCTTAGGTGGACCTCATACAGTTTTTATGTATATTGTGAAGATATCTTGAATTTTGTATTTTTGCTGAATTTTTTTGATGATTTTTCTAATTTTAAGTAAATATTCTTCTTCTCTGAAACCGCCAGCCCAAAGGCTCTCAAATTTGGGTTGGATGTTTTCAAGGGCGTTACTCTTCTAATTTGTTGAAATTATACGAAATTATGAAAATTACTATTTTAGGGCAATTTTGTCATTTTTGGTCAAAAAATCTTAAAAAGTATTTTCTTCTTGAAGCCCTTGGACAGACAAATTTTATATTTGGTACACAGATGTCCAGAGATGACAATTGTTAGATATGTGGAAATTGTCCTGAAATATACAAATTTGTATTTTTAAGACAATTTTGTCATTTTTGGTCAAGAAAACTTGTTCTCAAAATTACTTGTCTGATAGCTTTGTAATTTGGTATAAAAGTCCCAAGGGATGTTACTAAATAAATTTCTGCTCAAAGTGCTGGGAAATCCCCAAATTTTTATATTTTAGGTAATTTTCTCAGCTTGTGACCTTAAATGACCTACACCAACCCAGGATATGTTGTGAGACAGTTTTGAAGGCTGTGAACATAATTTTGTCATATTTGGTATCAATTTGTAGGAAAATTTGATCCAGAAAACAAAGTTGAGATGTATTTATTCATTGCGGACCAATTTTTGCAACTTTTCCATGTAAGACACGCAAGAACTGATTAGAAATTTTGATCCAGGATAATTCCAGATGTCGTAATCACGCCCACAGTGGAAGGCATTACACTATCTGTAACTAATTTGTGCTGTGTACATTCAAATGATAGCACTCATAGCAGTAATTAAAAAATCCATAAAGGTTGTAAATACATTTTCTGCCATCTGGCCAAGGGGTGGAACATTTGATATTCAGGAGGGGGTAGAGTCTAGAAGATTGATGAGGTAGCATTACCTTTTTACCAGATCCCTTACACATTTTTCCCCCACTCCTTCCTTTTCTTTTTATCAAGCCTTCTCTGGCTATTTTTGTTGTTGACACTAGCTTATGTATTTAGGATCTGCTTGTCTCATTGCTATAGAAGTTGATATACATGTTCCTAAAGATGACCTCCAGTACCTAACTTGGAGAGCTTATTTGCTTTTGTCATTCTTGTTTTTCTTGTTTTAATATTTCTTGAATGGACCAATTCAAACCGAATGTGAGCACATCGTGTCCTTGACGGTATTTTTTAACCTTTTGGAATGGTTTGGACTTGTGTAATAAAATTATTCAGCAGGTTTATTGTTACAATCA
The DNA here is from genome assembly GCF_041260155.1 of Ptychodera flava. Lineage (NCBI taxonomy): Eukaryota > Metazoa > Hemichordata > Enteropneusta > Ptychoderidae > Ptychodera > Ptychodera flava. The sequence goes on from NC_091940.1 coordinate 40,649,649, forward strand.
GTGCCATTATTCTTCGGTGGGGCAAGTTGGTAATTACCTACCAATTTAGCTAGGGATATTGCAATATACCAAGGGAACTCCTAAGCCAAACTCTGTTTTCCTATCTGGAGCGGCAAGATGAGATCTAAACAAACACAGCGGGTAATGAGATTTTACAGCCAGCAATGGTGATCTGATAACTGGGATGAACCATTTTCATGTAGGTTCATTAAAAGGGGACTGGATTGGGGAATGAAAACTACAAGGAATAAAACACGATCCTAAGAGATCATATCGTGCCTTGTCTTCTTTTTGATATATATTGCACATAACTAGGTTTGAAAAAGCTGCATGAAGTAACATCATTACAAAACATGGTATTTTGTACAAAAGTTTGAGATCACCCCATGTACATTAATCTTTCAAAAGCTGGTCTTTACTGTGTGGTTCACAGGAGTCTAATTCAAAAGCAATCAGCGACTCAAAAAAAGTCAACTTTACAGTCTGTCTTGAAAGCTCCATCGAAATTCGAGACAAGATGACAAAATTGTACGAAGCTACATGAAGTTGAAACTATGATAAATATCGCTCAGAGAATAAATGCACCACAGACGGCACTTCAGCATGTCATCGCCCATCTCATTCTCAGTACCATTGCCCAAAACATCCTGGAAGGCCACAATCAAAAAGTTTGACATGACCTGCACAACTAGTTGCTTAATTTTTTGTGGGTGAAGAAACCTTTGATAGCAGCTAGTAAAATATTGACAAAATGCTTTTTTTTAGAATACTTGTACTGTACAAAACCAGCCGGCAATCAGAACAGTGTTCAACATACTACGCGATGAACTGAGCCACACATACAAAATCACTACTAAAGTTCCCTCTGACCAGCTAAATTACTGAAACATAAAGCAGACAGTGGAGTACATTATGGTTCATCCCGGTATCAGATCACCATTGGTGGCTGTAAAATTTGTTACCCGCTGTGTTTGTTTAGATTTCATCTTGCCGCTCCAGATAGGAAAACAGAGTTTGGCTTAGGAAGTTCCCTTGGTATATTGCAATATCCCTAGCTAAATTGGTAGGTAATTACCAACTTGCCCCACCGAAGAATAATGGCCTTAAAGTTTAGAAGACAATCGACATGTCTAGCATGCCTGACTAAAAAAGTAATGTGACGGACAATTCTATTGGCTACTGCAATAGTTGACTACTCAGTGACCTTTCTATCCATCAATGAAAACGTGCATACCTAACTGCCCACCCTCATTAGTTTATTTAAAATGGCCAGTCGCAAGGTCAAACTTTACTGTACGATTTTAGTTGTCCAATTATGAAACAAGTAACAGTTCTCTTTATTTGTGAGCAGCTAAGCTTCAGCAATGATGCATTGTTGTTTGTTTTTTGTCTTATTTCATTATTTTTTTTATGGTGGAGGGTAGGTGTAAGTTTTATGATGTGAACTTGATCTGGTAGGATCGAGCTAGAATGGCAGGAGCGTGGTATAGAGATGCGATATGCGCATGGATGATGACTCATAGGATATGACTCCAGTAGATTAGAAAGCATGAATAAGGGAGGGGCAGGCGTGGGTGGTGTTAGGTCTGGGTAAATATAGTGAGTGGTAAGGCGAATCAAGATGCTGTGGCCTGTATGAATCAGTAGTCTTGACTTTGGTCTCAATGCCTATTTCCTGCTTTAACCATGATTATAGCAAAGCCATAATCACCCATTAATAGGTGTACATGTTAGCATCGGCAAAGTTGAAATATCTGTGGAGACCCTTGGATGATATGGCAGGGGCATGTGTTATGTGATAGATAATGAATGAGTTTGGGTAACTATGGGTTATGACACGAAGTAGTGTAGTCCTGAGTGTTTAACGTAGCTTGCGGGTAACGCGAATATTCGTACTGCGCATCGTATCTGCGCACGCGTACGAACGTTCTTTCCGCGAGCCATCTTTCCGGCAGTGGTCTTTTTGTCGCGATATAGCATACAATTACCTTGCGGTGCGACTTTCAATCTGGTTTGTCAAAACAGTTCACACCAAGATAGCAAACTCTGTGTAACAGGCCCGTTTTAAGCGTGACAAATGTGGGATTATTTGCTGTATTTAAGTGAACTAAACTTTATTTAATACCTATTAAAAAAGTTTCGAATATATCAAACTAAACAGGGATCTGTTGCTAGAGGGCGCTTCAGTGTAGCATTTTTTGTATTAAAAATGCCATATCGTAAAAAATTGTGCGGTGACCCCCATTTTTTTCGTTTGATTCGAAATCTATATATTGTTGGGCTTAATTTACGAGAGTTTACAGAAAACGTAGATTTCAGATCATGACATTTGTAATTAAAATATCAAAATTTGGCCAAACTTTGCTCTTTTTATAAAAGCACTATTCATGGAAACGTTGTTATATTTTCTGATATTTTTAAAGTAGATCACAAAACAAATATATTACAATAGGGGGACTTGTGTTGTATAAAATCTGTCAAATGTTTTTACTTTATTTCAGTTTTATTATTCAATGACACTAGTTAATCGAATAATACAACATTTTAACCAATTTCAGCTAAATCTTTTCGCGGGACAATATAGAGGGCGCCATAGCTCCAAAATTTGCATGGGGACCTTTTTTTTTATTTTGCTATTTAACATATCTACCCCAGCTTGACATCTGTACAAAGTTTCAGAAAAATCCTGATTTCATTTTTTCTTACCAGCAAGCCACCTTAACCCATAATCAACCTAATGTATCACTCTGCCTAAACTATAGACTCAAACAGGTGACAGCCTCAAACTCTCTATATATTGAAGCTATTTTTCTTTCTTTGAATCACAGATCTTTTTCTCTGAACAATTTGTCATCAACACATTTGTCACAAGAACTTACTCTATACATACCTCCGTTGAGCTCTATCAGCTGATAGGTGGCTTGTTTTAAAATTCTGACACGATGATAAATTAACCTAGGATATTACCAAACATTTCTCTTTTATTTAGAAAATGAAGGTGTACCATCGTGATATTAAATCAGCCAACGTGCTACTCAGTGGTTCATGGTGGCCGTATTTGGGAGATACTGGACTCACCAGAGAGACAGCCATGAAAAAAAACACATCTCTCACAGACAGGTAAGCTTTAACTGAAGAAGGAATCTTTGACAGTATATTTGTTTGGTGTTGTTGATATTTACCAATGGTTATTAGTCCCCACAGACACCGTCGTGGGGGACTTATAGGTTTGGTCATGTCCATGCGTGCGCCCGTCTGTGCATCCGAGCAAGCATTTGTCCCCTCCGTACAAGCAGATATCTCAGAGATGCTTTGAGTGACTTCATTCAAACTTAGTACAGGATTACTTCATATGTCATACATATGCACGTTGATTTGTTTTGTGATATGATCCAATATGTATCAACATGTATCAACATGTATTCAAAGTTGCAGTGTTCTCCACGGCGCCTTTTAAATGGGCGGTGTGCCCACTTTTATTTCACGGCCGCCCAGATAAAATCTATGCCGCCCAGTTTAATTTTTGGCCGCCCATGCTTTTGAAACCCACCGTCAGCCTTTGTTCTGGGGTGGCGGGTTTTGTTTACAGCAAGTGTTTTTATGCCTTGCTTTTGTTTGTTTCTGTATTTAATTTCAATGAAGTGTTAATTTAAATCAATAAGGCACATTTTGCTGTTGTTGTATGTGTGAATTTGTCATTTTAGTACCTCGTCAAGATATGTCATGACGATCATAGCGGAAGAAAGACCGTGAGAGAAGCTCGACCGACTTGTCAACCCATTCACACAATAAACTGTGTGGTCGCATCAAGATCTAAGTGTTGTCTCGATTGATTTTGCCGAATTTCCCCCAAGAAAGTACTTACATTCTTTTAACACCCTCAAATTCAGGGTTCTCCCCAGCCCAAAACAGCGTCGCGGCCCGCGACGCTATCGTTCAACCCCTTGACTCCACCGACCCATCCAAAGAAATTGTAAAGGACAGAAAAATTGATATACAACCATAGTCAAAAGACAGCAAAAGTCAGCGACGATTTCCGCTCTTAATTGACGAAATATTTTGAAATCAAACTGATTACACATTCCCTAGATAGAGAAGTGGCAATTTGGTGAAATTTCTGTTTGACTCACATCTTGAAATAAAAAGTAAACGTGGAACGAAGACATCATGTATGCTGCCGATCAACAGCGTATACGCGTAGCATAGCTTATAGGGAACTGTCTGTCACCGCACCGGCATTCGTTGGCTGCACGTAAAAGCAACTCAACTTTCCAAGATCAAACGGTCAGTATCTTGTGAAAACAGCAACATAGCAATGAAAATTGTTATAGTCAGCGGTAAAAACTCTTAACAGATGGAGCGTTAATTGCTTTAAACAAATGAAAATGCACAGTGAAGAGAATAAAATCCCAGATCGCGTGCATGAATGAAAATATACTGTAAACAATGGCGGATATGACATCAGAGTGGGACTCTTCTATTTTGGTACCGGGGGTGCGCAGGGTCAGAGAGCCCTGATAAACGTACTGAAAAACGAAGTATTTTCCTAGCGATGCTGTCACGGGAACTTGGATGTCTCATTGTTTTACATCTTTTAATAGTTTCTTTGATCTGAGCAGTTTTACCAACTGTAACGGTATATTTAGCTACTATAGACTATAGTCTATAGAAGCTATTGGGATGGGTATCCGTCCGGCGTCCGTCGTCAGTCTGTATGTATGTATGTATGTATGTATGTATGTATGTATGTATGTATGTATGTCCGTTTGTGAGGCGTCCGTCCACTCAAATATCTTGAGAACAGCAGTACTTACTGATTTGATATTTGTTGTGTAGATGAAAAATATGATTTTGAGAAACAAGTTTTTTTAATTTTTTGATATTGTTGAAAATAGGCAAATTAATGCCAAAAAAGGTGTTTTTGGTAAAAAATCTTCTTCTTCATAACCGCTGGTCAGACAGCTTTGTTATTTGGTATAGAGGTACCTAGGGATAACCCAACTTAGATTTGTTCAAATTGTGATGAAATATGCAAATGTGTATTTTTAAGGAATTTTTTTGTCATTTTTGGTCAAAATTTGACTAACATTGTATGTAATTCTTGTACTGTATAAACCCTATCAATTCACCCAGAAAAAAAAATTAATATGATTTTAAATAATTGAATTAATTAGGAAATCATCAAAGCCAAAATAATTTTCGTGTGGAATTATCAGAAAGTTCAACTTTTTTTGACAGTTCATAGTGAAATGCTTACCATCTTGGAGGATTAAAACATGTAAAGGCAACTTTCCTGAATCCCAACTTTGATATATTCTGAACCACCATTTATGTTATCTAAAAGAAATTGCTCATAATACCGGTAGTTTGTCATGATAGGGTGGTCAAATAAATAGAGATAGAGAAAGTTCTAATTTCCATTTATGGTTGACTTGGTAAGGATAAAATAAGATTACTTTTTGAGGTCAATTAAAAGAGTGGTCAAAGTGATAGGGTTTTTATGGTAAAGCTGGTCTGTAAGATCCCTCATGTGCTATTTATAGCAATTATGCAATCTGTGTAAACAGTGCAATGAAAGTGTAACATGATTCCTTATAATGCTTTTGATGACCTTGAACTTCTTAAGTTTCAAACATTTGTCTCTTCAGTGTGCTTTCTCTGAGTACGTACAGTCTCAACTTATTCAACAGAACTTACTTACAATGTTAATTTGAAAGTTAAAATGTGCTTTGTTAATAGGATGAAAATACTGATATTAAAAGATAACCAGCTCAAGATTCTTTATAACCTGACAGATATGCTGTTTTTTTATGACGTAAATCTTGATTTAAGCAAGTCTTGTTTACTTTAATTAGAATGTAATTAACTCTCGTTTATTTGCTATTATAGACTAATATAGTCTGATGAAATATGCAAATCTGTATTTTTAAGGAATTTTTTTCAATTTTTGGTCAGGCCATCCTGAAATGAGCTATCAAAGATATCCAGCCTCTTCATCAATACATGTGTCACAAAAGGTTATTCGCTACATAACACAGCAGAGCTCTGTCAACTGTTGGGTCGCTTGTTTTTTCAAAACCGCTGGTCAGACAGCTTTACTATTTGGTTTACAGGTGGCTAGGATGACCTTAGTGAGATAATTTCATACATTGTACAGTCAGGAAATACTTAATTTTGTATCCATGTCTATAGTAGCTTCAGGGACTTTGGCCCTATGTTTTACTCTCCTAACCTTTCTTTATTTGAGTTAAACAACGGTAGGAGCTTATGCAACTTAGTGAGGATGTACTAAATTTTGAAAAAATCAGATTGTCAATTTTTGGTGAATACAAACTATATGTAAATATTATGCAAACGATTATGTAAATATTATGCAAATGATTATGCAAATTAGCCACCGACTTAATTTTTAGCTCATATTTGGTTTTATATATAAATACCAAAAAGAGCTTATATGATGAGTCTAAGTGGCGTCTATGTCTGTATATTTGTGGGTATGTGCGGATGTATGTCCGTCACACACAAAGGCTCCCATACCGCCAAAGCTACCGTCTCAGTATTTGGTGTACAGGTAGATGTAGGGGTTGAGATGTGAATTTGTTCAAATGAACACATCAGTGTCAAAAATGTGCAAATGAGGTAAGAAAAAGCGAAATTCTGAAACAGGCTTGAAACAGGCTTACTCCCCTGACTTGAGTCATTTCCTGTCATTGTTTATGAACTGTTACATATTAACAGACCAGCTCAAACCATAGACAGTAGAGGGGAGGAAGACCGTCAGTAGAGGGGAGGAAGACCGTCTATGGTCAAACTAAGGGGGGCTATGCTATGCATGTTGCTAAAGTTGACCTCCAGTACCTAAAGTTTCAGACCTTAATTACTTTTTTCATTCTTGTTTTTCTGGTTTAAATATTTCTTGTTGTTTTTCTGGTTGTACTGTGCAGAAATCATTGTCATAACATCAACGTAGAATTTTCCTGCACTGAACAGATAGAAACAACATTTATTGTTGATCTTTGGTACCCATACTGGTATATACCAATTCTGATCAAATTTGAGCGACACCGTATAATTGCGGTATTTTTTTATTTGTGGAGAACACTGAAGTTGGTACTTATTATATACATATGTACGTCAATTTGTTTCACGATAAGATCCCATATGGCCACGTGATATGGCCAATATCAATATGGCCATATTGATATGTCTTTTTCAAGTCAAGATCCATAACTCAAGCATGTATCAACCGATTTTATTCAAAGTTGGTACAAGGACATTGACCTATGTCATACATATGTATGGTGATTTTTTAGATGGTAAGATCAAATATGGCTGCGTGGGCGGCTCTTATGTTACCATTTTTTCATATCTGCTGCCATAACTTAGATAACTATCAACAGTTTTTATTCAAAGTTGGTACAAGGACATTGACCTATGTCATAAATATGCATGTCAATTGGTTTTACAACCCAATGCAATATGGCTGCCTGGTGGCCATTTTGTCACAATTTTTTTCATGTACAGAGCCATAACTCAGACATGTTTCCGCCAGTATCATTCAAAGGACATTGAGATACGTCATACATATACACATCAATTTTCCACAACATGTAGCAGTATCATGTCAATTATTGAATTTTCATAATTGGGCTGATATGTCAAGAAATACCGGTACTGCATCAAATTTCATGAAACTTTGTACAGATGTTAAGCTCACATTGCTTTAAAAAGACATTTCTCAGTGTCATATTAAGTAATGTGTAATTGCATATATAATGAACTTTCCTGATGAGAGTGATATATCCACAAATACTGCGTCAATTTGATGAAAGTTGGTACAGATGTTGATCTCAGTGTTTTAAATACAATTCAATGACACTTAGCAATATTATTTAAATGCATTGCTAGTTTGCATCTACATATTAATTTTTGTTTTTAGGGCGAATGTCCAGAAGCACTGCATCAAACTTTATGAAATATGGTACCGGTGATAATCTGTCAGTGTTAGGATTGGATGCAAAAATGTTTGGCAGCATCATTGACTCATTTAATGACCTGTTGTAATTAGGATGGTGGCTACATTGGTTTTATGTTTTACCACCATGGAACTCATTCTCGGCCATTAACCCCCATCTGTATCGCAGTATTTTTAATCACAGACCTAATTAATGAAGAGGATTCTATCCTCTCTGAGGACTTGTAATTAAAGTACCCATTAACAAGTGGGGACTGTGTCATCAACAATGACTTGTTCATCTAATAGAGTGGTGACTGTTAAATGTTTTTCACTTTAAAGTTCTCTTTTAACTAGGCTCTCAACTTGGTGTGAGTGGAACTCCAGGATATCAGGATCCTGCTTTGTTTGAGAAACCTCCAGGTTACTATGATGATTATTGTGATATTTACAGTCTTGGAAAAGGTTGGTGTGGAAAACTTATCATTGCCTCCTGTAACTGATTCAATGTAATATGGTTTCAGGGATGACAACATTGAGATTGCTCAAATGATTTGCATACTTAATGTTTTGTAGCTTATTTGAATGTGTTTCGGTCAGAATTTCATCTCCTCTAAATACACTAATCCTATAGCTTTCAAGTTCGGGTTGAATTATCCCTGAGATATACTTTCTGATCAGTGAATTGTGATGAAATTCACTAAGTAAACAATCTTTTTTTACTTTCAGTGGTTGTTTCCTGTAAAAAGTATAACAAGAACTATCAATACAAGTGTCTCACTTTTCATTTTGCAGCACAGCACATTATCTCTTTGATATTTGAGAGAAAAAGAGATTAAGATGCATCTTGGCTTATCAGTTTTCACTTTACAGTAACAGTTAATTGACAATTTGAAGCTGTTGCTTTCTGATTGTAATTGTACAACTTAAAGTGTGAGTTACAAAGGGATTACTTTATTCATAATTTGATTTTCTTTACAGTTCTACTGGAGTTGTTGACCAATGTCTTGGCCCAAGAGATGGATGATGAGAATCAAGACTACATGCACAACAAATGGAAAGCTGATAAAGTTTTCAAAAATCCAGAGTTGTTGAGTTCAATTGCTGTTGAATCATCTGTGGTAAGTTTGAAAAATAACAATTTGTAAAAATCCAGAGAAAAATTTCCCTTGCCATTGTCAGGCCCAAACACATTAACCTATATACATCTGACAGCTAGTGGACAAAAAGTTTTAAACTTATCACATGCTGGGTAAAATAACAAAGCATATCAACAATCATAACCTCAAAATTTATAGTTTGATTTATATTTTTTTGTGTCGTCTGCTCCACACACACTGTGTTGCTCAGTCGCGCACAGAATTGAAACATCTAAGTCAGTTACTGTGACCAACTCTTTTGGGTTGGAAGCAGTGGCCGACTGGTTTTGTGTGAGGCTTAGCAGCTAGGCGATGTTGCCATGAGTGTGTGGAGGTTCGAATCACGTTTGAGTTATAATAATAGTAAAAATTTATATTTCTTTAACCTGAGTGGACAGTTCTGCTGGTGGATATTTACTTGTCCCCGAGTCTGTCTGATAGCTCAGTAAAAAGCTTTGTGCTTTTCCGATTACTATATGTGTGTGTACTGTGTCTGTGTGTCGTCTGCTCCACGCACACTGTGTTGCTCGGTCGCGCACAGAATTGAAACATCTAAGTCGGTTACTGTGACCAACTCTTTTTGGGTTGGAAGCGGTGGCTGACTGGTTTTGTGTGAGGCCTAGCAGCTAGGCGATGTTGCCGTGAGTGTGTGGGGGTTCAAATCCCGTTTGGGTTATAGTAAAAATTTATATTTCTTTAACCTGAGTGGACAGTTCTGCTGGTGGATATTTACTTGTCCCCCGAGTCTTTCTGATAGCTCAGTAAAAAGCTTTGTGCTTTTCCGGTTACCATATGTTTGTGTACTGTGTCTGTGTGTCGTCTGCTCCACACACTCTGTGTTGCTCGGTCGCGCACAGAATTGAAACATCTAAGTCGGTTACTGTGACCAACTCTTTTTTGGTTGGAAGCGGTGGCCGACTGGTTTTGTGTGAGGCCTAGCAGCTAGGCGATGTTGCCGTGAGTGTGTGGGGGTTTGAATCCCGTTTGGGTTATAGTAAAAATTTATATTTCTTTAACCTGAGTGGACAGTTCTGCTGGTGGATATTTACTTGTCCCCGAGTCTGTCTGATAGCTCAGTAAAAAGCTTCGTGCTTTTCCGATTACTATATGTGTGTGTACTGTGTCTGTGTGTTGTCTGCTCCACACACACTGTGTTGCTCGGTCGCGCACAGAATTGAAACATCTAAGTCGGTTACTGTGACCAACTCTTTTTTGGTTGGAAGTGGTGGCCGACTGGTTTTGTGTGAGGCCTAGCAGCTAGGCGATGTTGCCGTGAGTGTGTAGGGGTTCGAATCCTGTTTGGGTTATAGTAAAAATTTATATTTATTTGCAAATAAGGCAGCTTCAAGATTCTCTTTGATAGAAACTTGTGCATTGATGAGTTGTACATTTGAAATAATTTCATTCTGGAAAACAATGTTGCACACATCTTTATCAAGAATCATCAGAGGTAGGATTTAAATATGAAAGTCATATGTAAAGTAGATATGGTAATATCTTGTATTGAAAACAAGCTATCAACAGTGCTGCTATCCTCAACGCTTCTTCAAATAGTATGGTCCAGTATCAGCTCTTCCAGTAAACTGGATTCATAATCTTGGAATGAACTAATATTAAATTCATTATTCATTGAAATCAGGGATGGCCACAACTTGAAGAAAATGAGGTTGCTAAACAATTTGCCAAAGTTGTGATCTTATGTTTAAGGACAGCTCGTAAGAAGAAAGTCAAACTGCAAAACATCTGTGAGCAATTAGAGGTAAGTTATAGTATTCATGATTCTTTTCAGATATAAAATACATTGTTTGTTTTTAGTCCCCATGGACACCGTCCGGGGGGACTTATAGGTTTGGTCATGTCCGTGCGTGCGTGCGTCCGTCCGTCCGTCCGTTCAGGCAGATATCTCAGAGACGCCTGGAGCAATTTCATTCAAACTTGGTACAAGGATTACTCCTTATGTCAGGCATATGCACGTCAAATTGTTTTGCGATCCGACCAAATATGGCCATGTGACGGTCATTTTATTGAAAAAATGGGGACTATGTCATTGACAATGACTTTTTGAAAAAGAGCTCTATTTCTAAAGCGACTGCACTAAATTTGATGAAACTTTGTAAAGATGTTCGTCACACAGAGCTCTGATAGCACACAGTCAGTATTGCATCAATTAATTGCTAATTTGCATATTTGATGAATTTTTGTAATTAGGGTGATATGTCTAGAAATACTGCAGCAAATTTGATAAAACTTGGTATAGATCTTTAGCACACAGTGTCATATAAGTTTACAAAGACACTTAGTGGTGTCATGCGAATTAATTGCTAATTTGCATATTTAACCCTTTGCAGTCCAGAGCGCCCTCAAATGCCCTATGGGGGTGCGGCCAAAGGCACGAAAGCGCCCGAACATTCCAGACTTCCGGGTCGATTTGAAGATATGGGAAACGTAACGGTTTTCCGTGATGAACGTATCATCATTTTTGATGACGTACTAAGCAAATGTTAGGCTGCTCATAAATATACAGGTTGCCATTAAAAGTTTTTGAACAAAATCGATCGATGTTTTCTCGGACGCGTCGCTAAGTTTGAATTTTAAATTTTTGTTTACGTCCTGCCGTAGCGTAAACCCTCACTGAAAAATCGCAGATGTCGGTCGCTCGAATACCTAAATCATGAGAATTTTCCTTGACAATGACAAAAAGGAGGAATTTGAAGGCTTTTCAGACGTAGACACAGTGAGTGACATAGACGTTGGCAAGATTGATGCAGCGCTATTGCAAATACTCAAGTTTTACGACTTTAAACTGTAACCGGAAGCGCCCGATATCTTGCGTGAAATCCGTCGTCGTCCCATGGAATAAAATTTCGATCTTCCGAATTTTCCGGTCGCTGAATCTGGCCCTTACCATCGTTTAGGCGTCAGAGCGCATCCAGTAGATTATTTTTAATTCCGTTTTCAAAATGTAGACACAGTGAGTGACATTGACGTAGGTGAGATCGATGCAGCGCTGCGGCAAGTACATGCTGCAAACTGTATAACGGAAGCGCCTGATAAATAGTTTGAGATCTCATAGGGTCGCCTCATGGTAGGAAAGTTCGATCTTCTGAATTTTTTGGTCGCTGAATCTGGTTCTTATCATAGTTTAGGCATCAGAGCTCAGCCGTTAGATAATTTTTTCTGTTAATTCCGCCGCCTTTCCGTCAACAAGTTGTCGATGAAATCAACCACTACGCGACTCAGTGACGATGGCCCGGTGCCGGCGTAAACCAGTACTGGTATGAGATGGTTGATGAAATGCAAAATATTTGATTGAAATTCACACCATGCCAGATGTAAACGACTACTAGTCAACAGACGACAGATTACAAGTACCGGGGATCGCAAAGTAATGCCAAAGAACCGATATCAGAAGTATTTTCATGTCAATGATAATGAACTCTATGTGCCCGCCGGTGACCTCAACCGTGCATGATCGTACGTTCAAAGTTCGACCTTATCTTGACCTCAGGCGTTCAATTTTCTTATCCTGCAAATTACGGTCATTTCACCAGCTGTCGATGATTAGGCTATGATAAAATTCAAAGTCCATATGATCCAGTACATGCAAGCCAAGCCAGTCAAGTAGTATTTCAAAGTTTAGATGCTTACTTGTCCCCTTAGCGGATACTGTCTGAGTTTCGATCCCCAGAATTTATTGGAAAGAAAGGCGGACGTACATGGTACAGGCGCCAAAAAGAGAACTATCGTACCCTCATTTTTTTGAATTAAAGACACTTTATAAATAAATACTTTTATTTTGTTGTAAATTTGATAAATTTGTGTTCAATATTACTTTACTTTATAATACGTTTATAAATGATGCAAACATTTCCTCAATGTGCCATAAAATTTTGCACAGGTTGGTTGATGATACAGGGAAAGACACTTATTTTTTTATCCACTTGCCCTTCGGGCAAGTGGGGGGTTCAGTTCACTTGCCCGAATTGGAAAACCACTTGCCCGTACAATTTATGTGTTTGAAAAAAGCTAAAACATTGATTTTTCATTTCACACACTTTATTTTGAAAATTATCATGTTATCATGAGAAAGTGTCAGACATTCTCATAGGGTTCTCCTCACACTTCTAAGAGTGCTGGATGGCTCATTTAAATTCAATTAATTATTAAAGCCCCACTAGCTGTATCTTTTAGCATTCTTTATTTGATTTTACTTCCGAACTAAAACAAGTTTTGGGAATGTGCTCTTTGAGGAGTTGGAATACAAGTATTATTAGCTGCCCAGTGAGACTGCATGTGCAATTTTGAACTAGAAAAATAATAAATGTGTGCCCAAACGTAAAAGGGCACCCCATGCAAATATAGCAAAAACTGTGTACATCTTGCATATATGCATTTGAATATTAACAGAAACAACAGAGTAGTCCAATAGTGTTGAATGTTTTCAACTGGGACACATATGCTTTGTTTTCTTTGTAGTATGGCGGGATATCAAAGTAATGGTTAAAATGTAAATATACTTGTTCAATTTTTCATTCACTAAAGAATGGTTTGGTAAAGCAGTAAAAAGACTTATATCCTGTAAATGGGTAGAATTTGAAGAAAACCAGAGAAAATAGGAAGCCTTTTTTAGGTCGACAAATTTAAAGATTTACAGCTGGAGGGGCTTTCATATTCATAGAAAAAATTCTAACAGTTCATATGTTTGTATGTTTACTTTCTTGGGGCTTTATGTACAAATAATAACAGCAATTTCAACTGTACCTTCAAGGTATTTTTGCAGTTAAAAGTTTTAACTTATCTATACAGAAAGAAAAAAATCTGTAGCTATAAAGGAATGTTTTGAAGCTTCTGAAAAATAATGTATTTGTCATGTTTTTACTACACCAGCCCTATGAATTACCATTGCACTATACACCAGTATCCTATATTTTTCTAATAACCTAGGTGGTCTCTTTAATGCACATGCGCAGACCTAATAGAATTTAAACCAACAACCTAAGGCGTCAGTGTTTTTCTATGTGTTTGAAAGCTGAATTTCTCGATGTCAAACTCGTTCCAAGTCCTTCTTGACAGTCATTTTAGAATGGGAAAATTCACAAAAAGAGAGGTTGGTCGCCACGGACAAGTAACTTTTGGCTTATTGACCTGAAAATTAAGTCAGTGTTCATTGAAAATTCAAAGACTGGACCCGGTGACACCAAAGCTTGCAATGACTTTCAGTGCATGCGGTCTTGCCACGATTCCACTCACTGTCACTCATCAAGTTAACATCGAAGAGTTCGTTTTCATAAAAGTCCCATTTTTGCGGTGATTTTTCACCACTGGACTTTATTTTTACATTATTATAAACGTTCATACAAAGCACAAAAACCGCTGTGTGTTTCTTTATTTTACCGTATCGACATATTGTGAGACACCGTAACCTCACAGTCAATGCAATAAACTTTGGTGAACGTACGCTCCACCAACTGAACAGCTTTTTCATATGCAAAATCAGCGTACTGTATTTAACCGGTGGTATTGTTTGAAGTTATACTGCATTTTTTGAAAGCGATTATATGATTCTTTTCATCAACTCTTCATGCAATTTAATGAAAAATCTTACGGAAATGTTCACAATGACATAATATGATCCCTCACCAGAAAATTGCTCTCGAGAATCTGATTTCTAGGTAATTATTTTTTCACTTGTCCCGTCGGGCAAGTGGCATCGGAGGTTCACTTGCCCGAACGCGACTTTCACTTGCCCCGGGCAATCGGACAACCCTTAGTGTCTTTCCCTGCACCCTGATATATAATAATATGTACAGCAAATTCTCGGCCCTATGATGCTACAACAATTGCAAAATTAGAAAAACATTGATTTTCAAAATAACATCATGTAAAAAAAGGAGAAACACTCAAATTATGTGTTTTGTTTATTTTTATTTCATCTAGGACTTCTTCCCTGAAAAGGAAAGTGTAAAACTGCGCAATAAATCAGCTGCCAGCTTCATTTGATGAGGAAAAGTGTCAAGAAAATTTCTTGAATTCCCCACTAAGCAATATATCATTGGAAAGGAAAATTTTATTTCAGGTTGCTGTAGTCAGTTTTGAGCCACTTTTTTACAAATTTGGAATAAACAATACACTGTTAATGATTACAGAATATTTTAATTTTTGAGTGTGGAGTTCTGGTCTCCACTACACATTGTTATGCAAATGAGCTGGGCTGCGAAGGGTTAATGAATTTTCTGAATTAGTGGGCTGTGTCCAGAACCACTGCATCAAATTTGATGGACCATGGTACAGATGTTGATGTTGCAGTACTTAATACAGTGTGAAGACATTAAGCAGTGTCATGTAAATTAATTGCTAATTTGCATATTTGATGAATTTTTGTAAATAGTGTGATATGTCTAGAAATGTCGTATCAAATTTAATGAAACTTGGCACAGATGTTTTCTTTTGGTGGTGTAATGGCATGCATTGATATGTAGTAGTATCATGTCAATTAATTGCTGATTTGTATATTTAATGAATTTTCATAATTAGGCTGATATGTCAAGAAATTATTCATCAAATTTCTTGGAACTTGTATGGATGTTGAGCTTATACTACTTTAATATTGAATGAAGACATTTATCAGTATCATTCAAATTAATTGCTAATTTGCATATTTAATGAACTTTCCTAATTAGGGGGCTATGTCCAGAAATACTGCATCAAATTTGATGAAACTTGGTACAGGTGTTGATCTTTCAGTACTGTAATACTGTGAGAAGACATTAACCCTTTGAACCCGGCTCGGACAGAAATGTTCGATGACGTTGTGGAGTACCAGGGGGTCAGGGTTCAAAGGGTTAAGCAGTATCAAGTCAATTGATTGCTATGTTGCATTGTTGCATATTTAATGAACTTTCATAATTAGTATGATATGTCTAGAAATGCTGTATCAAATTCACGTGTTACAGATGTCGATCTTCCAGTAGTGTTATGGCATGCAAAGATATGTTAAGTAGTATCATGTCAATTAACTACTGATTTGCATATTGAATAAATTTTCGTAATTAGGCTGATATGGCGAGAAATGGTCCATCAAATTTCATGACACTTGATACAGATGTTGAGCTCACATTGCTTCAACATTGAATAAAGACACTATGCAGTGTTATGTTAATTAATATTTAATTTACATATGTAATGAATTTCCTTATTATAAAGATATGTTTAGAAACACTTCATCAAATTTGATAAAACTGAGTAAAGATGTTGATCTCACAGTGTTGTAATACAATTCATTGACACTTGGCGGTATCGTTTATGAAATGTGGTACACGTGATAATCTGTCAGTGTTATAATAGAATGCAAAAATGTTTGGCAACATCCTGTTGATTAATTAGTAATTGACTGATCTAATGACCCTATGTAATTAGGGTGGCAGTTTTTCGTTTTCACTACCATGGAACTCATCTTTAATCACAGATCTAATTAATGAGCGACTCTATCCTCTCCAAGGACTTGTAATCAAAGTACCCATTAACACATGGGGACTGTGTCATCAATGATGACTTGTTCTTGTTAGCCAACATTTGGTATACCAATGTGAGGTTATCGTATAAGCTGAAATCGGTTACCGCGACTGTATGTATGTGTGTATGTGTGTGTGTACGTATTAAGTGTCCATCAACATCAAAACTCGCGAACCACTGCGCTTTTCAGCATGGTATTAGGTGTGTGGATGCATCCTGGGCTATAAATGGGATTTTGTTCAAATGAAGTTTGCATTGCCAAAATTATGCAAATGAGCTCACAAAATGGGAAAATGGTCAAAAATTAATAACTCAAGAACCACTGTTTTAATTGCTTTGAAAATTAGTGAGTAAGTACCTTAGGTAGACCTTATACAGTTATATGTATATTGTGAAGATATCTTGAATTTTGTATTTTTCTCTGAATTTTTTTGTTATTTATCTCATTTTAAGTAAAAATTCTTCTCTGAAACCGCTGGCCCAATTGCTGTCAAATTTAGGTTGGATATTTGCAAGGGTGTTACCCTTCTAATTCATTTGTTGAAATTACGACAGAATTGGCAAAATTAGTGTTTTGGGGCAGAAAATCATAAAAGTTATTTTTAGCTCACATTTGGTCTGCCAATGTGAGGTTATCATATAAGCTGAAGTCTGTGGCGTCTGTATGTGTGTGTGTATGTATGTACATGTATGTATGTCTGTACGTACATACAGTATGTCTGTCAACATCAAAAACTCGCAAACCGCTGCACTTTTTAGCTTGGCATTTGGTGTGTTGATGCATCCTGGGCTTTAGATGGGATTTTGTTCAAATGAAGTCTGCATTGCCTAAATTATGCAAATGAGATTTAAAATGTGAAAATGGTCAAAAGTTAATAACTCAAGAACCGCTGTTTGATTGATTGCGTTGAAAATTAGTGTGCAAGTACCTCAGGTGGATCTTATACAGTTTTTACCTTCTCGTGTCTATTTATAGACAGAGAAGGTATTAGAGTTGAAAACCAGTATGCTGGTGTCAACTACTTCCGTCTGTCAATACTTCCGTCTGTCAAGATCCGTTGACGTTATGCCATTGTGATGGGTCAAATCATAACCTGGTGGGGGTGTTCATGGTTCAGGTTGAGGTGTAGGAGAACGATTTTGAGCTGTGACAAAAATCAAAAGGGACTTAGTGGCATAGCCACAGTGTTACATGTAAGCCTTTCTCCAAGGTTCTTAGTTGACTACGATCTATTACAGTCTACTGAGCTGACGTTAGGGTACTCACTTTGTGTTTGCTCACCCTGTGTGCGCTAGTGTTTGGTACTGAGTTGCGTGGATATCCCCTCATGGCCTCACGTGATATGGCCTTTTGCATAATCTGCAGATGATCATATGCCTCTGAGTCTGAAAACGGTCGTTGTGTAAGCCTGTCGGCATTTTCCTTGCATTTTTTCTCACTTAATTTTGCAAAATATCGGCGAGTACCTCAATATTTCAAGATAACTCTTTCTTCCCAATCGTTTCCTTGAGTTTCAGAGTCATATGAACGAAAATGAGTGAAAGTTTTAGACAGGAAAATCGGACGTCGGCCATGTTCAATGTTTACAGTACAATCAGAAGTTTATGTGGAGGAAATAACTAACAAACACTATTCATGATGCCCGCCCTCTAGAGGCAGACCTTCCTATATGAAGTACAACATTTGATGCTTGTGGAAAGCTTGACCACACAAAGGAGCATTTTAACTTTTAGAAAATGATAAATTGAATAAAAAGTATTCTGAAAATGTCAAATACTGAGAAAAAATGCGCAAATATTCAAAATAAACAGGTTAACTGACTGGTCAGCTGTAAAAAACAATGAAAATGTTTATGATCAAAAGTTTTTGAGATGCGCACATTTTAACAAATACAGAAATTATTAACATTATAAATAAAATACCAAACTATTTTTTCAGGGATGGGACAGGTTGGAAATGAGGGGTGAGAGACAAAGGCACTCCTATTGCTGCATGTGGATGCAGCCACACCATTTCATTTACAGCATACTTATTCACTGTGTTGTGTTCAAGTTCCATATTTTACTGACTGTCATACAAGGATAACATAAGCAAATCAAATGAAATTAGAAAAGGATCAATGCTGTTGTGTGGATTTTGCTGAACACGGCTGATTTTAATATTTCGCCCTACATATTTGGTATCCAGCAAAGGCATATTTTGATGTAAAGACAAAATTAACACTACATTGCTGACAATATATGTTACCGTTTCTGCATGAACTTTCTTTTTTAAATTATAGAAAATACTTCGAACAGATTAACCTGACCTGGCCACACATTAGAGGAGGTACAGCGTCATTGACGGTATTTTATGAATATTGTGAAGATACTGGTACCTTGAATTTTGTATTTTTGATGAAATTATTGGTTATTTTTCTCATTTTAGTAAAAATTATTCTTTTCTGAAACCACAGGCCCAATCGCTCTCAAATTTCGGTTGGATATTTGCAAGGGTTTTATCCTTCTAATTGTTGAAATTATGATAAATTGGCAAAATTACCATTTTGGGGCAATTTTTGTCATTTTTGGTAAAAAATATTGAAGAAATTTTTTTTGCTCACGTGATCACACACTTGAGCTAATGTTGCTGCAATGTCTGTCTGTTTGTCTGTCTGTGTGCCCGATATCTCTAAAACAGCTCATCAGATAAGAATCAAATCTGGTCTATAGATTCAGTTTGCAAATGGCAAGAACTGATTAGTTTTTGGTGTGGCTTGCATACTTTTTGCTCTTTTGCATTATTGATTTTCGAAAAAACGAATATACATTAAGAATGAATGAACACAATCTGATGAGATTTGCCACAAATGGTGATCATAGCAAAATGTATCAGCAGTGAAAGATAGTAAGGGGTGACATGAAAGGTAATTGCTTATTTGCATATTTAATAAACTTTTACTAATAAAGGATATATATCTGAATTGGCTGGATTAAAATTGACGAAACTTGGTATGTATATTGAAGATACTATGATTTTAACATTATTGAAAGTCATTAAGCATTTTTACTTCAGCCAATTCCTAATATGCATATTTAATGAACTTTCCTAATTAGGGATATATATCTAAATTGACTTGACCAAAGTTGATGAAACTTGCTACATATATTGTAGATACTATGATACAATATTCTTGA
The DNA here is from genome assembly GCF_041260155.1 of Ptychodera flava. Lineage (NCBI taxonomy): Eukaryota > Metazoa > Hemichordata > Enteropneusta > Ptychoderidae > Ptychodera > Ptychodera flava. The sequence continues at coordinate 40,669,431 of NC_091940.1, forward strand.
AAGTTATTAAGCATTTTTACTTCATCCAACTCCTAATTTGCAAATTAAATAAACTGTTGAAATTAGGCCATTGACTTGACCAAAATTGATGAAACTTGCTATGTACATTAAAGATACTATGATATAACATTATTGAAAGTCATTAAAGGCCAGGGCGGAGTATAAATAGCTAGCTGCCGCTGTTAGAGTTACTGTAGTTCATGCAAAGTGTGGCTTGGGTAGCATCACGCTTGATCTCTCCGAATGCCAAAATTGTCACAGGCGAACAAACTTCAGGTTTCCATGCACATATACCTAACTATGAATGTCTAGTGATTGAATGTATTGATAAAATGTTTTAATTTGAGCATAAATAAAGCTGATTTTGATCGATGAAGGCATTTTTCTTTGTCTTCAACTAGTGTGGCAAGCGGCCATAACAAAGGTCTGCAAGCTGGTAATCAAAAAAGGACGCGCTACAGGTGTGAATTGGTAAATGTTTGTGATGTCAACATGTTAAATACTGCACAGCATTGTAATTAGAAGGGGTGACCGCAGTGTTTTTGGAAGGGCAGACCCACAAGCACAGGCACTCTTTAGCTGGGTAGTCTGCTATATAGATTAATTTTCGGCTGGATCTATTGATCCCGTAGTCGATATGCTCACCACTGCAACCTAAACACTCATTTAGGTTGCAGCACAAGCATATTGACAACGGGATTGACAGATCGAGCCGAAAAGCAATCTATTTAGCAGACTACCCAGCTTGAGCGCCTGTGCCCGCCTGAATGTCACTCGAGCCATAGCCCGTTCTCGCGTAGACGTCGTACCAAGACACCCCGCTTTTTCCGATCGTTTCTTCCACACAACTGTCATTTAAAGTTCAGATTCAAGTTCCTTGAGTTGTTTGCTGTTGTGAAAAGTATTGTTATTATAGTCTTGGCATTTTAAAAGATTTTGATCACCGTGTGTTGCTCCATTGCCAGGGAAAGACGGTGACTTTTTTCAAGTTGAATAAAATTTCCTTCCTTGTTGCGTTAGTCAATTATCGAAATAAGTTTGTTCACAATTGATTAGACCACAGGGGGCTGTCTACATGTCCGTCCCAGGGGTGGGTAGGTGTTTCGTTGTATCGCTAATAAAGTATTCTACCAACCTTTGGTGTTTCGGTCTTAACTTAGCACTGCCCTTGACAATCTTGCGTATACGTTTTATCAACATGCTGCGTCTATTATCTGATGAGTTTGAGTGCCTAATTAGCCAAAGTAATCAAGGGTAAATTACTAATCTGTGGACGCTCTCACCAGATTATCACCGGATTAAATATGACAAAGTCAATAACGAACGCACCAGCAAGGTATAACTGAAGAAAGGGCTGAAACTCTCAAAAGCCGTGTCCAGAGGTGGTCCGTAAAACTAGTGGACACTTTATATTCATGTATTCATAAACAAACAGAAGGCAAAACAAACTTGAATATTCATTTGTAAACGAACAGGTCGGAAAGGAGGACCTCCCAGGAATGCGTGGTATGAGTTCAACACACCTTGGTAACGTATCGGAGATGTGTTTATACTCTTCCTGCATGCTGGCCCGGCAAAAACCACGTTGGTCGACGTGTCTAACACCGCATCGAACTGAATCAGACTTCACGGGTATATTGAAAAATTCCGTGTTAGTCGAGAACAAGAACAGAAAAGACTTTATTAACTCGACGTTCGAGCTCGCCTTCAACTTGTCCAGTTTATCAACTGCGTTCTTGCAATACGTACACTTTTGTATTAGTCTTTTTTTTCAAATAACAAAAGACATATTTTACATACGACCGATTATGTGCTCTGCAGTACAAGCAGTGTTGTGGGTTGGTGACTACGTGCTTGCAAATGTTATACACCGCGGTATTTTGCTTTGAATTTTTCAATTGACCCCATGTGCTAAGTTAAAACACAAACAAGAAGGTCGAGTGTTCTCTCTGCAAATCAAGAAGTATTTCGAACACGAACGATTCAGATATCTTGACCTCAACATTACTAGCTACGCAGCTCGAAAGTTATGCTCCGAAACAGGACAGGAACATTAGTCAAAGCCGGATTTTGCATGGAAAGCATGCAATGTACTGCATACTGCTTATGCTCCCTTGGGTCTGAGACTCTCGCCCTCTCGGCCATAAACGTCATTGAGCTGCCAAGAATATGATAGTGCAGTCGCGTGAATCTGTGTATATTTTGATACATTATTTTATCAATCCTTATACTCAACTACCTAACGCATCAAACAAGGGTCATGTCAGGTTCTTAGGACATTCTCCAAAAGACATATAATCGATTAGTGTCGCGGAATGATTTTCACCAGGTTTGAGAACTAATAAATAACTGGTCGTCAGTGTGTCTTCGCATATAAAATCGACAAGTGTATTACTAACTTCGAGGGATCACATCCTTCACTGTAAAGTTGTTTTTATACAAAACACATTTTCGAGAAAGCTGACGTACAAGGGAAAGACACAGCGACTGAGTCCGACGGAGGCGAAAAAAACCCAGTGCATTCGCATTTGTGTCCGATGTACACATCTCTGTTATTCCATTCTATCAGTCGACGAAGCCTACGTCAAATTGTAGTGAACTCCGAGCAAAGTCCCACATAACATGTAAAGGCGAGCCAGTGGCCATATGATGATGGATTGCATAAACTTCGAAGTCTAACATCCTTAACTGTAAAGCTGCGGTTTTTATACAAAAAACACATTTTTGGTAAAGCGAATGTGCGAGGGAAAGACGGGGAAAGACACCGTGATCGCGCGACTGAGTCCGACAGCGGCGCAAGAAGTGTTTCCCCGACAGTCAGACATATCATGCTTTTCTAAAGCGTGTCCAAACGTTGACATAAAAAGATATGTCCAAAAGGTTTTGTATAGTTATTACATTGTTACGCAGGGTTTCACGCGGGTTCAAAAACTGACATAAAAAGATATGGTGTCCAAAAAATTCGTTTTATTCAGCTGACTGATTTATCGTCTTTGCTATGGCTTAAACATCCCCGTTTTCGTTCGACAAGACTGTGACATCAATATCTCCCCGACGTATAGATCAACCTGGTTGAGTATTACTATGCTTCCAATGTGTCTTCGCAGCTTTCATCTCGTCTTGAAACGAATAAGCATATATAAGACATGAAAATACTTTTGCCGACTAGTCAGTTTTTATGTTTACAAGCGGCGAGTTTCTTCCCGCAAACGATGACCGGCTGTAGTCAAAAATACATAGATTGTCATGTCCGTGTTTTTAAACACCGATGAGCTTGACCCTCGATCCCAAAGCATGTTGGCTAATTTGTTTACCTCTGTCGATCATGTGGGCTTAAACTAAACATTTCTAAGGTTAAAGGTTTGTAGTTCCGGCTTCGGTCGGATGGACCACATCGGGACACTGACTCCACCGCTTCGATTAGCGTCGTACAGCTCAAAGAAGCAACCGACGAAGGCATAAATTGGCCTGTCCCCGTTTAAACATGTCAGAAAACTGTTGACGTTCGAAAACTTAGGAAATATTTATTGTAAAGTAGATTTCTGTGAACACGGCTTTTGAGAGTTTCAGCCCTTTCTTCAGTTATACCTTGCTGGTGCGTTCGTTATTGACTTTGTCATATTTAATCCGGTGATAATCTGGTGAGAGCGTCCACAGATTAGTAATTTACCCTTGATTACTTTGGCTAATTAGGCACTCAAACTCATCAGATAATAGACGCAGCATGTTGATAAAACGTATACGCAAGATTGTCAAGGGCAGTGCTAAGTTAAGACCGAAACACCAAAGGTTGGTAGAATACTTTATTAGCGATACAACGAAACACCTACCCACCCCTGGGGACGGACATGTAGACAGCCCCCTGTGATTAAACCATAGACAGTGGACTGTCTCGATTCTCCCGTCTATGATTCGATATTCACTGACTCATTCTTTCTCTTCTTTGTCGATCAATGAAAGTATTTTCATCTTCAATACTCTGTCCTAATTTGACAGATGTAATATCCTAACCTATATTGTCATTAGTTTCTGACCAACGTACAAAAACTTGGCCTGTTCGTCAAAGCACATATTTGACGAGATGTTTTGCGAAATGGTGAATAAATATATTGGATGAACGGCCGTACTATATGCATTGGGGAGATATGTTGCAGTCTCCCCGAAAAAAAAAAACCTGGGGATGTTTAGGCGATAACAAAGGCGATGACTCAATTAGTTGAATAAAACAAAACTTTTCGGACATCAATTTTATATTTTGGCATACACTTGTCAGTTCGATGTGCGACTGTACGCAGATTGCCCATATTCTCCTTGAAAGAGTCAGAAAACAATTCTGCGACAATAAGGGTGTGAACGTCCCTGAGCCCGTAGCCGAGACAATTGTTTTTTGATGTCTTCTGTGGCTGGTGATTGGTAGAATTAATGTATCAAAATTTGAAGACACACGTGATTGAATCCTGTGATTGTTAGGAAATTGACGGTGTGTAGGGGCGAGACGGACGGCAACAGTCCACGGACCAAGGGAGCATCAGCAGTACGCAGTACATTGCATGCTTTCTGAGAATGAACTGCGTGTTTCCATAGCTACCATGCGAAATCCGGCTTTGACCAATGTTCCTGTCCTATTTCAGAGGATAACTTTCGAGCTATGTAGCTAGCTAATGTTGAGGTTTATAGATATCCAAATCTTTCGTGTTCGGAAGGCTTATCGATTTACAGAGAACACTAAACTCTTGTTATTAGTTACATGTACATAACCCGGCATACGGGGCAAAGTTGGAAAATTTGCTCTCATGCACCAGCGGTCGCGAGGAAAAAAATACGTAGGTATCACATCTCCACCATGTTTATTAGTCCCCACGGACACCGTCCGGGGGGACTTATAGGTTTGGTCATGTCCGTGCGTGCGTCCGTGCGTGCGTGTGTGCGTCCGTGCGTCCGTCCGTTCACGCAGATATCTCAGAGACGCCTGGAGCGATTTCGTTCAAACTTGGTACAAAGATAGTACCCTACCTCATACAGATGCACATCGATTTGTTTCACAATGCGATCAAATTTGGCCGTGTTAGAGGACTTTTTAGTTTTCACCTCCATAGACTCCCATGTATAAGGCAGTCCATAGACTTCCATGTATAAGGCAGTCCATAGACTCCCATGTATAAGGCAGTCCATAGACTCCCATGTATAAGGCAGTCCATAGACTCCCATGTATAAGGAAGTCCATAGACTCCCATGTATAAGGCAGTCCATAGACTCCCATGTATAAGGCAGTCCATAGACTCCCATGTATAAGGCCAAGAAAAATAAAAATTTAGTTTCTCATCGTATTCATATTGCAAAAAGGATGCAGTTACACAGTTTTTAGTCCCCAAAGATAAAGTCAAGGGGGCTTTAAGATTGGGTCATGTCCGTCCATGAGTCCATCCATGAGTCCATCCGTTCACGCAGATATCTCAGACACTTTGACAAAATGTCATGTGACCTTGGTGACCTTTGACCTCGAATATACATATTTGTCCATAACTCAGTAACCACAAGTCCTAAACCTTTCATATATGGTATGATGGGACACCCTATGACACCACATATTGTACCTCATTAATTATGTGCATATCTAAGTTTGAGTGAGCCAATAGAGCTAGAGGTCTGATTTTTTGTATATATGGATAACTTAGCAATAAATTTTTTGACAAAATGTCACGTGACCTCGGTGACCTTTGACCTCGAATATACATTTTGTGCATAACTCAGTAACCACAAGTGCTACACCCGTCATATTTGGTATGATGGGACACCTTATGACGCCACATATTGTACCTCATTAATTATGTGCATATCTAATTTTGAGCAAGCAAATAGAGCTGGAGGTCTGATTTTGGTATATAGGGATAACTTAGCACTACAATTTTTTTGACAAAATGTCACGTGACCTCGGTGACCTTTGACCTCAAATATACATATTTGTCCATAACTCAGGAACCACAAGTGGTACACCCTTCATATATGGTATGACGGGACACCTTATGACGCCACATATTGTACCTCATCAATTATGCGCATGTCTAATTTTGAGCGAGCCAATAGAGCTAGAGGTCTGATTGTTGGTATATAGGGATAACTTAGCAATACAATTTTTTTGACAAAATGTCATGTGACCTCGGTGACCGTTGACCTCAAATATACATATTTGTCCATAACTCAGTAACCACAAGTGCTACACCCTTCATATATGGTATGACGGGACACCTTATGACGCCACATATTGTACCTCATTAGTTATGTGCATATCTAATTTTGAGCAAGCAAATAGAGCTAGAGGTCTGATTTTTGGTATATAGGGATAACTTAGCACTACAATTTGTTTGACAAAATGTCACATGACGTCGATGACCTTTGACCTTAAATATACATATTTGTCCATAACTCAGGAACCACAAGTGGTACACCCTTCATATATGGTATGATGGGAGACCTTATGATGCTTCATACTGTACCTCATTAATTATGCATATATCTAATTCTGAGCAAACCCATAGAGCTGGATGTCTGTCATACATATGCACATAGATTTGTTCTGTGATACGATCCAATAAGGCCACCATGTGGCCATTTTATTACGTTTCTTTCATGTCCTGAACTACAGCTCAGACATGTATCAAGCAAATTTATTCAAAAGTATTTTTATCACAGACCTAATGAAGAGGACTCTATCCTCTCTGAGGACCTGTAATCAAAGTACCCATTAACAAGTGGGGACTGTGTCATCAACGATGACTTGTTGTTTGTACGACTAGTTTGAAAGTCATAGACTTTCTTAATTGTGAAATTCATATTGCCATTGCCATTCAATATTTTATGCATGAAGTCACCTGTGCATTTAAATACGTTCATTCGGAAGCAAAAACGTTTTCAGACTTTCGATGGTTATAACTAGCTCCAGGCCGTGACGTGGCTTGACTGTACATTGTCATTACTGTTGAAGTACACTGTTATTGCTACAAGCATAGCGGGCTTCGCGATACATGAAACGTTGTTTCTCAGTGTACTGGTCTCGCTGTTATATTCAGTTATGTATAATCTGTTGTTTGCATGTCAACACATTGACCTGTTAACAACCTCCTGTGCACACTAATCGTGACCATAATTTACATAAACATAAACATTCAATCCCGCGCGTGAATGTCAAAGGTGAACGGGGTTAACTTGATCCCAGGTATCAAGTCCCTGGCCTTTAAAGGGCAGGGCCGGGTATAAATAGCTAGCTGTCCCCGTTGGAGTTAGTTCATGCAAAGCGTGGCTTGGGTGGCGTCACGCTTGATCGCTCCGTAAAAACCATGCCAAAATGGTCACAGGCGAAGAAATTTAGGCGTCCATGCACCTATACCTAACTATGAATGTCTAGTGATTGAATGTGTCGATAAAATTTTATGATTTGAGCATAAATAAAGCTGATTTTGATCGATGAAGGTATTTCTCTTTGTCTTCAACTAGCGTGGCAAGCGGCCGTAACAAAGGTCTGCAAGCTGTCACTCAAAAAAGGACGCGATACAGGTGTGAAGCGGTAAACGTTTGCGATGTCAACATGTTAGATACGCTACATCATTGTAATTAGATGGAGCGACCGCAGTGCAGACCCGCAAGCACAGGCGCTATGTAGCTTGGTAGTCTGCTAAATAGATCGATTTTCGACTCGATCTATCGATTCCGTAGTCGAATGTCCACGACTGCAACCTAAACACTCATTTAGGTTGCAGCGCGGGCATGTCGGCTACGGGATCGATAGACCGAGCCGAAAAGCGATCTATTTAGCAGACTACCCAGCTCGAGCGCCTGTGCCCGCTAGTATGTCACTCAAGCCATAGCGCGTTCTTGCGTAGACGCCGTACCACGACACGCCGCTATTTCCAATCGAACTGTCATGTAAAGTTCAGATTCAAGTTCCTTTAGATTTTGCTGTCGTACGGTGAAAAGTATTATTATTATCGTCTTGCCGTATTAAAAAAATTTTGAGGACCTAAACGACATCGTGTGTTGCTCCATTGCCATGGAATCCGATGTCAAGGAAAAGCGGTGACTTTTTTCAAGTTGAATATAATTTCCTCTCTGTTTGCATTAGTCAATTCATCGAAATACTTTTGTTCACAATTGAGTAAACTATAGACAGTGGACTGTCTCGATTCTCCCGTCTATGATTCGATATTCACTGACTCATTCTTTCTCTTCTTTGTCAATCGATGAAAGTAATTTCATCTTCAATACTCTGTCCTAATATGACAGATGTAATATCCAAACATATTGTCATTTATTTTTAACCAACGTACAAAACTTGGTCCGTTCGCCAATTGAAGCACATATCTGACGAGATGTTTTGCGAAACAGTGAATAAATATATTGGATGAACAGCCGTACTCTATGCATTTGGGGATATTCATGTTGCAGTCTCTCCGAAAAAAAAAACCCCGGGTGTTTAGGCGATAACAAAGGCGATGACTCTGTATATAGTTGAATAAAAAAAAATTTCGGACATCATATTTTTATCTATTAAAAGCGTACACTTGTCGGTTTGATGTGCGACCGTTCACAGATCGCCCATATTCGCCTAAAACTAGTCAAAACAATTCTGCGACAATGATGGTGTCTCTTCGTGAACGTCCTTGAACCCGTACCCGCGACCATTGTTTTTTTATGTGTTCCGTGGTTGATGATTGGTAGAATTCATGTATCAAAATTTGAAGACACACGTGATTGAATCCTGTGAATGTTAGGCAACTGACGGTGTAGGGACGGCAACAGTTCACGGACCATGGGAGTATCAGCAGTACGCAGTACATTGCATGCCCTCTAAGAATGAACAGCGTGTTTCCATAGCTACCATGCGAAATCCGGCTTTGACCAATGTTCCTGTCCTGTCGTAGGATAACTTTCGAGCTGCGTAGTTACTGTTGAGGTTCAGATATCCGAATCTTTCGTGTTCGAAAGGCTTATCGATTTACAGAAAATGCTAAACTTTTGTTATTAGTTTACATGTACATACCCAGCATACTTACCAGGTTGGAAAATTTCTGCGAGTCACTCTCACCAGCGGTCGCGAGGAAAATATGCGTCGATATCATTGATCCGCCATGTTTATTGTTGTTTGTACGTCTAGTTTGAAAGTCATAGACTTTCTCAACTGTGAAATTCATATTGCAATTCAATATTTTACGCACGAAGTCACCTGTGCATTTAAATACGTCCATTTGGGAGCAGAAACGTTTACAGACTTTCGATGGTGATAACTAGCTCCATGTCGTGACATGTCTCCAGTTCCGAAGTTTATCCGGTAAACTTCGTAAATCGAAATCGACATTAACATTGAGCGGTGATCGTGAAGCGTTAAATAAATGTCGGCAAAATAAAACATCAAATGGCTAGGAGAGAGAGAGAGAGAGAGAGAGAGAGAGAGAGAGAGAGAGAGAGAGAGAGAGAAGTGGTTTATGCACTCGCGAACTGATCATGGTCTATAGGATGGATGGATGCTGTGTCGGTTTACACATTTGCGCTGCACAGATATCGAAAATGTACAGATACTTTCCCGAAATTTGACTTATTTTATAACAAGAGTAGAACAAAACCAAAAGTGTTGAAGTTACTCTTCAGATGTTTGATTCACAAGTTTGCTAAAGTTAGATTATACTTACAGAAAATAGTCGCTACAGTCTTCTCTTCAAAGAAATATGTTCTTCAACACCACGTTTCTTATGATCGGTGATGTTACATTTTATTATTTCTATTAATAATCTTTTATAGATTAATGCACCACGGTGTTAATTTCAGATTAATTCAACGATTTCAAACCGTAATTATTTTTTTTAGTGAGAGGGCTTTTAGTAGTTCTGTAGACGAAACGATCGGTAATAGCAGAGTATCTTGTCAATGGCACGACGTCTACGCTATCGTTTAGCTGCAGCGATTGTACAGTTGCAGCTCGCGCCCGGGCCCCGGGTAGGCCTAATTCGGAACGTAATAAAGCCGTCAGTTGCAGCGGCGTCGTGCTGTACCTTTGTCATTACTGTTGAAGTACCCCTGTTATTGCTACAAGCATCGCGGGCCGCTTCATGAAATGTTTCTCAGTCTGCTCAGTGTACTGGTCTCGCCGTTATATTCAGTTACGTATAATCTGTTGTTTGCATGTCAACACATTGGCCTGTTTACAACCTCCTGTGCACACTGATCGTGACCGTAATTTACAAAGACATAAACATTTGATCCCGCCCGTGAATGTCAAAGTTGAACGGGATTAACTTGATCCCGGGTATCAAGTCCCTGGCCTTTTTACTGAAGCCAATTCCTTATTTGCATATTTAATGAACTTTCCTAATTAGTGATATATATCTGAATTGACTTGACCAAAGTTGATGAAACTTGCTATGTTCATTGCAGATATTATGATATAACATTATTAAAAGTCATTAATTAGTTTTACTTCAACCAATTCCTTATTTTCATATGTAATGAACGTTTCTAATTAGGGATATATATCTGAATTGACTCGACCAAAGTTGATGAATCTTGCTACATATATTTAAGATACTATAATACAACATTATTGAAAGTTGTTAAGCATTTTTACTTCAGCCAATTTCTAATTTGCATATTTGATGAACTTTCCTAATTAGGGATATTTATCTGTATTGACTAGACCAAAGTTGACGAAACTTGCTATGTACATTAAAGATACTATGATACAACATTATTGAAAGTCATTTAACATTTTTATTTCAGCCAATTCCTCATTTGCATATTTAATGAAATTTCCTAATTAGGGATATATACTGGGATTTACTTGATCAAAGTTGACAAAACATGCTATATACATTAATGATTGTACCAGGTCATAACAATATTGAAACTCATTTAGCGTTTTCATGTCAACTAATTTATAATTTGCATGTCTAATAAGCTTTCACAGTTTGGCATATATAGCTTGAAGGACTTGACCAAAGGCAATTACACGTCCTATATTAAGTGGTGATACAATGACAGTTCTCAAAGAAATTAATTATTTTTATTTCAGTTAATTACATATTTGAATACTTAATGACCTTTAGAATTGATCTGTGGTGAATATTGTTCATTATGTTGATCATAACACTTTCAATGAAGTTGCAAACATGTGGCAAAGGTTCAAATTTGCACATAAATGCAATATAAAATGAAACACGTGAGCATTTTCAGTTCATGTATGGTTTCTTTAAAACTGTTTGACAGACAGCTTTTATATTTGGTGTACAGATGCCCAGGGATGGCAACAGTTGGATATGTGGAAATTGTCTAGAAATATTCAAATTTGTATTTTTAAGACAATTTTGTCATTTCGATCAAGAAAACTTTTTTTAAAAACAATTTTGTCATTTTTGGCGTAGCCCACCTAAGTGGGTCAATGTCATAGGTTGGCATTTGTTAGTCTGTATGTGTGTCTGTACTATGTGTGTGTGTCTGTGTGTCTGTGTGTGTCATGGATTTGTCTCATCAATATCTCTCAAGCTCCTTCATCAAATGTCATGAAATTAGGTACACAGAATCTTTAGGATGGAAACTAGCTCTGACAAAGTTTTGGGGGTTGTTGGTTGCATAGTTCAGCAGAAATTAATTTTTGAAGTAATATTTTGACTTATTTTTGCTCATTTACATAGCAAGGGAGGATGCACTAAATTATGAGGAGTGGGGCACGGAGGCCTTTGAAATAGTATTACATGACTAGGGTTTTTAGCTTGTGTGTTCATTCGAATGAGCTTTTGTGCTACTGATGTTTTAAATTCTCTGTGTATGTCTCTCTTTGTGTTTGTCTGTCTGTCTGTCTGTTTGTTGTCTGTCTAAAAAGTATGAAAAAAATGGCACTGTTCGGTTGTGTATGCAACTAACTTTCCTCATCACAGATATATGTCTGCATTGACCTGACCAAAGTTGACAAAACTTGCTAAATAAATTGAAAATACTCTGATATAACATTAGTCTAAGTGGTTTAGCATTTTTGCATTACTAATAACTAATTAACGTATTTAAGAGACTTTCCTACTAAGGAATATATATCAGTATTGTCTTGACCAAAGTTGACAAAATGCCATGTACATTTCATTACTACAGTGGTGAAATACATGTCTTCTACATGTAGTATTTTCGATATAAACATAAGGTATGAAGTTACTGATCCAATAACAAAGATGCCACCTATTTAATATATTAAAACTTATGAAAAAGTGCCGAGTCAGCACTTTTGCATCAGTGGCTTCTCAAAGGAAACCCTACAACTATGATGTTGTCTTAAATCAAGCATGGTGACATGGTTTTATATTGTTCAATAAAGCATCTTTCAATAAATCATCTGTGGAAATACCAGAAAATTGCCTCTATTCCTAGTATGTTTTCGAACATTTCTATACGCAATCCTTTGCCATGGGTAAATTTTGCATAGCCTCTTGGTAGTCTACTTATTCTACCTTAGGGTAGCATTAACACATGGTACAATAAATTATCCACAATTCAGTTTGATTTGTACACACAACGTTAGAATGTTTATAACTTTTTATCGATATGCCTGAAAGCAGTAATATAAAACCTCTAGATGTATATTTAATTACATCTATTAAAAGTATGTTTACATATTTCTCTATAAATTTCAAAGAAATCATTAAATAACCATACAAGTCATTCTGCAGGTACTATAAATGCCAGACTTTTGGGTAGTAAGTTATGACAAACTGAACCATTCTCTGAAAAGTCAGCATGTAAATTTATTTTGTCTTTCTGCTTGGAATAAATCAATATCCATTTGTTTCACAAAATAAGTGCAACTAGTCTCTCTACTTTCCATCACCTTATTCTGTATTGCTGAAGACACAATCAGTGGAAAAATTTACAAAAATGCTATCTTCTTTCTCAATCAAGCACATTTTTCTAAATCATTTGAAATAGGATTTTAGAAGAAAGGTGTCCATAAAAGTACGTTTTCAGAATTTTAAAAAACAGTCTGTGAATATATGTACACATGGGAGACACAGTAGACCACTGAGGAGTTTCCGAGGGTACCAATCATGATGGGAAATCTCCAGTACTGTGTAACAGACTGATGAAACTTTTATTTAAAAAAAAACAAACATCAAAATAAGGAAATTGGTGGCAAGGTCCTATGGAGACAAAAGTTATATAGAGTATTAAAAACCCCACCCTTTAGTACTAAGGGTCCAGCCCTAGATCACGTGCAACATAAAGTGCGCAAGCGCATAGTCAATGTCGTCATGAACGCAGTTGATCCAAGGCCGACATGATGTACCTGCTAGCGAACCGTGATTGGTATATGACTGTTGCAGATTGACGTATTTAACGTAGCTGTCTTTGAGAACCATACAGTTATATGTTGTTGATATACAGCAGGTAAGTTATTTTATGGCTTTTTCAGAGTGTTACGAATCATGTCTGATCACAGCACTGCAAATAAATAAGCATAGATAGCTCGGATAACTTCTGCCAACTGCTGTACGCGTTGCCCTTTCCCAATTGATGTTTCACTAGACTGAAAGTATCTCTAAACAGTACCCCTCTCGCAATACAGATTTAGCCTTATAGTGCTTTATAGATTGACCAAGGCTACAAAAATAAAAGTGAGTTTGTGTTATTTCATTTGAATGTTTACGCTCCAGTTTTCAGTGGAAAAAAATCGATTGGCATTTTCTCTTAGCTTTGTAGAATGTAAATCGACGTGAGAAACATACCGTAGAGCAGTTACCAGTTCATCTCTCTCTCTCTCTCTCTCTCTCTCGTCCGGCATACCATTTTCAATGGTGTTATTTTATTTTATCGACATAAACACAGTCCCTTCACTAGGGGCAGTGACATGTACCAGTGCGCGTTCATCTCCTTGCGCTTTGTTTTTAGCTCATATTTGGCTTTGTATATAAATAACAAAAAGAGCTTATATGATGAGTCAGTGGCGTCTGTATGTCTGTATGTTTGTGGGTATGTATGTGCGGATGTATGTCCGTCACACACAAGGGCTCCCATACCTTCAAAGCTACCATCTCAGTATTTGGTGTACAGGTAGATGCAGGGGTTGAGATGTAACTTTGTTCAAACGAACATGTCAGTGTAAAAAATGTGCAAATGAGGTAATACGGATAGTTTTTCAATCGGATTCGAACCCACAACATACGGCATCAGTCGCCTAGCTGAGAGGCCACAGACAAAACCACTCGGCTAAATCTCCACTCCCAAAAAAGAGTGGTTCAATAGCCGGCTAAGTTGTTACATTTTCTGACTGAGACCGCTCAACACGTTGTAGAGTTCATGAAGCACTCACGCACGCAAATGTGCAGGAGTGATGGCCAGTGTCTGAAACATGAGTCATTTCCTGTCATTGTTTATGAACTGTTACATATTAACAGACCAGCTCAAACCATAGACAGTAGAGGGGGGAAGACTGTCTATGGTCCAACTAAGAGGGTCTAACTGTTTCTGCTATGCATGCATGTTGCTAAAGTTGACCTCCAGTAACTAAAGTTTCAGACCTTATTTACTTTTGTCATTCTTTTTTTTCTGGTTTAAATATTTCTTGTTGTTTTCTGGTTGTACTGTGCAGAAATCATTGTCATAACATCAACGTAGAATTTTCCTGCACTGAACAGATAGAAACAATATTTATTCTTGATCTTTGGTACCCATACTGGTATATACCAATTCTGATCAAATTTGAGCGACACCGTATTATTGCGGTATTTGTTGTATTCCTGCCGTGTTTCATATCATACACGCACAACTTGAGTTGCTAAATGTTTGCGGTCTTATATAGCATGAATCGAAGGATAAACGTTAGATGACAGCATTGATTGTAAAGTGATAGTGAAATTCAAGCAATATACTTTGGCAGTCTGTCGTCGACAGGACGTGTGATGAACACGAAACCCACATTGGCAAACCAGCTGTTCGTAGCAGCAATCGCATACGCCAAAACAGATTACTAAGTGACAAGTTTAAGATTTGAAAGTTGAAATCAAAATGGCGACAACAGTTTAAAAGATGAAAACTTCGATACTGACATTTTGTGAAATGTAGAGGCCGAGAGCAACTCTGTAACCGCTATCGCTTTTTCTCGATGAAACTTACAGGCAAACTATTACCCCTTGCGTACTGAACCATCCAAGAAGTAGTCTCGCATGCCAGACCTCGAACCTGCATGCGACGTGAGCGGCGAAGCCGCGAGCAGCGAGTAACCGCAGGTTACGAGGTCTGGCAAGAACCAACTGCTCAGGAATGTGATGACGTCAAAAGTGGGCCGTCTTTCCTATGCTAATAAATGTATAACTTTGGACCACCGTGTACGGACGGCCATAACGCATTTTCACTGTACTTGTCCACCACGTTTCACATATCTGTGCCGAAAAACCACTCAAGCGAAAATCTACAGCGAGAATTTATTTGTGAGGCCATTTACCACCAGCTCATCGGCAGTTGAATGGGGCCAAATACTGAGCTTCGTTTGAGCGGAGCAAAACGAAAGAGCAAACTCCATAGAGGATGTCAACGATCAACAAAATGCAATCGCAAGCATTGAAGCAAGGCCGGAGCAATCTTAAAATTAGAGATTGGCCATATCTTGTCGGCAAATCCACGGAAACGTCGTCTCCGTCCAGATAATCTGTCATGGCTACCTCCTGCTTCGGTTTCAGGCTGTCCATCACCACTTTCTTCGACGGCATAGATCATTTTTGCAGATTTTTTTCATCATGGCTACTGGGGATAGCGTAACCGTGATTTCATGAAGCCGTACTGTCTGAGGTCAACGTAAGGCAGTTTACTTCGAATGAAACATTCCTAGATGAATGACACAATCATTCAGTCAAATTCAAAAGGCTATTTTTAGACGCTCCACCTACATTCATGAATAAACAACAGATGTACTCTTTCATCCAGCCGATTTTCGAAGCATTCTATTGGACAGTATATATAGCACGTCGGTTCTAGCCAGACCTCGTAACCTGCGGTACTCGCTGCTCGCGGCTTCGCCGCTCGTGCCGCACACAGGTTTCGAGGTCTGGCATGCGAGACTATCCAAGAAGCTGCAATCATAAACATATGAAAGACGTCCATTCTGCAAGTGAAATTCCACTATTCAGAAAGTTGCAATGTTAAAAACGACAGCAAAAACACGATTGAGTTATAATGTTTAACACAAAACCACGGATTGAAATACTGATCACTTCAAGGCCAAAATTTGCATCGTAACTATGGAGACCAGCGGTTTGTTTCTAGGTAAAACAGACTGAATTCCGAGAATGCGGCAACTATTATCTAAACGCTACCAATCACAGGATTTGTCAGCTACGTGAAATTTGTAAAATTTGTCAACTTTGATACATTTATCTCTCAATCATTACTGAATGCATCAAAACACCGATAGCCGTCCCGAGGTCATGAACATTTACGAATGAACAACAACTCTGTAGCGGATCAATTTGACAAAATGAATGGGCCGGAGGCCCGAACGGTGTCCTATATCGCCCAAGTGTCCAGCCGTATGTCTTGCAAGATTGTGAAATTGTCGATAGCTGTTTGTTATATTTTTTTATTTGTTTCGTATTTTTCCTGTAGCCTGATGTTCAAATAGGACTCTAAAGTTGTATAACGTAACCATGTGAATATCATCGAAAACAGACTTTGTTTTAACTCATGACTTTTGAAGACTTTGTATAGCCAATTGGCTTCATGATCTTTGAACCAATAGTTCTGTTCCCGCTGGTATGGGGTAAAATAGCTAGGTTTTACCGCGTTTTTAGTTTTTGGGTTTTTGGGTTTTTTTCTTTGGTCATTCCGTGCAATGCACTTATCAGTGTATTCCGCGGGGAGGGGAGTGCAGAGAAATTGATCGGACACCGTATTCCGGCAGCTGCAAATTTGATCGCCCAACAGGTGGGGATTTGACATGTCGCAAAATAGTAATTTTGGTGCAACAATATTATACAATTATACAGTGTTTGAAATAATCGGTGGCAATGATGGTATTTGCCACCAAAACCTGTCAATCTGCCACCATTTTTTTTTGGTGGTATTTTTCTACCAGTAAATTTTGGGTCATCGTGTCATCGATCCTACGGCTTGAATGAAGGAACACTGAAGGAAGACGCGTTGTCTGACGGCGGTAAAACCCATTAGCAAAATAAAACAAACTGATTGCGACATTTTGGTATGAGTGAAAACATAGCGTGAATCCAAACTTGTGATTGGCTAATCTCCATATCGATGACAGCAGCTTTTGTACACTTGACATGTTGTTGCCCTCTGTGATAGCCACATATGCAGTCATACTGCACAAGATAAAAGCATGTTGTGACATTTTAAAAACAAAGCAAAACCTCAGCCTGAGTGATTTTAATAATAATAAATACTTGCAATTCATTAGCCAGTACAGGGCTCAAAAAATCCTATCGCCCGACGCCCGACCGTGGCTGGTGAATTGTGCGTTCGGGCAAGTAAAATCAATATGCTTCCCGTCCGATGGGCAAGTGCACCAGCGGTTGAATTAACTATTCAACAATTCAAGCTTGAAAAGGTATTTCATTACGTCTGTACACGCCTACAATCATTTTAAGTCCTTCAACTCTGATAACTTTTTTTCTGAAAACCCTTGGAAATCCGCCCGACATCACAAAATAATTGTTCTTACTGTTATAAAACACAAAAAGTCGTAAAATTAGAGTTTTTATGACATGTTCTCTCCAACGTACGCGGAGGCAACTGACTGTTTCTATATGTGCCGTAAAGTGGTATGCCCTTGACAGTGGTTGCCATTCTCTTTGTGCAAGTGAATGACGGTTGACTTCACTCGAGAGTGTAATTGCACCTTGCATTGTGCTTGGTAAATGGATGTAAACTTTATTTGGAGCCATGGATCTCGGCAATGCTTAGTGTGAAACGCATTAATCAACCCTCGGTTGAAAATGTACAAGTTTACATCGTAATCGAAACGGGCTCAGTCGACCGAGGAGGCCACATATTGCAGCTACGTAGTGCGTGAGATGCAGACAGTTTCAAATTAGGGAGCATTCATTATTTACGGGGAGGGGGGTTGGTGGAAATCAGGGGGGGTTGACTTTTACAAAACTGCTTTTTAGGGGGGTCAAATTTTACAATCAATGATTGAAGGGGGGGGGGGTCAAATTTTACAAAGGTTTGTATTGAGTTAAGGAAAACAAAATTGACTTAGGAATTTCACCGAAATGTTGCTTTTGTAACCAATGTTTCGAGACGGCAGAATAATAACCGACCGAAGCTCAGCCAAATTTATTTCTCTAGCAGGGCCAACAAGTCCGAGACTGGCGTTAACCTCTGTAGAGCAGCAACAGAGCATGTAGCCCTGAGTACAGGTCTGTGTGTTCCTGGCGTATACGGCCTCCACCACAGCCCTGCAACGGTCTGTGGAGATAACTGGGGTCTCTGCAGCGAGATTCAAAATGGGGATCTCCATGGGTAAACAACTTGTCGAGTATGTTATGTTCAGAAAATGAGTGGTTTGGACGTTAGGAGAAGTCATTCGCATCTTTTCTGGGATTGGTTAGGAGGTAAAGGTAGGCAGGGAAAGGATTTTGCCCCAATAGAGCAGAATTTCGGCCAAAAAGACCGTTTTGTTTTTCATTGCAGTCCAGATCCAGGCTGCAGAGACCTCAAGTCTGTTCAAAGACCATTGCAGGGCTTTGTAGTAGAGGCCATATAATGCTGGGAACACACGTGCACACACCTGTACGCAGGGCTACACAGCATGGGGCATGAAATGAGGAACCAACACACAGTCATATAATGTAACAAACAACTTCTGTATATTACTATATTGTGTCAAATATCGGGGTCTACATATAAATCGTAAAACCGTACTTCAAAACTATAAATATTACTCCATGGTAACAGTAACCGTACTGATCGACCTCCCGAAGGCAGGAGTTGAACACAGAACAAAAACTCTGTTCAAACCCTTTCTAAATGCTTAACAATTTCTATGGAAAACTTAACGTTACCGCAGAGGTACCTCAGACTTGACCACGCGGCTGGGAAACACAAATAGTTCACACGCGACTTTAACTAATGTTCGATGATGAGCACAATTGTAAGTCCCGTGTAATGTCTGCACATGAAAGTCGGCAACAACACACGCAATTCACTGCTAAGCAGCATCCAGTTCAGCTACCACGGGAGCAGCCATCTTAGATCTTTGTTTACACTTCCGGTCGGGACATGCCGAACTAATCTGAAGTCTTCCTCTGCTAACTCCGCGCATCGACAAAAGTTCAGTGGAACGATCATAAATAATGTTATCATGACAATCTCAGACATCTGACTGAACTCATAAACGGAATAAAGTTCACAGTTAACACACAATTTGTGGCAGAAAGATCAGCTTTCAACTTGTGGTGATATTATCATCTTAGCGTGCAGTGCATATATTGCAAATATACGGCACGGCTTTCACTTGTGTGAGCAATGTTCGTTCCATCGACTAAAGTAGAGGATGGCATAGGGTTTAAATAAACAGTCCGATCCGCATAAAATTCGATCTCTGCCACTCACCGGTTTCTTTACATATCTGCTGACTTGAGTAAGACTCAAAATAGAGAAATATCTGACTTAAAAAGCACACGCTGACACTCAAACCTTTAGTGCCAGTGTAGCATGCAAAGTAAAACACTCTCTGGAAAGTTCCCGTCTTGGACTCCCTAGGTATACAGTGATAACACACAAGATTTCCCAGGCAAAATAAGAAATACACAGGTCCTCCATACATAATCTATGAGAAGCTATGAATAATTTCTTTTAAATACAAAACTAGCTAAATCTGTGTATTTATAGACTCTTGATTATTGATATTAATGTACTCGATAAGACTAGGGTAGTTACCAGTGCATGTGTGGGCAAGAAATTCGATTTTGGAATTTCACCGAATTGTTAATTCACTATCTTGTCAGAGGAAACTATGAATAATTTTTTTCCAATATAAAACTAGTTAAATCTGTGTATTTATGTACGCTCGATTATTGATATTAATTTACTTGATTAGACTAGGGTGGTAACAAGTGGATGTTTGTGCAAGAAATTTGATTTTGGAATGTCACCGAAATGTTGATTCACTATCTTGTCTATATGGAAATTATGAATATTTTTTTCCAATATAAAACTAGGTAAATCTGTGTATTTATGTACTCTTGATTATTGATATTAGTGTACTTGATTAGACTAGAGAGATCGCAAGTAGGTTAAGGCATGGGCGTCAAACGTTATCATGAATATGCATTAGGGCTCATGAATATTTATAAAACAACACTGTGCATACGTGAGATAACAACAGGAAAACTACATCACATCACAAACGAAGTTCGCAACTAGAACACCAGTGAGCAAACGAATTGACAAAGCACTCACTAGTGTTCACAACAAAATGTAGCCTATAAGCACTGTGTGGAAACTTTGAACATACAGAAAAGGACGAAACATTTACGAATTTATTCCCCAAACAACCGATCATCGCATACAAAGGAAATCAAAACATCAGCGATACACTGATAAAGGCCAAAGTCCACGGCATAACAAACAAGGCGACAAACGTTAACTAACAGAGTCGAACACAAAACGATCCAGACATAAGTATTCTAGAGATGTCAATAACATAGATACAATATAAAATTAAGAAAGAGATATATAATGGAGAGACAGTTGGTACCTCCATGTTATTGTAAACGACTGAGGAAGGAACCGGTTACGAAACGTGGGGTCAAAAGGTCAAGGTGGTCTGAGACACACTTCCACGTCTCGCCATGGCTTATTTTAAATAACAACCCATTTGTTAATTTTGACACTAACAGCTTTACCAAATACAGACACAAAACACAGTAAAGCACATACGAGACAAGCGGAATGATGTATGAAGCCAATTTTCAATTACAAATCGTTTCGGTAATACTGCGAGTAGGCGACGGGGTCATGACCTTTGGATGGCTTGCGAGATGGTCCGATCGCGTACATAACGACCAGATTTCTTTCGAAAATTTCAACTTGTAGATCGCCCTACTTTTCAGAAATTTTGCTATCCTCAAACTAAGGCTTAAAATATCTTTACAACCATACCTTTAACATGTACGATTTGGTAACGTTTCCTTCAAAAGTTACAGAAATTCAAACAAGAATTGATTTTCGTACAAATCGTACGTATTTGGCAGAAATACCAGGCGATTAACTCCGAAATTTTCTTAGTGAAGTATGTTTATCGATTGACCTGAACCTACTCTGTTATCATTTGCAGAAAAAATGAAGTTTAAACGTTGTTTACAAGATGAAACATGACGGGATGCTTGCATCTAAAAAACAGTGCACTTTTTGGGGCTCTTTCTGCACTGATAATATGCAATCTAAAGTAGTTATATCAGATATAATCAGACATTACATAACGCTTAGTCAACAACTTCAGATACCAATAGCTTGGCCGGTACTACTTTATGCCAAGGTATTGTACAGTGAAGCGGCACAAACTCAGTCTCGTGTAAACCTTGACAACAGTATTATCATTCAGGACATCAGGATATGTTCCTACTTTTATTAATTTGAACTAACATATGGCTTGTAGTATATTTATAGGTCCTATTCTGTGAAAACTAGGGTACAATGTTCAAAGAAGTTCAAGGCGAACGATTATCTGTATGAGTGAAGTGTGTAAGGCAGAGATGTCTTCCCTGTACACCCACTTAATCGCTATCTCTAATCACATATTGCAAACAGCTTACGAGATGGCAAATAACTTTAATTAGGAGCTCCATACCCCTTGAAACCCCTATTTCAAGGGGTGAATGTGCATTGAATATGCATTGTTTTTTAGATGGAAACGTCCCCTAATGATATGCCGATAGATAATATTATCGATTTTGGCGGGTAAATGCCGTATAATAATCACGTGACACCTTTTATGCAAATTTCAATGACATAAACTGAAAGAGCTATCAAAACTACGTATGTGTACCAAATTTCATCAAAATATGACCTGTAGTTTTTGAACATTGAAATTTAGCTCAAAATTTGGTCTGGACCCCTGCCTTAACTCACTTGCGATTACAAGTTCATGTGTGTGCAAAAAATTTGATTTTGGCATTTCACCAAAAATGTTGATTCTCTAGTATGTGAGGAAACTTTTTCAGCCCGGGGCCACAGGGTGCGAAGGGTTAATGAATCAAATCTGATGAAATTTTTTTTCATGGGGGGGGGGGGGGGGGGAGTCACATTTTACAATTGATGAATTGAGGGGGGGGGGGGTAAAATTTTAGAAATTTGATTTGGAGGGGGGGGGGTCGCTTTTTACGTTTCATTTGTCGCTCAAATTCCACCGCCCCCCCTCCCCGTAAATAACGAATGCTCCCTTACGTGACCTTGGTTGTTAGGAATCGGCTCTCACTTAGAGAAAACAAATCTGCACTGAAGAGTAACGAAAACGAAACTTGAATCTGCTTTCTTCACGAATACATTTATCAAAATAAAACTTTGAAAGACGGCTGTGCTCAGTGAGTAAACGTGTAAACAGGTAAAAGGGTTGCAGATGTACATGTGCGTAAGCATTGGCAGAATAAACACTAGCAGAGTAGTTGTTTGTGATCTCAGCTTGATAATAAAGAGCAGCAGCCAGGCCCAGCAGCCAGCCAAGCACATTGTAAATTAAAGACATTATTTAATGGAGAAAATCTGAAAGTCACACAATCTTATTGATCTTATGCAAAGATTTTAATTTTGGATTAGATTGTGGAAAAATTCCAACTTAGATGTTTTCTAGATGGCCAAATCTACAGAAAAGACAAAAGTATTCTCACATTTCTTGTGCTACATTTCAGATTTGATCTGAAAATGTAGCACAAGCATTTTGCTATATTTTTTTGAATACATTTTTGAAAGTTTCATGAGTTTCCAATATCATAATTATTTCATTTGCATATATTTGCGTATATTTTGATATATGTATCCCTTTTTCTCTCAACAGATTTCTGAAGGGCTGACCATAATTAATAACCAATTATAGCCTATGGCATTCACCTCCAGGGAGCACAGAAACGATAGTGAAAGATGTCAACTGTCAATCATACCAAATTCACTTACTTTGACTTGGTCATGTCATTGCTCCTACAAAATTTGAAATGCAAACAGTCCAACAAAACAACCAATCTCGAATCATTCTTGTCACAACTCAAATTAATTCCAAAGTTGCACTTCAAAAGTTTTACTTTATCTATCTTTATTGTAATTGCTGTGTACATTCCTGAGTGTGTTCTTTGTCACGTCATTGTATAGTGTAACTTGAAAAATGCACATTGTTAGTCCTTTGGGCCTTTGGCCCAAAGTACTAATGTGATGACGCGGCCTCTGTTGTTGCATACAGTGGGCCGTATGCTGTGGACGCAGGTATCTCAGAAACGCTTCAGTAACTTTTTCTGAAATTTGGTCTGGTAGTCACTTTGGCATGTATCTCAAACGGTCTTTTTTCTTTTTTTGATTGAATCATTTTAAAGTCACTGTTTTAGCTTTTTTGTGAAAACCACTATTTTCAATTTTTCCTCAAAAGCACTGATTTGATTATTGTGATATTTGGCATGGGTGTTCGTATAGTTGAAATGCCGTCAGAAATGTTCAAAATTTGGTGATACATGCCTTGTATTATTTTTAAACAATATTTTATCCATTTTTATTTATATTTACATGAGTTTGACTCGCTTTCGTTAAAGCTACTGTCTGCGCATGCGCACAACTCTAGGACAAAATCTGAGTTGAAGAATCGAATCGGACGCCATCTTGTTTCTCGGTCTCGGCACAGTTTTTACTTTTTGAACGTTTCACTGTGTCTTTCAATATGTTCTATAGTTATGAAGTTGACAGTGATGCACTTTTGCGGCTGTCGTGTATTATTTGGTACGAAAGGCGCGTTTGATCGACTGAAGAATGATGGTACCGGCAGGCATATCAGTTCCACTGAGGAAGTAATCCACTGGCCCGCATAGGTCAGAGACTCACTTAAGGGAGAACCACTTGATTTCTGGGGGGGGTATGGAGGATTTTGAGGAAAAAAAATTGTCACCAGGTGAAATAAAAGAAAAAAATAAGCCTGTAATGGCTTGAGAAAAAAAAATTCTCATAACAGACGGAAATAAAAAAGGAATTGTCATTATGCAGTTGAAATGAGCAAAATTTTGGAAACTTCATTCTCATGTGTTCTTTGCTAGCATGCTGCCATAGGCAGCACAAATGTTTTTACCACAAGCAATTCTCATGTGTTTTTTTTCCCAGCACTTATGATATAAGCATTGACTACTTTACATCTCAGTGCACTCGATGTTTTCCTTCCCTTTTCTGACCCAAGAAATCATGTTCAGGATTTCTGTTGCAATATCTCAATGGTACAGGCAATATCTAGATGGGACTATTTGACTTCTGTACATTGTGAAAATTTAAAACACAAGACAGGAGTCAATAAACTAGTGTAAAAACCAATATATTATTCTCTCAACATAAATATGTTAGAAAGATGACAAGTTGTCAAAGAAAAATTGAGGAACAACAAATATAATGAAGTACAATGTGTGAGCCTTGTTTCTCTGACCACAAAAGATAACATCTCCCCTGAGAACTTAAAAGGAATTGACTGTTATAAAGAAAAGCAGGTATAGTACTGATCACTGTTGATTTGCCAAAAAAGTGTTCTATAATTTAAAGTTGTATATATACTAGACTTTCCATTTTGTTTTCATTCGTTGGAATGTAAAATGAATATATAAAACCATCCTGTGATATGTGAAACACTGGCTTAAATTTGAAAAATTGCACTGCTACTCCATTTGATAAAAAAAATTGATGCAGGTGTGACAGTTGAAATTTAAAAATGCTGTCTCTCTGACAAAAAAAGTTCCCATACCCACTTCCTGCATACCCCCCTGAAATCAAATGGGTCTCCCCTTCATATGCGCATGCGCATATAACAAGTTAGTTTTGTTTGCAAGGACTGGCAAGGACTTTGAAAAATCAAACCGACGCTGTCTTGTTTCTCGGTCTTGTGCGAATTTTGACGTTTTGAAGCTTTTAGCGTTTATTTGATGATATTTTGTAAATATGAAGTTCACAGTGATTGTATTTTTGTTGCTGTCATGTATTTTTTTGGCACGAAACGCTCCTTCGTTACCGGCGAATCCATTGCTTTAGCGAGGCAATCCCACCGGCGGCCCGTTAGTAATAGCTGGGTGAGAGCGAGGGAATTCGCTCTGTCCTTCTACCTCCGGCCTCCATGTCATAACAAACTAGCGTCGTTTTATGTTGATGTACTGTCCTTTCGACACAGCGATAACTTAAGTTTTCTGTTGCTTATTTTGGGTAATTTCGACAGTTGTGCATTGATTTTGACATCATTGTTGAAGATAGTGTGTGCTTTCTACTGTCGACAGTCCTCGTGCCTTCTTTTGACCGGATCCGGAGTCACTTGCGGTAGTAATCAAACGTAGGCGATCGAGCGCCGAAGGCGCAAGGTCGAGTGCCGAAGGCACGAGCTTGTATAAATACGGTACCGAAAGCTACGGGAGACCAAGCAGTACAAGCGACTGGCGAGAGTCTATGTCTGCTTTTGTTGACCGATTTACGCGCACTTCAGAATCACGGCATAATCCGACATGGTAATTTGGCATGATCATCAGATCATACATGATCCGAGATTGCACTTTAGCAAGGTCACGATAACTAATGTTGTTTGTTTCACTGTCGTTTAATACCTATATTTCCACTAAAAGACCATTAGAATTTCCTCCTGGCTACTTTGAAATCGTGCACTGGCATGCATGTAGTTGTCAACATCACTATGCTTGAATGTAGTAGACTCTTACTATGAATATATCGACTGTCACTGCATATTGCATATGTGTGCAACTTGCAAGTCACTCCATATCATATCAAAAAATGTAGTATTGCGATGTTTGAGCTGCCACAAGCCAGAATTTACAGTTTATGAGAAAGTTATCTTGCATGTAAAACTCAGTTCTACTGTGAACAAAATGCAAGCTATGTTGCATAACTATGGTGAATAACATGATATTTTGTACCTATAACCGTGTCAGAAAATCAGAAGGAAACAACCACTCAGACAAACTCTGGTCAGGATGATACTGTCCAATTTTAATATTTGTCTCTCGGCACACACTAGATACTCATGACTGTAAAACAACATTTCCATATAATTGTATATTCAGTTTTTATATTTAGTTTGCTTTTCACCATATTGTATGTCCTTCCCTGCACTACATAATTCAAAATTAAATATTGTTTTTGGCCTATACGTACTTGAGGGGTAAGCTTATTTAGTCTCATACATTAAAGATGCACTGTTGACCTTCAGAGTCAAAACTTTTTATCATTGTATTGTAGATAGGTGTACACTCCAAAGTACAAGTGTGGTGAGTGTAACAAGCAAATGTTTTTTAGTCAATGGCCCAAATTTATTTTCTATTTGATGGACAATAAATACATGTGTAATCAATGCCAACAATCCAGTTTAAGTAATTTGGTTTAGATTAGCCATTGTCCATTATATTACAATAGTTTGTGGCTAAATTTTCTCCCCTTCTGTATCATATAAGTTCACCGTTTCCTGTTTTAGATATTGTTGATCCTATTGAGTTCCATCTCTTATTCTTGATTCACTTTCATATTAACTTTCATTTATGTCCAAACAATTTGACTTTTTGCCAAATTTCACATTTATGGCAAATAATAAACAGTAAGGAGGCACAAAGGACGTCGGTGCCCCCGGGCCCCATGTTTGTTGTTGACATTTTATTAAATTAATTGTCTTGCTTCATATACTCTAGTAAAAGAGTTATTAATACTCATGTGTCATGTAATCATTGTCAATGGAAATATTTTTGTCTGCCATTATTTATATACACTCGTGTAACTTCAGAGACCCCATGCTTGCTTTTATATCATAGCAAAGCAAAATTTAATGGAGAAAATCTGAAAGTCACATCTGAAAGCAAATCCTATTTGTTTGTAAATTTATGTAGTGACAAATTCTATTATTCGATTAAACTTGCATTTTTCAACTATTTCCGCGTTGGCAACTTAAGTTTTACGTTGATTGATCAAGTATACTTGTTCTCAAAACTACTTGTCTGATAGCTTTGTAATTTTGTATAAAAGTCCTGAAGGATGTTATCTTCTGCTCAAAGTGTTGGGAAACCCTATTGTATAATTTAGGTAATTTTCTCAGTCTGTGACCTTAAATGACCTATACCAACCCAGGATATGTTGTGAGACAGTGGTTAAAGCAGTGAACATAATTTTGTCACATTTGGTATCAATTGGTAGTCAAATTTGATACAGAAAACAAAGCTGAGGTTAATTTTAGCTCACATTTGGTTACACCAATGTGAGGTTATCATATAAGCTGAAGCCGGTGGCGTCTGTATGTATGTATGTGTGTATGTATGTATGTATGTATGTAAGTACGTACAGTATGTCCGTCAACTTCAAAAACTCATGAACTGCTGCTCTTTTTAGCGTGGTATTTGGTCTGTGGATGCATCTGAGGCTGCAAATGGGATTTTGTTCAAATGAAGTTTGCAGTTCCCAAATTATGCAAATGAGCTTAAACAATGTGAAATGGTCAAAAATCAATAACTCAAGAACTGCAGGTTTGATTGCTTTGAAAATTAGTATGCAAGTACCTTAGGTTGACCTTATACAGTTTTATGTATATCGTGAAGATATTTTAAATTTTGTATTTTTGCCTAATTTTTGGTTATTTTCCTGATTTTAAGTAAAAATTCTTTCCTGAAACCGCCAGCCCAGTTTCTCTCAAATTTGGGTTGGATGTTTGCAAGGGTGTTACCCTTCCAATTTGTTGAAATTACGACAAAATTGGAAAACTTACTGTTTTGGGGAAATTTTTGTCATTTTTAACTCATATTTGGTATGTATATAAATACCAAAAAGAGCTTATATGATGAGTCGGTGGCGTCTGTATATCTGTATGTATGTATGTGGGTATGTATGTGCAGATGTATGTCCTTCACACACAAAAGCTCCCGTACCTCCAAAGCTACCATCTCAGTATTTGGTGTACAGGTAGACGCAGGGGTTGAGATGTGACGTTGTTCAAATGAACATGTCAGTGTCACAGTGGTGAGAAATTTGGATCCAGGATAATTCCAGATGTTGTAATACCCCACAGTGGAAGGCATTTCACTATAATTTAAGTGCTGTTTACATTAGAATGATAGCACTCATAGCATTATTAAAAAATCCCCAGGTTGTAAATACATTTCCTGCCATCTGGCCTTATGTAAACATGATCAACAAAGGGGTGAAACATTTGACATTCAGGAGGGGGTAGGGTCTAGGAGATTGATGAGGTAGCATTACTTTTTTACCAAATCCCTGGTACATTTTTTCCCACTCTTTATTTTTTCCCCCACTCTTCAAACCTTTTCTTTTTGTCAAGCCTTCGCTGGCTGATTTTTTGTTAACATTTGCTTATGTATGTAGGATCTGCTTGTCCTATTGCTATAGAAGTTGATATGCATGTTCCTAAAGATGACCTCCAGTACCTAAGTTGGAGACCTTATTTGCTTTTGTTACTCTTGTTTTTCCTGGTTTAAATATTTCTCGAATGGACCAATTCAAACCGAATGTGAGCACATAGTGTCCTTGACGGTATTTTTTCATTTTGGACCAATGTTTACAACTTTTCCATGTAAGACACACAAGAACTGATAAGAAATTTTGATCCAGGATAATTCCAGATGTCATAATCACCCCCCCCCCCCCCCACAGGGGAAGGCATTTCACCATCTGTAACTAACTTAAGTGCTTTTTAATTTCCAATGACAGCACTGATAACAGTAAAAAATCCCCAAGGCTTTGAATAACTCATCTACTGTAAATTTCACCACTCTCCCACCTTTTCTTTTTGTCAAGCCTTCTCTGGCTGATTTTTTTTATTGGCATTTGCTAATGTATGAATGATCAGCTTGTCCCATTGATGTAGAAGTTGATATTGCATGTTTACTGTGTAGAAATCATTGTCATAACATCAACGTAGAATTTTACTCCACTGAACAGATAGAAACAACATTCATCATTGATCTTTGGTACCAATACTAGTACACAATACTGACAAATGTCTTTATGTGCTATTAGAGCTGTGTGTGACCACCATGTCAGGGCTCCCCCTAAGTCACCAAAATGATTAGCAACTCATTAGCCAAATCAAAAATCTTTTAGCCATTTTGAGTAACTTTTAGCCAGTTTATGATCTCAAGTGTGGCAACAGCTTTCTCGTCATTCAGGAGTTCCTAATTTTACAAATCAAGTTGACAATGTTTTGTATGATGTTCATGATGGTTTTACATTAAAGAAATATGTGTTTAGTTTTTGCATTTATAATCTGTGTTTTTATGACATTTCAGGGAAATAAATCCTTTTCCATTTTTGGTGGTAAACTTTAAACACCAGAAATAAAATTACGTAGCAATTGAATTCTAAAGATCATGTAGCAATGTTAAGTGTATATTACAAGAGGTACAGATTGAATATTTCTGCCACATTCAGTTAGTATTCACAGTATGATAGCTTGTCATAAGTTACATGCTTCTCATGTGGCAAATTTATGCAGTCTTCCATAACCTAAATGTTTGAGCCACACAAGTAAAGCAATTTTCCATGCAGAAGACAGCATTTATGGTATAGCACAATGGCAGTGTAGATACAATTATTGTGGTATTTAAGGCCCTGGTTTTACTTGTATGTCATAGTTGTGATCAAGCAGGCTGAAATAGCATCTTGAGTATAAGTACTTTTCTTGAGACAAAAAGGACTAGGCCAAACAAAACTCTTGTAAAACAGACACAACGATATATGTTCATTTAAATTACTCACTGTTTGAGGACATTCATTGTTTTAATGATTATGATAACATTTTTGCCTAGATAATTTTTCATTTGATATTTTGATATCATCAAGAAATGTCTGGTGATGTTCACTTCCAGATCATTAAACTGGTGGAATCTACAAAAATATTAAAATCATTCAGAATCACATAATTTCTTGTATAACCAGTTTGAAAGTAGGCCGAATGGGAGTCTGTCAAGCTGAATGCCATTTAAATTGGAAGGCAGCAAAATTACCTTTCACCTATTGGACCACCCTAGATGGTTTCTTGTGAACCATAATTGTGTAATTAGGGGGTCTTTATGCATGACATCACATGATGAGATGACCTAGACTTGACCTTTCAGATAACCTCAGTTTTTCTCCTTTTCCTTTGTATTATGACTCCGTTTGTGAAAGTTTCCTTTGAAATAATGGTTTTTTACTATCAAACTGAGTAGTTGCAGGCCAAATTTTGATACAGCAAAGTAGGTAAAACTTTTGATAGACTCAAGGACGACCCAGGACTCACAGAGGCAAAGCAGGCCTAAGTGTATTCATGGACGTTACCTTCATTGTAGTATCGAACAGCAACAGTGTTTGTTTTACGTACTAGGGAATTTGTAACTTTGTAGAAAGGAGATTGAACTGTTTCAATACATTGCAACTTTGTAAGATGGAGGGTAAACTGTTTCAACATCTTACAACATTTTATTGTTAGGTGTAGTTTTCTGTTGAGGAGGTCTAAGAATTCAGTAGCCACTACATTAGCCAAACAGGAATTTTTGTAGCCATTTTTATTTTCTTTCGCATTTGGCGAATTGGCGAATAGGTAGCGGGAGCCCTGCATGTGCACAATATTTAATTAAACTTGGTGCAATCTCTTAAGAAACAGAGCTCTTTTTCAAAAATAACTAATTATGCAAATTAGTGCTAATTATGCATGCCAGACCAAAAAACAATAAATGTGCATATGCATGACATAGTGTATTATCCTTGTACCAAGTTTGAAAGGAATTGGCTTGGACATGTGGGAGATATCTGCGTGGACAGAAGGAAGGACGGAGGGAACCAAAACCATAAGTCTCTGTCCGGGGGGACTAACAAATCATTCACTTTACATCTGAAAGAAATGTTGTGATTATGGTTTACCACAATCATGATTAACATGAAATAAGGACACAGGCACTGACAGGCTAAGTCTACATTTAGTAAAATTCCCCTCTTATCCAACATCATTATTTTTGTAGTTAAACCACAAGCAGCAAAAAAATACCGCCAATGATTTGGTGTTGCTCATATTTTTTGGAATAATTGTACATACTAGTATTGGTACCAAAGATCAATGATGAATGTTGTTTCTATCTGTTCAGTGGAGTAAAATTCTACGTTGATGTTATGACAATGATTTCTACACAGTACAACCAGAAAAAGAAGAATGACAAAGCAAATAAGGTCTGCAACATAGGTACTGGAGGTAGACTATGGATTTTTAGCTCACATTTGACTCTAATGGTCACCTTTCTACTAGGCTATATGACAAGAGAGATGATTTCAACTTTAGTATAATCAATTTTCCACACCTCGTCAGTAATATTCCACTCTCACCTGCTTATGGGGTATACATTTCCCAGCTTATTCGATATGCAAGAGCAATGTCATATGGTGATTTTGTAGAGAGACATGGCCATCTCTCTTAGAAACTGTTAAATCAAGATTACACCAGAGCAAGACTTGTCTCTACATTCAAACGCTTTTTGGCAGGTATCGCAAGCTGGTAGATAAATACAATATCTCTCTTCGACAAATGGTCACTGATGGCATCGGTGACATGGGGCCTTAGTTAGTGACCACTACCTCTCTGACTTACAAATTGATATAATGGCAGGTGCCACATGTGGGGCAGGATGTACTTTCTATTTTCAAAACACCTGACATCACTTCTTGGTCTTTTTGCCAGAGGTCCATATATCTTTCTTTCATGAATTTGACTTTGTTTGTGTATCGTCTATTTACTGTCTGTTCTGTGCTGTTTTGTGTCTATGTTTACAACTATTGTCTTACAAATTCTGACCTAGTGTTATTGGATTATGGATTGGTATGATTGCGATTATTTTGGTATACCAATGTGAGGTAATCGTATAAGCTGAATCAGTTCATTTGCATGCCGTTTGCATGTCTGTATGTATGTATGTATGTATGTATGTTGTATGTATGTATGTATGTCCGTCCACATCAAAAACAGCTAAACCGCAGCACCTACTGTCTTAGTATTTGGTGTACAGACGCACCTAGGGGTGGAGATGTGAATTTGTTCAAATGAACCAGTGTCAAAAATATGCAAATGAGGGAAAAAAGGAAAAACCCTGCAAGTTGCTAAAACTCTGTAACCATTGGTCAGACGTCGCGACACTCAGCCGCGGCTATCCGGCAACCGAGAACGGGTTATTTTTGTCAATATTCGAACACCATTCAAAGACATCTGCTTTGCAAAGTTATGAAATTTTCAAAATTACCAATTATTGTTTTACGAAATAATCAATTGTATGTTTAATATGAATAAAATGAGCTTGTTTAAATATAATGAAGAACACTGTTTGGCTCTGACTCAATCGGTAAGACTACGAGCAACGAGTCTCCGAGCTCAGACGCGATACGACGGAAGTTAAACAACACGGTACAATACAACGTGATGCACAATATGCATGCACAAACAATAGCTTGCACCTTTAAATGCATTGATTACCTCGTGAACTCGTCGCTCTTGAAAAATAAAATAGCGTTTCTTCTGATGAGTCTTAAGTCCGGAGTATCGTCATTGCTGTCAGAAATGATGAACGCCCAACGTTTCCTCGGCTCGACCTGGGGGCTCGACTGGTTGACTGCCGCGGCAGCATTGATCGTGATGTTGAACTTGAAACCTGTCAATGTTGCTTCAGAAAACATTTTGACTGCTGCAGGGATGATTGGTATGTGTCTTGGGTTATCGGCTAGGCTTATCATGTTGTTTGATGGACATCGACAGAGGCTCTTTTGACGAGGTAGACAACACAAAATGCCGGTATCATAGCGTATTAAAATGTCATTGGTGTAGAAATCAAACGTTTCAATCGCAAATCAACAACGAAGAAACACAAATTCATAAAAATTCTAGTATCAACAGTATTTTGTATTTAACACATTGTATTTTAATACTCCATATTTCCTCCGTTATGCTTCATTACCCTCCCACTTTTGCATTTCAGAGATTTGAAAATATTTAAGTTCTGAACAGCTGATTTTTTGTTTACATTTTAAAAGTAGTCCGGGCCCCATATCCACCACATGTGGAATATGGATTCATCGTAGTCATATACCTATAGTGTGATGTCATACTATAGGGAACACTGGGTCTATGTATGTGATAATAATTCGTAACTTTCAAACAACATTGTAAATTCCCAGCAGCATAATTTTAGGGTTCGAACGTGCGAATGAAAATGTAAAAAGATTTTTGTCCTTATCAAGTAACAGTAATGCCACGTGTCAAGTGACACGTCACCTACGTAGCGCTAATAACAAAGTTTTCAAGTACGCACAACATTATACCGGTGGAAATATTTCACAAGAAAATTACATCTTACCCCAAGTCAATGAATAAAGCTGAACACCATGATAGTGTCGGTCAACAGTATTCTCTTGGAGACAAACTTTTTCCCACTCAGTAACTATACGCCAACTTGAAGAACTCGTGGCCACAAAGACCAGAGGCAGATCAACCAATGTCAACGAAGGCTGCAAGGGAGTACTGCCGTGTTGTTGACATGGCACGATATTTATAGTCAGAACAATTGCATTGCATTCAGCGAGATACTAAACGAGAGAAAACGAATTAATTATACAAAAAAGCCATTTTGTTAAAGCTGAACAAAATAAAATTTACACAAAAATACTACATCATTTCTGATTATGAGTTCTTGTAAAAAAGTGCTGTATCAAAGTCTGCAATAAAGCCACGTTGCAAAAACAGAGCGCCCTCCTGAGTAAGTATAAAGTATGACAGATTTTTAGCTCACAGATACCATGATACAAACTTATTGAAAGTCATTAAGCATTTTACTCCAGCCAATTTCTAATTTGCATATTTAATGAACTTTCCTAATGGTTCTACTCTGGAATTAAAAGGACGTGTGGGTTCTACAGACTCAGTACGCCCAAATAATCACGTGATGCCGGTACAAACAAACCCACATGTGTACCAACGCGTATGGAAATACACGTACTCTATGCGCGTTTGCGCACATGGCTTTGTTTGTACCGTGGTCGATTCGAATTCCAGGTTTGGCCTATTAAGGATATATACTGGGATTTACTTGATCACACTATGTACATTGATGATTATACCAGGATAAAACATTTTTATGTCAGCTAATTTATACATTGCCTGTCTAATGAGCTTTCACAGTTTGGCATATATAGCTCAAAGGACTTGATCAAAGACAATTACACTTGCTATACAAAGTGGTGGTATAATGACGGCAGTCAAAGAAATTTAGTATTTTCATTTTAGCTTATTACATATTTGTATTTTTAATGACCTTTTGAATTAATATAGCTGAATAGGTTCAAATTACATATAACTGCAATATAAATGAAAACACACGAACAAATTTCAGTTCATATCTGGTCGTTCCTATCTTAGAATGTGCAGAACACCATTTCATTTGGGCAGTTTGCATTTTTATCATTGGATTATGTTCATACAGTAAGGTGCCTGAAGTATGTTTTACTGCATTATTTTTCAATAGTATTTCCTTTCATACATCAGAAGTAAACCAAATGTGAGCATGAGTCTCACTTTTTTCGTTAAACCATTTATGTTCTTATAATAGTGTGGAATCACAAAACTATATCTGAATTTACTTTTTCCTTGCGTCCATGTTCAATGTTTATGTACACATACATGAATCTTTCAGGAACTGGCTGCTGAAGCAGACATACAAGATTTGCTCAAGTCAGATGATGCAAATGAGGAATGTATCATGTGCCTCACTGAGATGAAAGGTTTGTAATCTACCCAGAATTATAATCACATAATATCCTGTATTACAAATAAAATAAGAAGGCTAAATATTACAGTATGTCCAGAAACATTACCTGTTGTCCTTCGATCAATTAACTTTTAACTTTTTTTGCAAGCTAGCAGTCACAATAACTTCCACTGACTGACTCTATTGAGATTTGTTGAAAGGATTTGGTTTAGAGCTAAATATTCTTACATTTGATCATAAATCTCATTAAAGTTTCCTGAAAATACTTTTTGTCAAACTTTCCCTAATGACAATGACATTGCATTGTTTTGTTCAAACTTTGCAAAATGGTAAAATGTGGTATAGCCTTCATGTGCAAATGATAGGCTAATATTCTATAAGTAAACAATACCTTGCTTAGGATGATTGGGGTTGAGGAAGGCGGGGGCAGCAAATGATAGAGACAAACAGTAAATGAATTTTCTCAATATTCACTAAAAGCCAGAAGGCCTTGACCAAAGCTGATGAAATTAAACTTGCTACAGTTAATTTATGAGATAAAATTATTTTTGTTTTGAAAGATAATGTTACAGTAGCAATTTACATCAAACTGATTATGCACTTTTTCTGGCCTTCTTTGCATCCTGGTCTTTAAGCTCCTTATCTTAGCTAAATGTTTAGATTAGGTATTAAGCAAAAAGAACACTTATTAGTTGGTAAAAGTTCCTGGTCAACAGATCATGATATCAATTTGGTCAAAATCTATTGCATGGCATCACCATTTCTAAATATACTAAAATCAAGGTGAACGCACAATATCCATATGTAGTTTAACTATTTTAGAATCAAAGCAACAGGTATGAATAAAGTATATGACAACTACTCTATAATAAATTAATCAAATTTCCAAAACACTATTGGATTAAATTTGCATTATCAGAATTTAGGGCTAATCTCCATTTTATGCACAATTTTCCCATATACATGTACCACTAGCTTTGGACACTTCTCTTATCATGTTGTATGTTATCATATTGTATCAAAATTGGCATTAAAATTTGTTTCACATTTTTGCTCATTATTTAACCTATTACAACATGACTTGCATCGGATTGTGACTATGACCTTTATCACCAGTTTTCTGTAGGTATCCCATGATATCTTCAATCTAAGTTGTTTGGTTAATTCTTTCATCAATTTGTTACAAGTTGTTTATACAAATTCTTTTTCAACAAATTGAACAGAATAGCCATCTCAGTCACCTTTGAATATGTTTTGACTGGGCATGGCTATGCAGTGAGTATTTGTCATCAGAAACTGATAGATCCTAGGTCACTGGTTCATTATTTTTGTGTGTTATGAATGAAGTGTAACTTAAGTCCTCAAAATGGGATCATGAACCTGGGACACCTAGTTGTCTCAAAAAGAACTCTCAGACTGCTTTCTCTGCCTTCCAATCCTGGGCCGTTTTTGCTTTGATCAGAAATGCATTTACCTTTTAGTGTAAGTATATCTTTCCTCTAAACTGTGTAGCTATAAACATTCTCAAACCTTAGCAAACAACATGGCAGTATTTACAAAGAGAGATATATCACCTCATTCCTCCAATGAACATAGTTCCTGTTCACCAGTACTAACATCAATGATCTGTTGTTACAGCTGGCCAATCTTTGCCTTTAGGCTGTGAGTGCAATGTAGTATGTACAGTCTGTATGAAGAATCACAGGAAAAACTCACTGATGTGTCCAACACATCGCATGACAAGGCCCATCATGGTAAGTACGAGGTGGTATCATATTTTACAGCTTCTACTGTATCAATAGAAATGATTCAGTGACTGTGGATGCTTTAAATATTCAACTCTAAAATCACTCCATCATAATCTTCAATGGAAATTATCTAGGAAAAATTGCCAAGGTTGTTGGTTGAAAAAATATATCAATGCTTTGGCAATCATTTTTCATGAAAATAAGTCAAAACAATAATTATTCATCTGCTAGAAGTTATATATATATAGAGTTCCGTATGTGCATTCATGTGTCCATGCAAATACATGCATCTCAGACATACCTAGTTCAATTTCATTTTCACTTGGTACAAGGATAATACACTACGGTATGATATACTGATATAAGTTGGTTGGTTTTGTGATACAATCCAATATGGCCACCAGACAGTCACTTCGTTTTCATTTTTAGCTACTATAGACTGTAGTCCATTGAAGCTATTGGGATGGGTATCCGTCCGACGTCAGTCTGTATGTACCGGTATGTACCGGTATGTATGTCCGTTTGTGAGGATGTCCATCCACTCAAATATTTTGAGAACCACAGTACTTATACAGACTTAATATTTGTTCTGTAGATGCAACACATGATTATGACCAACTGTCTTTTTTGCTTTTTGATATTGTTGAAAGTATGCAAATTAGCTCAAAAAAAGCTGGTTTTGGTTAAAACCCTTCTTCTTCATAACCGCTGGTCAGACAGCTTTGATATTTGGTGTACAGGTCCCTAGGAATAACTTAGAATTTGTTCAAAATGTGGTGAAATATGCAAATTTGTATTTTTAAGGCAATTATTTTGGTCATTTTTGATCAAAAAATCTTTAAAAATCAGTTTTTTGCTGGTCAGAGAGCTTTGATATTTTGCATATAGGTCCCTAGGGATAAACCCTTTCAGATTTGTTCAAATCGTGGCGAAATTTGCATATTTGTATTTTTAAGGCAATTTTTAGCTCACATTTGGTTTTACCAATGTGAGTTTATCGTATAGGCTGAAGTCGATGGCGTCTGTATGTATGTGTGTATGTATGTATGTATGTATGTATGTACGTACAGTATGTCCGTCAACATCAAAAACACGCAAACCGCTGCACGTTTCAGCTTTGTATTTGTTGTGTGGATGCATCCTGGGCTATAGATGGGATTTTGTTCAAATGAAGTCTGCATTGCCAAAATTATGCAAATGAGCTTACAAAATGTGAAAATGGTTAAGAATAAATAACTTAAGAACCACTTTTTTGATTGCTTTGAAAATTTGTGTGCAGGTACCTTAGGTGAACCTTATACAGTTTTATGAATATTGTGAAGATATCCTTAATTTGTATTTTTGCTGAATTTTTTGGTGATTTTTCTGATTTTCAGTAAAAATTCTTCTTCTCTGAAACTGCCAACCCAATCGCTTCCAAATTTGGGTCGTCTCTTTGAAAGGGTGTTACTCTTCTAATTTGTTGAAATTGTGACAAAATTTGGAAAATTACTATTTTTGAGCAATTTTGTCATTTTTGGTCAAAAAATCTCAGATAGTATTTCCTTTTTAAAACCACTGGACAGACAGCTTTCATATTTGGTACACAGATGTACAGAGATGACAACAGTTAGATATGTGGAAATTGTCCTGAAATATGAAAATTTGTATTTTTAAGACAATATTGTCATTTTTGTCTAAAAAACTTGTTCTCAAAATTACTTGTTTGATAGCTTTGTAATTTGGTATAAAGTCCCTTGTTTGATAGCTTTGTAATTTGGTATAAAGTCCCGAAAGATGTTATTAGATATATTTTCTGCTCAAAGTGTTGGGAAACCCCAAAAATCATATATTTTTGGGAATTTTCTCCGTTTGTGACCTTAAATGACCTACACCAACCCAGGATATGTTGTGAGACTATTTTGAAGGCTGTGAACATAATTTTGTCATATTTGGTATCAATTTGTTGGAAAATTTGATCCAGAAAACAAAGCTGAGGTGATTTTTAGCTCCCATAGCCATATGTATATATGGCAATGGAAGCTATTCTTATAGGCTAGGGAAATGTCTGTATGTCTGTATGTCTGTATGTCTGTCCGTCAACATCAAAAACTCCAAAACCGCTGTACATTTCATCTTGATATTTGGTGTGTACATGGATGATGGGCTGTAGATGAGATTTTGTTCAAATGAAGTTGTCATTGCCAAAAATATGCAAATTAAGTGAAAAAATGTAAAAACAGTCAAAATTGAAAAATTCAATAACCACTGAGCAGATTACATGAAAGATTTGCATGTAAGTACTTTGGGCTGACATGGAATGATTGTTCACATCTTGGGTCAGTATCTTGGACTTGCTATTTTTCATGAATTGTTTTGTAATTTTCTCCCATTTTTGGTCAAAAAATCTCCTGCTCTGAAACCACAAGTCCGATTGATTTGAAACTTGGTATGGAAGTGCATAGGAGTGACCTTTCGCAAATTTGGGCAAATCGTGGTGAAATTTGCATATTTTTAGTTTACACGTCCATAGACTCCCATGTATAAGGCAGATCTCCATAGACTCCCATGTATAAGGCCACGAAAATAAAAATTTAGTTTCTCATCGTATTCATATTGCAAAAAGGATGCAGTGACACAATTTTTAGTCCCCACGGATGAAGTCCAGTGAGCTTATAGATTGGGTCATGTCCGTCTGTTCCCATCCGTGAGTCCATCCGTTCACGCAGATATCTCGGATATTTTGATAAAATGTCATGTGACCTTGATGACCTTTGATCTCAAATATACATATTTGTCCATAACTCAGTAACCACAAGTGCTACCACCCTTCATATATGGTATGATGGGACAGCTTATGACGCCACATATTGTACCTCATTAATTATGCACATATCTAATTTTGAGCGAGCCAATAGAGCTAGAGGTCTGATTTTTGGTATATAGGGATAACTTAGCAAAACAATTTTTTTGACAAAATGTCACGTGACCTCGATGACCTTTGACCTCAAATATACATATTTGTCCATAACTCAGTAACCACAAGTGCTACAGCCTCCATGTATGGTATGATGGGACACCTTATGACGCCACATATTGTACCTCAATAATTATGCGCATATCTAATTTGAGCGAGCCAATAGAGCTAGAGGTCTGATTTTGGTATATAGGGATAACTTAGCAAAACAATTTTCTTGACAAAATGTCACGTGACCTCGGTGACCTTTGACCTCAAATATACATATTTGTCCATAACTCAATAACCACAAGTGCTACAGCCTCCATGTATGGTATGATTGGACACCTTATGACGCCATATATTGTACCTCATTAATTATGTGCATATCTAATTTTGAGCGAGCCAATAGAGCTAGAGGTCTGATTTTTGGTATATAGGCATAACTTAGCAAAACAATTTTTTTGACAAAATGTCACGTGACTCGGTGACCTTTGACCTCAAATATACATATTGTCTATAACTCAGTAACCACAAGTGCTACAGCCTCCATGTATGGTATGACGGGACACCTTATGACGCCACATATTGTATCTCATTAATTATGCACATATCTAATTTTGAGCGAGTCAATAGAGCTAGAGGTCTGATTTTTGTATATAGGGATAACTTAGTGAAACAATTTTTTTGACAAAATGTCACGTGACCTCGGTGACCTTTGACCTCAAATATACATATTTGTCCATAACTCAGTAACCACAAGTGATAGAGCCTTCATGTATTTTATGATGGGACACCTTACGACGCCACATATTGTACCTCAATAATTATGCGCATATCTAATTTTGAGCGAGCCAATAGAGATAGAGGTCTGATTTTTGGTATATAGGGATAACTTAGCAATACAATTTTTTGACAAAATGTCACGTGACCGCGGTGACCTTTGACCTCAAATATACATATTTGTCCATAACTCAGTAACCACAAGTGCTACACCCTTCATGTATGGTATGATGGGACAGCTTATGACGCCACATATTGTACCTCATTAATTATGCACATATCTAATTTTGAGCGAGCCAATAGAGCTAGAGGTCTGATTTTTGGTATATAGGGATAACTTAGCAATACAATTTTTTTGACAAAATGTCACGTGACCTCGGTGACCTTTGACCTCAAATATACATATTTTCCATAACTCGGTAACCACAAGTGCTACACCCATCATGTTTGGTATGATTGGACACCTTATGACACCACATACTGTACCTCAATAATTATGCACATATCTCATTCTGAGCGAGCCAATAGAGCTGGATGTCTGATTTTTGGTATATAGGGATAACTATAGGAGAGAAATTTTTTGACCAAATGTCATGTGACCTCGGTGACCTTTTACCTAAAATATATATTTATGTCAATAAATAAGTAACCACAAGTGCTATGTCCTTTGTATTTAGTAGGATGGGAGACCTTATGACAACACACGCTTTACCTCATTAATTATGTACACATCTAATTCTGGGCAAGCGAATAGAGCCAGAGATCTGATTTTTTGGCATATAGGGATTAATTAGCAATATAATTTTTTTTTTCAAAATGTCATGTGACCTCGATGACCTTTGACCTTGATTATACATATATATGCATATTTCAGTAACCACAAGTTCTATACCCTCCAATTTTGATAGGATATTAGACCTTAAGATGTCACATCTTGTACCTCATTTATAATGCGCATATGTATTTCTTGGCTGGCCAATACTGCTAGAGGTCTGATCTTTTTTCCCGATTTAGAACCATAACTTAGACATGCCTCATGTGTTTCAAATTGCGAACAACGACATAGACCTATGTGCCCATAGATCTCAACATATACACTCCAGTGATACTTCTTAATGACCACATTTTCCTGCCCCATCAAGACTAATACTCCTATTACAAGTGGGGACTATGTCATTGTAAATGACTTGTTGAGTTAATGGTTGAATCACAGTATTCGATATATCTAATTCTGTATTTTTTCCATTTTATATTCTGAATAATTACATTAAACATATTTCACTGTCTCCAGTACATTTCATTTAAGTATTTTCACTTCATGCACTTTATCCCTTTCACACATGTTCAAATATCTGACCAGAGAACAAACACTAAATAGTCCAGGATGGGAGCTACAGTGTCATTGACGCTATTTTTTTCATTTTGGGACCAATTTTTGCAACTTTTCTATGTAATATCTACAAGAACTGATAAGAAATTTGGATCCAGGATAATTCCAGATGTTGTAATCACCACCCACAGTGGAAGGCATTTCACTATCTGTAACTACCTAAAGTGCTGTTCACATTAGAATGATAACACTCATCGCATTAATTAAAAAATCTCCAAGGTTGTAAATGTACTTCCTGTCATTTGGTCTTATGTAATACCAAGGGGTGGAACATTTGATATTCAGGAGGGGGGTAGGGTCTGGAAGATTGATGATGTAGCATTACTTTTTACCAGATCCCTTGTGCATTTTTTGCCCACTCCCACCTTTTCTTTTTATCAAGCCTTCTCTGTTTCTTGTTGTTGACATTGCTTATGTATTTAGGATCTGCTTCTCCCATTGCTATAGAAGTTGATATGCATGTTCCTAAAGATGACCTCCAGTACCTAAGTTGGAGACCTTATTTGCTTTTGTCATTCTTGTTTTTCCTGGTTTAAATATTTCTCGAATGGACCAATTCAAACCGAATGTGAGCACATAGTGTCCTTGACGGTATTTTTGTCATTTCTGGTAAAAAATCTTTTTCCTCAAAACCACTCGTCTGATAGCTTTGATATTTGGTATACAGGTTCATATGGATGATCAAAATATGATATATTGAAATTATGATGAAATCTACAATTTTGTATTTTTGGGGCAATTTTTGCCATTTTTGGTCAAAAATTTATTTCTCAAAAACTACTTGTCTGATAGCTTTGATATTTGGTATACAGGTTCCAAGGGGTTATCTTAGTGTGATATATTGAAATTGTGATGGGGTATTCAATTTTGTATTTTCGGGAAATTTTGCCATTTTTAGTCAAAAATTTTGTTTCTGTAAAACTACTCGTGTGATAGCTTTGATATTTGGTATACAGGGTCCGAGGAACAAGGTTATTATGTGATATTTAGGGGTTATTACACCTAGCCCGTTATCATTTTGATCATCCCTTGTGAACCTGTGTACCACATATGAAAGCTATGAGATAAGCGGTTTTGACAA
Organism: Ptychodera flava; assembly: GCF_041260155.1. NCBI lineage: Eukaryota > Metazoa > Hemichordata > Enteropneusta > Ptychoderidae > Ptychodera > Ptychodera flava. The sequence goes on from NC_091940.1 coordinate 40,712,350, forward strand.
AAAAAAATTTTGACCAAAAATGACGAAAATTGCCTTAAAAATACTAATTTGCATATTTCTGCACAATTTGAACAAATCTGAAATAGATCATCCCTATGAACCTGTATACCAAAATATGGACACATCACTCGAATACGACACGGTATCGCCCACACTTCATGTAATAAGCCCTTTATCATACATGCATGCTTTGGTTATGACTCTTTTCCTACAGACGCTCCAAAATTAGCTACAAAATCAACTTGAAATTGACCTTGCTTCCTCCAGGCTGTACTTATAAAAAGTTGGTTGCTAAGGAGTGATGACAACCATATCAGTCTTGATATTATTCCGCTGTTGGGCCATTCCACTTCAAAGGAGGGTTTATGGAGCACTTTTAAAGGGAACAATTTAAATATTACGATGTCGAAACAGGTTTTCACAATTTGAAGAAGATTTATTTTTAGTTTAAAATGACGATGGGTGTAAAACATAGACAATATTTGTAAAATGAATGTGTTTTTGTGTTTTAATACATAACCTCATCCCTGCTTGAAAGTTATGAGGCAGCCAAAATCGGGTCAAAATACTTGCGCCACGCCAGCAGCGTTCGATTTTAAACTCGATCGAGTATGGACAGCTGAGAGCATGGAGCAAGCAGCTCTGCAACATATCATACCCATACCAGTCAGTTTATCTCGAAGAATTATACATGTCCCCAGACGTCAAATATGCCGAATTTACCATCTTAGTTAGCGGATTTGAATGCAAACAGTTTAATTGCTCAGACACCCCTTGGTGTCCTTACATTTTCTGTTCATTTGAGATATTTGATATGATTAACATGACCAATGTTTGTTCTTCCCTGAAGTCATTGAATTCTGTGACTAGCTTCATGGGAAAGGCTGCCTGACATTACACCTGGACTTTGCCCCTGAATTTCAAATAGGCCTTGTCTCTGTTCCATTTCTTTGCATACCCAATTTGTTTCAATGTCCAGGACAGAATGAACCAGTTAAAATGATTTCTGACCAAAAGTGATATATAGATTTTGCCAATACATTGCACTTGTTACACTATATCTCCAAGTATGAATATTCAGTCACTTTCTAAATAGGTTGAAATTTTAAACTCACCAAATTGCTTTTTAATGCAGTTTGCCTAGAATGCTTGGAAAAAGATGAAAATACTATTTATCCTGTCAAAATCATTCAAGTCTTTCAAAATTATGAAGATGTTTGTGCATATGTCAAACCTCACAGCAAAATGTCATGGTATTGAAAAAAGATAAATTGATGAAATTACAGTTCTTATGAAGCCTGTTTTTCCCTGAAATGCATGACCCTGTTTAGAATGATGGTAAAAGTGTTTCAAGTAACTTCTTTTCACAGTCTCTGATCAAAGGGAATTTACTCTTTGACTTCAACACATTCAAAAGCTGCAGTTTGTTCAATGTTACAATGTGCTACAGAAAATTGATAAAATGGCTGAAAAATACAAATATTTGCAGATGTACAGTCATTCTGATGTCAAATTATGGGCTCACATACAAATAATCGTTAATCTTTCTACAGGACTACTGTAGTGTAAAGAAAGAGTAAAGTTCATGCAGAAAGGGAAACGTATATATTTTCAGCAATGTAGTGTTTAATTTTGACTTTACACCAAAATTTACCTTTGCTTAGTACCAACAATAGGGTGAAATATTAAATTACATGTGTTCAGCTAATTCCATACAAAAAAATTGACACTTAAAAAATGCAACCACAGGATATAAGCAGAGAAAAACAACTTTTCTATAGATTTCAAATATAAATCTAGCTCGGTGTTGTGCCCTCGAGCAAGGCACTTTACTCCTCAGTGCTCCATTGGGGTAGTGTGTTATGGGTACCTCATCCTGTAAATGGGCCAGCACCCGTTGGATGATGACTAAATAAAAAAACAAAACAAAACAAAAAAACCGTAAACTCACTTTTTGGATGATCCAGGATCTTTGTAATTTTGACCATAATCTTACTATAATAGTTTTTAATCACTTATTTTTAGCTCCTATAGACTACAGTCTATGGAAGCTATTGGGATGGGTATCCGTCTGGTGTCAGTCTGTATGTATTTATGTATGTACGTATGTACACTAGGTACGGTTGTGAGGATGTCCGTCCACTCAAATATTTTGAGGACAGCAGTACTTACAGACTTGATATTTGTTGTGTAGATGAAAAATAATTATGACAAACTATGTTTTTCATTTTGTGATGTTGTTGAAAATATGCAAATTAACTAAAAAAAGCCGTTTTTGGTCAAATAGCTTTGATATTTCGTATACAGGTCCCTAGGGATGACCTACATGTAACTTAGATTTGTTCAAATTTTGATAAAATATGCAAATTTGTATTTTTAAGGCAATTTTAGCTCATATTTGGTTTGTATATAAATACCAGAAAGAGCTTATATGGTGAGTCATTGGCGTCTGTATGTCTGTATGTATGTATTGCTATGTATGTCCGTCACACGCAAAAGCTCCCAAACCGCCGCACCTACCATCACAGTATTTGGTGTACAGGTAGACCCAGGGGTTGAGATGTGACGTTGTTCAAATGAACATGTCAGTGTCAAAAATATGCAAATGAGGTAAGAAAAAGGGGAAATCCTGCAAATGTGCGGGAGTGGTGGCATTAACTGAAACAGCCCACACATCTGAGTTGGAGATTGGGCTAATGTGCAGCATTGAATAAGTTCTTATGCAATTGGGTAGCTGAATCTTACCAATATAAGTAAAACAATACAAATAGACACTCCCTAAGTCGCTGTGAATAGTGACAATTGACCAATTGACCAGCTTATTCAACGCTGGACATCAGCAGTTGAGACTAAGCTATTAGTATGCAGTGTACCTATTATGTGTAGGAGTGGTAGCAGTGACTGAAACAGGCTACTCCACTGACCTTGAGTCATTTCCTGTCATTGTTCATTAACTGATACATATTGGTAGACCTGCTGAAACCATGAAGGACTGTGTTGAAACATTCCTCTGCTAAGCCTGTTCCTAAAGTTGACCTCCAGTACCTAAAGTTTCAGACCTTATTAACTTTTGTCATTCTTGTTTTTCTGGTTTAAATATTTCTTGATGGACCTATTCAAACAAAATATGAGCACACTGTCCTTGACGGTATTTTTGCCACATTTGGTAAAAAATTTTTCACAAAAACCACTTGTCTTATAGTTTTGATATTTGGTATACAGCTTCATAGGGATGATCAAAATGTGATATATTCAAATTAATATGATGAAATCTACATTTTTGTATTTTTTGGGCAATTTTTTTTCATTTTGGTGAAAAAAATTATTTATCAAAACGTTGTCCAATAACCTTCGATATTTGGTATACAGGTTCCTATAGATTAATTAACTCAATGTGATATATTGAAATTGTGATGAAATCTATAATTTTGTATTTTTGGGAAATTTTTGCCATTTGTGGTCATGATGCTATATGTATCTCCTAGTATTTTTGGTTGTATTTTGCCATTCAAATTTTCTGGCTTAAAGGGCCAGTGTTTTTCAGTACTTATAGATTGTAGGTTCTCCCTAGAATAAAATTGAAACACCAATTATTCAGCTTGTCAACAGAGCATGTAAATGTATAAAATGCACTGTTGTTGTTTACATTTGAATTCTAGTCTGGACCAGAATTCACATGTCAACGATAACAATGCAGTATGTATACAAGTTGAGTTAAGATCAAAGGCCAATCAAGATTAACAATACAGACGTCATGCAATTCCAAAGTTTCAAAATTAGTCACCATTCCTTCCAGTAAATGTCCCAATAGTGCCTTAGAATATTTCATTATACATCTGGAAACATAGTCAGATCATTTAAATCATTTTCCACTATTAAAGCTTGGAAATTTTGGCTAAATGTATAACGTCTTTGCAGCTTGTAACTTATTAGCTGTTTTCAAGTTGAAAAGGGTATCACCCAGAAGACTTTTTGTTATTTTTTGACAAGAATAATAAATACTATTAATACACTAAATGGCCATGTTATTGTACTTTTTCCTGTTGATAAATAAATGTGAGAGTGAAAAATAATCATAACAAAAAATCTATTTAAGGACCATGTTCATTTCTGTGACGTCATCAGTGGTGCCAGTGAATGTAGAACTTAAAAGCTGTACAGTAATCAATGTAGATTTGTTAAAACTATGACAAAACTTAGAATAACAGAAATATGTTTTTTTGAATTTTTGCTGGTTTGATCAAACAAAATGTTTGTCTTGACAATTGAGCTATGTTTAATTGTTAGTATTCAGGTGAAGTGTGCCAACAGTCACAGCCAGCATGTTTGCTGGTTTGATCACAGGTTATTGACTTTCCCATCCATGTGTCTCATGTTCATCAGTATTAACTTAATAGCGCTGATCGCAAATGACGTCACTGTTCTCTCTCATTAATATGTATAAATAAACATTTGTCCGCATTTCCGCTTAACGACGAAATTAAAACCTGCGAGTGTTAGAAAGGCTATTTAGCGTCACACTTATTGGTATGAATAGATGACTGAGACTACAAGCTGCAACAGCAGCCACGTATACAACGACAAAATTTGTCCAAATTTCAGCTTGTTTGTCCGAAAGTCGTACGCGTGCCGCTATATTTAGTAACAAACCAAAATCACGATCAGCGCTATTGACAAGCCACCCACACTTATTATCTTAATTATCTTAAAGATCACAATGGAGCTATATTGGCTGCTTGGTCACTAGTTTCCTTTTTGTTCAGGGAACAAAGTCAACCAAAGTGCCATAAAAGTATCACTCTGATTTCACTTTTTCACTATAGGTGTTAACACTTACCTTATAGCTGTCGGTCTTGGTGGAGAGGTTTATAAAAACGATGCTAAAGAGATACACCGGTTGTTCACAGATCCAAATATTGGTGCTATTGAGTAAGCTGTCTTACGTTTTTCATTCTGTTTGAATTCCTACTTTTCCTAGTTGTGTATGGTATTGAAACTGAATATCATGTACCGGTATATAACATATACTGTAGATGAAAATGTAACATCATTTTTTATTGCAAAGTTAAAATCTAATGGTGCAACATGAATATAAATTTGAGTCATGATCATCTGCGAAGCTGCAACAGAAAATGTTAGATTAAATTAAGTACCGGTTTAGGTGCACAATTAAAATTAAATTTTGTATTGAGGTTTTGGGGAGAATTCAAAGCAAATTGGCATCAAATGAACATCTTTGATATTACATTGATCACATTAATTTTTTAAATTTTGGTGTCACCAAACAAGGAGGTCAATGAATTACTGATGGGAAATGTATGATTATATCGCAATCCATGTATTCTTCAAGGGAGTTGTTTATCGTTGCTTTTAATTGTCATATCTGTCAGCCCTGAAAGACTTTCAAAACGTGTTAAATTTAATCATAATGTCAATCTACATTTAATTATTTGTGAATCCTGCAACTAGTACTTGAGCTATATTAAAACACTATCACTTGTTTTGATTGCCATGTTTTAATGATTTTTACTTTACATTTCCATATTTTACATCATAGGAAACAGAATGCCCACTTACTGCTTGGAAGGGACGCTACACATAAAAACATTAAAGGAACTTTGAAAGGCATTGCAAAATTGTCAAAGGAACATTCAATACAGTCTTTGGTATTCTACTACAGTGGACACAATAGAGGTGGTGCATATGGATCGCTTAGATGTCATGGTGGTGACCAGTTGCGTGAAATTGAGCTGTCAAAGTTATTGGAGGATATCAAATCAGAAAGAAAGCTGCTTATTCTTGATTGCTGCTTTGCAGTGCATATGTGTCCTATGAAGTATGATTTCAAAGGTGGTGATGAACATGCCACTGAGGACATTAGCGATGCAGAAGCACAGGCTGACGAGAGTATTTCTCAAGATGATGAGAAATATTGCATGTCTATTAGACAAGGTAGCGGTTTCAGGATGTGGGCTGCTGGAGATAGACATGAAGAAGCAGCTGGTGCCAATGAAATGAACACCAACCAGAAACACAGTGTTTTCACTAAGTACATAGTTGCTGGCTTACAAGGAGCCAAGACATGTGAGTTTGGTAATACATGCAGGCATTGTGAAACATACCGAAGGTCCCTAGAATCTGAAAAATGTGTGTTGTTCACAAAGATTGCAGACTTTGTCTACCAACATGTTGACAAAGAGCTCGACTCTAATCAAAACCCAAAAACTATGGGTTTATGTGACCTAGAGTATAAGCTTGCTTATGCAGCATGTAATTTAGAAAGTGACTGAATATTCATACTTGGAGATATAGTGTAACAAGTGCAATGTATTGGCAAAATCCATATATCACTTTTGGTCAGAAATCATTTTAACTGGTTCATTCTGTCCTGGACATTGAAACAAATTGGGTATGCAAAGAAATGGAACAGAGACAAGGCCTATTTGAAATTCAGGGGCAAAGTCCAGGTGTAATGTCAGGCAGCCTTTCCCATGAAGCTAGTCACAGAATTCAATGACTTCAGGGAAGAATAAACATTGGTCATGTTAATCATATCAAATATCTCAAATGAACAGAAAATGTAAGGACACCAAGGGGTGTCTGAGCAATTAAACTGTTTGCATTCAAATTTGAAAAATAATTTCAACAATTGCTGTAAACAATGTTGTTGCATATCTTACATTTAATGAATTTTCTCATCATTTTTAGCTACTATAGACTATAGTCTATAGAAGCTATTGGGATGGGTATCCGTCCGGCGTCAGTCTGTATGTATGTATGTATGTCCGTTTGTGAGGCGTCCGTCCACTCAAATATCTTGAGAACCGCAGTACTTACTGATTTGATATTTGTTGTGTAGATGAAAAATATGATTTTGAGAAACTGTTTTTTTTAATTTTTTGATATTATTGAAAATAGGCAAATTAATGCCAAAAAAGGTGTTTTTGGTAAAAATCTTCTTCTTCATAACCACTGGTCAGACAGCTTTGTTATTTGGTATACAGGTCCCTAGGGATAACCCAACTTAGATTTGTTCAAATTGTGATGAAATATGCAAATGTGTATTTTTAAGGAATTTTTTTGTCATTTTTGGTCAAAGTTTGACTTACATTGTATGTAATTCTTGTACTGTATAAACCCTATCAATTCACCCAGAAAAAAATAATTAATATGATTTTATCAGAAAGTTCAATGGCTTTAAAAAAATATATGTTGAATTGAGGATTAAAACATGTAAAGGCAACTTTCCTGAATCCCAACTTTGATCTATTCTGAACCACCATTTATGTTATCTAAAAGAAATTGCTCATAATAGTTTGTCATGATAGGGTGGTCAAATAAATAGAGATAGAGAAAGTTCTAATTTCCATTTATGGTTGACTTGGTAAGGATAAAATAAGATTACTTTTTTAGGAAAAAAATAGAGTGGTCAAAGTGATAGGGTTTTTATGGTAAAGCTGGGCTGTAAGATTCCTCATGTGCTATTTATAGCAATTATGCAATCTGTGTAAACAGTGCAATTAAAGTGTTACATGATTCCTTATAATGCTTTTGATGACCTTGAACTTCTTAAGTTTCAAACATTTGTCTCTTCAGTGTGCTTTGTCTGAGTACGTACAGTCTCAACTTATTCAACAGAACTTACTTACAATGTTAATTTGAAAGTTAAAATGTGCTTGGTTAATAGGATGAAAATACTGATATTAAAAGATAACCAGCTCAAGATTCTTTATAACCTGACAGATATGCTGTTTTTTTATGACGTAAATCTTGATTTAAGCAAGTCTTGTTTACTTTAATTAGAATGTAATTAACTCTCGTTTATTTGCTGTTATAGACTAATATAGTCTGATGAAATATGCAAATCTGTATTTTTACAGAATTTTTTTCCATTTTTGGTCAGGCCATCCTGAAATGAGCTATCAAAGATATCCACCTTCTTCATCAATACATGTGTCACAAAAGGTTATTCTCTACATAACACAGCAGAGCTCTGTCAACTGTTGAGTCGCTTGTTTTTTCAAAACCGCTGGTCAGACAGCTTTAATATTTGGTTTACATGTCCCTAGGATGACCAAAGTGAGATAATTTCATACAGTCAGGAAATACTTAATTTTGTATCCATGTCTATAGTAGCTTCAGGGACTTTGGCCCTATGTTTTATTTAGGATTTGTATAAACACCAACAGGAGGCTTAGGTTTCAATAGGAGGCAGCACCTGAAACATACCTATTTGGTATGTATGTAAATATACTAGGCTATATGACAAGAGAGATGATTTTAACTTTAGTATAATTAATTTTCCACACCTCATCAGTAATATTCCACTCTCACCTGCTTATGGGGTATACATTTCCCAGCTTATACGATATGCAAGAGCATGCAGTTCATATGGTGATTTTGTAGAGAGACATGGCCATCTCTCTTTCAAACTGTTAAATCAAGGTTACACCAGAGCAAGACTTGTCTCTACATTCAAACGCTTTTTTGGCAGGTATCGCAAGCTGGTAGATAAATACAATATCTCTCTTCGACAAATGATCACTGATGGCATCGGTGACATTGGGCCTTAGTTAGTGACCACTACCTATCTGACTTACAGATTGATATATGGCGGGTGCCACATGTGGGGCAGGATGCGCTTACTATTTTCGAAACACCTGACATCACTTCTTGGTCTTTTGGCCAGAGGTCCATATATCTTTCTTTCATGAATTTGACTTTGTTTGTACCGTCTATTTACTGTCTGTTCTGTGCTGTTTTGTGTCTATGTTTACAACTATTGTCTTACAAATTTTGACCTAGTGTTATTGGATTATGGATTGGTATGATTGCGATTATTATACAATGTATACATCTATATACCTGCCCGTTTCATTTTTTCTGGAAATAGGTATTAAGTGAATATGTCAGCATGTTTCAGTTTTCTGAGAAAAGGAGTGGAAAAGTTTCATGTAATAAATTAGTTTGATTTTGTATATATCAGAAGATACTTCTAGCTACTGTTTCTAAATTTCTATGTTAAAATTGTCTCTGAATTTTCCGTTAAAATTATTAATATGTTAAGTTGGCCATGTTCATACTAATCATGTGACATGGTAATACATTTGGGCCTTTACAGGGGTTTCAATAAGTTTTTAACTAGGAGGCTAAAATGAAAATGTAGGCAGCTTGCAGCTGTGTGCCATGACCGCCAAGTCAGGGGAGGGTGCAGAAGGGGGTGTCCCCCTCCCAGCCAATGGCCGGAGCCCTGGAAAATCAGCTAAAAAATTTGCTTTTTACAGCTCACAGTCACTTGAAATTATAGTATTTCACGAGTATTGTTAGCAGTGTTCCCGGACAATTTTTAGCTCCATATATGCATATGTATATATGCAAATGGGAGGTATTCTTATAAGGTGGAAAAAATGTCGTCTGTATGTATGTATGTATGTATGTATGTCCGTCCACGTCAAAAACTCCTAAACCGCAGCACCTACTCTCTTAGTATTTGGTGTACAGGTGCACCTAGGGGTGGAGATGTGAATTTGTTCAAATGAACATGTCAGTGCCAAAAATATGCAAATGAGGGGGGGGAAAAGGAAAAATCCTGCAAATGGCTAAAGCTCAGTAAGCATTGGTCAAATTTGGTTCAAACTTAGTATGCAGATTACTTTAGGTATTCTAAATTATGTGTGCAAAAATTGGGGTAAAATTTGCATGTTTGTATTTTTAGGGTATTTTTTCCGTTTTAGTCAAAAAATCTTGTTTTCTGAAATCGCCCGTCTGATTGCTATGAAAATTAATATTCATGTTCCTCAGGATGACCTCAGTCATGCTTGTACAAATTGTATTGATATTGTCATATTTGTAATTTTGGGGCAATTTTCCCAATTATTGATAAAATTTTATCCAAAAACTACTGATTTGATAGCTTTTATATTTGGTATACAGGTATCTAAGATTAATCTCAATATAATGTATTGAGTTATGTTGAAACTGGCAATTTTTTTTTTTTGGGTAATTTTTGGCTTCTGCCCAAAAAATTTTTCTCCTAAAACTTTTGATCTGGTAGCTTTGATATCTAGTGTACAGGTTCCTAGGGTTTATGTTAATAAGATATATTGAAATTAGGATGAAATCTGCAATTTTGTATTTTGGGGCAATTTTTCTCATTTTTGGTCAAAAATTTGTTTCTAAAAATTTACCAGTCTGTTTGCTTTGACATTTAGTAAATCGATTCTTAGGGTTTTTGTTAATATGATATATTGAAATTAAGTTGAAATCCGGAATTTTGAATTTTGGGGGCAACTGTTATTTGATTATGGATTGGTATGATTGCGATTATTTCATTTGTATTTTAAGATTTTTTGGGTAATTTTATACCTACTGGAACTAAGAGTATATAATGTGGTGATTTAGTAAGCATTTGATATGGTAAACAATATTTGGTGTTGAAATGCGGTAAAAAAATCATTAGAAAACATAGCTGAGGTGATTTCAGCAAGTTTGGTTTCCAACAAATATATTCAAAATTTTTTTCAATGGGTAAGAGTGAGGGAGGTGCGGGGGGGTGGGGGTGTGGGGGGTTTCCTGGTAGATTTTGAAAAAATCCAAACAAATGCCAACAAAAAATTCAGCCAGAGAAGGTGGGAGAGTGGAGAAAAAAAGAATGTACAATGGATCAGATAAAAAAGATAATGTACCTCATCGATCTACCAGACACCATCCCTTATCAAATGGTCCACCCCGATGTATTTTTGTGCGTAATTAATCATGCAGTGTATTTTTGTTTAAGATGTCAAGTTAGGTAAGGATTTGAAAGGAATGGTCAAGTTCACCACAGTTTAACTTTATCTCTTGTGTCATCATCCTTGTGTAATTGGTTAAGTGTGTAAGTGTGTTCCAGATGTGGATGCACCAGCTGTTCTGGAAGAAAACAATGTTTACTTTTCCTTGTAGGGTTTCTGAGTTGATGATTGTATGTTGAAATCTCTCCATGTATCTGGTGTATGGGCAAGATGTAAACACTGGTTGCATGTTATGTATTTCAGTCTGTGTCAAATATTGTAAATGAAAAATCAAGAATAGTTTGCTGTGTGCTTGGGCACTATGCTTGTAAAAGATAACATATTTGTCAATATATAAACTGCCTTGCAGATTGATTGTCTTAAAGATGATCACAGAAGTAGAAAAGGAAATGAAACTAATCAAATTGATGTAACATATTCACTCTAAGTGCCTGTATAGGCCTATACTTAACAATTTTATCATTACATTCAGCTGGTTGTTATATCTTTATCACTCTCCATGGGCCAAGGCACACTTGGGGTCAATGTCATCACTATGTGCCAGTCTGTGTATGTCAGTCTGTCTGCATGTATGTCCATGTTTCATACAATTGTTGACTTGTTTTGATAACTATATGGTAATATAACTATATGGTAGCGAACAGTGATGTTGTCACTATTGTTTTTCATATCATAAAAGCCATTTCCTGGGAGATTAAATATGATAATTCATAATTAAAAATGATAAAAATTGGGTAATGTTGAATATATTTTGAAGAAAGAAAACTAAAATCTAGAAATAATTTGACAATATTGCTCAGTAAAGTACCTTGATGTATGGTATGAAAATTGGTATGTTAAGAACCTCTATTTGCTTTTAGGAGGTAAACTATAATAATTCATTATTATTAATGATATAAATTTGATATTGTAGACGATATTATACAGTGTTTCATCTAGACAGGGGGATGGGGATTCCCCCTCTGTTGACATGTTGGCACCCCCAAGTAATTTGTCAAGGGGGGACCAGACCCCATGAAATGGTCCCAGTCATACCTGAGAGATTCATGTGGAGCACATTGAACTGGTGAAGTCCTCCCCTAAATTTTCTGGTAAAGGGTAAAATCCCCCCTGTTAATACCATCCTGGATGAAACACTCTGATATTTTGAACACAGAAAACGATAAATTTTTTGTACTATGTAAGAACCCTGATGTTGGGTATGAAAATAGGTAAATGAAGAATATTAATACCATTTGGGAGGTAAAAATGATAAATAAATTTATTTATCAACGATTAAAAATGATTACATGTATGTGACCATATTTCACAAATAGAAACAAAGTAAGAACCTTGATATGGGACATGAAAATTTGTAAATTCAGAAGCTCACATAATGGATTTAACCTGACGATCGTTTTTGAAGTGAGTTCGAAGGTCTGCTCGTATTTTAAACCACTCAGGGCGAAGTTCTTATTGGCGTGGATAGACCGAAAAGCAGTACATATCATATCTCCAGCTGTACGTACACATTGACGCCTATGGCAGTGCAACGCACGTCGGCCTACTAAAATTCAAACTGTAATAAATAGAAGTTTTTTCGTAAGAAAAAATCAGGCCATTACCTTCGAAAACAGTTTAAACCCACGTAATTACTCTTCTCTTGTTCCTTGGTGCGCTTTAAAAACCCAAGATCGTACAGCGAAGCTTGACCTTGCAATCGCTTCTCCCTCTGTTTCCGTCATTTTGAATTGAGCTTATGAGGGCCGACAGGTGTAGTATGCATGTTTTCATCGGCGGATATAAAGGTCACCACATAGGGGTCAGCAATTGCAGTAGCCAATAGAATTGTCCATTGCAATTCCGATTTTTACTCAGGCAATAAACGCTAGATGTGTTACACGGCGATCGAAGAGCTCATCTACTAAACTTTGTTTCACATTAAACACGTTGAATAGTTTGGTAGCACAGCTTGTGATACTTGTCCGAACCATTTCAGAAGGTAAAATGTATTTTCGCGATGAAAGAGTCCCAATTTTCCAAAAAAGTAGGCGGCAAAATCGTGAGAGTAACCGGTCAATTTCGCCGGGTGTCGGCTCTTAATGAACCGCTGCCTTAATAGTTGATGACATTTTTGTTTTCCCTGATATTTCATCTTGTCTCAGTTAAGTTTGTATTGCAGATCATTAAGATTGCGATGAATGAATGACTAACCAACATGAAACTGCAAAATCTCCTTCCATATACTAGTATGCTCGAGCTTAGTCACTATCAACATTATTCCTAGCATAATTCATCAAATACGCATACGGCAGCTATTCCAGGGATAAAACTATTTGTCAAATATTCAAATTACAAATTATTCAACATGGTTTTCAGTTAACTCACATGCCATTCTGAGCAATACATTGTGTACCATTTATGAATTTGGTGCATTCACTGTAACATATAGCTAAAAGATGCATCTAAAGTAATCTTGAAATTAATAACTACTACCTGGCTGCAAACTGCCAAATGCCTTTCACCACTGTCTTATTTTTGTATTTTCAATACAAAGGAAGTTTGGTTTTGTAACCAATGCCTTCAACTTCTATCATGTCCTTTTAGATATTTCTCCCTGATTGTGAATTCTTTGTAAATAATGCAAATGAGCTAAATCTTTTACAATAACTGCTAAATGACCAAATACCAGTATTACTAACTTCCCCAGCAAGATTCATTAGATAGGATGCAATCATTGCGACATTTGACTTCCAAGGATTATTTATGCTACTAATTACACATACCGAAAATACTTGTCAGCTTTTGCAATTCAAGAAAAAAAGAATCTTGATGTAATCACACTCAATTCTGATCTTATGAGTTGCTCTTGAGATATAGCACCAACATACAGACACACAAAGAGACAGACATCGGTATGACATCAGCTTCCATGATGTGTACAGGGATCTAAAAATGACAGATTACTGTAGGTGTTGGCGTGTTTCCTGTCTTTCATATTCAAGTTACTAAGCAATGGTAAAATTTCAAATGCAGTGACCAAAGCAATCGAAATGTCTTAAAACAATTATCAGCAGTTAACAGAAATGAGCTAGTAAAAGATATCTTTAGTACTTATAATCATGAAAGTTAGTAATTTAACAAGTTTATTGCTATATAATGTGATTTTCTGTAACAACTGACAGATTATCGTAATCTTTCACATCATGTACTTTTCATATTGTCCCTGCGACACAAAACAAAGGGATTGGTAAAGGTTTTTTGTCCATGTACTGTTCATTTCCATAACAATGAACTACTGTAACAGTAGAAGTTTTCTAGTAGAATTTGTAATGTATTCAACAACAGATGTAGATTTCAATCTGTTGACTGTAGATATATATATAATTGTACAAAACCTGTCAAGTTTAAGAAAATTCTGGCTATGGTGTTCTATGGTTATGATTTCTGCAGCCATTTTATATTCATATTATTTTAAGATGTCAAGAAATTTTTGCAATAAACATCATATATTCATTGCAGGTATTAAAATCATTAAAAAAATGTTTTTTGTTTCAATAATATGATTTTGAAATGTAACATTTACTTTTTTCATCAACACTAAGCTTATTGAAATGTGTCTTTTCATTAATCATGATGGTGATTATCACCCTCTAGAGGTTAAATGGTCAATGCCATTTTATGTACTTGCTTTGATTTTATACCTCCCTTATGTCATTTTAGGATTTTGAAATTCTCTACAATTAATAGATATGACAAATTTTAACGAAAATGGACAATATTTTACTTACATTGATCTTGTCATTGATTTTAAAAAGTTCAAAATGGACCCATTGCACTGTAATTTTTGCTCAGCATTAACTTTTACATGATTTTTTGTAGCTATGTATTCAATATCTGTATGTTTTTTGTTGTACTGTTTTCATTAATGTTATCTGTGTATGATGATTTTCAAAGGAGCTTGTAACTAGGACACACTTTTCTATTGGTAACCACAACGCAAATACAGCCAAACCTGTGTGTATTGGTCACTCAACTTCTCTCTATAGGCGATTGTACTCTGTTACATGAGGATTAGTTAAGGGTTGTTAAGTGGTATACTTTGTAGAAGCTTAACCTTAACATTCTGGAATGCAATGTTATTTCCTTCACCAACAAGAAAAATGTCATTTTGTACAATTATTGGTTGTCTGTTAAAGAAGGTGTCTGAGATCAGAGATGTGAGTGTTATATTAGTTTCTGATCTATCATTTAAAAGGCATATTGAAGAAATAATGTGTAAACTAGCTTTCAAAATGCTCGGTTGATAAAGAGATCCAGTGTTAGTAAATAAAATTCTTCTCCGAGTGCTTTGACATCGTTGCATGTATCTTAAGTAAGAAGCAGATTAGAGTATTGCTCTGTGGTATGGTCTCCAAACTCAATATTTGAGTGACCCTGTAGAGAAAGTTCAAAAAAGCTTTCTGAAATATATTTGTTTGAAGTTTATTGGTTACTATGCCTATAAGCCAAATAGTGATTACAAACAGTCCTGTATGAATTTCAATCTCCCTTCTCTCTCGCTTTGGCGGAAGGTTTTAGATCTGACTTTTTTAAACGGAATAGTTTCAGGGAGATCTTCTTGTCCTTACCTTTTAAATCAATTGCCATTTTATGCACCACTCAGGCTGTGTTCACAAATAACAATAAGGGAGGGGCTGGAGGAATGACGATTGAAATCTTATTTTTTTTCAGATCCCCCCTAGGCCCTCAATACCCTAAAAAATTTTCAAATGCCCCTCCTCTATATGATCAAAAATGTTAAAGTCCCCCCCCCCCCCCCCCCGAATATCACAAGCCCACATATTTGTAAAGGATGTGAGCGCAGAAAAAAAAACACGTATTGTGCCGTTTCGCTCTCAGGTGTTCAAGACTACCTGTTATTAGGACTTTGTAAAGTCATATTCCTAAGACAAGTTCTTAAATTGATTCATTTTAAACGCATCGGTGAACTTTTTGATTTATCAGTCTAGGCCAGCTTGATTTAATCCAACTCTGGCCAGGTCAATTGCTCCTGCTGAAGAGCACACAAAATGACAATCATGAGAGAGTGGGTAAATCATGAATTCTGGCTTATTGTCATATCGTAAAAAACTGAGCACAGTGACCTACCAAAAATGTTGTTTCAAAAGTACAAGACATATATGAATTAGATGCTACTCAAAATCGACAATACTGGAAGGTTGATATATTCCATCGAATAAATGTTTTAATCTCTGAAATGTTGGGTGTAATAATAGAAAATTTGGTTAGAAAATAAATAATTCCATTTAGTCACAGATTCTTTCATTAGTCTTTACTGTTCAAAGTTTTACTTTTGTATTATTTTATGCCGCGAATTTGAAAATCAAGCATGGTGACCCTATATTTTTTCTTTAATATTTGATTATTCCCATATGTCAGAATTCAAAATTCCAATAATTTTTCAAGTCTCTTGGTCTTCCATGTGTTGCTCTCTGGCCTGATCTTGTGTACAAGTATGTTTCACTGTCATGAGCATCATTTGACCCAAACTCTTCTTCAACTATCATGTACATCAGAGTCAGAGCTCTATCACTGCTCTTGCAGTGACAGTGACACTGCAGTAACAGGGCACTATCTGATAGTGACACTGCTGTAGGCAGTAGCTGTATTAACTTTGATAATTTTGACAATATTTTTGTTCAGTTTATACAACTGCGTTCTTGTTCTACTCCCTACAGCATGTTGAACTGTCAAGTATTCAGCTTGCTATCACAGCCTGTGTATGTATACCATGCATTTGTATCACTGACAACTGACTGTCAGTCTGAATTCAAATTATCACCTAATACATATTTATATATACAGGCTTTGTCGACAAACTGAATATTGTGTGTTTGAGCATGCTGTAGGGAGACAGCAAGAAACTGTAGTTGATATATTGCACAGAAATATTGCAAAAATCATCAACAGTTGCAGCTTCTGCCCTGTTACTAGACTCAAGTTTGGTTTTTTATGACAAATCACGCGTGTTTAGATTTTTTCGAGATTAAAAGTCAAGCAATGTGACAAAATGGTTCTAAATTTTGCTAAATTATTACTAACATTACAACATTTGGATGACATAAAACTGGTATTCATTTTTCATTAAATTACCTACAAAAACTTGAAATTGGAAAATGTAAAACATAAAAGGGAGCCAAAAAGTTTTCAAGTCCCCCTCTACTACCCCAAAATTTTCGAATCCCCCTCCTGAATTTCTGTAGCCGGCCCCCGCTCCCCCCCCCCCCTGTTTTTTTGTGTGAATGCAGCCTAAGACACCTCAGGATCCCGTCTTTATTTCAAGTTCTACGTTACAGGTTGAATCTAGAGAATACGCGTTTTATCCCAAGGTCTATTACACAATGTAGTGACATTTCTGTGGATATTTGTACCTAGAACTGTTTTTAAGATGTTTGTGTCCAGATATTTTTATTCTGTG
The DNA here is from genome assembly GCF_041260155.1 of Ptychodera flava. Taxonomy (NCBI): domain Eukaryota; kingdom Metazoa; phylum Hemichordata; class Enteropneusta; family Ptychoderidae; genus Ptychodera; species Ptychodera flava. The sequence goes on from NC_091940.1 coordinate 40,729,600, forward strand.
AGGTTCTTTCTCTGTATTCATTGTGTGCATATTGTATTTTTAATTTTTATTATCTTTGTTGATATTGTACTGTTTGCTTGTTTGTTTGTGTGTATTTATTTTCTCGGAGTCTGTTATTGGATTTTTGGCCCGTTGAACCATCAAATAATTAAAATTAATTAATAAATCAAGGGACCCAGAAAAAGTGACCATTGTAAGGAGATAGCGAGTGTGGCATTGCTTTCAGTATATAATGCTGAGTAGTGAATTCAGAAAAAGATAACAGTGATAATAAAATACAATATTTGAAATCGCTTGAAATCACAATACATGCATTTAATTTCTGAAGAAAATATGTCGTGATTCAGATATATTAAAATTAGATAAAAAGACCCTCAAGCCCAGCTGTCTGCAATGCTGAACTTATCAGAAAGGTGGTTGTTATCAGCCAGCATCAGCATCCATCAAATTTAGAGCAATTTTTCCCTTTTTTGGTTAAAAAATTATCATCTTTGAAACTGTTTGTCTGATTGCTTTTATTTGTTTGGCAGGGTTTGTTCAGATCGTGATGAATTTGCACATGTGTGTTTGGAACAATTTTTCCTGTTTTTGATCAAAAAATCTTCACTGAAAGTGGTTGTCTGATTGGTTTGAAACTTGGTATGGAGCACTGTGAGTAATGGAGATTTCCCATGATTCACTATGAATCGTACCAACAGAGATTCCTCGGTGAAGTCTACCAATGTCTCCAATGTGTTAACAAATTCCTAGACAACTTGTAAAAATTCTGAAAATGTACTTGAAAGCTCACCATTCATTTAAATTCTCTTTTTAATTGATTTGGAAAATTATGCATGATGGAGAGAGGAGAAAGCAGTTTTGTAAAATTTGTCATATATGACGAACACTTCTGTCAGTGTATTCATATTATATATCAACAGCTGTGTGGTGAAAAAAATTAATTAAAATGATTATTTACTGAGACTATCCAGTTCAAGGCTTCGTGAAATGGTTGCTTTGTGGTGGGTGCCATTGATGCATAGTGAGCAGGGTTTCCCACAATTCTCCATGATTTGTGCTCTCAGACATCATCTGCCGAAGGCAAGTTCTTAATTTTTTTTTCAAACAATTCAAAGCATGAAAATAGCATCAATGACACTTTGCTTATATTTGGTTAGATGTGGCAGGACTCAGTGTATGTATGATATTTAATATACAGTGTTGTAGTCATAATGCCAAGTGCATTTGAACACATTTTGTCCATCAAATGCAAAGGTAAATGTATGTAATGGTTGGCCTGTGTTGCAGTGGAGATACAGACATATACAACACCATGCAGCCTGGTACATCAAAATCAGTGATATAATCTACAATACTAAAGCAAGGAATCTGATGTCCTCTTGTAATATTGTATTGTATGGAATTAATGTAAACAATTTGGTGATTTCAAGCAATGATATTTAAGAAAACTTATTGGCTTGGAGGTCTTTCTTTGTGTTGATGTACAAATCATCACCAAAATGTGAAATTCTGACCCATAGGTATTGAGATTGCCACCAAAAATTTATAGTGTTGCTGTTCATTTGTATACTTTTGGTAAATAATAACTACATCTGAACAAATTTCCATTTACAATTGAGTATGCATCTACTCACCAAATATAAACTTAAGGTGAAATGTGGTTCTCAGGTTTTTAGCTCCCATAGCCATATGTATATATGGCAATGGAAGCTATTCTTATAGGCTAGGGAAATGTCTGTATGTCTGTATGTCTGTATGTCTGTCCGTCAACATCAAAAACTCCAAAACCGCTGTACATTTCATCTTGATATTTGGTGTGTACATGGATGATGGGCTGTAGATGAGATTTTGTTCAAATGAAGTTGTCATTGCCAAAAATATGCAAATTAAGTGAAAAAATGTAAAAACAGTCAAAATTGAAAAAAACTCAATAACCACTGAGCAGATTACATGAAAAATTAGCATGTAAGTACTTTGGGCTGACATGAAATGATTGTGCACATCTTGGGTCAGTATCTTGGACTTGCTATTTTTCATGAATCTTTTTGTAATTTTCTCCCATTTTTGGTCAAAAAATCTCCTGCTCTGAAACCACAAGTCCGATTGATTTGAAACTTGGTATGGAAGTGCATAGGAGTGACCTTTCCCAAATTTGGGCAAATCGTGGTGAAATTTGCATATTTTTAGTTTACACGTCCATAGACTCCCATGTATAAGGCAGATCTCCATAGACTCCCATGTATAAGGCCACGAAAATAAAAATTTAGTTTCTCATCGTATTCATATTGCAAAAAGGATGCAGTGACACAATTTTTAGTCCCCACGGATGAAGTCCAGTGAGCTTATAGATTGGGTCATGTCCGTCTGTTCGTCCATCCGTGAGTCCATCCGTTCACGCAGATATCTCGGATATTTTGACAAAATGTCATGTGACCTTGATGACCTTTGATCTCAAATATACATATTTGTCCATAACTCAGTAACCACAAGTGCTACCACCCTTCATATATGGTATGATGGGACAGCTTATGACGCCACATATTGTACCTCATTAATTATGCACATATCTAATTTTGAGCGAGCCAATAGAGCTAGAGGTCTGATTTTTGGTATATAGGGATAACTTAGCAAAACAATTATTTTGACAAAATGTCACGTGACCTCGGTGACCTTTGACCTCAAATATACATATTTGTCCATAACTCAGTAACCACAAGTGCTACAGCCTTCATGTATGGTATGATGGGACACCTTATGACGCCACATATTGTACCTCATTAATTATGCGCATATCTAATTTTGAGCGAGCCAATAGAGCTAGAGGTCTGATTTTTGGTATATAGGGATAACTTAGCAAAACAATTTTTTTGACAAAATGTCACGTGACCTCGGTGACCTTTGACCTCAAATATACATATTTGTCCATAACTCAGTAACCACAAGTGCTACAGCCTTCATGTATGGTATGATGGGACACGTTATGACGCCACATATTGTACCTCATTAATTATGTGCATATCTAATTTTGAGCGAGCCAATAGAGCTAGAGGTCTGATTTTTGGTATATAGGGATAACTATAGGAGAGAAATTTTTGACCAAATGTCATGTGACCTCGATGACCTTTTACCTAATATATGTTTATGTCAATAAATAAGTAACCACAAGTGCTATGTCCTTTGTATTTAGTAGGATGGGAGACCTTATGACAACACACGCTTTACCTCATTAATTATGTACACATCTAATTTTGGGCAAGCGAATAGAGCTAGAGATCTGATTTTTTGGCATATAGGGATTAATTAGCAATATAATTTTTTTTTCAAAATGTCATGTGACCTCGATGACCTTTGACCTTGATTATACATATATATGCATATTTCAGTAACCACAAGTTCTATACCCTCCAATTTTGATAGGATATTAGACCTTAAGATGTCACATCTTGTACCTCATTTATAATGCGCATATGTATTTCTTGGCTGGCCAATACTGCTAGAGGTCTGATCTTTTTTCCCGATTTAGAACCATAACTTAGACATGCCTCATGTGTTTCAAATTGGGAACAACGACATAGACCTATGTGCCCATAGATCTCAACATATACACTCCAGTGATACTTCTTAATGACCACATTTTCCTGCCCCATCAAGACTAATACTCCTATTACAAGTGGGGACTATGTCATTGTAAATGACTTGTTGAGTTAATGGTTGTATCACAGTATTCGATATATCTAATTCTGTATTTTTCCATTTTATATTCTGAATAATTACATTAAACATATTTCACTGTCTCCAGTACATTTCATTAAGTATTTCACTTCATGCACTTTATCCCTTTCACACATGTTCAAATATCTGACCAGAGAACAAACACTAAATAGTCCAGGATGGGAGCTACAGTGTCATTGACGCTATTTTTGCAGTTGGACTCACAGGGAATTTATGAATCAGGTATTTGGCATTTTGTGAACCAAACAGCAAAAATTGTCCTAGAAATACAATATTGCAGGTTTTGTCAATTAAAGTTACGCGCCCGAAGGGTTCGCCGAAAAATGCAACTGAATGATGAAATTTGTGACTGGCACAATGCATTTTACACAAGTATGAGCCATGTCAAAATTTAAAAACACACTGACACACACCCCCCATTGGGCATTTCAAAAACATGGTGACCCCCCTATCACCAAAGTAAAAACAGGGTAAATCCTGAAATTTGTTCAAACAAGATTTATCATTTGAAACAATTACATACCGGGGTATAGGATAGGAGGTTGGGTAATACTATTCAGGTCATGGCAGAGCTCTACACTATGTCATTGCCTGCCACATTAGATCTGTAGATTCCCTCACTGCCACTCCTGTCATTGAAAATATTGCTTGTGCTAGCTTAAAATACTTTGAGTCAGGTTTGCTAGCCTCCAGCTGCTGGTTTGCATCTCAGACGTGAAAGACTGATACTTTTCCGTAATGAAACTTTAAATGGTTCCCTTTTGAAATTAAGAATAAAGGGGGGTGGGGGAGGGGGAATGTCCCAGTGGAAATTTTCACTTTTTGAAAAACTAGGGGAAATTTTTTTCTTACTCCAAGAGCTTCAAGTGGTAGGCATGAATAGTATTGAAAAAAATTTGGTTTTGACTATCTGTCCCTAAGGCATATTCTACCTGAAATAGCGCCCTCATACCTAAGATGCAATTCACTCCCAACAAATCCTAATCGCCAATCACTCATACTCACACTGAAGTACTTGGAATTACAAAAACGTCATATCAATTGAAGTGAGTTTATTCCATGCAGATATATTTCATCCAAGTTACATCTCTTGTTGACAAATGTCAACTTTTCTAAAAGATTCAAATCCATTACTGAAGTTCAAATGAAACTGAGAAGTGACCCTTGGAGTTCCATTTAAAGAAAGTCTTTATGGCAGTTATGTACATGGGTATCTGAAAATTATTAGCTCCGGTGAATAATGTGAAAATTCCACTAATTTCACAATGAGTATGCAGTGGAGATAGTTTGTTTGGCATCTTGTTATGAGTCTGGAGGGAAACATGTAGAATAGGGATTCATAAAGCTTTACAAAGCAAAGGAATGAGACAGTAGAAAAATTACTTTGTTCAGACCTCATTGTCAAAGCAGAGTTTTAGTAACATCGATACTCACAAACTCTTGCTTTTAGTATCAAACCATGGTCAACTTCTGCAAAATGGACCAGCTCATCCAATGTAGGAACAAAAACAGTCCCTCGGTGTGATGAGGGACTGTGGCACAAATATTCCCACATTCACTGTACTCGATTCTTTTCTCCTTGTATTTGAAAATGTCAATACTTTATATAAATAAATTTCATTTCTATGTCTGCATGATTGTGCTGTTTCTTTACTCTGTGCAAAAATTATCAGCTGCTTTAAATTTCACTCTAGAAATTATCTGTAACAGCTGTACACTTATTTCTCACTAAAGCTAAAAATGGAATAATAATAATACAGTTCTTATCACATCACAGCAACAGTATGTATTACCACTGCTTTCTTTAATGCATTTTCATCTTGTTTGACATTAGAATCTTTGACCGCCAGCCAACAGTTCTGAATTTCTAAATGGATGAAATTTACATCTCCTTCTGAGTGTCTTACGATAATTCTCATTCGTCATAAAATATCTGAGCAGTGAATTTGTAGGATATTCTAAGACCGAGAGATCAAATGAGATTTGCAGCTTGGTGGTGTACACATGGCAATGTGTTCTACTGACTCATGGAAATCAAACATACACAGACTCTATTACAAATTTGTTTGCTCTGGAAGTTTTGGGAACATATAATGTACACATTTGAGAAAATATTCAATTCACAATGACCATAATATTTTTAAAATAATATTTACAATTTGTCAGAAAGTAAAGCGGTTGAAACCTAAATTTGACAATACTTGATATAAGATTCTGTTCTTCTTGGCTAATTTTTTCAAATTTCTGACAAAACAAGAACGGAAGAGCAGAGGAAGTAAACTATTGCATTCTATGATACAAATACAAATACAACTCTTGAAATGAGTCACAGCATTTCATCATCAACATCATCACTTTCCATCATTTAACACACTCAGTTGATGCTTCTAATTGGCTGGAAAGATCACATGTGACAATTCAAAAATTGTTTTGACACCTAAGCATGGCAGTTAACCTCCATCAACTTGTATTAAACTACTAGAACACCCAGTCAAAGTTCATAGAGTTGGCCTGTACAATCGTCTTCCTATCAAAATTATTTGTTGTACATTAAATCCTGCAATATTGAGGAAACACAATTTTTATTTCATAAACATTGTAGGTTTGTACTATAAACACATCTGCCAAGTAACCTTACACTTTTACTTATCCCTAATTAATTTCACAATCAAAACTTAGTGAATGTATAAATAATCAGAAAGTCCATTCAACGTCCACAAGTGATATTTTGCACATTAGCGATCTAATCAGACAGTACTAATTCCTCTGATCATGAAATTTGAGTTGTATACATATGTACAGTTATATCATGTTACTGATTTTGATCCTTCCCTAATGAAATTTTGACTCTATCAAGCGGCTCATCAAGAGTATTAAATGCCATTTGAACATCCCACTCCAGATAAAGAATTTCTGCTGCTGTACTGGCAACAAAGTGAGGTATTTGAAATTTTGTGAATATCTAAAAAAGTTATCAAAGTTATTTTATAACAAATAACACAATATAAATTACATCCATGTGTTCCGAATCAAAATTCGACAGATCATGTCAGTTTATTGTGTACCAACTCCAATGGTTTAGGTAAGTTGTTTTCACATTTTACTATAAGAATAACAGCTGAAATACAACTATATGAAACTACCAATACCCAAATTTGATCATTGCCCTGTACTTGGTATGGATGGAACAAGTCAATGAAATTTCATGAAATGACACAAACTACAAAAAGTTCCATGTGTGTCAGAAACTGCATCAAAAGTTGTGTGTAATCACAATTTGCACGGAAAGAAAAAAACATGGCATCTAGCCAAATCAAACAATTCAATTTGATATATCCTGCTATATCTTACGTGATAATGTTAAATACTTAACACATTTCACATAAATTCATATGATACATAGCATTTTTATAATTCTGCATTCTTTTAGTCCTCATCTAGGAAAAAGCTTCAAACATATGACGTGTAGGATGCAATGAAAATCACTTATTACAGATATATCACTGTCTCAAACCTAGAGAAGACTGTAAATAAACAAACACTGATCTGTCTTCTTAACAACCAACAGACACAGACCACCCTCAATATGAATTAGAAAATTTGATACATTTGACTAATTGCGGCTCCCTTTTTCTACACAAAATATATCTACCATACCCCTCTCACCCCTACATGCCATGTCTTGGTACGACCCATCTACAAAAATAAAATGGGTATGCACCACATTGTGGTGGTGACAAGGCTTAACTTGTACACAACTGTCATATTTTCATATTTCAGTTTCTTTTTCATCTTCATCAGTGTCAGATGCCGGACCCCTGACATCAGAATACCACTGATTTGTCAGGTGTTTCATCTGTATCCGACCATCTCTCAATTCCTGCAAAAAATTAAATCAAAATTCATTCACGTATTCTCACATCAGATTATGAAATGAACAAACAGATCAACCAGCATGTTCCTAGTTTTACAATGACATTTGTTTTGATTACAATATCATCTATATCCTACTTTATTCACCTGCAGCTGGATAAAAAAGTTTCTGTTAAGTTGAATGACCCATTTGTGTAACTAATGAACCCTCAATTTTCAGACAAATAATGCTTGAATTAATTCAGCTTGAGAGTCTCACCACTTGTCTCTACCACACTCATTCAACCGTTAATCAAAAATTGGCAATGAAGGCTCACACTCAAAACATATTTTAACTTCTCATGAAGGGTAACCATGTGTTGAAGTGAACCAAGACAAAAAACTTTTTGGGGAACTTTGACCAATTCTGTCAGTTTTGATAAATTCGGCTTACATCGAGTGATTTATCATGAATCAACAGACTCACCTCATTTGTAAATCTTCTGGTAAAGAACGGAATGAGATACTTGGTATCAATTCGTATAAACCCTTTGAGATGTGGTTTCACAAAATTAAACTCATATTCTTCCTCTGTTAATTCTGACAAATGTTCTGCATCCACAGCAGCACCCTGTGTGATGAAAATGAACACAAACACAGGGTGTAAGATATTTTACTAATAGGTTCCTGTTCTAATTTTTCTGTAGTGACATTTTCTAAGAATTTCTTTTCATCCTTCATACTTTATTTGCAACATTACACTGAAGAAACACATACACCTTTCTTATCGTCAGAATATACCCTAAACTTTAGATTGCATTGTATTTATGAAATAATAAAATGAAAATCTGAAAAATTTAAATAAATCCAATATTCAACACCTGTCATATTTAACATTATCACTAAGTCGACATTCTACATGAAGTTGCCAGGTTTGTTTCAGAAATGTTTTCATTTGACCATATGACAATCAGCAACAATGAACTGACTGTGCAGACAAGGTGAATGAACATTTGTACAAGTCCAGTGAGTAGAAATGTTACTTGCATTGGTGATGGTAAATATGACATGGGATGATAAAAAATAGGACACTTATTGACAGAATAATAGTCACAATGATATCCAATGATATCCCATAGAAATGTTGGTATCAGCAGAGCACACCATGGTTTATGACATACCATTCACCATGATAACTCTACAATGATTTATTTATGCTTACCATCTCCTCTGTCTTGCTGAGAGACAATGCTTTAGGCTTGGTTTCAGCTTTTAATAACTAAAAGTGAAAACAAACACAAGAAGGTGATAATATGATACAAGTTGATGCAGTAATCACCGAGGATAATCTTGACTTGTTTGATAATAACACATTAATTTATAATACCAGATTATGTATCATGATTGTGTGTGTGGAAGAGTGACATCAATGAGCATGGTGACTTGGAGACACATTTATATGGTTTTGTGGCACAATGTCAACTGGCTTGTGTGACCTGATGTGACCTTTACTGGTTGCATGACCTGATAGTACGTTGAAAAGTTTATGAGACCTTGTATGACACTACATGATGCATTAAGTTCACAAAAATACTCAACATCTGGAGAGATTTCTGCTTCTAAAACTCAAAAAGTATGCAGGATCTTCATTAAATTTATCAAGTAAATTTATCAAGTCGGATCTTGCATACAGTAAGAATTCCAGAAATTTCAGTGACAAGACTGATAACAAACTATTTGCATTGTCAAAGTAGTTGTAATGAAGACTATAAGATTATTACTGTCACATCTTTCCAAAACTTATTTGTTTTAAGTTTCTGATTTTGTGTCTTGCTGGAACACAAAATGTGGGTTTCATTTTTAAGGTCGTTTTAAAGTGGATCCTGTGAGGGCGCTCTTCAAATAAATTGGTTTCATCAGAGGACCACCTGCAATAGCACCAGATTGGCTTATACTATAAGCATATGCATTATAGAAACCAATTCTTCCACTCAATATTTCTGAAAATATTACCCGGTACTTACTTTAAGTAGCGGTAGAGTTGAGCCTCCAAGTATCAGGATTGTAAATAAGACAATAATAAGAGTTGTCGTGACCAATACCCTTCTTGTTTCAGGATTGGAAAATTCTAAATGCATACTCAGAGCAAAAGCAATTGCACCACGTAAACCTGTAAAAAAACAAAGAAAATCTTATTTTTACTCAAAATGAAAAAGACAGAAATGACCTTCAGTGATTTGGAGGAATTTATTGACACTAATGTTATGGCATATTAATAATCAAGCATCCAAAACTTCCTTGCAGAAAAATGTCTAATAAAATTACGAGAGTTGCACAATGTTTCTCTGATGAAGGTACGATAAATCATAAAATTCCGAAAGACCTGCAGTTTGTGATTTGCAGGACACACTTCTGCTTGCAGAATAGAAGCACACTGGATCCATTGACTCAAAAAGTCACATAACATCAGTTTTACAGGACTTTTCTGGACTATGTCAGAAATTTGCAAAGATTTTTTGAAGTCCAAAATACCATGCTCTAGGCATCATTTTTATGATATATTATTTGATCACATTACAAATTTTTATGAAATCGTGACAAGTTATTTCAGGATATTTTGAAAATCTTTGGTGGCTTATCAATTTTAACACTTTCACTGCGTAATTAATTTTTATACGTGCATTCCTGTGCGTAGTTTTCTATGGGTATATGGCCTATAAATATTGATTTACATGCATGTGCTATATCTTTGTAATTATTTGAGTATTCGGGACAATTTTTTTAGTGAGTATTGCAATATGACAGAGCATCATAAAAATGCACAAAAGGTCATGTGACACGCCTTAAAGATCACGTGATCATGGCGGCCATATTGGATTTTACAAAAAAAAATCAAAAAATGTTGCATTTTTTGTTATTTCAATATATAAATGCATTTTTCTCAGCGTAACACTTTAAAAATTACCACTTACGTTTTATCAACTCAAATTCAGTAGGAGGAACACATACGCTAAAACATATTCCACGTAAATGAGATTAATATGCATATTTATTACAAGTTCATCTTCGAACAACAGGTATCATCTGACATTCAAAAGAGAGCTATGTTCTATATAAGCTTATATACTGGTAGCCAGTCCGATGTGTAATTGTCATTGATAGATTGATGTCGTACAACATCCACAGGATACCCCATCAACGTTTGGGATGTCAGTCACCGGTCCTTTGTCGCACTTTGTCGCATGCTCAGATTGCCTACCTGCCTGTCAGTGTCTTGCTTGCGATCTCTGTGTTTGCTCAACTGGTTTGGGAACATATTCAAGTTCTGTATTAGAGTTGTAATTTGAAATTTGACTTCCGCCATCTCGTCTAGTTCAGTTTCAAGATCAGTGACAATTCCACTATTGTGTCTAGAAAAACATGCTCAAGGGCTTTGTAGGTGTTAAACTGTGCCCGCATCGCCATTTTTAAATACCCTCTGAGAGAAAACAACAACCGATCACACGATCCTTACAAATCACGGCCGAGAAATGACCGAATATGGCGGCATTCGTTTACAAATTTGGCGCGCATGCTCATTAGGTTTGACCTCTACCTCGTATACTACGCTAGGCTTGAGGAAATAGTCAACAAACATGATGTAGATCAAACAAAGCCAACGTATATCGAACGCATATAAACGCGTACGTTCTTGGCGCGTTTACGCGCCTCCCGCAGTCTGGCCGTTGGCGCAGAATGCGCCCTCCCGCGGTGAAAGTGTTCAAGATTCAATTTGATTCCCAGGGACTTTTCAAAGAGTGCAATGTCACAGGTTTTAAAATCTAAGTGCTTTCCAGGAGTGTATGTACCCTGTTCAAAGCTACGACAGTAATTCCTTTAAAGACAAATATTCTTGCAGACACAAATATTTGAACTTTACTTACCACTAAACCACATTATAAACTGCATTTTTTTGGTAATTTTATGTTCCCTGAATCTATTCACAACAAAAACTAGAGGAAAAATATTCAGCCCTCTTCCTGCTAAAATCAAAACCTGAAATTAAAATACAGACAGAAACACAATGAATATGAAGTCTTACAATTACTGGATGTCTTTCTAAACACTGTTAAACACATCATGCACAAAGTCAAATGCATCATATACACTCAAAACACTGTTTCATTTCATATGAGATAAAACAGACTATGAAGTATTATTATTCCAGCTCAAAATAATCACAGCAAAAGGTAAATAAAGCAATTCAATAATGAAAATGATGTTCAGCCAATCAGTAAGCTTCAACCTTCATTGGTGCTGTACATTGCCATCTTATTTCTATGCATTCCTGTCAGAACAATATCTCCATTGAAGTTTTCTTCCTACATACATGTACTCCTTGATGTTCATTTATTGACTTAGGTGTGAGAGGACAATTCTCTATTTTTATGAAGTGATGATCATGTTTCAATAGCAGTATGGCCATCAGAGGTGAGACATTGATATAAGCTTTGATTGGATGAAATGTTCTACTTACTATACTCCATATGACAAATGCTGCTTTGAATTCATGTTTAAAACTAAAGATAGCTAACCCAAGGTAGGCAAATACGCAGGTTTCTGTGAGAAACAGAGAAACATAAATCTTGTCACAATGTCTACATGAATGAACAGAAAGCATGGAAATCGTTCCACTTTTTTGTCATTCAGAAAAATTTCAATTCACCTAATACACACTTAAATTTCAGTTTTTTGAGCTTTAACAAAATGAGGGAAATGTGTTACTGCTGTGTCGCCCTCATGAGACTCTTGTCGGAGAGGAATTCATGCAGTAAATTTTGATGGACAGATGGATTACACTTCATCGCCATTTTCTATAACATTTTAGTTTCTGAACCAAAGTCTTTTAATTCATTGTCTGTAAAATCAAATTGATTAAATTAAACCTGCAAGGATGCGTAAGATATCTCAAGCTAAATATTGTTTGTGAACAGTGATTGTGGAAGGAATTTGGATAGGCTGAACAGAAACATGATCAAGTGAAAATTTTCCAGTTTTTTATCTCATTACACTCTTTGAAATCACTTTAACAGTGAATCCTAAAATGGATGGGAACTAACTTAAAGTGTGAGTGATCAAGTAAGATGCAAAAGTAGTGAGACAAATACGAACTTCAATAATTATAATTATCTATCAAATTATTCAACAATTCTGGACTAATTTCTTACCTGCAATGAAAGCAGCCGTTCTAAATGTTTGCTGTACAGTAATCTGTGTAACTGGTGATAGATTGTAATGTGTGTAGTGGGACATTACAATACCACAGAATAATATTGCCATAATACCTGTCAATCAAAATACAGCAAATTATCTACCATACAACACAATGAATCTGATTCAGTATTTTTCACTTTTAAATAATTTAGGATTCATTACCAATATAATTCAATTCACAAATATTACTGTACGTCACCACCTTATCCCAAAAACTACCCTGAAAGTTACAAATTTCCAAAACCAAAATGAATTACTATGTATCTGGAGTGTAGGACAAATCCAATGAGAATCCCATACATGTTAATGATGTGCAGTGGTAGTCAAGGGACTGAGAATGTCTGGTATGATACATACCGTATATTTTAAATCTTTCAATCTTGGAATTGGTAGATAAACATTTGAACTATTTACCACAAGTAATTTGACCTTTTCCCTTAAACAGGCAGAGGTGACTCACACAGGGTTGTAAAATTAGTCAATATTGATACAAGTTGGACACTGACAAATAGTCACAAGACAAATAAACCAATGTTTACTTACCTGATAATTTAATACCTTCCGCTAAGCCATAAGGCAGATATGAAAATATGAGAATGATACCAAATTCCAACGATGGAGTTTTTCTTAGATCAATATGTTTCAATAAGTGAAATTAGTTAAGGTTAAAATATTTGCATAATTTGCTCTTTTGAAGCTGAAATAAGTTCTAGGTGTAACTGCCAAAGGTCTGCATATATTTAGAAGTAAAATGCATGATAAAAACACATTTGTTCACTGAACCTGCAGATGTAACTCAACCTGTTTGCACAGCATGTAACTCTGTTGCCTAGATAAAGCTGTCTAAAACCAGTAAAAGTACTCAACATGTGTTACCATTACCTCCACTGTTAATCTAGAATTTGGCTCTGCATCAGTTTTTTGGCTATAAAGATATCATCTTGTTTTTTGTGAAAATATAAATTCACTTTTCTTCACATAGTGAACACAGGGCATGGCGGCCATTTTGAAGTTCAAATATCGTAAAGTGTGGGTAATGCCTTTCATTCACTTATTCTCTTTTGATTACAGCCTCGTATCAAAAGATACAGCAAATCAAATTTATCACGACTAACATATTAGATCTAGTGATGTGTGTTTGACAAAAAAGAAGTTTACATCAAAGTTATTAGAAACATATTGGTATGTTTAGCTGACCACATGTCAATCAAACAGTCTGACGGGAAAGTAAAGCTCTGCTGTCATGTGACGCTATGAGTACTGTTTATGACTGAAAAACATGGTAAGTTATTTTTGACAATTAATATATCAATTATAATTAGAGCTCGAATTTCTTTGAGAAATGAAAATCCTTTGCAATGGCTCTGAAAAACAGATTATGAATTGGTAAGAAAGCATTACACAGTATGTAGCATTTCATCTTTTTTGAGATCTACATTTACAGCTTAGTCAGGTATGAATGTAATCTTGAATTACGTTATATCCATTTGCAGTTGTGTAATAGCGTAAATCAGAGTCACTGTAAAAAAAAATTGATACTAGAGAAAGAAATTACCTGAAATCTACCAAGATTTGAAATTCAAAATGGCTGCCATCCCTGTTTTGCTAGGGGAGTAGTATAATTCTTTGGTTTTCACAAAAATAAGCCACTGAAAGCTTCCTTTACTCCTGGAGTTTCAAAGTTAAGCCCCTACAAGTGGTAGACCACAAATTATTGAAAAAGTGTGAGAGTCCAAATATCTTTCCACAAGATGCACTCTACCTTAAGTGCAGACAGAAGTCAAATGTAGCATACAACACCAAATCTGTCATACTTGGATTACACAACACACTATCCCCTGACATTTTTGGATAACATCACTCTGTGGTTTTGAAAGGATATGATTGCACTGATGAGACCAAATATGATTCCAATGGCTGCTGATGCAAAGAACATGATACAGAAGTAACCGACAGCTTCAAAGAACGCTGCTGTGGGCGTAACACTTCTCATTTCTGGAGAATCTAACATCACAACAGTGCTGTGAATAGACACAGATAAAATATGAGTCAATACAAGGAAAAAACATCTGCATCTGATTCTTACCATTGGGTAAAAATAATTCTGCTATGATCTGCTTTTCTTTTGATATTCTTTTCTGTCTTACCCATAGCTTTAACATCATTATCAAATCAGTTATTTTTTACACCAAATGAAAAGTCTGTCAATTTTGAACATACTGGGAGTTCACAGCCACAAAGGGAAGGATGATTCTAAGTGACATAATGTCATGAATTGTTCAAGTACACTGTAGTGTATTAGCAGTTGGATCAGGGATATTATGCCAAAGTTTTTGTCAAATAAAACTATTAGAGAAAAAAGAAACATGATTTGTACGTCTTTGGATGTTGCCTGCTGTTCATAAATCAAATCAATTTTTCATTTCTTTATGATTGATAATTTGTGTGTTAGCTGAGTCATATTTTTAGTGAGAAGAATATTTTTGTCATTAAAAGCCATTTTAGGGGTATATGATGTAACAATGGCATTGATCTCTGTATGTATGGTACATAGAGTTACAAGGGGTTGCTGCAAAAACACAGCCTTGGTCAAACTTGATTTGTCAGTTTAACACAGTGCACATATCACGGTAGTGTAGCTTACATCACATTGGACTCATGAAGTGAGTATTACCCAGATAGTGTTTGTATTTGCATTCTTGAAGGAATCTCAGTGTTGTTGGGGAGAAACTTCTTACCATACAATATGATTGTGCTGTGATTGTTTCAGTATTTTGGAAAGCTACCAGAAAAGCTAAACTATGCAATAACTGCAGCCATAACAAAATAGTGAAGTACATGTACCGGGTATGCTCAAATTTAAAGTCAATAATACCAAATATTACACAGAGAGTTTACTTTGTTTGAATTTAGCCTATTGATACATCATTCCAAATGATTTTTAGCAGAGTGATTTCCACAAAACTGTTAATTACCGCATTCAGTGTACTGACTCAATGCTCTGCCCACTGACCATTCAAAAACTATTAGCAGCAATTTGATAGACCAAATGGAGACTCATCTCACAACAGAAACTGAATTTTTTAATCTATCTGAATGACAAGAATGCAATTTTCTGGTGTATGAATCAGTATAAACAGTCTAAGGGATAAAACAATGTGATTTTCACCGTGCAATTATGCAAATTATGCTCTGTGCTTATTTCAGTTCCACTGCCTCATCTCTGATAAACACTGATATTTGAATGAAAACTAATCCAACCAATCGGATTGCTTTGAAGTCAACAGCTGACACACTATTCATTTCATTGAGTCATCCATTCCTATTGATGCAATGTGTTGTATTATAGCTGTAACAGCAGCTACAGAATTATGCTTCATAGGTTTAAAAAATTTGAATTTTGAAAATTTCTGAGTTTCATACTTTTTCATGATAGCATGTTTTGGACTTTGGTGACAAAATGGGTATGCGATATAGAGACCGTTTTCATATGGCTAAGCTTATTCTTGATTTTCTCTAATGTAAAATTTTCAAATGACAATTTTTAAGTAGGTTAAGGGAACTCATTTCATGAGAGAGGGAGTCTACAGCATTTACGCGTATATGGCAGAGAAAAAATTGTTAATTTAAATAAAAGCGGTTATTAAATCAAAATTTGGCATAATTGTATGGACATGCATTATTCTAACTTTTGTCATGAGATTTTAACCTGGTGATCTAGTATAAGCTTTGACCTTGACACCTAGAAATTACACAGTATTATTTTTGACCTTGACAGTGAGAAATTATATGGTATTGTTATTGTGATTACATGTAAACAAAGTCAAAGTAGAAGAAACTTCAATGAGGGGTCATGGATAATTAAAACAAAACAAACAAAATCATAGGGGCAGGGGCAGGGGAGGAGAAGGAAGGAGAGCGGGAGGGGGCTTTGTTTGATTTGGATAATCCTGTGCACAGTCACACTACCTACCATGTACATCTATGACACAGTTACATCACTGAAACCATGTATATGCATGATATTCTGTTTCTGTTCAGATTTCTTTTGAAATATTAGCTGTTCATAAAGCTGTCACCAGTTTAATGATATCTGAAGGATAAATTATATTTTCATATTCCCAAACTTTAATCCCGGGGAGGCGGGAGCTACATTATTTGGGGTCAAAAAATGAGTTTGTGTAAAATCTAAATGTTTTATTTATTCATATTCCCTCCCAGTGACTCACAACTCTGTAACTTACAATGTTCATAGAAGTATATTCTACTGGATAGTGTAAGTGAGCAATGGCAATGTCACTTTTGTCATCTTCAAAGCTAACCTAGCTTTTTAACATGACTTGTTTTCCAATGTGTATCTTACGTATTCATGTAGCTGGAATTTTCAAGGATTGTTGAAGGCATACCGTACACCCTTTCAATGTACCATACTACAATATACATGTACTGTGGCTGAAGAAGACAACACGTACAGTCACACCAATCCTGAATGTACAATGTGCTTTGCTCAATGTTGTACAAGTGTGATGTGATATTCTTTGGTAAACCAGTCAAACAGCTTGATGTCACAGTGCTTTCTTGCATCTTTACCAAAACTAGTCAGACTGCAACTTGCAAATTACACTCTAGACTGAGTTGTTCTCACAGAATACAACCAGTATGATCAATTTGTGACAATTTATGATGGTTTGAATTCTGAAATTAAGGAGTCATTCTGACAGTGAAATATACATACTTGGACATGACAATTGCGACGGCATCGTTCAATATACTCTCCCCGAACACCAACATGTGTAATACTGGATCCACATCCAATGCAGCAAAGATAGCAAGAGTTGCTACTGGATCTACGGCTGAGATCAACGCACCAAATGCAAAACTTTCAACCACACTCAATGGATACACTACATCAGCCTGTAAAATACACAAAAGAACATATCAAACAATAAATAAATATGATATTGAAAGAGAGGAAAAATGTATCAATATCTCAGAGAATTACCATTTGCTACTGAACAGCTTGTGTAAGGTCATATTATGAGGAAAAATTGAGGATAAAGAGTGACTTAAATATCTTTTCTTTTTCTTTTCTTTTTCTATTTCATATCCACTACGTCACAATGAGTTGCAGGTAAGTAACTTTTCAAAACATGGGTGTCGCTTACGGTGGTAAACCCACTAATATTGTGAAGCTAACATTAGCATCACTTGGGTAGGATATTTGTTGTCAATTAAAGAGGTTTTGAGCAGTGTTTTTGTTATTAAAGGCCAGTACCCAAATATGATTTCACTAACTTGTTACGCGAAGTTTTATCGCTGTGTAGCGTCTATTTCTTTTAAAAAGTCAACAACGAACGCACCAGCAAGGGTATAGCCACAGTCCCTCCAGCCATGAACCACAGTCCCTCCACTCACGTGAGTAGAGGGACTGCAATATAACAGAGGATTTACCCTTGCTGGTGCTTCCTTGTTGACTTTGTCAAAGTTAATCAGGTGAGGGGTTCCCCAGTCATGTTACCATGGTTATCCTGAGAATACTTCGTTCATACAGGCAAAAATTGAAACGTTTCAGCGACTTTATTTGTGATTTGTAAACACAGGGGATTAATAGTTTGGGTCCGCTCGTGTCCATACTCACAAAATTAAGCCATTGTTTTGATATTTAAGACGTCTTAATGCGCCCTCTCGAGTTCAAAAAGTGTGTATGGCCAAGCATACTGCATAACAAGATGGCTGAAACGAACGACGTCGTACTGGCTGTAAAGAATGTGAAAGAGGCTCCCCACCGAACTATCCAAATGTTTTTGTGTCGAGTTTGTGTTTTATTCGTTTCTAAATTGTGTTCCTACATTCTTATCCGATTGTTTGTGTTAATAAAAATGTTTGTTTCGCCTCGCCATAAGCTTTCCTCACACATACAAAACATTACCGTCCACACTAATCCAAACTTCCCTACAAATATCCGAGGCGAAACAAACATTTTTATTAACACAAACAATCGGATAAGAATGTAGGAACACATTTTAAAACGAATCAAACACAAACTTAATGACTCAATCGAATATTTTTGTTCCCAATTAATAAATCATATCATAGACCCTCAAGGGTCTATGATCATATAGACAATCTCAATTCTCGGTTTATCGACTGATAAAAGTCTTTTCATCTTCAACATTCCATTCTAATTTCACCTACGGTATATAATATCCTAACCTCCTGTGACTTTCCTTCTAAACGTTGATTTGCCTTGTGCACCAAAGAGATGCTGTATTTTATGCCAAACGATGAACAAATATGTGAAGAAATAACCATGTATCAGTCAGTACGGCAGGCGAAACCCGGACGGCCATACCGATTGGAGACAGAGCAGAGTAGATCGAAACGCAAACGGGTGTTATTATAGGAAAGGCGGTGACTTATTTTACAGCTGAATAAAATGCTGTCTCTGGTTGTGTAAGTCTGTTGATCGAAATATATTTTGTTCCCAGTTGATTAATCATGGGGGATGGCAGTCTCGATCTCCCTTTATGGTTCGATATTTACTGACTCGTTCCCTCTCATTTTTGTCAATCAATGAAAGCATTTTCGTCTTCCATATTCAATATTACTTTGACCGATGTTACATCCTGACCTATACTGTCATTAGTTTTGACCAACGTACAAAGATATTGCCCACGCGTCCGGCTGATGAGATGTTTTGCAAAACGGTGAAGAAATGGGGCCCGGGAGACATCGATGTCAGTCTTTCCGGACTGTTTACATGTAGCTAATAGGGGATATCAAAGGAGATGAATCAGTTAGTTGAATAAAACATAACTTTTCGGACTTATTTTATGTCAATTTTGTCAATGTCGGACTTTTGATTCAAGAGAAACCAGAATCACCTACAGAGATGTCTGTATTAAACACGACGAACAATTGGGAATAGTTTGTTATGCTACTGTCGGTCTCAGTCGTGGTGTCTCTCCCATAAATTTCGAAGCTATAGGTCTACACTTGTCGTTTCGATTCACAGGTAGCGGTACACCGATGACCAGATATTGTACTGTTCTTAAAACTAGTCTAAGCAATTTTACGACACTGCACTATTTGCCATCGTGTCTCCCGTGAACGTCCTTGAATCTATGGACGTGACCATTGTTTTACTGCGCCCATTAGAGTGTAAACCCCTGTTCGTTACCAGCAGAATACTTTTTAAAGTTCTGTACATCAGTGTACACTGTGTGTATAAGCCGTAAACCTAGTTTAATTCATTATGGAAAGGTATTAAAGAATAAAGGGTCGTTACAGTTGCTAAAATTGCGAGAAAAACGGCACTTTTTACTCAAATAGTCCTATTCACAAGCTCTATTGTTTTAAATCACGTCCATGGTGTGCTGTTGATTTTCATTCTTTCGTGCAATTTCATTCGCTTGAAGCAATTATCCTTTCATTTGACTGCTCTGTGGGACTCTTCTGAATATGTGTTTTGGATAAAAAGAACTCTACAGTGAAAGACATAAACTTCGACGGTGATAGATATACAATATCGGTTCTCGACGGTGATAGGTATACAATATCGGTTCGATGTGTGAAGATATACAGATTACAAGTTATTTTAGAAGTTCTCAAAACCAGTAAAAATAATTCTGCGCGCCACTTATCGATAATTTCTTCTTGTGAACGTCCTTGAATCCGTGACCGCGACCATTGTTTTCGAAGTGTTCGACGGTGGATGATCGGTAGATTAATGAAGATATATGTTACTGAACTATCGTGTGATTGTTTAATAGCATGGTTAGGTAATAGACGGTGTAGTCTGTAGAGGCGATACGGCGAAATTCCACGGCCCAAGGGAGCGTACATCGCATGGTTTCTTACAACGAACCATAGACAGAGCCGTCGGTTTCCATAGCTACTACGTGAAATCCGCCTCACCGATGTCCCGGGCCGATGTCCCTGTCCTGATTCGGAGAACAACTTTCAAGCTGCGTGTTGAGGTTCAGATGTCCGATTTTTTCATATTCAAAGGCTTATTGATTTACAGAGAACGCCCGTCTTGTTTTTAGCTTTAACTTAGCGCAAGATGGCAATTGAAAATTCAAAGCCAAATAGCCAGTGGGAAAAAAATAGACGACTCGCTCTCACCAGCGGTCGAGGTCGCAATGAAAAAAAAATCGAAGTCTCTGAAATCGGTATCATTGCTCCGCCATGTTTATTGTTGGTTGTACGGCCAGTTTAAAGTCACAGACTTTCTTCAAGGTAAAGTTCATATAATTGCCATACCGCGAAGTTCCCTGTGCATTTCAATATGTCTATTTGGAAGCAAAAGCGCCACGGACATTCGATCGATGGTGATGAACTTTCTCCAGGGCGTGACATGTCACCAGTTACGAACTTTACCGGTTTTCGATACGAAATATGCAATATATTATCAGCGTTGTTCACGTTGTGTTTTGAGTTTGATATGGAATATAACAGGAAAACACTAACAATTAGAGTGACGATAGAGACCATGCCCGATACGGAAAAATTGACATCAACTATATACTTGCATTGAGCAGTGACCTGAAACTTCAGACTGATATATAAATGTCGACAATATAAAACATTGAAATGCCGGAGAGAGAGAGAGGGAGAGAGAGGTTTACGCGGTCGCAAACTGATTATACTCTTTCGGATATGACTTCGGTGTAGACGATACACAGACATCGAAAATGTACACCTACTTTCCAGAAATTCGACTAATCTTATAATAAAGAGTGGAACAAATCCAAAAGTGTTGGTGGAAGTAAATCTTCAGATGTTGGTTTTCTAAAGTTAGATAATACTTACAGAAATATGGTCGTCATAGTCTTCTTTTAAAAACTATTATCTTCAACACCACGTTTCTTATGATCGGTGATGTCATTTTTTATTATTTTTACAAACTTTCAATGCATCAAACGCTATAAGACTATCTCATCTGCCTGTCAAGGACTTACAATATATTTCCAAGGGCTGGCACACTATGTCAACTTACGTGTCGTCCGTCGAGCGGCCGGTGGCAGTCTCACAGATTGTTCCGTTTGTAATCGCGGCCACTTTGATTTTGATGTGACACCAATGTGCGTTTGAGGTTTTTTGTTACGAAATTTGTCGACCTCACAAAATTTCACAGTCCATGCTTTGAAGCAGTCTCAACATGGCAAAAATGTCTCGCTTAAATTTCATCCTCGTCGTTCCAAATTAAATTCGACCACTAAATTATTTCGGCAGTTTTAATTTCCTATTAATTCGACGTTTTTCAAATCGTAATGAATTTTTCTGGTCGAATTGATAGGGTTTTTGGTATCAAGCTTATCTCTTCGTCGGACCAGTATACCGCGAGATGTAGTACTGTGTTCGGCAGCCATGGCGAAAGTGAATATTGTATATTGGTTGTTGTTTGTTTTATGTTACAAATACCTGTCGCGTGAGGGCGTTTGAAACGCTTCTGAAGCGGCTCAGTCTGTCCACACAGCGATTTGCGGATAGAGTTAATCCCTACAACGGCTCTGGTCGGGCCGACTAAACCGTCTCAAATCTGAAACGCTTCAGAACCACTTCGGAGTGTCCACACATAACTTTCTGTGTCAGTATTGGCCCAGAACCGTTTCAGAGACGTTTCAATGGCCTGTGTATGAACGGCATAATACTGAGAATATTATCTAATCAAAAGACAATAGAAATGGTACTTGGGTTCTCACATCATTTTATACCTACATGGATCTTCCTAAATCTTATCAAAACACTGCTTGATGTTACACTGGTTTTATTTAAAGTTCAGAAACAATCTTATTCATCAACTTCTATTTTTCCACATCAACTGAAGGACAAATACACTCTAGTACCAACAGTAAGGTCAATGTCTGTGTCTGTCTTTACATGCAGTGACAAACACCACATTGATTGCCACAAAGTGGAATGGAGTGTGTAAGAGTGAGATTTGTTGCTGTGTATGGGACCAATTTACCGGTACATATACCACATGTCTCATAGATTTAAGTCAATTCATTGTTACGGTAATGTTTACAACCAACAGTGAATCAATGATTCATAGATGTAAAGTAGTTTGTAAGCAGAAAACAGAGTGATTGTTATCAAGTACGGTATTGTGGATGACATGTGATAAACTCTATGTAATGCATCATGTCTTATCAAAGGATGAAATCCAACTATGATGCTGACTGTTTTACTCATTCTTTGACAATACAGAGATGCTTTACTGAAAGTGTTCACGTCAACAGCTGTGTCATAGTTGTATACATGTACATGTTAATTAAGTGATCAACTGTACTTTCTGTTATTATGCAATGTTTTAGTGTCTGTATTCATGTCAGACAAAATGTGGCAGAAATATTCAGCATTGTTCAACAAGTTAAATGGATGAGAAATGACAAAGATAAGAAGTACATGTATGTGATAATTTAACAGATGGCTATAGGAACATTGCATTACCAAACACTTGGTTACAGTGTATAAACAATTCCAAATACATACCATTAAATAGCATTGCTCACTACAAAGACATTTGCATGTAATTAGTGTTAAAACCTGAGAAAGTGTCAAAGCATATGGTAGCCATGTCACTCATTCCTACGCAGTACAAAATTTCAATCCATGTTAAAGCTTTGAGATGGCATTGTGCAATGAAAGTGGATGTAATCAATGTTGTGACCTTGAAAGGAGCCACAATGCATCAAACCATAGACAGTAGATCAAACACTGCTACTGGGCACACATACGTATCAAATGTTCAGTATAGTATATGTCACTGTTTTCTTCATGGTATTGGGGCATTTAATACATGGGAAGATGACTTTTAGCAGATGACATTTCATGACATTATAGTGTCTTTGATGGGGTTAGGGTATTGCAGCTATGGAGGACATGTCTGTTAGCTAACAACACCACTGAGATGATACATTGTTCACACCAAGGAAATTGCCAGTAAAATAACTTTAGAACATTGTTAATATTTTCAGCTTAGGGACTGTCTCAAATTGTCACATAGGTTCAAGAAACCCCCTCCCCATAAACGAGGGTTCAAAAGTGTGAAATGTTGATGTCTGCCTGAGAGTACAATGTAGAATTTTACTATAGGCACTGAAGAATATGTATCCCCTGACCACATTACATCATCAAATAATTAATCAGATTTGAGTACTAACCATAGCACGACACAAACGAGTTGGAAACAGTTACAGCAAAATTTGTAGGTACAAGTGTGCAGTTAAGAGAACTTGTAATGACAATATACAAGTGTGAAAGTGAAGTTCAATAATTAAATAAGGTCAAACCCCCTCCCCCTGTAAAAGAACAAATTTCACTTTTTGAAGTTATGCGACAATCTGGGACGGTCCCTTACTGTTGTTATCAGGACCCCTGACACTACCAGTATGTACACCTTGTTTAATATTCTACATTAAGATGGTCTTTCTTTTGTCTCTGAGATACTAATAATTTTTATTGAATATATGACAACATTAATACTGTATCAAAGAATTTAGATGCATCGAAATAAATGGGCTGAAATAAATATATACATCTGCTGGTAGACATGGCTCCTATTATGAAACCTTAAAAGCATTCATATGTATGCGTTGATCAAAATAAAACACAGTACAGATGTAATGAATGGTAAAAACAAATGATTTCTTATAGAATATAAATACAAGGCCAGACAACTATGGATTTTTATTGAATTTTGCTGGTCAGTTATGGCTATTAGGGTACATGTATCTGTATACTGCATAAAGTCCTTCTAAGTACTTATCATGGAATGATAAAGCATTCCTTGGATGCACATAAGATGATTATCGATAAATTGATTCTTCTCCTTCCAGAAGGAGATCAAGAAACACAAGCTAATCCTCTAGAGGGCGTACAGTACTTGAATCACAATGGACCAACTTACAGGAATCTAGTTGTCTTGGCAAGATAGATAATGGCCCCATAACACCCCTCCCCCCCCCCTCACCAATAAACGAGAACATGGCTTGGTACCACCATATTATTGTTCTTCACCAGTCTTGTTACGAAGGTTGACCAACTTTGAAATTTCATGCTTTCCATTAAATTGTCCATGAATGTCATGTCTAAGATATAGCTAGAAGGTTATTCCTAGTCACATCCATGGTCTCTGCTTATTATCAGCCATTACAGGAACAGCACCTCTAACTTTTGATATTTTTTTTTCACTTTTTGTTCCTAATGTAAACATTCGTACTCTACCGTAAAGAGTATCTATGATGTCATCTACAGTTTCTTGTTCTACTCCCAAAGCATATTGAAATACACATTATATTACCATGCACTGCCCGTCGCATTTTGATTGGTCGAGCTGAACCACGTGAGTGACCACAAATACACAGTAATGGTTTGTTTACATGCCCGTGAATATGAATAATAAGATTAACAACTCAAAGTATCGTAACTTTACAGCTCAAACACAAATCATAATCAATCACAAAATAAAATGGAGCACTTGTAGGTCAAGTTGAGATACTTTTTTTCTGAAAATATCTCCGGATTTGCCAATTTTTTACAGCGCGCCTGACAGTGCGTCGCGTATTGCTCAGTTTCTGGGGCCCAGTTGTCATTCGCTCCTGAAATTTTCGGAAATTTTGACGGTTTTCTTGGGTTCGCTGATAATATAATGGAAATAACAGACTCCGCTCTGACCATTAACGTTTATTTGTGGGCGCGGGCTCGAGGAAAGCCAAATTAACGGGCTCGGCAAGCCTCGCCCGTTAATTTTTGGCTTTCCTCTCGCCCTTGCCCACAAATAAACGTTAATGGTCAGCGCGTCGCCCGTTATTTCAATAGTATTCAGCTTGTCAACTCTGTCTGTACATTTGTAAACTGCATTATTACAGTTGATAAGTGAATTCTTATCTGGACCAGAACTCAATAGAAGACCATTGGTACATGTATGGTCAATGTGTTGACAAGCTATGATTCATGGATTTGAACAAGAATTTGCAATTGCCATACAAAACAAAAGTGTGGAAAAAATCATCAAAAGTTACAGCTACTAGCCCTTTACCCCTTTAATCACTATGGTTTGAACCAATCCCATTGTTTTCTATGGTAAAGTTGGACCTCTAGACAGGGAAATGGGGGTGAAAGGGTTAAGGTGATGTATTTGTCAGAGATTTCTGCTCAAATATGTCTTTTTTTGTGACTGCAAGGCACCTTATTGCATACTACACATGGACCAGTTTCAACATTGCCATTGATATTTTCCGACTGAACAAATTTTTTTAAAAAGTGTTCTAAAAATAGCTTATTGAAGTCATAAAAAAGACCACTTTATTAACACAAAGCAAATGGAAAACCTGCATTTTTTCATATATGTTATTTTTTGTAGCATTTTGAAATCACAAAGCGTGTCATGAAAATGTTGGACTGTATTTATACTTGACAATATAGCTGTATGTAACCTTTTTTGAATGGCACGTACAAAACAACATAAAAGAAATAGAGATAAACTACGAGTACTTTTACTCTATTATTAATGTAAACAAACCTAAAAATTGCTTTTATTACGGCTCATAAGAATTAAGAATTGCAAACATTTGTACAATGGACAACAGCATCAATACTGAACATATTGATTTTTTTAAATTTCAGTTTTCAAGAGAAAATATGAACGAAAAGAATTGCTTATGAAAGCATAGTGTAAAGAAAGTAGAATAAAGTGAATTTTTTCAGAGTTCTATGTTGGAATATGAAGGACAAACAAATATGATATATAAAATCGGTCACTGCTTTCACACATGCTAATATTAACATTTTCACCAAAAATTTTCAGATAATACAAGTGTTAAGTATTTCCTGCAAATTGCTTGAAAGCTATATAAATATACTTTTGCTGTGACTAACATTTTTCAATGAAAATGCAATATTAAGGTGAGCCTTTCAGTGGTGTCGGAATATTTATCACAATCCAACCAACAGGTGTTCAGATACAAAGGACATGTATTCAAATGATAAAAATTGTTATGAAAAATTCCACTGAATAGACAGACTTCAATTTGACAGTGGAATTACCACCAAGAGGTTGACATGCTACTCTCTGTCAGCTGTGTTCAAATTCAATTTTCAATAATAAAGGGAACACAACTCTTTACACAAGCAGAGCACTATTTGCTGTTAGAAGACCTAATTGAAATATTCATGTTTTCATTAAAAACTAATGTTACAATAATATTAACGAATTTATACCTCTGTGACTGTTTATCTCCATCACATTAAACGACTCTGTTTGTCTTTTCCTGTTTTATTATTTCCTGGTTTCACTTCTTTGTTGCATATTTGTTCCTTGTAAGTCATGATTTGTTTGGGATTTGGTTGTCATTTCACTGCTAACTGCTAGCATTGTGACATTGAAGGTTGTCATCATGATATCATCATTTACTATCTTGTCTGTGCTGACAGCTTTCACTGCAGATACACCAGTTTGTAGAGTGAATAGTAAAATTGTAATTTCTTAAGTTCTACAGTTTTTTTCCTATTATCACATTCTTCATTTCATTTGGATGTATCAACTCAACACTTGGTTTTGAAGATGCATCACGGGATGTAGATTGGAATTTATACTCTGTTGCCACAGATGTAGTAACCGCAATATACAGCAGTTTTTGTAATGCTTATGTTCAAGATAAATAACTAAGATATGATCACTGAATACCTGGTTTTTGTTTTTCTCAACACAGCTGTTTAGAATTGTAAAAGTTGCTTTAAAACTTTTGCAAGCAGTAATGACTTGAATGCAAAACAGAGATTCAAGCATTCAACATCACAGATGCAAAACAAGCGACCTAGCGGCCGATATAGCTCCGCTGTGTTTATGTAGAGAATAACTATTTTTGACACATGTTGATGAAGAAGGAGGAAATCTTTGATAGCTCAATGCAGTGGCCAGAAAAAAGTGGCTAAAATAAGCTGCAAAAATACACAATTGAAGATTTCATCATACTTTGAATATATCACATCGGATCATCCCTAGGAACATGTCAACCAAAGCTATCTGATGAGTAGTGTTTTGAGAATAAAATTTTCTGACCAAAAATGGCAACAATTGCCCCCCCAAAATAAAAATTGCAGATTTCATCATAATTTCAAACGATCAAATTGAGTTCATCTATAGAAACCTGTATACCAAATTTCAAAGCTGTTAGACCAGTACTTTTTGAGAAACACATATTTTGACCAAAAATGGGAAAAATTGCCACAAAATTCAAAATTGCAGATTTCATCATTATTTCAATAAATATCATGTAGTTCATCTATGGAAACCTGTATACCAAATTTCAAAGCTATCAGATGAGCAGTTGTTGAAATACACATTTTTTGACCTAAAATTGCAAAAATTGCCCCAAAAATACAAAATTACAGATTTCAGGAGAAATTAAATATATATTACTTAGCTCATCTGTAGGAACCTGTATACCAAATTTCAAAGCTATCAGACCAGTACTTTTTGAGAAACACGTTTTTTGACCAAAAATAGCAAAAATTGCCCCAAAATTACAAAATCGCAGATTTCATCATAATTTCTACAAATATCATTAAGGTGATCTGTAGGAACCTGTATACTAAATTGCAAAGCTATCAGATGAGTACTTTTGGAAATACACATTTTTTGACCAAAAATGGCAAAAATTGCCCCAAAAATACAAAAATTGCAGATTTCATCATAATTTCAATACATATCATTTAGTTCATGTGTAGGAACCTCTATACCAAATTTCAAAGCTATCAGATGAGTAGTTTTGGCAATACACATTTTTTGACCAAAAATGGCAAAAATTGCCCAAAAATACAAAATTACAGATTTCATCAGAAATTCAATATATATTACTAAGTGCATCTATAGAAACCTGTATACCAAATTTCAAAACTATCAAACCAGTACTTTTTGAGAAATACATTTTTTGACCAAAAATGGCAAAAATTGCCTTAAAAATGCAAATTTGCATATTTCTTCACAATTTGAATAAATCTGAAATATATCATCCCTAAGGACATATGTACCAAATTTCAAAGCTATCTGACTGGTAGTTTTGAAGTAGAAGATTTTTAAAGATTTTTTTACCAAAAATGACAAAAATTGCCTTAAAAATACAAATATGCAAATTTCACCACGATTCGAAGAAATCTGACTGAAGTCACCCTAAGTAAACTGCATATTAAATTTCAAAGCAATCGGACAGCGGTTTGAGAAAAGAAGATTTTTTTACCAAAAACACCAAAAAATGCCCCAAAAATACAAATATGCAAATTTCACCACGATTTGAACAAACTTAAGTGAGGTCACCCCAAGTGAACCGCATATAAAATTTCAAAGCAATTGGACTTGCGGTTTCAGAGGAGAAGGCAATTGTTGACGGACGACGACGACGACGACGACGACGGACGACGGACGACGACGGACGACGACGGAAAATCAACCTATTTGATAAGCTCCGCGTCGCTGACAGCGGAGCTAATTATCTACCATAAACAAAGTGGCTGTTAGTCAGCCATACTGTATTGTTCATGTGACAAATGCATGTTCATGTTATGTACACTGTAGAGTTCCACTACCAGCAGTTCATTGTTCCAAGTTTCACAATATCACCCTTTGACAGATTTCTTTCACCTTAAAGTACAGAGTTGACACAATTTCAGTACTCCACATTTCTACAAGATATCATGAACATGATAGAGCTGATTAAAAACAACTTACCAATCCAAGAAGGTAGATGCCACCACCTACAATGACAGTTGATATAAAAGTTCCAACGATTGCAAACACCATTATGGAACCAATGTTTTGAAAAAAGTTACCCTGTGAAGACACACAAAAGTGTTATAAGTAAAATGTTTTAATCTTCATACCCTCAGTAAATGTGAGATTAGAGAACACTTTACAACAGACAAGTCAGGGGTATAATTGTTAGTATGCTTCATGCAGATGTAAAGTCATGTACAAGTCTGTCATGATTGACTGCTGACACAAAATGAACCTTGTTTCTCCTGATAAACCATGATGCCATGCAGGTAAACACATCTACAGGGTATTTGGCTAGATTTTTCAACAAGGAATATTCACAGAGTTTTAAGTTGGCATGACTGTTATTGACAACACACCAGTAAATAGAGTCACTTGGTCATGGTGATATTTCATGCCGTTCGAATATTTCATTGGTTTCTAATAGTGTTAGTCTGTTTTCATTGCATTTAATGTCACGGTCTGAATACAATGCCAGTGTCACATAAGGCAACAGTATCCACCATACAAGTTGGAGAGTGAAATGACAGATGTTCTCAAGACCTTACACTTCATCAATAAAACAGAACTCAAACTTTATGATAACGTAATTTAAAGCTGCAATATCTAGATGTTCATGTATTTTACCCAATGCCATGCAGGCACACATCTCCCATCACAAAAATACAACAAACGGTATATGAACATCATAAGATATATGAATGTGTAATGATATATTTTAAAATCTTCAAATGCTATTTGGGTAAAATCAGAATATAATCAGCAGTTATTTTGCCTAATACTTTTTATTTTCTGTGTAAATCTAGTTCTGCTCATTAATTCTTCTCTGAAATGACAGACACTGAGTAAAAATTGTTAATTCTTGTCATGGTAGTTTAACAATGATTTATATCTTGGAAACACGGTGATTACTGGAATGTCACAATACAGTTACCAGAATGATGAATTGGCGTCATGGAATAATGGGGTATACATGATTTATGATCAAAAATGTCTGGAGAAATGATTGTGTTCTGACAAAATATTCAGGTCAATAAACACCTGTGATTCACAGAGAATGATTGAAGAGTGCTGAATGAAAATACACGAAGAGTTTCACAATTGCCTTTGGCATCCTTCAAAATGCCTTTTTATTTTTGAGAAATGCAATAATTGTGTCAATAAAAATAACCGGCAAGTGACTTGAGAAAAGGTGATACAAGCATGATCATGAATCATAATTTCAGTAAAGCATGACATAGATTATGGCTATAATGTGTGTAGTAAATCTTGATATTGCCTGGTAATATCGACCTTCTAATGTATGTACTGGGTTGTATTTATCTTGATACTGCCTGGTTATATTTGCCTTCTCATGTGAGTGCCTGGGTCGTGTTGATCTTGATATTGCCCAGTGATATCGACCTTCTCTGCTATCAGTCAAGTATGACACTTGCTTACCTTATGAAGTGAATATCCTGATTCAAAGATGATTGGTGGTAACAATACCAAAAAGAACATTGTAGGGTTGAACATTTCTTCTCTCTGTGAATGAAAAATCATAAAATATGTTTAGTTTGTTGATGAAATCATACTAGTGAGACAGTATCTTCCTTGAAATAGCTCCTGCTGACTCCTGGTAAGATTCTGAGAACTTTGAAATTTGTAACTTTGGACTGAGTAAAAAGACATGTTTTGATAATTATTACTTCCCTAAACACATGTTTTTACAGACCGATCTCCAACATACATTGTACTGTATCAACTCTTAAGTCTTGTAAACATTTTGATATTGATCACATACATGTAGGTTATAATTTACATATCATGACAAAGTGAATACAATCATCATAGCTTTGAATTTCACTATGTTTTGCTGCAGTTTTCTGAGAAACTAATTACTGAAAGTCTTGGACCATCAGACTAGCAATAGTTATGTTACAAATAAACAGATCAACTCTTTAGAGTCATAGAAATGTAAGGTACCGGTACAAACCAAGCAAGTTATGATTATAATATGTTCTGTCTGTGTACAAGAGCAAGATGATAATCTGTGCTCTGAGTCTGATCTAAGAATAGCCAGCATGTTAGAACACAGGTAATTTGGCATTATAAAATGAAACTATGAAAACATAGCAGCTTACAACATATCCTGTACATAAACCTGACAGCCTACATGTGTATGAGTAGCTTCTATTGTCAAGTACTAATATGACATGGAGTTAAATTCATCCTTAAAAGATGGTAGGAAACCTTTAAGAGATCACAGTGGCAACCAAACCTAAGTATCCACTGTTCAGAAAATCAATAAATTAAAACCCTGACATGTGAAAGACGAAAACAACAATGTTGTCTGTTTGATAACTGGGACAAAGTTGAGTTGTGAGATGATATTCTAACTTTATGATCCTCTCATCACATTTCAATCAATCGAAAAAAAAAACAAACACTTGCTCATTAAATGTCATGTACTATCTTCACTTACCTGCCAATTCGCTAAATGTTCTATTTTCAATATCATCAAAATAAACCCAATGAAAGCTCCCAGTGCAACCTCCGCCACACTCTCTGGCAGATAATGAAATCGAGATTTGATGATCAAATGGACCAGCAAAATACACATTGCTGAAATGAAAAGGAAAAAATAGAATTGAAAAGTGGAAAGATTAAAAACATATGTGCATCTGCCATTAAAAAAGTGTTTGACGTTGTTAACCGACAGAGTCGTTCATTGATGTTGTATGACGGTTGGTGAAATTTAGATGGTCCAGGTGTGACATAAATAGTACAAAATTCAAATGTCAGTCTCTCTTTATTTGTCATTCATAGCAAACAGTCACACACCGTACTGCTGTCAGTCATGCAGACACTGTATCTTCAAACTTCTCATAAATGTTACCAAAAGTTTACATCTTTATGTATTTATATTTAAGAGGCTATATAACATAGACCATCTTAAACGAAAATATTTACTGTATTGCCAATTCCAAATATAAGTATGCATGAAAAGTTCAAAATCATTGGAGTGTCTGAAATCTGGAACGTAGGTTGTAGTAATTTGTTTAATTTTGGACTCATATTCATTGGAGTTAAATTGTCGTGAAGTCGGAAGGGGTGGCGGTGTTGACGCCTATATCCAAAACTCTGTTAAATACAAAGTATTATCATGTATATGTAATACATTCAGAATCTCTTTGGCTAGAAGTAATCGATAGGAAACAAACATTTGTCATAGGAATACTGTACAGGAAGCCAAATACAAATGTACCAGAATTTAGAAATAGTCTTTTAGAGGTCCTAAAAGATGTCAAACTTGATAGGAAACTTGCCTTTACTGAAAGTACATACAACTGCATGACAGTTTGCAATTTCATATATGGGTGCCAAAGTCTGGAACAGCCTACCCCATATTGTCAAACAAAGTGCAACAAGAGATTTATTTATAAAATCGTTAAGACAGCATCTCTTAAGTGAATACCAAAATGTGTGAATATTTATCTATTTTCTTTCATTTCAAGTATAGAATTTTGACTAACAATTGACATAATTAGCCCTTTAAAACAAATATTGCAATGTAAATTTCATGAAAGTGGGGCCAGGCTCGCTTAGCTCCAGCTACATGTATTATTCCTGGCTCCAACTTGCCTCTTTCCTCGTCATTGTATATTTTGTATACCTTGTATACTTATACTTATATTTGGAATTGGCAATAAAGAAAATATTTTCGCTGAATATTTTCGCCATCTTAAACAGTTCCATTAGTTTCACTTATGATGTATTATCAAGTATTATTGTTCTGTCAGTAAAATCAAGTTCATTATCAACTCTCAACATTCTCCCAGTCTTCAACTTGTCAACACAGCCTGTACTGATGTGTATGCATATCTCCAATGGTATTGCTGATGACTAAATTTTCATGTGTTTTAGAATTCCCTTTCACATTGAAAACAATGTACTGTGTTGGCATGACCAATACTATGTATCTCAACATATGCTCCAGAGAGATGAGAATTTGTATTTGTTTTCTAGAACAAAAATACCCAAAATACAATCAAATGTTATTGCTATTATTATTTTTAATTATCATGTGACAAATATGATCTTCAGAAGTATGGTAAATTATTGACCAAGGCGTATGGTTAAAACGGTGTTCACAAATCTAACTTATGAAACATTTGAATGGAGAATACTTCTAGGATCTGACATGTTGCCTTGCCAGCAAATGTGAATTTGAATATCTGGATTGTTATAGCAGAAACAGATATACTTTTTACAATTGCCTGAATACAGAATTCTGGCTAAACATGGAAACAACAAGCTGATCATTCATAAGATTTATGCGTTCTAACAACGATGCCACCATTTGTAAAACAGTAATGTCCATTGGGACATATCATGGAAAGCTTTTGTTGCCAATTATGAACAAACAGTAAAAATTAAATAACAAAAATACTTCCGTTGTATTAAAAGTAATTGTATCTTGACAATCAATTTAGATTCTCTTTTGCCAAATTTAGATCCTTAAAAGTGCAAATCTAATTTTTGATACAGTTTGTGGACCAATTTCCATATCTGTGAGGTCATCAGTTGCCATGGTGAGATCTCTGCTATTGTACCATGATGTCATGGGTAACTGACGACTGTGTTGATGGATGACATCATCAAAAGAACATCTATAACGCAGCTGATACACTCAGTGCATTGAATGAGTGGTGTTTACAGCGTTTGTTTATTGGGTAACCTGGTTGTTTTCCATGGAATGAAGTCAAACATATCCACAATGACAGGAATTTGCTGGAGCTATGGATTTCACATTAAAGACTGTCAATAAATTGAAGCAGTGCATTACAAAAAGCTGACTGATTATTTTAGATATCCTGCATGATTGCAAATCAGTGAAACAGTTTCATAGTTTGCCATATGTACAGAACATATTGCAGCGATACAACATTAGTCCTTATTCTGCAAAGTTCATAGGTCACCGTCAGGTCAAGTTTGTTCAAAGCAGTGATGTATAACATATACCATATGGTGCATTTTAACAAAGACTCCAACATTTGAAGGACCCTGAAAACACAGATATTGCAGATATGATTTTGGTGTCTAAACCTACTAGTATAACATACCATGCCAAGTAGGTGTAAATATGAATAGATTTGGCTCAATACTGATTTTTCCTGACTTGGCAAGTGGGAAAGTGATACTGCCTGGCAGGATTAAAGGTTTCATTAAATGCTGTTCACAATGAATACACGTACATGCAGATTATTCAAAATAAAATTACCATAGCATACCTACCAGCTGATAGAGGCAATGCTTTACCAGACACAATCCTGAATCATTAAGGGGATACACTAAAGAAACATTTTTCATTTCCTTTGTACGTAATTTTCATGTAAAGGGAATCTGGATAAAAAAAAACTGACCACCTTGTCCATTTTATTAAAAGAGAAACTTACCTACAACAATGAGGATGAAAAAAATAGTCAAACCGCTATCTTTCTCATCTTCAGATGATCCGCCGGGAATTTCATCTTCTGGCTCAACTGTTACAACCGGAGCTTTAGTCGTGGAGTTGTTACCCTCAGATGTCATGTTGCTATCTGGTAATCTTAGAAAACATCAAAGAAATTAGGTTAGATGTCAGTTACTTTACAGTATGGTCAGACATTGTGTTGTAGCTGCTTGCAATAACTGAGAAATCTACATGTGCAGTACACTTGTGTGCGAGTCAATGAGTGTGAGCGTGTGTGTGTGTGTACTGCACCTTTCCCACTCAAAATAACTGATGTGAAACATTGCATGGCAAGACATGAATTATTGCAGATGGCAAAGTGATAAATTCACACGTAAGCAAACATACCTCTATTCACCATCAAACCTGCATCTTTCCAAGTTGTAAATTTTTTTGATACAATTCTATTATTAACAGAATTGAAAATCATTTTGAAAAAACTAATCAGTACAAGAGGAGCCCAATAACTGAGGAGTAAGGGAATGAAAAATTCTTGTCCAATGGTATTATAGGTTATACAGTATAACATAAGTCAACCTTGAAAAGCTATTTTTACATGGTGTTTAGCAACCTCAAGAATTCTTGGTTGTTACTGAGGTGTAAAACAACATCTAAGGGCTATTCATTGATTACAAACAGCAAAGGTGCTACAATCAGACTACACATCTTAAGATCTGCTTTTTTTTCACCTAGACATGGGGTACCAAAAATAGTTCTAAGTCATTCCCCCCCAAAAAAAACCAAAATACATACATGTAATTATGTAAAATAACAGTGTTTTTGGTAATGCAAAAACCCTACTTATAAATTTTTCTAGGGTCCAGTCATGTTCCCCAGTTGTGTTCCCTTGTAGGAGACAACATAAACAGTACTTGGCTTCACAAACCATTTCCCTGTACATATACCTATGTACTGGATCCTTTGCAAAATCTCTAAATATCAAATGTACAAATAGTGTTATTTCAATTTAAAAGGCTAAATAAATACTGCTGCAGCTACAATTTATAAATTATATGTATTTGAGTGTTTATAGCATACATGTACAGGAAAAAAAACTAATTGGTTTGAAGATCTTTACAAAACAAAAACAATATCTGCAAAACATGTGAAGATAATTGATAGTATTTCTAATCATTAAAGCTAATGTAATTATAGTCTTGAGTCATGTGACAACATGTGTCCTTCCTTGATATCAAGATGATCTGTTCGCAGATTGACTTTGTCATGATTGATATGCACACAGATACTAGTGAGTTCAATCCTGACTTTTGCAGTGACAGTTTCCATGCAATACATGTTGTATAGGAAACATCAAAGTCAGGCCATGGACTTTTTACCCTCTGTGGTTTGATTTCAAGTGATGTCACAGTTATATTATTCACGTGCAAAAATAAATATTTGCCTTGAATTTGTAACAGTGCTTTCTGTGAATACAATTAAAAGCAAAATTGATGATATTGGACACATTTCTAATTTTTGAAGACAATCAAAAAGCTCATGCCAGGGGTTAAAACTACACACAATAAAAATACATGTACCTTTAAAGACCAGACATAATTTTTGACTCAAGAAACATGCACTACTCACTGAGGGAAATAAGATTTCATGAACTTGAGCTTTTTCTTTGCATGAAAACCAACGCAGGAAGTTCTCAATGAAAAAGAGCCACTAGGCAAGACTGTTGTCACACGACTGACAGAAGTGAAACCAGTAATTGGACGTAGCTTTCTCTCAGTTGAAGAACAATTGAAGTCCTCAAAATTTGGAAGTGAAAACCAACATATGAATAAAATGTGACTCATCTAGGAAATGCACGGTTTGTAAAACTTGGCTTCATTTACATAACAATGTCTAATTTATATATCCTTATGTTCAACAAGTTGCTGTCTCAACTACAACAAACATGGGTATTCAGTGATTAGCTCTAATATGCATTTACAGAAATAACCTGTGAATTGACTAAATTTTATTACTACAGTATCTTTGAGTCAAGCATGAAATTGAAAGCAAAGTTACTGACCAATCAGTCTTCACTTTAACAGGTACAAAGATCTTTCTATTTCTGCCTAGAAGTTTGAAGTATTTGGCACTTGGCAGTAAATTTATGTACATTACTACTAGTAGACGTTAACACTTCAATGGAAAACAAAATATACAATTCTCTGACAATTTGAAAGCTTGACTCTAGAGGATGAGTAGTGGGATACATCAGAACACACATGATGAGCACAGTTGATTATTGCATGGAGGTATTGCAACATTATTGAAACTTATGAGGATACTATGAACATTGAAAGGACAGCTCAAAGTAGGTTCAAGGGGAATGGGGTCCATGGGTTGGGTAGGGGAATGGGGTCCATGGGTTGGGTAGGGAAATGGCGTCCATGGGTTGGGTAGGGAATGGCGTCCATGGGTTTGGGTAAGGGAATGGCGTCCATGGGTTGGGTGGGGGAATGGCGTCCATGGGTTGGAGTCATGAAGGACAGTAACATTTTCTTTTGTATAAATTTTCATGTTCAAGTAGACTTGCAATGTTTCCAGGAACTGCTGCTGAGAAAGCCAAGGGACCAGTCTAGGCTGGTAGGATCTGAGTTAAAAACGTACACTGAATATTTAGACTAGTCCCTGTCGCTTGGCTTTTCTTTAATAGCAGCAGTTACTGGCTGTGGGTCATCTTGTTTGCCCCAAGATCTATGCAAGAGCCTATATCACTAACATGACAGTCGGCTGCACTTTTTTCCTTCAATTTACTCTGATATTATATTTATAATAATAATGCCCACAGATTTGGAGCAATTAAGTTAGTTGCCTGGCCTGTCAGCCCAAATCTCCAAGTCAGTAAAGAGCAGTAATGAGTATTGAGCCAAGGAAAGCCATACAATTTTCAGCTACTGGTACTTGGCATGGTAAATGTATGTTATTAGTTTAGTGACTAAAATACAATGTCTTTGTATTCAGGGGCTTTCAAATGTTCAAGTCTTTGTTAAAATGTAGACTGGTCCCCAGCTGCCAGGCTTTTCTCGGCAGCAGTTACTGGCTGGCCAAGTTTGGGCTAGGGCATTTCAATGATCTGAGCACCAGCCTACATGTACCACCTTAGTCCGCGCAAAAGTCTGCTGAAGTTCATTCCTTTAATTTACTCTATTTTGATATTGATATGCCCATAGACTTGGAGCAAGTCCATTGAAATGCAACAACTGGGGCATATGCCTCACTGGTTTAACCAACTTGACCTGATGATGATGAACTTGAAAGGATTATTCACATTCACTTCCCCATCTGTTGCATCCATTAACAAGTGGTATTGGGCCATTGTTTTAAGTCTGTATGTATTTTCACCTACTTAACACACAGTACATATCATGGTTGAAAAATCATGTTTACAGTATCTTTTAATTTCAGAAACCTATAATGTTAAAATGTACCATAGCGGTTTAACAAACTTGACCTAATGGTGAAGTATGAACTTTGTAGGATGGGGGTCAACTTTATTTCATGGTCATTATTAATTGAGACAGCTATATTTCATCACAACAATGAAGAAAGCACAAAACTGTATTTGCATGAATTTTTATTTAGACGTTTGAATGCAAGCTCCAGAGAAAGTATACTACATGGACGTCATGAAATCTTACTGATCGAAACTCTTTCCAATGCCATTGGGGAAGGCGGAATGGGGTTGAAGATTGCCGCTTCATTACCATAGAGCTTAATACGTACTGATACTGGATGATTTTTCAATATTCTCTTGTGTTCATATTATATCATAAAAATTGCCAACACACTACTGAATTTGATATATACCAAATTAAAAACAGCTTAATTTATTCAATGCGGAAGATTTTTCAAAAGCGATGAGTGTTCATATGTTGTATAATCTGAGTGCTACGCGCTATGCTACAAGCTGTAGGTAGGATAAGGAGAGCCCTTCCTATGGAAACAACAAAGCTTTCATGTGACATTAATGTATATGTAACAGCATATACGTACTGTGATCTATACGATCGCCTGAAATCAGTTCGGTACAATATAAATCAGAAGGTTCAGAGGTAATGTTGATGACGTGATCGCATCGAAAGGTTTAAGGGACATTACTTCCCCAAAAAATTAATGTAGCAGTTTAAAGAAGGTCATTCTGAACTCACTTCGTTGCTTGATCCTGCAGCAAGTCTTCTTCAGCAGGTTTCTGTCCCGTGTCATCATCTCCAATGGTATATAACGGACAGCAGAGCAGTATGGCAACAATAAGTGCACAGGTAAAACGCGAAGATATCATTTTGTCAATGTTCAGACGACTAGAACACAGGGAAAACACAGTTTACTACGTGGTCCACATTACACCAAAATAGTCCAACGCCATTTTGATTTCAGAAAGATGTTGCCCATAGAGGGCGCTGATGTTTGACTTTTGGGCGCGTCCATTCCAGTTGGTTATCCCGAAAAGGAATTCGGGCTCGGGGAGCTGCAGATCAGCATCTATTGGTTGGGCCCGGGGTTAGTGATGAATCTCGGGTGAGTTTATTCTTATTACACGACGAATGAGCTAAAGACATGAATGAAAAGTGAATATTTGAACACACGAGTGCTTACTCCTCATGGCAAGACGATCGAGGTATACTTTATATTTCATATGTGGGATTGTATTAGAAACTTTTTATAAAGTATCATTTATTGATTATATTTGTAAACAAACAAACAAACACCGTTCTTTAGTGAAAAATATAAATACAAATAATCAAACATAAACTAACACACATAAACAAACAAAAAAACAAACAAACAAGGAGCCATACGGTGCATTGAGGTATTTCTGTCGGCAAAGGACAGCGTACACGTCCTGAATATGACGTCATGACTCCGTTCGATCGTAGTTCCTAAAATGTATAGGTAATGTAATTCAACAACCAATGAGTTTAAATCTTTAACTTATCCGAATTCTCTTCCGCGGGGAACTGGGGAGGATATGATTTTGCTGTCCCTGACCACAGTTCTAATTGACTTTGTGAAGTGAAATTTTGAACAAGGATAGTAAGCTTGAGTCTGGGCCTACAGCGTAGTTTTCACTTCCGAGGGTCTAAAGAATCGAATGCCTTGCCTAGAGATATCAAACAAAGTACTAGTATATGTACCTTTATGTAACTTGAAAACTGATGCCATATATAAGTAACTCGGCTGCTTGATGAAAGTGTTAACAAATAAATACATCATACCAGAGTGGTGTTTGTGGTTCGATACACGGTCCCTTTTAGAGATCCTTCTAATACTTTACAGGGGGCCTTTGCCGTCTCAATGTATCGATACAAGCGACGTCATACCGCTGCGAAGGTGACAAGAAGAATGATGAAATAAAAACAGTGGCATGTATGTGGGGGCTGGGTGGATGTGTGTGTGTGTATGTGTGTGTTTTACTATTATTTTGACTGTAATACGTTTACACGTCTGCATACGCATCTTTTAAGAAAGTAGCGAGATTGTAAACGTATACGAACTGTAAGTTTATGCCCCGTGAATTGGAAATTTTTTTGGAGAACGATGGGAATTAATGATAGAGAACGACGTAGAGATTAGTTTGGTGCAGGAGAAATTATAAATACCGTTATCTTTACTTCCAAAACACTGGTTGTCTATCTATGGTTTCTCAAAAAATTCTCTTATAGGCAATCCATTTTGCGGCTATAATACCGCTCCACTTGTTGACACATGACAGCAAGGACTACAGTGCAATATTATTACATTTTGGCTTCGGAGTTTGCTCAAGATGGGGTATGCACTTTTTCATCATTCGTAGAACAGACATCTTAAGTCTTGCTGCCTCAAACATGATGTACCTCAATTAAGATTTGTGTACATGCCTCTAAATGCTGCCAACTTAATAGTGTTTATACTACTAGTAGTATTTACCGTTCGTTGCTGGCTAGACAGATCGAACCAGCTTTGGAGTAATCGTAAAAGAATCGTTAGACTTACTCCAGTTGTTATGCTTTTGTGCATCTCTTGACATTGTGGGAGTTATATTGATCCATTGATTATAGATTCCTCTATCGGATAGCATGGCCTTTACACCTACCTCCCCCCATCTTCAACTGAAGCCTCCCTAATACAATTTACCGTTATGTAGACGAAGAAATTAAAATTGCCACATACCGAGCACAACATGAATTAGCACCCTTTGTTGTTACATAACCAAACACAATACTAGTACGTACAAAACACAATTGTCAGGAGTGTGTCATCTTATCCACTGCAGTTACACAATATAATATTAAACAGTTTAAACTGGTCAGTATCTATATGAAGGGACATATTTTGCCCAAGAACATTATGCTTGTAAGGTGTTTAACTGCGCCATCCCAGACTTTTGCGAACGGCAATGCATATCTGACTTTGGCCACTAAAGGCAGAGAACTAAAATCACAAAGAGCACGCGGGTCTGAAAATTGGTTGCGTACCGTTTTTGTCAAAGGGCGGCACAATAAGTATGTACCAGTATTTCAACAACAAAAAGTGTGCCGGTAATTCATCCAAGCAATCAAACGCTTCAGTATGTCCTGGACGCCAACTATCGGTCTTTGATATTTTTTGAACTGTTAAAAAAAACGAAGAAAGCTCAAAGCAAATAAATAAATAAAATACGTACAAAACTAAATAAATAACAACAGGAGATTCGACATTTTTATCTAAAAGTTTTCCCAAAACGAAGT
Source organism: Ptychodera flava (assembly GCF_041260155.1). Taxonomy (NCBI): domain Eukaryota; kingdom Metazoa; phylum Hemichordata; class Enteropneusta; family Ptychoderidae; genus Ptychodera; species Ptychodera flava. The sequence goes on from NC_091940.1 coordinate 40,771,412, forward strand.
TTGACAAAGTTTAGATACACATCCCATTTCAAACAGAAAACGTTGCTTGTGTATTTCATTTTCTAATAATGCATTTGTACTACAAGACTACAAAAGCATTTATGAAAATATAATGAAGCCAAGATATAACTGCCATAAGGGACTTGAAATGATAAGTTACGCGGAGTTAGACGATGTTGGTGCGGGTAAGATAAAAAAGAGAGAAATTTACAATAAACTAACCATTTATGTATTTACATAAAATATATAGATAGATAGATAAGTTTATTTCAGTACTGATGGCCTCCGGCCAAAATGTACAAATCAAAAAGCAAAAATTATAAACTGGTCGCTAGAAATGTACAGATGACAGCAAGGCAACGAATAGAAATATTATCTTAATTATTAATAGTGTCATCTCTGAGTTTTGTTGCATAGAAAATAAACCTACTGAGTTTCCTTATTGTAGTTGTATTATGAGATGATAAAAGTATCTTAAACTTATGTACAAGAGGTGGATTAAAGTAATATTGTGGAATGTATTTCTGTCTCAGATTGTTATACATTGGACAGACAAGTAAAAAGTGAAACTCGTCTTCAATGTGGTCTCCTTCACATAATTCACATATCCTTAATGCCCTTGGAATATTGTTCTTGCGCCCGGATTCAATTTTCAAATTATGGGCAGAAGTTCTAAATTTACATAGTGCAATTTTGAAGATAGCTTTGTCAATACAGGTTAAATATGGTTCTAAAGTAAGGTCTCTTTTAAGGTGGCATATGTATCTAATTTTCTTGATGCATTCATTTCGTCTGACCAAAGCTGTATATCTATATCTATACAACGCTGTTTAAATGTTTTCAAAAAAACAGTCTCGTTCTTAACTCCTTGCTGCTCCCACACTTCTCCAAAGCCATAGCTCTGGAGCAAATGCTTAACATCATTTGCCCAAAAGTTATATTTTTTTACACCAATATTCTGAGTTGAAAATCGTAACATTTGTAAATGAGTCTATTTTTATCCATATTTACAATCCTTAGTAGTAGAGTAAACGTGGACAACTGGGATGAAGTAAGAATTTTACACCCCATTTTATTCATTTATCTACATGAAGCGAAGGAAAAATTAACCATCCATGTAACTAAAGTGTGACCCTGACCTATATACGAACTCACGCATGCGCAGCAGTGCATTGTCCTGAACTAAGCGGGCCTGCTGAGCATGTTTATACACGTTCCGAAGGTGGGAAGGTGGGAAATTCCGTGTGAGTCATCACCATCAAACTAGCCTATATAAAGGACTTTTACACCCGTTGTCAGTCCGGCCGGCCGGTCGCGGAGTCTAGCTGATGTTGAACACGAAGTTCCTATCGGTGCGAACTTGTTCACCTGATAGATAAAATTTTAGTAATTTCCTCTGAACTTAAAATGTGACGAAAGACCATTACTTCAAACAAAATGAGTCGTTTCAGATGAATGGTACTGATATCTAAAGTGTTCACTCTTTATCTCTACGTACAAATGTAGTTCCTAAGTCGTTCTCTATTCTATTCCCACCAACAAAACATTCAATACTCATTTCCCCTCCCCGATCTTTATCAATACTTATGATAATATCACAAGTTGTTCTGTTATCTGTTTTCATAGCATAATATCCAACCAAATCGTCAAATTCATCTCCAGTAGCTAACTTTACACATCTAATGAGAACTGTACCATGTTGAAGTATTTTCATATTATCAGTCATCTGTTGATTTACAGTCTGTAAAGTGAGAACAGCTGCCTCATCACCGTCACTTTTAAGACCCAGTTTCTTTAAAGTTGTGTCCCAAAATAATCTAACTGGAACTCCGCTAGCTGTATACGAGCAATAATTCTCCCCCTCGTTTATCCACCTTCTTAGTGTATTATCTACCTTCATTATTGTATTAAGAGGACTAATTTTAAGATGAATTGGTATACCAAGAAGTGCAATGTATGGATTTGTAGGAGTAAGCCAACTACGAAATCTAACAATTTATATTTGTTTACATTGCTATCAAAATAAATCACATTCGGAGTTCCTGGTGGTTCAGCAACACCTCCTGCAATTTCACTATCCAATATATCTAAGATGTTACGCGGCACATTATAAGGCATGAATTTCTGACTAGCCGAATCCCATGTCAGAGCAAAAGGAGTAGAATCATTCGAAGCCTTTGTGGCGTCAATTACAGTTTCATCAATGTCTTTAAGTTCGGAAAATTCTACAGCATGTTCGTGGGGTGGCGCCGCGGCATTGGCTAAAACGAAATATTTTTCGCGGTCTTTATAACGAAGGACGTAATCCTTATTATGATTAGCAGCCATCTTAGTATTATTGTTAACTTTAACATCACTCAGATCTTCAAGCTCAAGATTTTGCATACGAATTGTACCTAGACCGAAGCCACTTGGATCAGACATACTCCGTAGGGACCTATATACAGTGAAAATTAAAATAATACCTTGTAATATACAATACACAGTCATGGCTTCAGCAATAGGAATGACAGTTCTCGGTGCTGTATTAAATGCAACGGCATTCACAGGAGGAAATATTATCGGACAAAAGCTTTCTGGGAATGGTGAGGCTCTTATTGAAGAGAAAGTTCGACATGATAAAGCATTAGAAAAATTTGAACATGATCGCAACGTCTGGTCAGAAAAAAGATTACTACAGGCTGACTGGGAAAGAGAAAATCAAGCAAAGGATGCGCATGCTGCGGTAGAATTAAGAGATACAGATGCAGAAATCCTGGAAGAAGCAGAAGCGGTGCAAAGCCGTTCCGAAGGGGCAGTTCAATTCTCAGATTATTATCAACCCAGTCCTGAGCAAAAGAAATATGAGATGATCTATATTGCTGGAGGATTGGTCGTGGGATGGTTTATCTTCCGATAGGGTTACACCGGGCCCGCTTCGGAACGACTACAGCAATTCAATACAAAAGCTAATTGGCCAGTTATTGAAATCGATCATGTTCCCATCCTGATCTGTTATCCAGATACGCATTGAATTCATGTAATCTCCCCCTTTTCTCAATGGCATAGAAATTGCTCCGTTTTTAAAATCGTAAGTAACCTTTTCACTTATTTCTCTCGTATCCCGGATGGGAAGTATTTGTAAACAGTTCGATACTTTCCCCTGTATGTATCCTCCGGAGGCACCCGAACCAAATGAAACATAATTTCCAGTAACATCGACTACATCTGAATGAACTATATATTTAGTGACTGTTAAGAAATCCACTTTCTTCGGACTAATAGTACTTTTTATAACTGGGTTGTCCTCAGGTTTATCTGAAAAGCCGACGACGTTGGCGAAGCTACCTGTGGCATTGAAATAGACTTTAATATCTTTAGCCAAAGTTAGATAAACATGGTTTGTCGGCAGATGTTTTTCAAAATTAATTTTTTGCTTCAACCCGATTGCTTTGTTTAACGTATCGATATTGTAGTTACCTGGACGTATTGATTTAGTCTTCTTCGGTTGGTCACCTTCTTGATATTTTATTACATTATTCGTCGATGTTATGTTATGCCATGAATTATATAGTCCGCACTCTAGCAGTCTTATCTTCGTAAACTGTGTCGTGTCAATACAAGGGTAAAAATTAACAGTAACAGGTTCACCTGTTTGACTTTCAATCCAAATGATCATTGTTGTACGTTGTATATATTACTAAGTATAAATGTTCGATGAATATTATTATTATTCCGAAGGTGCCCATTACGAAGTATAAGGTTCTGCAGGAATAATATTTTTCTGTTCAAGGAGATCTTTGGTCGCAACCGCGGCAGCAGTCGCACCGCCTAATTTTGCCAAGCGAGTTAAATTTGGTCGACTTGGATCGCCAACCTCTATTTTCAGAAATTTGCTGGAGATCATAAGATATCCCATCGCAAGTCCTGCGATTACAATACCATCGTACATTGTGTTTACAACTGTTTTAATATCCATGATTGCTGACTAGTATATAAAATAAAAAATAAAAATAAAAAATATGGGTAGTTAATCCATCTCATACAATGTAGAGGAGCTGGAAACCTCTCCCTCCCCCTCCCCCTCCCCTGTCGGAACTGTTCCGGAGGGAGCTGCTACGTGCTCTGTTTTTTCGCTTTCTGGGGAGGATCTTTCCGAATGGGACAAATATGTCGAGCACGCCCCCAATATAGTCCTAATGCAGTCAATGAAACTCCCACAATTCCTAAAACAAGATAACATTTATTATACCAGCTATCGCGTGAGCTATCACACTGTTCTTTCATTGTAGGTGGTAGGTCTGCTACCGCATCATTCCCCTCCCCCCCTCTCCCCCCCTCCATTGCTTTTAGTTTCTTCTCCCTGTTTTGCCTGTTCCATTCCGCTAATTTCTTGCCCGCAGCAACTCTCCCTGGATGCTTCGTCGGTAACGACACTTTCTCTATGTTGCGCTGTGTCGGAGTCGGCGGAGCCGTTTGCGGTGTGGGCTCCGTCGGCGGGGCTTCTGACGGAGCCGTTTGCTGAGTCGGCGAAGTTGAATCCATTTATTTCAGGTACTATATTAAACCCGATTTTTTTAAAATTTAAATGTTTACCCGTAATTAAACCGGTGGAAATTAGAGCAATCACAGGCCCCCACGTGTACGCTATCCGCCCTGATAATCGTTTTATTTCACTGTTTAGAATAAAATCCTTTTTAAGATCAGTGGCATAGTTATCTCGATCATCGATTGGAACTACCTGACTTATTGCGCGGGCTCCTAGATCTATGAAACTTTGAGTGATGGTATCACTTATAAGAGAACTGTATTTCGCTTCGTACATTTTGAAGGCTTTAACCACCGTTCATCTTTCCATTTTTCTACGTCAGCAACTGAAATCTCCTTACCAAAAAATAACTTACTTTGACCACTTGCGATGACACAGAGTATTTTTTCACGTTTCGTCTCTATTATGGATCGATTATTGTCCGACGCTGCGGTTGGTCCTTCAGAACCGTTCAGATAGGGCGCTGTCGTATTTGCCGCTGCCGATGACTTTATTAAATTCTCCATTGTTTGCAGTATGTTATCTTTCTTAGTAAAAAATAAAAAATTCGTTTAAAACCTGAATCCGAAATATAATATTAACATGGTCTGGAATGTTAGTACGATTCCGAAGTATGGAAAATTCTCCTCCATTTAAATCTATATGTATATAGAAACACGAATAATGAGTACAGACCTATTCCCAGTTGCTTTTCAATTGAATAAGACGAGCGTACCGACAGTACAGCATTCTGATATTCCTTCCAATCCAAACGACATAAAACGTGTTCTCATGGACTTAGAAATATATGTAACGCCGACAGATAAATTTACTTTTCATCCACGGGATATATTTAAAGATAACGTAATCACTCATCGATCAGCTAAAGAAAGTAATGTCTGGCTGGGCAGCCCGCATATGAAATATTGGGACCAGCAACTGAATTTCGCCGTATGGTGCAGCACTACTGGTTGTGGTATATCATTCGCCCATCTCTTTGATAAGAAATTTCCGCCCCAAATACGATCATTCTGCCGTTTCCATGTATATCTTACAATACGTCGTATCCTTCACGAAATGGGCGTTGCACTTCCAGACGATACCCCCACCTTCAAAGCGGGCGACAATCCGTACAATCTCGTCCAATATGAACTTCTATGTACAGAATTTGGAAATATAAGTCCAACGAAGTCCGACTTTCGTTATCGAAAAGGTCAAAATAAAGGTCTTGGTTATGGTTATGAATATTACACTAATCGTGGTCCCGTTCGACAGCCAAAAGCGATATACAATGGTCGGGACTTTTCCTCTCCGCCGACGGAGGCGTTTTCTATACACATACCATTTTTGGAAAGAAAAAACATGTACTGCCCGACAAAGACAGACCACACTATTATTTCTTCCGAAATGATGGATCGGAGGGACAATACAATAGTTTCATTCCTCTGAAGGGAGACTCGGGACTAACAAAGGCCGGTCTCGCCCGCCTCAATGAAAGCCTTGAAGCCTACGTATATTGCATACTTGGCGCACAAGCAATATTCGTAGTACCATAGTGGGCGATACTGGCAGTGCAGAGCAAGTCCGAAAAGAATTCGGCGTTCTCCTCGAAGATGAAATTCGCAATACCGACAAAGTAATTAGTTATAGGCGATATCAAGACACAATAATGAATACTGGCGTCAAACTTGATATGGCAGTCTCACCAAATTTACTTCTCTTACCGTCTGAGATGGTCATTCTTTCAGGCCCGGCAATCTCGGGTTATAATAATGAATTGCAATACGCTACAGAATCTATGTCCTTCGGGGTGAACGGTGATATAAACACGGAAGTTCGAGAAAGTGCTGTACACGAGATGGAAGGAGGAGGGATCCCGTGAAGTGGCAAGACGAGCCGGAGAGTCACCTCACAATGACACGACTCGGTCCCCTCCCCTCCCCTCCCCGGAACGGGCAGCATCTACGACCAGCGTAGACCCTATTCACGAATATGGTAAAATTGGTTTGTTATCTTTAGCAATATTCATTACTATTGTAGGTACTGGAATAAAGTCACTAACTATATAGTTCATTCAGATGCTGTCGATGTGACTGGGTTTCATCTAACTCGAACCAGTAACTTAAAAGAACTAGAAGAGATTCATTAATTTACAGTATATAGATCCAGAGGAAATGTCAATATACGTAACCCCACCATTCAACATGATTATAACTGGACCGACATATTCTGGCAAAACAGAATTTATGTTGGACCTCCTCACCGGTCCGTACTTAAGGAAATTCGAATATGTGATATTCATTTGCCCAACATTCATGAATAATAAAGCGTATAATAGAAGATTCATTTTCACCGATGATAATGTGTTTATATTTCCAGTCGGACTCGATGCAGTGGATGATACATTAACCTACGTGCATAAAGAATGGGCTGGAACGAACACTTTAATAATCCTCGATGACTGCGCCTCGTCCAAAGATATGAAGAAGCGCAGTAACGTTTTAGTCCAACTTGGTTTCAGCGCAAGGCACGACGGATTATCTGTCTGGGTTCTGACTCAACAATATACTAGTATTAGTAAACCATTTAGGGAAAACATACAGATGTTAGTACTATTTTACACACCGAACAAGATAGACAACAAAACTATTATAAAAGAATATGGAATGGAGGTGTCAGAACAGGAAGCCGTGGGCCTAATCAAGCAATTGAAAAGTAGGCCATTCAGTAAACTAGTATTTCGTTTACGGCATCCGTATAGTATGAGATTTATAGAGGGTCCGGTGGCCGCCGATTTTGGTACTATATAGATGCCCTCCGTACGACATAAAATTATTCGTATAATATAGCAATTATGGAAGCCGAAGGCACTCTTAGAGAATTATATTACAACTGAAAACTGGTTTTGGAGGTGTACAAAAATTGTATGACGCAGCACGGGCCAGCGGACTGAAAGTGACCAAGAAAGAGGTGCAGGAGTGGTTAAAAACTCAGCTAACTTATAATCTACATAAACCGGTACCTCGTTCTCATGCTACGGGCGGCCGTCGCGTTTTTGTAACATCGATAGACTCTCAATGGCAAGCGGATCTCGTGGAATTCCCTCCCCCGTTCGCAAAAGAGAACCGTAACATTCGATACATGCTAACAGTAATCGATGTGCTCAGTAAATATGCATGGGCCAGGCCTATACAGTCAAAAACGGCTGATGATACGCTGAAGGCGCTCCAAGACATAATTAAGAAATCCGGGAGGCAACCCGACAAACTTCAGACAGATGAGGGGCGGGAATTTACTAATCGAAAAATGCAGGGGTGGTTGGAGGAGGGGGAATTCACTGGTTTCACACCTACAGTGACAAAAAAGCTAGCGTCGTTGAACGTTTTAATCGGACTCTTAAGACGATGATGTGGAAATACTTCACATATAAACAGACACGTGAATGGCTTTCTATTCTACCAGAACTTCTTGAGAATTACAATAACACCGTTCACGGAAGTATCAAAATGAAACCCAGGGACGTAACAGAGGACAACGATTGGCAGGCATTTTATACACTATTCGGTCCTGAGTTGGCAGCCGGGGGAGTTGACCCTGAATTCAAGCCGGGAGAACGGGTTCGAATTACAAAATACAAGACCACTTTTAAGAAAGGATATTTACCAAATTGGACAGAGGAGATTTTCGTGGTTTCAAAAGTTGTGTATGCGGCTGGACTGGGAACGCCGCCAGTTTACAAAATAAAAGATCTGAATGGAGAGGAAATACTCGGCACTTTCTATTCTGATGAACTTCAGAGCGCCCTTTCGGACGAGCTGTACAGAGTAGAACGAATTTTGAAGACGAAAAAAATTAGAGGAAAGAAATATTATCTGATAAAATGGAAAGGTTATCCAGAAAGTTTCAATAGTTGGGAGCCAGAGGAAAATGTTATTAGAACTTCGTAAGTTCCTGTCCATGGTACTTGTCAAGTACTTCGTAAGTTCCTGTCCATGGTACTTGTCAAATACTACGTAAGTACTAACGTAAGTATTTACGAAAGTTATTCAATAAGTACCATGGAAAAAGTCTTAATTTCTTGAAAGCCGAAAGTGTCAGTTTACCACCCCACTTCCACCCCCACCTGGCCAAGTATTTATCATGTACTGTCGTAAGTAATGTTCACTTACTGCATCTTTTTCGGCCGTATGTGGATGAGGTGGGGGCCCCTCAGTTCCTCCGGAGGCACATATTAAGTTTGCAAGATCTTCAAAACGACTTCTCATGTTACCACAGTCCGTTCTTTCGAGTCCCCCTTTTTCAGTTTTATCGATAAGTTCTGGTTGAAGTATAATGTACACAACTGACATGAGCCATAGACAAGTAACTTCAAAGTCCGGTGTTACAGAACCGTAGGGTTTCATAATGTCAAGTGCTCGTAGGTCAAACGAAGCATTATAAGCACACACAGATTCACAAGCGTTAAGAAGTTTGTGTAGGTTCTTTAGTGAGACTCGAGGTTGTTCTAGTTGTTCTTGACCAGGTGGGAAGTACGCTTTTTCAAGTTCACCTTCGGAAAAACCGTCTATTAAAAATCCCTGGCTGCCGCTATCGCGTGAGCTGCCCCATGCAATTCCAAAGTCAAAAGCTCGTGGATATTCTACTGGTCCGACTGTCTCGGTATCAATTGTTGGATTAAGTATATTCTTGAGAACGAGGGGGGTAAGAGCGTTCCGAATTACCAAACATGGAAGTCTGTAGTCGTGGCAAATTCTAAGAAAGTCTGTTTGAACTTATTGTGAATCTCTTCTAGTTCTTCTAAGGCGGTACCGGTGATTTCGTACGACCTGGCTCGAGTCAACACATTCCGCCTGCAATAATCCCAGGGCATATCTTTGAATATGATAATGAACTGGGTAAATGGTCAAATGCTCTAGAAACAATCTTTTTTTCTTCCCACTCCGTGGAAACGCCCCGGATTCGAGAAAAAGTCAGATGTTGAATTATGGAAGAGTCACAAATAATGTATTGTTCTGAAGGGAGGGGGGAGGAGGTTTCCTCCTCCCTCCTCCTCCCAGCCTGACATTGTAAACTAAGCGTATGTTCTATAAACTGGTTCTGAAAATCAGCAATCGAAACGGGGGTGACACGCCCATTATAAAAGTCGGCAATGTTGCTGGAAAAACTAGTGTCAAATTCTGGTACGTGATACGGATCCAAATTTATTGCATCGTAACTCTTACCACTTCCAGTTGGTCCATTTATGAATATGTATGACATTTTTGGGATACTATATCATAGAAATTTTTTAAAAATTTTTTTTTATTAAGATATATACGATAAGACAATGACAATCCTTTCTATTTCAGATGCAATAAAAATACTTGAAACCGGAGAAAACATCAAAATTGATGATGGAGGCAAATTAGTATTTGGTGAATATGTAGATCCTTTCATATACGTAGACAGTGAGCTAGAAGTAGTTTTCAACATCGGACTTAAGTACGGTTCGGGAGGAGATCCTGCTACATGCGATGGGGTGTGTGTCAGTTGGCAACTGAGTCTTCAAAAGTTTACCGATTTAATAGTATTCCGTACCTTAGGTGAAAGTTTCGATGCAAGAACTGCTAAAAGTTATGCTGAAAGCCTGGCCGCTCACTCCAAGAATAATTCCTGTGGATTTTACAATCCATCTAAAGTGTATCAGAAGCGAGGGAGCGAGGCTCAGCCGGGCATGAGGTATTTTAAATTTCAGTTTAAAAGAGGGAGAGGGAGAAATCACGATTTCGCTACATGTATTGATATGGTTCAAGAAATTGACTGCGGTTTTAAAACAGTGAGTCCGTTACTACCAGTCCGAGAAAATCCTGCTATTGTACCTCGTAATATCCGAAAAGGTAGTAAGATAGAATTCTTAGCATTTAAACCGCGCTTAAGTAAGCGTGCTCTTTCTTTCACTGTTGAGAGATTAATATTTTGTGCTGCGCCTAATAAACCAGAAATTCAAGATGTGGAAGAACTAGTCGACTTAGAAAGATTAGGTGAGATATATAAACAAATAAATGCTGCCAAAAATATTATAGTGGATTTTGATGACCTATCATAGAATAATTATTTTTTCATTTTTAAAAATTTTTAGGATAGTATATATCATAAAGATTATTATGTCCCGTCAATTACATACAGCATTCAAGGGAGCAGTTTTACGAAAAGAATTTCCTGAAGTCAAGCGAGTCAAGGATATCGGGGAGCTGGTGGATATTGAAGGTATGGTTAAAGGGGCCCGAAAGATGTACTCTGTTTATACCGAAATGGAAGTCAAATTATCGGATCCGAAAACTGGTAATACACAACCGCGTTCATTGTATGTTAAATTAAATGATACATACACAAAAGATGTAAGAGGATCGGGATTGGATGTGGGGCAACAATTAATAGATCGCTACGATCGTATGCTTGATACAATTGAAAATGTTGAGGGTTCTGGTCTCGTTCTCGAGGAGATACTTAATTTTGAAGTAATTCTAGTAGAAGTTTTACTCGGGGCTGGGGCTGGCGCAGTCCAACTTCCCGGATGGTTAAAAAATAAGCATTGTGTTAGCGATCTGGTGCTACCTTCGGGCAGCGAGAACTGTTTTCAATACGCCATCGTAGCAAGTTTAAAGTTGGCCGACCCCGAGTTTCGTGAAAAGAGGGGTGGTCAGGTAAGGAGAAAATGGAATACGTACGCCCCATTTATTGCTGACTACTGTTGGGAAGGTATTCCCTTTCCTACGCCCGCCGATCTGACTGTATTCAGGCGCTTCGAGCAGCAAAATCCAGGCATCAAACTTCAAGTATTTCAGATCTACGAAAATGATCCCGCTCCCCCGTCCGACATAACTGTGTTATATAGTGCCCCTGGCGGAGCCGAAGGTGAAGCCCGTTCCGAAGGTGATAGGAATCAAATAGCAAATATCTTACTGATAGTTGGCGAAGACGGCGGCCGTTCTCACTTCGTACCAATTACTGCGGAAAATCGCCTTCGTAATTCTCGTACTAATCGAAAGAATGAGCGCAGACGGAAGTGTATTTGTATGGTTTGTAAAAGAGGTTTTAAGTCAACAGAAGAATTAGAAAAACATCAGGTATACTGTGGAACAGACACTGCCCAGCCAGATTTTCCTAAGGAAGTGTGTCAATTTGAAGGACATCGGAAGAAGGTTCCTTCTCCCTACGTCGTCTATGCAGATACTGAGGCAATTATTGAGAAGGGGACCGGCCGGCACATTCCAATTTGTCTTTCGTATGTTATGGTGGAACGGGGGTGGGGAAGTTCCTCTTCGGAACGAGGCCCGGGCCGACCCACTGTTTATGGTAAAAGAACATTCACAGGTCTCTCCTGTGTTACAGACTTTCTAAAGGATATGAAAGAACGGGCCGAGTATTATTCTAAATCGTATTATTGGAAAATAATACCGATGAGGGATCCTTCTAATTACCGGCGCGACGGATGTGATCCAGTCTGTATTGCATGTGGAGAGCCGGCAGGATACCGAGTAGTGAAGGAGGAGGCGACCTTCTATTGCGAAGGATGCCGGCCGTCGAGAACCATTCCTATCTACTTTCACAACCTCAAGGGATACGATGGTTCTTTTATTTTGAAAGAATTACATGAAATCGACGCCGGAGGGGGACCAGAGCCTAAAATCATAGCTAAGACGAGCAATGGAGGAATTATGGGTCTCTCGAAAACATTTATTTTTCACGCCTCAATTGTTGTTGCCGGAGGGAAGAGGGAGATAAAGAGACGTTTCTTTTCTATAAAGTTTATGGACAGTGCTCAGCTGATGATGGGGTCATTGGCGAAGTTGGCAAAAACTGTGCCGGAGACCCACGGGTGGACGGCGGCGCACTTTCGTACCCGGACATTCAAAGGGCGAAAGGTTTCTTCCCCTACGAATATTTAGACTCGGTTGACAGACTGGGAGAGGGTGAGCTCCCGGAGAGGGAGGAATTTTATAGCGAATTGACGGAAGAGGGGATTTCGGAGTCTGATTACGAACATGCATTAAGAGTATGGGACGAAGTTGGATGTAAGACGATTCGTGATTATATGGAATTCTATTGTGAGACTGACGTTCTACTTCTTGCAAATATATTTGAAAATTTCCGTGACACATGTTTAGAAGCATATAAGTTAGATCCGGCCCATTACATGTCAGCGCCTGGCTTGACATGGGATGCTATGTTACTTTACACGGGTAATAAGTTTGGGCTCATTCAAGATGCTGAGCAGATGACTTTCGTACAACGGGGAATACGAGGAGGTATCAGCCAGTGTAATATTCATTATTTACAGACAAATCATCCGGCTTACGCTGGCCCCGCCGGCGGGAACTGGGATCCAGAGAAGCCGTTGACCGAAATAAAATATCTCGATGCAAACAATCTCTACGGCTGGGCAATGAGTCAGGCAATGCCTACGGGCGGACTTCATTGGATGACGATGGAAGAGTGGGACGAATGGGAAGGCGGAGCCGGCGGAGCGGGGGGCGGAGCCGGCGGAGCGTGGGGACCTGGTTCCACCTTTCCACCAAGTTTCTAGAAGTAGACTTAGAATACCCAGCCGAATTACATGAAGAACACAGCGATTTGCCATTAGCGCCGCATCACTATGAATTTCCGAGGCAGGGCGGTCGACTGATTACAAGTGTGATGGATAGAGAGTCCTATGTCTTACACTACAAGTTGCTGGAATTCTATCTTCGGATGGGAATGAGATTGAAAAAGATTTATCGGGTGCTTGCTTTCGATGAAGCTCCATGTCTCGCGAAATATATTGACTTTAACACTAAAATGAGGGCAAAGGGGAGGACAGATTTCGAAAAGAATTTCTATAAGCTGATGAATAATGCAATGTTCGGTAAGACAATAGAAGATGTTCGAAAGTACAGAGACTTTAAATTTGTTTCGGACTGGAACGGCACGGATAGTGGACGTAAAAAGATTCAGAAGTATAATCCAAAGATGAAACATATAACTTTCATAACTTCCGAAGAGGATGGCGATTCCTGCGACAGTGCCCTACTGGAACTGAAAACGGATGAGCATAGATATGTAAAACCAGTTTTCATCGGCGCCGCAGTACTGGAACTTTCTAAGCTGCTTATGTATGAGACGCATTACAATTACTTTCGGGCCCAGTTCCCTGGAATACGATTAGCCTACATGGATACTGACAGTTTTGTTTACAGTGTACCAATACCCTCCCCGGACGTAACTTTCAATGATATAGTTCGGGAAGATGTGGAAAAGAATGGTGAGAAGTCTATATATGATACTAGTGGGATGAGTGGGGCCATGGTGGCCCCCAACTTTCCGAAGATTAATAAAAAAGTGATAGGTAAATTTAAAGATGAGTTGAATGGTGAACCTATTCTTGATTTTGTCGGCATACGCTCGAAAGTGTATGCTTTTCGAACTCCAACTTCCGAGACGAAAAAAAATAAAGGGGTGAAAGATGTTTGTGTTAGAAAACATTTAAACTTTGAAGATTATAAAGATCTATTTGAAACTGGGAAGAAGCCGGAGCCGGCACAATTTGTACAGTTTGTACGGAAAAAGGCTGGAGAAATCCGTAGTGAAAAGCGTAGTAAAATCATGATGGCGCCAAATGATATCAAACGTGTGCAGCTATATAATCCAGACACAGGCGAATGGCTGGCAGAAACATGGCCGATAGGACGGACGACGGGTTTAAAATTGTAAAGACTTTAATCTACTATTTTCAATAGAGACCAGGGCATCACTGATAACATAAATGTGGGCAAATATATTATCATTGTGAGCGTCATCGCCACCCCACGCGGTATCTTTCTTCAGGATCTCAAGTTGAATTCCGTCCTTTGTGTTCATTACTTTTAAACCATTTCCATGAAATTCAATATCTTTAAAGCTACGCAGATCGATAAACAGACAGAATTTATTCTTCAAATAATCGGCCTCATCTATATCAATTTCACACCAATCTTTATCTTCAGCAAAATACCGTCGCACCTCTCGCCAAAATTGTCTTGGTATCATCTTCTGAGCGTACACTTTATTTGCAATGCCTTCAATCATTACAGACACAGATTCAATGGATGGGTTAAAGAAAAGTTCACTGTTCAGTTCTGACTGATTCTGATTTTTAGTGAAGAGTATAGCGATACCTCTAATGCTACGTCGTGGTACATTTATATTTTCATTGATAACCGTGTCCGATTCTTTGAATGGGATTTTTCTAAAATAATGTATATGCTCGTAAAGGTAACTTTTTCCACCGTTGTAATAACCAGCAGTTGACCTCGCGAGATTGAGGTCAGAAATTGTTTCGTATTCCATTTGAATGTTTTTTAATTTATAATTGGTTGTAATCAGTTTATTACTAACAAGTAATTGGGGGGCGGGTGCCAACGTAATTTGCCATTCAATATGACTACCTAGCGCTGATGGATATGCAACTCCATGGCCTGTTATGAGGGGATGAGTGAGACGAATAGCATATTTTGTTTTATATGTGTCAAAAAGTAAATTATCGCCCACGACGGCGGCATCTGCATCGGCCGCGCCACTTCTCAATTTTCTTAGATTTTCGTTCTGAATTCCGTACAGTGTCATGTTCGATCTCTCCTTTTTATGTTTGAAGAGATCACGATAGCATTCAATGAGGTTATATTTACTCAAATCGGAAAGTGCCTGGCCCTCAAATGTGAGTTTCATACTCTCCACCAAATTTTTTGCAACATTTTGTACTACACGGGTAGTTCCACCTCCCATTACTTCGAGATCAAAAACCAGGTCGAAAGTATCTGGAACTAAGAGTACTCCGCTTTCTAACTTCGGACATCGTATGATAAGTGTCTGGCCTGGATCTGCCTCACTTGGATTATGAGCAATCACATGATGAGTTCTTTCTGACTTCGTTCCATTCGGTATTCGGTTGGTGAAAGTCGGTGATAATGTTCTATCGTACCCCATTTTTCGTGTAATGTATATAGTAGAAGAAAAAAAGAAATTACATGTTAAAAAGAAAATTAATCACATCTTAAGTTTCACTTCGTGTATATAATAACTTAGAAGAAAAATTCAAAAATCACATCTTTACGTAAATATTTCCGTCTGCCTGAAAGATAAATCGATTGCCTGTGTCGCGAATCAATCGAAGAACCCAATATTCTTGGAGATGATGAGCCTCTTGGTCATCCTCAGTATCCTGGAATACAGCTATGAATTCTAATCGCTTAAAGAAGTTAGTCTTCTGACATTCCTTCACGAAAGCTAATATGTTATGATATAGATTATCATCTTTGAGTCGGACACCTGGATTTGCTCGAAGTATATGTCGATTTACTCGTCGGAGTTTGCACCATTCCAATTCGACAGAGAAACCAAACAGGTCTTTATTTTTAGAAAGAAACTTTGCAATATTCTTTTCACCAAACATGTTGATGCCATATTAATACATAATTTTATTTATAATTACTAATGTTAAACCAGTTAAAAATATCCATAGCTGTTCTCCAACAAATCCAACCACCGATCCTGCTGTTTTTAATAGAAAACTGACGAGGGAGCCGATTAAACCTGGTATTGCAGCAGCACTTTTTGCGGCCAATGTTTTTAACCATTCGCCAAATTGCTTTACAATTTCTTTCGCTTTTGTATATACTTTGGGTGGACCTGAACCAGACCCGCCAGTTCCTGCTCCTCCTCCCCCTCCTCCCCCTCCTCCTCTAGTTACAGCCAGGGCAATTGTTGATATTGTCATTCCAAGGGCAGTCAGTATTGCAGCAATTGTAATACCATTTCGTTTAAATAACTCTGTCAGCTTCAGTCTCAGTGATAATTCTGGATCAGAAATTACATCACGAAGAGACCTAGTCGTAGCTAGACTTTCACGTGCCTCACTGATCTTACCATGTTCGTATTCAATTCGATTGTCAACTTTAGCTTCTCTTGTTATGAGTTCAGCTAGTAGTTTCTTGGCTTTTTCTTTTCCTTGGGTGTGATCTTCAGGAATTTCCTTTAACTGTTTTTCAGCTTCTCTTTTCAATAGCCTTATTTTAACTTTTTCGTTGTTAAGGTCGCTAATACGCATATTCGCAATCCTTAATTCATCATTAATAGCTCTATATTCTGGGTTTAGATTGTTCCATTGTTCGATTTTATTTTCAAAAGCTTGTATTTTATCTGCATTACCAGAAGCATCTTGCCGTAACTCTGTCAGTTCATCTTTGTATATACCCATGTCTTCTGGCGTCATCTTCTCAGCCGGTATTTTATCATTTTTCACATCTTCAGAATACAATGTACGACTCACATATTCGGGCTCACTATATTTATATACTTTGTTTACAAATTCAGAACCTCCTTTTAAACTTTTTAATGTGGATTTCTCTAAAAATCTACTTCCTTTATCTGTTGTAACTCTGATTTTTTTATAATACAGATCATTACCAATAATATCAGCATTCATAATCAATTCGTCTCGTGCATACTTATCAGTAATATTATATTTGTCTAAGAGTTGTTCAGCCATATCTTGTGTAAGTTCTCTTCTCTGTCCAATCAAACGATCAACCTGTGGGCTAGCCAGGAAAGGATCAGCTTCTGCAAGAGCATTATCATCGTCTATAAAGAATGTTTCAGCAGTAGCATCATCATCATTTAAATTTGCATCATCGAAATCCTGGAGTGCTATATTTTCTTCTCCTCCTTCTGCCATATTGTCTTTCTATATTACTACAATTATTTTTTATCATCCATTACATATACAGTAAAAATGCACATCTCAGTTGTTGAAAGCGTTGAACAATTGGCCGACTATATCGAAAGAACTAGCGCTGCATATCGACGAAGTTATAAATTAATGGGTCGAATTGATATGGCTCTTAATATTACTAAGGGAATTCTTGTAAGCTCTGCTGTAATAGCAGCAATTCCAACAGTTCCGGTACTGTTAGCCTTAACTCCTATACCTGGCGTCGTTATTGATGTAATACAAGGAAAAACGGGTGTATCAAAGAGGCGAGAGAAATATAAACATTATTATGTTCAATATAAACAGCTGCTTACACAAATACAAGAAAAAGGCGCAACCCTTCGGAACGAGGAGGCTCCGGGGTCAGAACTTATTCAGGACATATTTCATCAGGCGCTAGAAATTCAAAAACAAGAAGGATTTAGTCCACCTCTGGAAAGATATTTAAGACATTATGGATTGAATGGATATGAAATTTAGTTCGCACCGATAGGAACTTCATGTTCAACATCAGCTAGACTCCGCGACCGGCCGGCCGGACTGACAACGGGTGTAAAAGTCCCTTTATATAGGCTAGTTTGATGGTGATGACTCACACGGAATTTCCCGTACACCTTCGGAACGTGTATAAACATGCTCAGCAGGCCCGCTTAGTTCAGGACAATGCACTGCTGCGCATGCGTGAGTTCGTATATAGGTCAGGGTTATACTTTAGTTACATGGATGGTTAAATTTTCCTTCGCTTCATGTAGATAAATGAATAAAATGGGTGTAAAAATTCTTACTTCATCCCAGTTGTCCACGTTTACTCTACTACTATCCTTAACCAATATTTGATAATCTTACAAAATCTTGGTACTCTCAACGACATTCGACCCAATTCCCCTCTAATGGCAGCAACTGAAGTATTTGTATACAAACTAAGTATATAGCGCAGCATATTATTGTGAACCCTTTCCGTATCTTTAGCAGGATGAAAGCCCCAGATTTCAGAGCCATAGAGGAGGATTGGCAAGATTTTACTATCGAAAATTTTTAAAGCTAGTGTTGGTTGAAGGGTTCCAAACTTACACAAACAACTTTTCAAGCTGAAAAGCGCCCTGTTGGCCTGGTCACTCAAGCATTTCTGAGCTTGGAACCATTGGCCAGTCCAGGATAAAACAATGCCCAAATAACTTTGAAAAGAAGTAACTGCCACCCTTTTCCGTCATAAAACCACTTCTCATAATTCTTCAGGCTCCCACCCCTCCTAAATACAATAACTTTAGTTTTATCAATATTAACTGACAGTTTCCACTTACTACAGTAATCATACAATTTGTTGAATAAACGTTGTAGACCAATTTTAGAACTACTAGTTAAGGTAAGGTCGTCTGCAAAAAGTAAATAAATAATTTTCAAAACACCAATATCGACTCCAGAAAAATGTGTACTTTGTAGTGCTTCCCCAATGTCATTTACAAACATAGAAAACAAAATAGGTGAAAGCACTGAACCTTGCTGGACACCATAACTACAGGTAAATAACTCAGTAATACAATTCGGTGTTCGTACACAGGATTTGACATTTTGATACATCGAGAAGATAATTTTGTACATTTTACCGTTTACACCAGATTTAAGTAGTTTGTAAAACATACAGTAATGGTCAATTCTATCGAAAGCTTTCTCGAAGTCAATGAAAGCTACATACACTCTGCCCTTTTTATTTGCTAGGTATTTTGAAATAATTGTGTAAAGAATAAATAGATTATCAGAAGTACAGTATGATTTTCTAAAAACCGCTTGTTCTTCAACGATTGGAGAGTTTTCTTCTATCCATTTATGCAATCTTATATCAAGAATATTACAAAAAATCTTCCCCATTATTGGTAACAAGGTAATACCTCTATAGTTACTTGCAGAGTTTCTGTCTCCTTTTTTGTAAATAGGAACAATGACACCTTGCGCCCATTGAGATGGGAAAATTCCTGCTTCAAAGACAACTTGGAAAAGTTTACACATCATTTCTTTCATGACAAGTGGACAATTTCTGTAAAATTCTGAACTAACACCATCGATACCCGAGGCTTTGCCTATTTTAAGCTTATTAATACACATGTCGATTTCATCCAAAGTGATTGCAGAATTCAAAATATCTAGGTCCTTATAACCGCTTTCTTCTCCCATAAATATACCATCACAATTTCTCTTGCTTATTTTTATGACGCACTTTTCCCATTTCTCTAGGCTGGTGTTGATACAATGAAAATATTTCACATTCAAGTTTAGATATAATTAACGTAAAGTAAAACGATAAGTGTATTAAAACAATAAGCTTACTCATTATCAATAATGGCTATTTCTCATAATGAATCAGCTCGACCCTGGATCATGGTACTTCCATGTTCAAAAATCAATTTATTGTCATTAGTACCGCCGACGTGCCTCTTGCTATGGACTTTCACTTAAAAGTATGAATACGTATGAGAATATAAAACGTTATTGTCACGTAGTGTGGCCGTTTAAGCTTGGAGTTGGGTGTAATCGCCTGGTACGATAGTCTTTGATATCCCGGTTACTCGTACACACGGGTCCAATGATAGCACACATACAGGCGAGTGGTGCTGCTTTATTCACCATACTCCTACACGGTTACAATATCTAGAAAGATCAGTTGTCTACACAAACGTGATCCACCGCCGATATAAGGACACCACGCTCGGTATAGGATTGAGAGTCAAACTCTCAAATATGAGATCAGCGAGCAATATATCGTCGGATTACCAGGTTACAGGGTCAATATCATATCCATATCATCGACAAATAGTGACGAGTCTGAAGCGAGATTATCACATACCTTATAGATGAAAACAATAAACAAAAGCGTACCAAGATGACACCCCTGAGGATCGGCTTAATCGATAGATGTCCACCGAGAAACAATTCCCTTAGCCAAGGGTGTTTCTTCGGGCAGACACCGTTGGTCGCGGAAGACCACGCTACACGGACACCAACAAGCCGTTCCGACCGAACGATTACCCCAAAAGGCATTCTTGATAATTACTTTGTTTAAACCTGCTAGAAAGTTACGAATCGAACCATAATAGGTACGCTGAACACAAAGTGATATCGATCTATGAGTTATATTAAATAATAATTTATAATATCGAATGCTTTTGCCAAGTATACAAGATCATATTTCAAGTTATAACATCTCCATAAGAATAGATAAATAAGTCCCACACGAATTACCCGGAATATGATTTGTTGATATGGCACTTGGAATATGATATGATAGCTGTCTCTGAACTATCTCTTCAAAGATTTTGTTCAGACAAGGTAAATGAAAATCGGGCCATAATTTTCAATCTTCGACGGTCACCGACTTCCTGATTATTAAATGGAAAACTTTGTACAGTTCGAAATATAACGGAACATTCCTTCTTTAATAATATAGTATTTGAAAAGCAAGTTGTTTTGAACATTCCCTCAGAAAGATACTGGAAATGCTATCACTTCCAATAGCTTTGCTTGAGCTCCCGCACACTAAATCAACACAAATAATATAACACAAAAAGAAGGATGCCAAGTAAGTTGGATATTTTGGGGAATATCATCCACATTACCTTTTAGAAAATTGAATTTGATAAAAACTAGTAAAAGTCACTTTCCGAGAGTCCCAGTTAGCATTAGAATTATTTTAATTAAATTAGGCATAATCACTCAAACTCTTGGGAGACCAAAATAGAGTCGAAAATCGCGATGAATTGTTGATGTATTTTCCTCCTGGGATGTAAGGCTGTAATCTCAAACTGGGTTCATAACAATAGCATGGCAATTAACACCACTAAAACAAAATATATGATTGTTGCGTCTCGCCCCAAAATTTATCACTTAGCCGACTCTGATATTTCATTTCAGATTCAGATCAATGATACTCTCATTGACAGTATTGCTGTTCACAAACTACTTGGTGTTCAATTAGACAACATTTTATGCTGGGATGACCACATAGATAATTTGTGCAAGACTTTGTCTGCAAGAATGGTGTTATAAGACGACTACGCCCCTATTCTCAAAGGAGTGTTCTTTTGCTAGTTTATAACGCTTTGTTCTTGTCTGTAATTGACTATTGTTGTATTGTTTGGGCTAGTACGTCTAAGACCAATCTCCAAAGATTGTACAAACTCCAGAAAAGGCTGGTAAGGTAATTCTCGGAGTTGACACGACTTTTCCTTCTCGAACAGTTTTGTTAGTTTGCACTGGTTGCCCATAGATTTACGTATTGAATACTTTACAGCTGTTATGACTTTCAAAGCTTTAAATGGTCTCGCACCAAGCTATATTAGTGATCTATTCCAACCTCTCTCAGAAATGGATCGTTTAAATACTCGTAGTTCTAGTAATGGTAACCTTTACCCACCAATGTTTAGGACAAGCATGGGTCAAAGATCATTTGTATATCGAGCTACTAAAATCTGGAATTCCATTCCCCCAACTATCCGTGACTGTGAAGCCTTGTCGACGTTTAAATCAAAACTGCATTGTTATCTTTTCATGAAATATTGTAATGAAGGCTCTGACTTAGACTAGCCTATTTTTCCTTTGTCTTCGACATCTTCTATTCGTCTCTTCCATACGTTTTTGTTTATTCGATGATTTGTTTGTGTATTTTGCCTTCTTTTCATGAGGGCTCTGATGGAATTACAATTACTTTACTGTAATCAGATTACCCTCTTTAAATAAAGTGTAATAATAATAATAATAATAATTGTCCTGGACCGTTTCACCACCCTCCTGGGATGTAAGGCTGTAATCGTCCTGGACCTTTTCACAACCCTCCTGGGATGTAAGGCTGTAATCGTCCTGGACCTTTTCACCATCCTCCTCGGAATATCTAGCGGTTGGTTTCAAAAGCGACTCAACAAAACTGTCTTCTGCTGAACATCCCTGGAATGCAATTTGTTCAATTGTTCTAAAATACTATAGGAAAAATTAAAAAAAAAATCTTGTTGAGATATATTAAACGGATGACTCTCAACTTTGGCAACTACATTGACGTATAATGCGCAGGGATTATCATCCATGGAGGTAAATGTATTTTGACCTTCATACATCAGCCCAGGCTAATCACGTGTAGATAAAAGGCACTTTTAATGTTACTCTGAGGCTGAGGCATTGTGAAATGAACAAAAAGTGAGACTTAAAATTAAAATCAGTGTTTAAAAACCATAAAATTGCACACATAAAAGGTGAGAATATGACTTTGCAATGGCAACCTGACAATTAAAAGATCCAGGTCCTCCAAACAATATGGAAAGGTGTTAATTCATGAGCATTGACGTGTAAATACTAATTGTACCTTACATGTCAAACAGAAAATAACTGCCTGTGTATGGAGACGATATTTTTCGGAAAATGTCACCTTACTACTCAAAATATGATCTGGATATGATTTCATTACGTTATTTATACCAAGTAAAATAATTATCATACTTCATACAAATAGATCAGGGTGCCCTGCGAACAAGTTGTTGTCCTGACCTGGCAATAGATATGAGTCAGTGTCGCAAGATCGGTCTCAGGGATCAAACAGTTATTATTATTATTATTATTATTATTATTATTATTATTATTATTATTATTATTATTAAGAATTTGTTTGAAATGCACTACACACACGTCTTAATACATTGTACATAACAGAATACAAAGTAAAATAATAAAAGTACAAACATACATGAAGCTAAAAAGAGAAAACTCACTGGATAAAAACAATAAAGTTAATCAAACGAAGCCTTAAATTACGAATAAACTGAATAAAAATGTAAGCCTTCATATCGCACTTGAAACTGTCAACAGTTCTAGCAGAATTGATTTCCAACGGCAACTCTTTCCAGAATGCGGGCGCACAAACAGAAAACGCCGTCTGACCGTGCATTCTATTAAAATTACCACGAATTTAATTTCTCACTAAATTGCAAGTCTCTTGCTGGTACATATAAATTAACTAAATCTCTCTACAGATGCGTTTCCATGAACAGTTTTGAATGTCAACAAGAGTATTTTAAATTTGATGCGGGCATCTACAGGTCGCCAATGAAGATCTTTAAGGTTCCAAGACAAGAAATTTACCATTTTAAACCAACAATTCTCTAGTGTTTAAGAAGCTCAGAACCCCCGTAAATTGTATATTTTCAGAAAGCCTAGATATAGGGGAACAGTTTGGTTACCATAGTGTCACCATTGTTTACATACCTATCACGTGACAGGTAATTTGCATAACCTTTCAAAAATTGGTTTTCCCTATGTTTTGTTACAATGCTTTGAGATATCTGGCTGAAATTTGTGTGAGTGCAAGCTGTCCTAAGGGTCTTTAAAAGTGTGTCTCAGAATTTTTTTAAACCTTCTTAAACAGTTTTTATGCCAGAAAAACTTCCAGAGCAGTGAATTTAAGCGTAGTTGATTTCTTTAAAATTGTGCTCCAAAAAAACTAAGCAAGATATAAAAAATCTGAGACATACTTTTGAAGAGCGTTGTGACAGCTTGCATTCCAGCAAGTTTGAGTCAGATATTTTGAAGTATTGAGACAAAACATAGGGAAAACCGTTTTTTGAAAGGTTATGCAAATTACCATGTCACGTGATAGTTATGTAAACAATGGAGACACTGTGGTTACCAAAATGTTCCCGTATATCTAGGCTTTCAGAAAATGTATACTTTACAGGGGTTCTGAGCTTATTAACCGTTAGAGAATTGTTAGATTAAAAAGGTCAAATTTCTTGTCTTGGAACCTTAAGTTCGGCCTATAGAATCCGTGGTACCCCTCCTAAAAGTCTCTATCAGGGATGACTGACCTACTCCACCACAACCCCCCCCCTTCGGTGGGACCTCCCAGCGAGAGATAGAGCGGCACCAGTATAGGATGCCCTCTGGACGCTCCATCCCTTGCGGTGGCTGTCGGGTCCAAGAATAGCTATGTCATATGCTGTGCAGTCAATACTTTCGTTTTCCCGATAGCATTACCCTTACATGGTCTAAAATGAATAGCGCCATCGTCCGTCAAACATTGACATGCGAATAGTTTTGGCGTACAGTTCGAGTAAACAAAGAGTTGTTCATCATTTAGATTACATAAATACACACAAAACAAAAAATGCCATTTTAAGAGATAAAATACTTGTCTCCCAGTCGAGCTGGTTCGGGCTGTGAATTACAAAATTTTAAATCTGCGTAAATGAAACTGTGTTAATTTTGTTCAGAAAAAAAAAGCTCAGATTGCTTATAAATTTAGTTCGCAGGGTCTTATAATTTGTCATTGCGATTGTGATATTGCATTTTATGGAATTACTTGTCACAGTGTAACTTACGATAGTGTAATACAAATGCGATAACTAATATTTACACTCAATCATCAATGCAACAAGATATTACTCGAAATAATAAAGCCTACAAAAGCCATACGATTGCAGTTGACAGACCATATAATGGCTTTAATGTGCAAGCGTTGATTTGATCAGAATATAACACAGAAGAACACAGATATCAAATCACAAGTTGAGAAAGAGTAATGAGAATCAATCAATATGTGTATGTCACTTATATTAATATTCAGATTAAAACTGGGAAAGATACAGAATAAATAGTGTTTTTCAAGGCAGCATCCATCAAGGCAGTGACATCTTTGACGTAGAGTCATGACTTTGTGTGCACATGTAATGCCCTTGTATGTCTCAAAATAGAGATAGTGCATTGATGTCTAAGATTCTTTCTACATGTATCTATGTGATCTGTGTGATAACCTGTAAAGTACACCTCTACAGTTTCGTTCATTTATACCTTAGTACCACGTCTGATACGAGCACAGTGTTGTTGAGGCTATAATGAAAATCTGGGCTGACTCAGAGGTAAAACTCTGTAAACAATCTTACATAAACACAAAAAACAAGACAACATTTAATAGGCGACATGTTGAGTCACTTAAATTTTCCTTTACTTTACAAACATATCGTATTTTCTCTCATTGTCCCAGCAACTTCATGCAGTCTTGCTAACAGATTATAAACAGTATTGGTCAACATTTGATAGTGACTGGTTAAACAACATAGTTTGTTTCAGTCTCAGAAAGAAATGTACATGAATGACTTGACAAGAAAAGTTCATGTTGTTGATGAAATCAGACATCTGGAGTAACAAATAAGCTTAGCTTTTCACAGGACGAAACGTTTTTACAAAATGCATACCAAACTTTCATATCAAGCCTCTTCAACAAATTTGATCACAGGTTAATTTGCAGTGAGCAATAATTACATGTAGGCATATGCAGAATTAATAAAGTACCTCTTCAAATGCAAAGATCAATGACATTGTTTGACAGATTGTCCAGTCTGATCGAACAAGAAATGAATCAGAGTCAGCCTGAGCAACTACTGACACTTTGCAAATAATGTTACCAATGAGTAAGCTTACTTGATAATAAATATACCTTCACTACGCAGAAACTTTATTCTGAAAGCCTTTTGAACTGGTTAAAAATCTTTGGTTAACCCAGTATGGGTGATGTAATGGACAACCCACAACTTATGGAAGCCTATACGAGTTTATGTTCTTTACATATTTTAAAATTTTCACAGGGACATGATACAACATCAGCAGAGGATAGCAGACACTGCTGTACAAGAATACTCCTCGGGGACAGATATTTGAACTCGCAAACTTTACAATTCTTTTCTGATCTACTACTTGTTGGGGTTCATTTTGCAGCTCTTTTAATGAGAAAAACTTTCGCCTTCTTAATTTTTTGAAAATCGATAATTTTATATAAATGGATTTGAAATGTTGGTAAATCTTGGGTAATTTGTCCCTCGAGTGCCAAAATTTACACCGTGACCCCCGAATTTTATTCTTGATTTTGAAAGTGAATGATTGAAAGATTCCTTGAGGAAAATTTGAGCGAAAGTTTAAGTCTTTTACTTTCGAGGCGCATACAACCTTAAGCACTGAATCGACAAAGCGGAAATTTACCAGAGCTTGTCAGGAGCTACAACATTAGATACACTTAACCATCTCTTTTATTGAATTTATAGGTTGCATTATCCTTCACAATAACATTCAACAGTAAGTTTTTTAAAGCATAAAACATCCATTCTATGATATTTAATCCAAAGCTGCACTGTATGGAATGGATTCTACAACCGTCAATAACAGCTGTCAAAACGGTTATTGAACATTTGCTGAATGAAATGAAAGCATATTAATGAATAGCCTAGTATTCATCATCCACTGAATCATGTGTAATAGATACTTCATCTTTATGAATTCGTTTGCCATACAAGTGAACTGCGAAAGAATTTTCATAAAGGTTACTAACTGAAACACATATCAGATGATTTTGTTTTAAAACTGAATCTGTTCTGTGTACAGTATTTATCAGAATATTGATGAATTCAGTGAGAAGTGTTGAGATAATTTCTTTTGAACTATGACACATTTTGAAAGGAATGACATTTTATTCAATCATAACCAGTGCATTTTTATTTATTCTGATAGTGTGCTGTTTTGATTTTTGTTTTCAAATTGTCATCTTTCATATTTGATGAATTGTGTATTTCACTGCCTCAATGCTACTCGCCCAAACTGGGATAGTAAAGACTGATTGATTGATTGATTGTAGTTTGAAATTTTGACCGGCAAAATGTCACATAGGTTGATTTCCTGGTCAGCTGTTATACATATGTTAAAGATCTTTCCTTGCATTCATTGAAAAGCAAATTCAGCAAATAACTTTATATCATCCATTTCAACTTGATTCCAGTCAAAAATCCAATATTACACAGGACTGGTGAAATCTGTGAATGACCGTACATTTCCTGCAGTGTATCCTTCAGATCTGAGATTTGAAATCAAATTTTCTCACGGATATTCCTACCACTAATAAATGCAAATCAAAGTAAACGACAAAGTTCGTATTATTGCTTGGCAGATTTCTTAGACTGTAGCACTGGATACAGTGGATGTGAGCAATGGTCTGAATGAAGCTATGCTTCAAAAGAAAAGATGTTGTAAACTGAAAATATTATATCTGTTCTTGCATCCATTCGACCTATGATTTTAGCTTCAAGTTATTATTAGCTCGGTGAACCTCTCTGTTTTAAGGCTGGGGATTTGGCCGAATCGTTTTGACGGTGATGTCTTCGCTAGGTGACTGGGTGCCGTACGTTGCGGGTTGTCCGAACGAAATCTCCTGAATGGCAACGTCTAACGTGTATAATGATGATGACGACAAAGGGGCGATGATGACATGTTATGTAATACGACAGTTATGTTGGTACCACCAAATAGTTTCCGTAAAGGGCCCATGAAATGGTCTAAAACATAAATGTTGGGACTGCATCTTGTGGCCCCTCAACGCAGTATGTACATTTCGGCCACCATTTATTGCGCATAAGAAAATCAGTTCATATTACTTTAATATCTATATTTTTCTGAGTTTACTTGACTACCGCTTTCGGGATATATTGTCAGTGTCATTCATGGGGCCATAGGGCATTATTAGTCATAGCAAAAGTGTAAACAAAATTGTTATTAATAAATTTATGATTGTGAATGTTGTTGTTATACGTAAATCTTTGTTTGGGAGTATTTCTTTTAACAAAGTATAAAAAATGTGTCACGTCTTGCAGGCGAAGCTTCCAAGGGTTGTTTTGATCCAAAATGCTTAAAGTATGAAAGCAGATTCAAAGATTTCCAGATTACATGTTGTTGAATAAAATGTTAAATGGTCCCCAATCGAGACACGAAGAGAGATAATTACCCTCCTTCAAACCATGATGCATGAAAATCAGTAAGCCCCCAATACTAAGAGAAAACAACAAAACCAAATTTATAATAAAATTCTTGGTTTTCGGTCCCTGCATGCACAGGTGTTTAGGAGGTACAATCAGAATCGGCTCAATCATTCAACACCTGGAATAGCTCATCGTCCGCTCGCACGGGTCCTTTACTTCCCACTATTTTCGCGAAGCATCTAGCTTGCCCTGACAAGAGACCTTGGCAAGAGAAGATGGGCATGGCTATGTGCTGATTAACTTTGACACAATATCGATTGTTGATTGAAGGGCCATTAATTCTAACGCAGGTAGAAGTCTTGTACATGAACAGATTGAACATGGCGGGATTTGAAAGTGTCTTCCTCGTTCAGGCCAAACAAGACGGCTCCTTTTTTCACGTGACATATACGAAAAATATAAAAGCGCACGCGACGATAGGGTAGATGGATGTTCGCTGGGTCTGATAGCAATTTTGATGTTTATTGGATGATGATTTGGTAGGATGCAGAGTGCAGTAAAACTGCCGAGATTTTTGAATCAAAGTGGACACACGCTCGGCCTGCGGGACGCAGGTCGCCTTCCTCATATACCATGTATTGCAAACTGTAACAAATTACATGTAACTAATTATCCTTTTCACTTGAATTATACTGCAGAAAATGGAGAACAAATAATAATCTTGTCAAAACAAAACTTGTTGTGTTTAGAAATGATGGGCCATTACATAACTATGAAAAATCGTTTTATGGAGAGACGAGTTGTTGTGTCATATTTTAAATAACTCGGTATTGTCTTTTCTTACGTTTGTTCATGGGTGAAAGCTCAATAGGTTTTGGTTGATCCAACTTTCCAAGCATTTTTCGTACAAAATCAATCACTTGCTGAAGCTGTTGATACTTGGCAAAAACTTCAGCCATTAAAAATACTTCCGCGATTTTGAGATATGCCAGGGAGAGTTCAGTGGGGACATGTGGAAGGTTGAAATGTAAGATAAGTTTACGGTACAATTTTGTAAGAGACTATACAGACAAAGAAAATACGTCACAGATGTAGCAGCCAGGAAGAGGGTGACTTGAAAGATGAACGCTCAAGACGTATATGAATTTTTGCTTTGGCTTAGACCAACTTGGAAATTAATGACATTTGAGAAATATACCTTTACGACGCATATTGTTTGCAGTATGATACGGCAGGCAAGCTGAAACAGGTTGGGTAACAAGTTTCTAAAACATACTTTTCTACTGTGGTTTTAGAGAGTGTTGGTACTGTTACGCTCGTAGTTCGGAGAATATGAGTTTAGGTACCAGTCTGGTTCTCTGATACTTTAACTTCCGCCGCCGTTAAAATAAAGTTTTGCTCGTCGGAAAAATGTTTTACTCTTCCCCAAAATATGTTTACTCTCGCTAGAAAGAGTTTGCTATGCATTATAGGTAATTGCGCCCTCACATGAGATATTTCTCCTCTCAGAAATAAATTTCGCTCTGAAGAAAAGTAAGTTTGACTTTTTCATCCTTCCTTTTCGTTCTTTCTCAGTTCAGTTTTACCAAATTCTTAAACCACACTCATATGTAGAAAATATATCTTGAAAGAATTAGTTTTGTTGTCTTCAGAAAATAATTTCTCGCCATTGAGAAAAAAGTTTTATTCTCAGTATTTCAATTTGCTGCTCTGAGAAAATCTTTTTTCCATAAAGAAATTAATTTTACTCTTGGAAAAGTAAAACTTTTCTTTAAGAATTTAAGTTTTCTGCTCTAAAGACATAAGGTTATGTCATTTAAGTAACTCAGTTCGCGCTTACCAAAAATCTTCAACTTTTGCTGTGAACAATTTTTACTTCTTTTCGAATAAAAAACGCTTTTGAGAAACAATATTTTGTTCCGAAGTTCAAAGTTAAAGTTATTTTTTATAAGTTAAAGTTTTTTTTTTGTTAAAAGTTTTTAAAAACAGTTTACCCCAAAATAAAGTTTCCCCGTTCAGAAATAAAGGTTTGCTGTGGAGAAATAAAATTTCTTACAAATATTAAATATATTGTCAAAAATATGAGTTTATGTTCAAAAGTAATAAATTTCCATGACGTGTAGGGAGTTTTGTTATCTTGAAAAAATTTACTTTTGTTTTACAAATAAAAAATACTTTTGAGAAACATATTTTGTTTATGGTTAAAACTAAAATACTTTCGAGAAGTTAAAGTTAAGATAATGTTAAGATAAAGTTGCCCGTACAAAATTAAAAGAAATAAAATCTCTTTAAAGATATTGTCAAGAAAAATTAGAGTTTATATTCAAAAGTAATAGAGTTCCGTGGCGTGTAGGGGCCACCGTATATTTGTGTGTATTTCTATGTCTTTTCTATGTTCTGTTGAGCCTGTAATTTGGAATTTACTGCTGTTGGTAATCCGAACCGAAAAAAAAAAAAAAAAAACTAGCTTCGTTTGTCGTTTGCACAACAATTTGTAAAACCTTTGGTCTGATATGCACTTCATGCTTTTTACTGCTAAAGAGGAAAGAGCTTTCCCAGGATAAGTGTACTTTGAAACTGTCATGAAGGAAATGAAGCAATATTTCATCTTCACTCTCACAGAATAAACACCGGTGACTTTCAATCTTCCATTACTTCGGACATTCCCCGCCCGCTGATAATAAAATATCGTTCGCGCGTCATCACAATAAAACTGCTTTACGAATATCATGTTTCACAAACAGCTTTGTTGGATGTGTGTTTGTGCGCAGCTTTATTTCGCGTTGTACCTTCATCAAAAGAGGACGAAGGACGTTCAAAAGTTGCGGGTTGGGCCAGTCGAATGGTTGTTTTGACATGATTCCGCAATATTCGTACCGTGCTTTTACCACCCTTGAAGGAGAAACTCGTCCAGACAGCGTTGTTCCTCCGTATATACACTGATTTTAATGAAAGTTAAAACATTTTCTTTTTGTAGAGTTATAAATTTGTTTTCATATCCAATTCAACCCTTGAATATGTAGGCCATAATTTGTTGCCTGCAGAGTCATGCGTTCAATAGACCTTTTACCGGTTATCCCACAATGCATCGCTGTTGCTGTATCAAACATCGTGTACATACTCAAAACGACAATAGCATACTGATTTTGTGTTGTACAACGGTTTGTTATACACAAATTTGCAATGCGAAAAAATGTCTCGTGCATGTTTCATCCATCGGCGACGAAAATGTAGGTCAGGGTGTAACCTGCCATAGCCACAGGGACGCGTTATTTTCCCAGCTGTGTCATGCGCACGCTGCAACCTCTTGCGAATTTGGGTACTATGAATAGTTGTACACACACTCTTACTCTTTATATAAGAACAGTGGCAAAGCACTTAATCTTGAAAATACTATTTTTACAATCAAACGGAAATATAAATATTCATTACTAATTGATATGTTATTGTGAACAAGCAAAAACGGAAAACAAATGTTGTAAAAGATCGAGTCATAATGTTCGAAAATGGGTACTCATAGTACCAACATTCGTCATTCGAAAGATAACGCGTCCCTGTGGCCATAGCGTTCTATGGGTAACATACCCTGCGTTTACCCTACAGCTGAAAAGTTCTACGAGTAACGTACGCTTTTCTATACCCTAGCGCGCACTGCATCATGGAACCGGTAACAGAACTATATAAGCTTGGGTGTATAAGTTACCATCCGATATTGAACAGACATTGCCCCTAATTCCTTGATATATAAAAATCCGTGATTGTCGATGCAGGCAATCCGTAACCATGGCAACATATATCATGCACGGTTGCGAAGGTCGTTCCTTATGACAGCAATTTCCAAACCCTTTCAAATAATACAGCAATTACATGTACACGCGAAGACATCCTCAGAGGGAAATAGAAGCACAAATGATCGATCATTGTTTGACTGTGTTGGCAACGGACTATTGATTTCTCACACTCTACAAGTCATTATGATATCTGTGGCTGTCTTCACCTTCGTTTTTTTGCGTGGCCTTACTTTGTCACCCGCTGCTGTTTTCACACCAGTTTTTGCCCCTTTGTTCCAGTTTTGACACCTCATTTGGCAATTTTCGATTCACTCTAAATTATAGCCATATGTTTTGCTCCTTCATTCAAATGGTGTATCTGATGAGCAAGGAGAGTGTTCCCATCGAAATCATATGCCATGGAAGTTTTATCTCCATTTTCATGCCAAAGTTTAATAAGTTGATCTGTGCATAGAAATATCGCTTCTGCCTCAATGACATTGTGCTAGGAAAACTTTCTTCTAAGTCAGATTAACACGGCTATAGGGCCTACCTTACTTTAATATGATCAAGGCCCCTCCTTCATTAGTTTTCGAGATATCGCCTTCAAAGTCCATGTCAAGGAAGTAAGTCGCTTTCGATCTTGCAGCTGAGCTGACTCGCGCCCGTACAGCAAGTTGTGTTCCTGACAAAACATCGCAATATTTTTATACTTTCGCATATCATTTTCAGTAGCCATGGGAAGGCGAAAAGAGTACACATGTGCTGCGGGTCCGTATCCCCACTACTTCTGTCGCCCTCAATACCACTACGAACACGGGACCAGGTGAGTGGTAAGGCCACAAGGACCCTTCGCAAACTGCATATTTATTTAACAATTTGTATTATCTTTTAAGTAGCAAAGTTAGTATTGGACCTTTCCAAAGAAATGATTTCTCTTCCAAACGTTTAGCTCGAAAACCCATCAAACTAAACTTATGTGTTTTCTGAAAGCCTAGATATTGATAAATGCTTTCATTTGAATTTTGTGATTATTGTATACATAATGATCACGTGATAGAAAATTTAATAAGCTTAACCTTTAAAAATCAGGTTTTACCTTCCCCTGTGCAAAGGCTTCAGTTTCGGTCGAACGTTATGTGATCCAAAGCTTCCCGATAAGCCCTACAAAGATTTTTCTTTCAGGTTCTGAAGATCATCTTCCATGATGATGCGACAATTTTTTCGACTGGGATGTTGGGGACTGATCTGTAGTTTACATGTAACATGTGTAACACTCTGAGAATCTATGACGGCCGCATAGCGCATGATGGCGCCCTCAGGAATGCCAAGACTACTCTGGACAGTAGTTCAATACCCCACCCGGATGTACGATGTGTGGGTAGAGTCAACACTACCATTGCATTGTATATGATTCAAGGCACTACTACAGGAGACGACTCACACAACAACGCGACGACCGGGTGCGCGCAGTTCGAACTATTACATAAAGTAGTAACAATATCGATAGCAAGTCACGTTGTATTCGGGAGCATTGCTGAGAAAACGACACGTTTGGAATAAGACAAATCCACCAGAGTTTCCTCAGAGCACAGCTAGAGAAGCAGAGCATTGGCTTTGTGTTTCAGGCGGAGGGCGTGGAAATCTATATATAACAATTTAATCAACGTTACATTCCGCCCTGACATGCGCAGTGTCGAGGTAGACATCGCAAGACAAGGATGACGAAGAAACGGAGTCGTTGTTCGTAAAATGTGACGTTGTGGGATAAGTAAGGTAGTCGGAATGAAGATGTGGTGTATCCGCAGTCGGAAGATCAAGGACTGGTTGATGAGGAAGTACTTTGTAACCGTATTTTTAACGCTCACATGTACAGTATGTATATCATCTGTCGGTTACCTGGTGTACGCTGATCCCGGTGCAGGTAGGCTAAACCTCAGCTCATATTTATATATTCATATTTTAAGTACTTTCAGTTTTATTCAATTGTCGCGGAGCAAATTTTTGTTTGTTTTCGATAAGTGTATCTTTCGTCTTTGGTTTGTTTCGTTGACAAGTGCTGTTGTGTTCGTGGACTGTTGGTTGCCAAATAATGGTATAATTCGAATATGACCTCTTCGGCTTGCACGGCCCACAAGCATTCTTCCGTTGCCACGATGTCTGTGTGTTATAAATACGTGAGTGAATTTTGACCGGTCAAACATTAAGCGTTTCCACTCAGTTGTTCGGTTAACAAAAACGAGCTCCTACTAAATGACGTAATCTCCTTGGTATTAAATCAACGTCGTGTGTTTTTATAAGTGATAACAATATCCGTGAACATGGCAATAATTAACAGCTAGATGTCCATGGATGGCGGATTTCGTACATTCGGATGAAGTCTTCATATTCAGCGATCTACGGCGAAATTTGACTTACACTGTACAGTTAGTTTATACCTGTTCTTCGCCTCGTCTTATACTAGTGGTAGTGTCATTGATCCAGTAATGTGTATCAATGTGATTATTTTCAATACGATTAACACAAACCTGTCTCCTGTATCATGCGTCTAGCAAGCTTTCACACCGTACACATGGAAGGGAAATTTTATCACGTTTTATAAGCCGTATTCCTACGGTAGCGCTCCTTTACATAATATTTGCAGAATTTGTTACACTGTATTTCCTTGGAAACGGTGTCTTATATTCATAAGGAAGAGAATTGCGAACATGACACTCTTCATGTCACATGTCTCGTCTCATGGCCATTTTGTGCTGTCGTTCACAGTTGCGGTCAAATTTGTAGGTGACGTGTCTTCAATGATATTGTGGACAGCATGAATAAAACACACGCAGTTTATGTCGTGCACATAATTTTAGTAAAACAACTACAACCTCAAGTACAGAAAACCAGAAAACTCAGTCTTTACATCGGAAATGGTTTTGAACTGGCAAAATTTTTCGAGATATCGCAGCCATGCTGCGTTTACGAAATTGAGCAGATCGCATGCTGGCGGCATTGATGAAAAGCATGACCCGATCATGGCCCATTTGTGAGTGATACGCCTATGATTTCCTTTCACGTAGTCTTGGCCCCAACTTCCCTAGCTTCTAATGGGCCGACAGTTAGAAAAAAAGTGCTGGCAGAACGGCATGATAGTTATCTGAAGGCGGGGCAGTGTGTCCTTCCTTTCACGGTCATTCCACAAATTTGTTTTATTCAACTTTCAACAACATAAAAACAGGCTTTGGTGGTGGTGATGATGGATTTAAGTCTGTGTGTTGCCAGACAATGCATATCAATATATACTTCAGCTAGCACCGCATGTGTGGACAGGTTTTCCATTTTATGGAATTTGATTGTATGGTGTGAAAAGTCTAAATTATCTGACATGCCAGCAAACTCCCGGAATCAGAAATTATGAGAATATTATTACATACAGTGTGATGACCTAGAGGTCAAAGGATTATTTTGTAATTGTATGATAGAGTGTTGACTAGTCATTACTTTCAGTAAAGATTTTTTTTTGGTGCATTGTGTCAGGTAAAATACAATTTTCTTGTTAGTCATTTTGAATATTTGCTCCGATGATGAAATCAATAGAGTGCAATGTATCTTATTTTTGAAATTTTGAAACTCATCAGCTGATCTGTATAGATTTCGTGAAAGCAATCAATTTATTGTATCCACAATTTTACTGATAACAAAAAATAATTGTCTAGATTATGTGTGTTTTTAGTTGATAAACCATACCCAGAATTAATTACATTTGGTAGTCTCTCTTCACACACCATCTCCCACAAGTCATGAAACATAGACCCTAGATATGATGAAACTAATGTTAGCTTGTGCCCGCTGATCACAGACAAACCACAGACACTGGAGCCGGAAGATCACTTTTATATTGACAGACAGAGATTTTCAATGAGTCTTCTAATTACATAACACTATTGTGACAGAAACAAAAGAATGCTTTTATAATGACAAGTCTGTAAACAAGTCTCATCTCCAGACCATGTGTTCAGCATACTCTCATCCATGGTTTTGTATTGGATCTGTGTGTGCTGGAAAAACAGGAATACAGGTTACACGACTAAAACTAAACAACAGGCAATAGAAAGACTTGACTGTTGGAGTTCTGCCCCATTCAAACTGTAAGCTAGGTATGTACAATGGCAATATCTCTACAAATTAAAGCAAGTAAAAAAGTTAGGCATGTCAAGTGTGAGGGAATGAAAGGCTGGGATAATATCATCATTTCCTTAGTTAAACTGATCAAAGTTACTTATAATGGACTGTTTAGTCAAGTTATAATATATTATGTCAAGTACATTTTTAAAAAGCGGCTATAAGTGGCAAGTGTGAAGAGTCTCATACAATATATTTAACCCATTGTTTTCTAACTGTGACCATGACAATACTGTCAATGCTGTGACTGAACTTTTTTATTCCAACCACGTGTGTGGAGGGCCGAGGGGCTGTGTTCCAACATTTCATTTCCATGTAGGCTTTTGAAACAACTTTACACACCCTTATGGAGGCAGACTGATAGTGATAGGCCCCTTGACCAGATACTTGGTTGCCAGCCTTAGAACACACCCTGCTGCAGATGTGTTGTGATGTTCTCAACAAATCAAACAAAAATGATCATTGCTGCAATCCGGCACAAAAACTTCTTCGTTGTTTTATTTTCTTGTAAATGCATTTTTATTCAATGTGTGAAATTCCATTAGGGATGTATTGATTTAGAGCCATAAAATTCAAATTCAAAATTCAGGAACTTTACATTGACCTCACGTTTGCTAAGTATGACTTGCTAATTTTGGCCTGGAGGTGTGAGGCCACATGATTCAAAAGCAGAGCAAAACATAGAGCTATGATGTATAATAAATTGTCATTGAACTATAAAATCTGGCTGATTTTATCGTACATTCAGATAAATATAACTGACAATTATTGTCAAATTTATAATCAAAACTTTGATATGCAAATGTCATATCTTACCCAAGACCATCTGAACAACATGCATCCACCATGCACCATGCAAACATCACTGGCAGTCTGTTAAGGTCTGGTGATGTGCAAGACAGAAAAGAAACAGAAACATGACATAAGATAATGCATGAAGATACTTGCATTGTTATTTGGTAAAGTGACGTTGCTAATTGCCGGTGATACCAAAACAAGACAGGTCTTGCAGATAGCATCTGTTTGAGATTTAGGATATTGTTGCATTTGTTTAATTCAAAGTACCGGTAGTCATTTGATTTTAATAAACCGGCGATGACACCGTGTCTAAGTGAACTGACAGTTGAAGGGAAAGGTGATCACGTTGGTTTGCCAAATAAGGTCACCATTGTGGATATCAGAGTTCAAATCCTAATCAGCATACTTGGTTTATCAGTTCACAACTAATATAATAACTAAATGTGTAACAAATAGTAGTAATAATGATAATAATAATAATAATAATAGTAGTAACAGTAGAGTAATGTTGTGAATTTACTGTACCCTGGTATAAGGACGGTCCCTCCACACCTTGGTATAACACTTCATTAGGTTTAGTCCAGTGGGATTTGCAAATTGAATGTCATTAAAATTTATCAACATTCTGGGGAGGACACAAGATGAAATTGAATGCACAGTTTTGATGGAGTAATATCTTCATGTAAGACAAGCTTCACAGAAATATTTTACACTCACTAAATGCCAAGATTTTTAAAGAAATATCAAAGCTAAAAAGTTTGCAGTATTTTGAAGGAAGAGATGTTTGTGATGGTCAATGGACATTTGTAGTTCCTTCCCTTAGAAATGACAAGTAACGTATCAATTAGGCCAAATAAATAAAATGTGTGTGTGTTACCAGTTGCATGCCTTTGAAAATTAGGGTAGGATAATAGAAGGAAATTTTATTACCAGTATTTTTCTTTTTGTTGGCTGAGATGCATAAAATATGGTAAAATTTACCGGAAGCACACATCTTTTTTTATCCTTAGAACGGAATCTCTTATGAGAGGAATATTATTTTCTCACTTGGCTGTGTTCCTACAGTCTGTGACATTTATTAATGGTACCATGCCTATCTTTGTGCAGAAAGGAAACATCTAGCATGTAGATTAGGAGACAGACTGTTTTAGTGAAGGAACTCTTAAACTCACTGGTGATAAATAGAGTGTGCAGGATTCAATATGATATTTTCATAGATCTGGGCTTTACTATCATGTGTCCTTTCTTATCTAATCCCAGCTTAATGGGATATGACTTCATAAATGTATATAATACACCAAATTTTTTTATTTTAAATGCATTTTTAAAAAATCAATGAATTTATTAATATGATGTTTAGCTTCTAGAGAAGAGTAAGGGTCTCAGCTAATTTTGATTTCATTGAAATCTTGATACATCAGTACTGACTTGCAAGTTGTGGTCTGGTAACAATGTGACAATGACACCTTTCACATTTAAGTTGTTGTCATCTTAAGATGAGTATTGTCTCACCTCAGTGTCAAAGAATCCTTTGATTGCAGTCTTTCTTTTCATGAGAAAGCAAAACTAGCAACTTTAGATGGAATGCATCATGAAATTTGTTATGTCACACGTACGGACAGAGAACTTTCCTGGCGCCAGTTAAAATTAGTCGATGTAAACCTTTGGGGATCAAAGGTTTTCCTCTACTCCATTGCCAAGCTTCATGACTCCCTAGCTTTGTGGTGATTAAAGCAAAATGCCATCAGTGTTGATCAATTTCCAATCTTGCCAGTTTTCTGAATTGTTGGCTGTCAGCCCTCTGCTAGCATGACACATCAAATGATTTACATTGGCTGCAGGTCAATACTTCTACTGGAAACGTTTATCAAGATTTGGGCTCCAACGATACTCTAGAACTTTTCTTTCTTGAAGGTTAGCAGTCATGAATGTTACACAAAGATTTGTAAGAAAAGCCATTGTCAATGGCACTCAGGTGTTGCAAAGGTCATATAAGGTCAGGTAACAGTTAGAGACAATATTATCTCTGAGTACTCATCTGACCTGACCTGCTGACCTGCTGACCAAAGTTGTAAAATGCATTTATTCAAACAGTTGAAAACACTGATTTTATCTAGATTCATTAATAATCTTGTATTTTTCTCTAAACCAGCGTCCCTTTCCTGGAATCACAGTCCCTATGGTCTTGCACCATGCATTAATGAATATGAGTGTGTCAGTGTCATCTATGCTTGCTTTGTTTTGTGAATTCAATTTTTGGTTTGTATTACTGTATCAGCAGCCTTACCGGCACACTGCTGTTTCAGTGTGTATGGTTATACAATATCATTTCAATTTATTTCTCATTCAACACCACAGGATAGAACGCCACTGAAAAAGACAGGTCGTACTGAACAATTATCAAAAACAGGTTTAGATCAGTGATGTTAAAATCGAGCAAACTGTTTCTATATGATGAAGTCATGTTTGTGAAGAGCAATGTAAACTATGTCATCTCATGATCAGACTTCTTGCCGAGTGGAAGTAAATTGTATTCAAGTCACGTCACCAATCTGACATGAACTCTCCCTCAGTCATGTAGTCAATGTGAGCCACTGGATATCCCATCATGCAACG
Organism: Ptychodera flava; assembly: GCF_041260155.1. NCBI lineage: Eukaryota > Metazoa > Hemichordata > Enteropneusta > Ptychoderidae > Ptychodera > Ptychodera flava. The sequence continues at coordinate 40,810,802 of NC_091940.1, forward strand.
CTGCACTTTTGTTGTAATTTTAATGATTTAACCCTAACAGTGTGTTTAGACTTTAAACACTGCTCCTCAAGAATATTGGGTAATATTTTTGTATTTTATTTTATTTTATTGTATTTATGTTATTTCATCTCTGCCTACAACACCTAAAGGCAGCCATATATCAACAAGTTCATACCGGTATAAGTACATCATGGCTAACAAAAACAGAGGTATAAAGCAGGTCAAAGGTCACAATCCCATATTTCATTCAAGACCAAAAGTTGACAATGGAAAACTTCAATCCAAATTACATCATAAAACTTTCAGGCCTTAAGTCCTCTATGCTTGCTACAAATGTGTTACTTAAATGTTAGGACAGAAGAAAACACTGACGTCCTCAACAAAGTTGTGTAAAATTCTAATGTTTGTGAAATAAGTCACTTGAGTTACAAAATTAATTAGTTTCCAGTACTAAAGGAATGTGACAGGGAAGACTCCAAGAAAACATTCCATCACATCATCAATGCATAGATTTATCAGCAGATGTACAGATACAGGATCATGTTATTTGTTGAAACATCATAAAATACATGTACAAAGATAATATGGAAGAGAGCACTTTGCAGTAAAACATGCCTGGAGATTATCACTGTCTGTACTGTCTGCAAAGATGTCAATACGTGCAAAGATGCATGCATGAGTCTCATCAGCTGCTACAGTGATGGGTTATTTGAGAACATTAACTTAATGCCATATTTCATTCCAGACAAAAGTTGACAACTCTTTGCACACATACTGAGTTGGCATGTCAGCAAAAGTTCATTTCACTTTAAATTATCAACTTTAAAGTTTTACAACTGCAATTACACCGTATATGATGTATGATGATTAACCTCTGTAAAATGGCAGTTTATACAGGTGTTCACAAATTGAAAAACATTCCTTGTTGAATAGAGCTTCATATCTGAGGGCTAAGTGGGGTGCATTTGTTAATTTTAATATGTTCATTCCCACAGTCACGGACTGCTTGGGAAGTTCCAGAGGGCATGGAGTTGCTTGCAGGAATGTTCTTTTTTGTAATAAAACCATGTATTCGGTGAAAGTTGTGTCTTTTGTTAGGCTGTCAAGAAAGTTAAATGAGTATACATCAGTGAATTGAGTAAGAATGTTTGATAATTTTTAGTCCCCACGGACACCGTCCGGGGGGACTTATAGGTTTGGTCATGTCCGTGCGTGCGTGCGTGCGTGCGTGCGTGCGTGCGTGCGTGCGTGCGTGCGTCCGTCCGTTCACGCAGATATCTCAGAGATGCCTGGAGCGATTTCATTCAAACTTGGTACAAGGATTACTTCATATGTCATACAGATGCACGTCGATTTGTTTTGTAATGCGATCCAATATGGCTGCCAGGCGGCCATTTTATTACGATTTTTTCATGTACAGAGCCATAACTCAGGCATGTTTCAACTGATTTTATTCAAAGTTGGTACAAGGACATTGACCAATGTCATAGATATGCACGTCAATTTTTTTTGTGATACGATCCAATATGGCCGCAGTGCGGCCATTTTGTTACGATTTTTTCATGTACAGAGCCATTACTCAGGCATGTTTCAACAGATTTTATTCAAAGTTGGTACAAGGACATTGACCAATGTCATAGCTATACACATCAATTTGTTTTGTGATACAATCCAATATGGCCGCTGTGCGGCCATTTTGTTACGATTTTTTCATGTACAGAGCCATAACTCAGGCATAACTCAACCGATTTTATTCAAACTTGGTACAAGGATATTGACCTATGTCATGCACATGCACATTGATTTGTTTTGTGATACAATCCAATATGGCCGCCGTGTGGCCATTTTATTACATTTTTTCATGTCCAGAACCATAACTCAGACATGTATCAAGTGAATTTATTCAAAGTTGGTACAAGGAGATTGACCAATGTCATACATATGCACATTAATTTGTTTTGTGATACGATCCAATATGGCTGCTGTGCGGCCATTTTGTTATGATTTTTTCATGTACAAGCCATAACTCAGGCATATCTCAACCAATTTTAATCAAATTTGCTATAAGGACATTGACCTATGTCATACATATGCACATTTATTTGTTTTGTGATACGATCCAATATGGCCACCGTGTGCCATTGGTGGCCATTTTATTACGATTTTTCCATGTCCTGAACTACAACTCACACATGTATCAAGCGAATTTATTCAAAAGTATTTTATCACAGACCTAATGAAGAGGACTCTATCCTCTCTGAGGACCTGTAATCAAAGTACCCATTAACAGTGGGGACTGTGTCATCAACGATGACTTGTTCTGAATGGAATTGGTATGCATGTACATGTATTAGATGAATACTTAGTATGATAGCTCAAAAAGCTGTAAACATTTCTCTAGTGCCTATAGTTGTACTGTATATCATTTATTGAGCTTTCCGAAACTGTCAGTGGTAAAATGAACACCAAACCACTTCCTGTCTCATAGAAGTTTACCAAGAAAGTCTATTCAGTCATCTCTCTCTCTCAGTCAATTTTCTACCAATAGTCACAGACAGAAATTACAAAGCATATATTTAGCTTGCTCAAAGAATTTATGGACATGTCCGACTGATTACATCATAGACGGAATTCTTTCAGATGATACAGAGTTGAAATGCTCTTCATTAGAGAATGTTTTAACTTGTTGCATTGCAGACATTTGACATCTAAGTAGATACAGGTGTCACTTTACAAATTCTTTGTGAATTATTTTGAAGATGCTCAGACGATTGGTAATTTTTGTCTCGCCATTGTAGTAGTTGTATTGCCTTCAATTGGATAGACAGATGTTCTGTCCTACCACAATACACCAAAAGCCATAAATGTTATCTATGAAAATAGTTTTCTCCAAACCACCAAAACAATGAAGATGGCAAAATCAATTTCAAGTGTTGACTTCTATAGGTAGTTAATGAGTTGGAAGTAGATGTGTTAAACTTTTACTACTATTTTACGAGGAGCAAATTTCTATTCTTTTTGAGAAATTTTAAAAATTCAACAAATTGTGAAAAATAAATCAAGAAAAGGCAGAGATAATGTACGACACAATCATGTACCACTATCTTGAGAAATGTACTGAATGATAAAGGAAAGCATACCAACTGCATCTTTTTAAGAAATACTTCGGACGAGGCTGTCTGCAGTTCTCTCTGTATAGATTTCTGATCTGAAAGTGAGTCTTTGATTGGTTAAGTTATTTGTCACTGGCGGGACAGGTAGCGAAGAGAGCCAGTGTTATGGAGTGTCAGGCAGTGTTTTGTGTCAAAGAAAGCAACATTTTTTGGCAGGTCCTGATTTTACTGTGTTTTCAGGTGTGCACTGCCATGAGTCAGGAACTGAAAGATTGTTACCAGTATGAAGCTGAACCACACAGTTCCTTAAGGCGTGTCAGAGCAAAGAAACTCAGTCTATTTATGAGCATAACTGAGTGACAGTTTCAATTCTTGTGCATGTATTTGTAATATTGACTGCTTTATTACTCTCTTGATTTGAATTTCAGTGAAAAGCAAATACTTCTGTCACTCAGCAACAGTATAGTTGAATTAATTAATTAAATATACAGAGCTTTGAAAGGTGTCAGTTCAAACTGAAGTAAATTGGCTTAGCCTTGGCATTTTGAAAAGGATTTTATTTCTTGAATATTCCTGCCTTTCTTCCAGTTTGGCAGAGAGGTGGCATTTTGAGAACAGAGAAGAATTTCCTGAAAGTTGAATTTCACAACATAGAATTTTCTAGGTCAAATCACAAGCAGTAAAATACTGTTCAAACAGGTTTATTGTGTGGTAAACTTTTGATATGTTGACACTACTGAGATGAATAAACCAGTGCTTTTGTGTCCTGACCATTGCAGCTCACATGACCTCAGAAACTGGGTTCAACAAACTTTGTATGCTTTCAGATTAGTGGTGCTGTTACCATGGAAATGCCAAAGCCTTGAAAGTGGTTTTGCATAGTGTCACCCTGTTGAGGGAGTTTCAACCTGATGATTTGTGAGACAAATATTTATTTAGGACAACATGACCTCAGTGTTAGCCTCAGCCTTGGGCCACCTTATTGTCATGTGTGTTTGCTTAACGACTTTGAATGTTTGTCTACCATTGAAATCAACCCTTCACTTTTGCTGTGCTTTGTGAAAAATAGTCAAAGACAAGGTAGCTCCAGTGTTGCTGTACTTGACTATTTGCATGGTAATTTCTCCCACAGTTCCTTTCTGTTTTGGGATGTTGAAATATTGCATTGACCATAGTGTTATTTGTTAACTGTTTGAATGTATTTTGTGGAGATTTTTGAAGCTTGCTGTAATATGTAAGTTTGTGAGAAATCAATTGTTGACATAGAACCCTCACAAAGATATGTGTCATATGTAACCATGGAAATAAGTAAGAAAACTTTGTGAAATGCTTAGAAAAAATCCCAGAATCTTGGCATGCTGAAAATTTGTAATTGTATTCGTACAGTTACATGCTTTGAGTTGGGTTAGGTGACATACTTTTTTGCAGTTGACTTGCTTCTGAAAGCAAAAGTACAGCACTTCATTGCAAAGTGTATTATACTATGCAATGAAGTGAAATTTGTGGATCTCCCTTGGAATTTTTGTCTTCGTTAAATGTTTGATACTCTTTATTGAAGGATTATCAACAATTATGATTCTGCTCATGTTACTTTCATTGTAATGCCTTCAAATTTAAACCAACACGGATGTGATTTTAGTCCTGAAGTCTATTGTTCTGTACAGACATTGTACAGACGCGTGACTCCCATGATTCCCTGTAGGTCAAATCTCAGAGTAGGTGGTGTGAAATATTGCTGGTAGGCGGCAGTATTTTTTCATTCCCTTTGTCAGTCAACAATGCCATTCTGTTGACTTTATTCTGCTGAATCATATGTAATTTGTCATATACATTTGGTAATGATTGGTGGTGTGTGGTTACCCTTCTACAATTTCACTTTACTCAATGACATATATAAAACTACTCTACAATCTTTATTTTAGCTCTGTGTTGCCAAAGCAATGTAGTGTGTGCCTCCAACTAAAACATTTTAACTTTTAACCCTTTGATTGCTGTAATTTTTTCCCACCAAAATTTCAGTACATTTTACTAATTTTAATGAATTTTTCTGTGATTTTCCTGATTATTTTGGACCAAAGGAACATCACATTTCATTGGCAAGAGCTTCTTATCAAAATTTTGGCAAAAATCTGAAAAAAAATTTACTGGGGTATATTTTAGTAGGTAACAGAAAGTGACTTTGGCGCTCAAGGGATTAATCAAGTTTGCCTCAAGAAAACTTCAAATGATTCTATTCCAAAATTACAATAAAAAAATCAGGGCCATGTCACCATGCAAATTTTGTCATTACAGAAACAGTTGATCTAAAATTTTCTGATATTTGAAATTCAAAATGGCTGCTATGTCTACCTTAACTCTGTAGAGTCTAAGAGAAATTTAAAATTTTTGATTTTCACAAAAACAAGACCATGAAAACATCATTTACTCTTCCATGCTTCAGTCTTCAAAATAAGAACTCATAGCAGAATACTGGTGAAGCATTGTAAAAATTTCTGAATATCTGTCCTTGAAGTGCATTCACAATGTCAGGTATAATAATTGTCACAAATACTGGACTGTCAGGTGGCTATTTCCAGCCTCACTGAACAGTATCCTTGATTTAACCTTATTACTTTGTGTATGTACATTTGTACAAACATGAGACACAACATTGCCATGAGACATGTGCTGTGTAAATGTAGAGTCTATTTGCTGACCTTGTAACATTGTAAAGAAACAATCCACTTGAAATGTGAGTCACCTATGGTATCATCAACTACTGTTACATCCCAAGGTCAATTGAAGATTAGTAATCTTGTAATGTTAAGAATTAAAAAAGGGCAATTAGTAATAGTTCCATTATATTTGTCAAATTATCAACAGTCCAGACTGAGCTATCTCAGTATTTGTATGTGCTGTTTTCTTGCATGCTTACTGGTACTCTGACTTGGTTTTTGCCTATTAAGGTGAATTTATGCTAGGACTCTGAGTCACAGTCAACTAATAGCATGGGATTTCAAACTTGGTCTACCATTCCTGTTATACCCATTTTACATTGAAAATGGTCCAACAACACAATACAGAACAATAGGACCATACCAAATTCTGTATCTATGAAGATGTCTTACAGTCCGGAAATATTCCGGATATGGAATGAAATGGGATATCAGGTCAATTCATACACATCTATGTACAATTCTTTGGAATTTATACAATAACTCTGAATGTTTTAAAGAATTGTTTTTTGTGCTTCAAATCCATAGAGAAAAGATGATTTCATAATATCCTTTGAATTATGGATAAAAATATGAAGATGCAGTTCTCATATGCATTGCATCTCTTTTCTCTCTTGCATCTTAAGCAGCTACCATATGTCTGCAGCTATCTGAGGTCATTTCACTGCAGCCCATAGGGTCATACAGAATATGAAATAAATTTCTTAGTGGGATGACATGGAAATAGTGAAATTCAAATATGACTGTGGATGTAGTGTTTGTGTAAATGTGTATTTTTTCACAAACAATTGAACAATAACAATTTGTTAGGTCTGCTGATCCAGTCATTGGTCAAACGTTTGTTGACTGAACTTCATCAAATATAACTGTTACATAACAATCTTTGTTATTTTCTTTTAGATAACAAAACATGGCAACAAAGTGACTCTTACCCTGAAAATACGGATACCATGTGTTGTCATGTTTATATTTACGCATAATGCAATAGTTGGCCGATGTGTTTCACTTTTTCGTGCCAGGTTGTTAGTTTCTGAGGGAAAAATTATTAAAATGAACTTATTAAGGTTGTATCAGATCTTGTTTTGTTCATGAGTATGATTCAGTGTTACAAAACATGTACAGTTACTGGCAGACACGGCCATAAATGTGTCATAATCCTTTGACAAATTGCCCATACACTAAGCAAATACTTATTTCACAATCTGGTTATATTGATTCGAGCTTCAAAGTTTAACTATCTGAAACTACATTTGAGTATTCATACATACAAACAAAAGCTACTTTTAATTGGTACAACTTAAACAGCAAAGATGGTATATTTGCATTTTAAAAGCTTTGCCACCTGCCTGTCCATCATCAGGTATGCAGCAAAGAACTTTTATTATCATTGGCGACAAAGATAGGTATATTGTGGACATATGTAGCTTAAAAGTAAGCAAAATGTAAAATGTATATTCTTTGATTTATAGACATGACATTAAAACTGTATCAGTTTTGCTTTTTATCAGCAGTGACTGTTATCAAATAATTTGTGTAAAAGTGATGTAATCCATCATATAGGTGTGCATTCAGTGTTCCAGCAAGTGCTTCATCTTGTTCACTTCATAAAAGCTGATGTCGGAATTCCCACATGGATTGTACAAGTCAAAATATGGAAGATTAATTCTTCAATTTTAAGTGTTCAGCTGTAATATGTACAGGATGTTCCAGTCCCCTTGGAGTATCAGAGTATATTGAAGTTGTGTGATTGCCTGATCAATGTTTTCATGGTGAGGTTCCCTTGACATGTAAAATATTATCACCTAAACCATACAGTGTTGATACTCATACTCATAGGTATTACAGTAGGCTGTAGTGCCAGTAGCAGTGTTCATTTAGTTGTCCATCAACAAAGATACAGCATTACTGTAATTCAGATAATATCGGGTCCAAATAATGGCATCACATGTGCCTATCCATACTGTCTACCAAGTGGGCTACAGCGATCTGAAAAAAATGTGAAATTCTGTGCATACAGTCAAGTCAGAGATACGTGATCATCAAAGGTATTTTTTATTACATGATCCAGGTTGCTGTCTGTATCTGCTCCTTATAAATTTTTTTCATGATAATGCAAACATCTGCTTTAGCGTTTCCTCATCAGGACAATCAGCATTGTTCAGTAAAATGCATCTTAATGTAAGGTAGTCTGTACTTTGAAACTGAACCATTTTAACTTTTTAGGAGTGACTGTTCAAATTTTGCTACAAGAGAAATGAATTCTTGAAGATTTACTGCTTTTCAAAATTCAAGATGGTTACTATCCTAGTTGACTCTCTAGGGGAAATTTAAATTTTGGATTTTCACTGAAACAAGACACTTAAAAGTCACATATTCTACAATCTTCCAAGTGAGTCAACAAAAACAACTTAACCCTGAAGTATTTCAAACTTTTCTGAATATGCATCAGTACATTATAACTTCATTCCAGTACCTGTATGCTAAGTGGTAGTATGTTTTCTGACACAGGTCTGGCCATGTCCAACATGACAATGTCCATTTATATTACAGTATTTTAGGATTGCCTTATGGCAGCATCATCAGTTTTACTTATTGCCATATTTTTTAAGGTGCAATGCATTTGCTTAATATTTTATAGCAGTACAAATCTTTCATGGATTTGTGATTGCAGTGCGTGATGTATACATGTACTGCTTAGTAAACATATAAGATACAAATTGTCTTGTACAAAAATAATTATTAAAGTAAACATAACTGTGGTATATATAAGGTTAAAACTGTATGAGTCCACCATAATGCCATTTCACCATACCTTTACCCACCATGCCCTCCTCCAGTCCACCATAATGCCATTTCACCATACCTTTACCCACCATGCCCTCCTCCCAGTCCACCATAATGCCATTTCACCATACCTTTACCCACCATGCCCTCCTCCCAGTCCACCATAATGCCATTTCACCATACCTTTACCCACCATGCCCTCCTCCCAGTCCACCATAATGCCATTTCACCATACCTTTACCCACCATGCCCTCCTCCCAGTCCACCATAATGCCATTTCACCATACCTTTACCCACCATGCCCTCCTCCCAGTCCACCATAATGCCATTTCACCATATCTTTACCCACCATGCCCTCCTCCCAGTCCACCATAATGCCATTTCACCATACCTTTACCCACCATGCCCTCCTCCCAGTCCACCATAATGCTATTTTCACCATACCTTTACCCACCATGCCCTCCTCCCAGTCCACCACAATGCCATTTCACCATACCTTACCCACCATGCCCTCCTCCCAGTCCACCATAATGCCATTTCACCATACCTTACCCACCATGCCCTCCTCCCAGTCCACCATAATGCCATTTCACCATACCTTTACCCACCATGCCCTCCTCCCAGTCCACCATAATGCCATTTCACCATATCTTTACCCACCATGCCCTCCTCCCAGTCCACCATAATGCCATTTCACCATACCTTTACCCACCATGCCCTCCTCCCAGTCCACCATAATGCCATTTCACCATACCTTTACCCACCATGCCCTCCTCCCAGTCCACCATAATGCCATTTCACCATACCTTTACCCACCATGCCCTCCTCCCAGTCCACCATAATGCCATTTCACCATACCTTTACCCACCATGCCCTCCTCCCAGTCCACCATAATGCCATTTCACCATACCTTTACCCACCATGCCCTCCTCTCACTCCCCATTGTGAGTTGGATTGGCCTGACAATGACACTTCTTTTGTTGAATTGGACCAAAATTATTTTTCTTACCCTTTGTCTGTTGTTCAGAATTCTATAAAACTTTTCACTCAACACACCTTTACAATATTCAAAGGAACCATTGACCTGGAAAATCATACAATAAAACGACATCTACAATTAGAGGCCCTGTCAATACAAGTTCAATGTTGGTCCCAACCAGATGTTGAATATCAAACATTTCATTGCCTGTGTTCTCATGCATCAAACAAAGTGTGTTTGTATTTCATAAATCAGGGTATCACTGAGTATACCTGGGATACAATCAGATAATAAACTATGGGTAGAAGCACCTGGTCAGGATTTGTGAAAATGCCAGATACAAACACAAAGAAAAGGGCCAGTGGGAAAATCCAGAAGTTAAGTTAGGAAGTACTTGCAATCATGCATATCATGGGTTGGAACTATATGCACAATGAGATGTTTGATGTCTTTTTATAAATACTGGCATATAGTTGAAAAACCTCACACATTGCAGTTGACGTCAATTCAGTGATGCCATTACTTTCGTTCATACCATTACAGTCTGTACGTACAGTGTTTGCACATCATACAGGTGTGTAAAATATATTTTTGTGTTACTATAAATGCCAGAAAATCTGGCAAGTAATAGTGGATTGTTTCAGCCTGACCATTTGGTAAGTGTAAAAGGTTTTGACCTGCTCTGGACAACATGGCGGATGGATGAAATGAGGATAGGCTTTGAAAACCAATGACAAAGAACTAAGTTCAGCCTTGGTACATTTGGCACTGAACTGGCTATACCAGCTGGGACATCAACATACAGTTGAAATGCATTATGGGTACTTTCACTGGTTTTACAATAGGTGTATCCGTAGGGCAGATCCAAGGTCATGTCCTTGGACTTTGTAGGGTTCATTATTCAAATTAATACAGTATGACTGTCAGACAAACTTGTGTTTGTATCTTCAATATACCGTAGCTAGAGCAATAGTGACACAGTCAACATACCGGTACATCACATGATACAAACGTGAACTTACCAGGTATACTAATTAGTTCAGCATTTTTGCTGAGTTGTGGGTATCTAGGGAATGGTTTCAGGATCTGTTACCCATTTTTTTGGCTTCTTACTCAGAAGTGAAAGAGATAGTTTTTCCCGTATTTTCAGGTGAACTTTATGCAAAAGATACTAGATATCCAAATATCTTCCCTTTTCACAAAGAATGAACAACTAAAAACTGTTTTGTTGCTTCCAAACTAACAGAGATAACGCTAACATCCAATATTGACCACTGGAAAAGTTGCTTATTGTGACATTTCAACAATCAAATTCAACTCCATTGGTAGAGATGTGTTCATTTTCAAAGAGGAATGATCATGTTTTGCTGAATTTACTGGTTGAATTTCCCAATCAAAAATTGAATTGAAATCTTTTGATAAGAAGGAAACAGTTTCCATGGCAACAAGTAATATTTTGTTGTCATTTGCAAGGAATAAAACCAAAATTTGACATCCCTTATAAAGGAATATGAAGACACTATCAGGTTGTTGATAGCACATTATTGCACATGGAGTTGCTACGTCTTTCATTTGACAATTGTCGTGATCAGTCACTCATTTGCTGAGGTTTGCCAGCCTGTCCTAAGTGCTATGTGAAACTGTTAGAGGAATTTTATGTTTCTAAATGTCAAGGTTGCTGATCGCTACTTATTTTCCCTTTTCCTCCCATTCAACAATCATCTGTGCACAAACTCATGTACGCTGTCATTCATCTCAGAGGTTGACGTCAGTTCTGTGCATTCAGAGTGTGTGACTAAAGCTTCTACACCAATGGAGCATGGCTTTTCTATTGATGTTGTCAACATGCCTGCTTATTCACACAGGTGGTTTCTTTGGAAACTACCATTACAATGGAGCTATAGAATAGCATACAGTCATTTTATCTGCTACTGGTGACAGTTATTTACCAAGCCTAGGCATGTCTGGCTTCAAGCCTTGGCCATATTTTATGAATATGTCATCTGAAAATCTTCATAATGTCATCTTTTTTGGCATTGATTAGATTTTAGTGCTGTAGACTTAATTTTCAGCATAATTTGAGTTTACTTATTGTTGAGCTGTATGTTGCTGAAATTGACACTTTCTTAAAGTTTATGAAACCAATAATTCCACATGAGGATCGTGGAATGACGTGATAAAATGTCCATTTCAGTACTGAACAGTAAATATTTCACAGATTTTTATCTTAGATAACAGAAGGTACTGGTAAACACGGACTCAGTCACAGGTTCACATGATGATTAGTCATTTCATGATTACGACAATGCAGGGTCTCATAGCTTGTGCAAATTAGTAGCTTAATGTGGCCAGAAAATCGACATTGATCAAGACATTGAAATGGATTAGTGCACCATTCATGCATACATCATTGCATACCAGTTATGATGACTTGGGTACTGATACATGCATTGGAGTTTACATACAGCTGTTAAATTGCACAAGGACAGAAATGACCTTCAAACACTGCTGAATCATGTCATATCATAATAATAAATAAATAAATACATGTAGATAAATAGATAAAAACAACAGCAGTGGCATATATTTATTCATGTTCAAATTGCTGAATCATTTCCCATTGTAAAGATATGTAAATAAATGAATAGATAAGCAAATAAACAATAACAAAATGCTAAATTTGTACAAGAAGCAGGGTTTTGGTACTTTACTTGCATTTCATTTATAGCATTGTTTGCTCATTTGAGAATGCTGATAGTTGCTGTGAAAAATGAAAATATCAAATATAACAGAGACAAAGTAAATAAAAATTTCCTGTCATCCCTCTACTGTACTAAGTAAAGGAAGTTTCAATTATTCATGTCTTAATCTGTATCATGGAACCCTGTATGGTTCACAGTCTATTTCATTATATACTGTAAATTCAAGTCTAAATTTCTTGTCAGTTCATTTGTGCATTTCAATGATTATGATTCAATGCAACATCATGAAAGGAAGACCTGTTCCAAGGGAAATGGAAGGTAATTCAATTTACAGCCCTTTTTAAATCGCCAGGTATAAAAACGGGTTATTTAGTTCCAAGTAAAGTGCAGTAAAGTTGACTTGATGGCATTATCGCCTGCTATGCTCTGTTTTGTACATCTTGCTCTATCTGTGGAAGCCAGACAGATTGTATTATGTCTAATTTACAATCTGAACATCCCGGTACAAAGGTCAGTGAAAGCTGAGAGTAGATGACAAGGTTACAGAAAGATAAAACCAGTCTCTTTAGGATTTTTTACCAATACTCTCTATAGCTATATGCTGCATATATATTTGCTTACATGTATACAGTACTTTATCAGGTAATAATCACCAACCTATTTTATTTTATCAAAGTGAAGTTGCTTACGAACTTGGAAATCAGCAAGCTACATTTCAAGACAGGTGTACATGTAGCTCTGTCATGAAATTCCAAATAAGTTAAATTATACATGAATCCTGTACAGTATACAGTATGCCCAAAGGGAACTTCTCAGCTGCTGTAAACTATGGAATCCACTTTGTTTGGAAAATGTGTGATGTATCACAGGCTTTAGTGTAGGTCATTTATCATGTGTACGGTATATGCTGTAATAAATGAAGCAAAATTGCCACATATGTTTCGTTTGACTACTGATAATGAAATGCTACATTGGCAGGCAATATGATTATGCAATGGTTGTAAACAGACGCTGAAGCGTCATCAATGATTCACTGTACTGCCTGCCTACGTTATTGTTATGCATTATTCCATACTGGTCATGTATTGCAATTATTGTGAGATTTTCACTTGACATGGGCCTTTGATTTTGAAAGGATGCAAATGTATTTACATTCTCAGTTGAAAGCTAAAACCACTAGTGAAGTAATGTCAAGGGCAGCTAGTCTTCAGGTGCATTGTGGGATTGGTAGGTTTAAGGTTTACAAATAGCCTCCATTTTATTGCAGGTGTATTGTTCTACTTTTCCTAAATCAACAGAATTCAGAAATATGCAATATGACTTTAATATTAAATAGTTGAATTACCAAGTGTGGCACATATTTTTTCTTGGTAGTAAAATAAATCAAGAGAGTAACATTCACTATACAACACAACAACTGTCACACACCTGCTAGGCTGATGTACCCAGGCTTTCTACTCAGCTATTTACTATGGACAATTACCCTAAGAGGAGTTTCTATGTGTAGCCTGGTTTAGCAGTTACAAATGATCCCTCAGCAAAACCCAGTTCAGCCAGGACAGAATAAGAGATCCAGTTACCTTTATATACCAATGCATCCTGATATTTCCGTACCTTCCATATTCTGAAAATACCTTCCATATGCTGAAAATTGTTGGAATACCTTTGTAATTTTTAGTATCATCAGTAAATGTACCTGTAATATTCTTGTGAATTCCTTTAACATATCATTGTGATAAGAGAACTTATATTCTATCAACTACAATAAACTTTTCTGTTTTGTTTTTTCCAGCCAATGCTCTTGTGTACTCCTCATTTTCCATAAAAGAAAGTTTTGGTATTAAGATACGAGACTGGGGATTCAAACTTCGAAATGTGAACAGTCAGGGCAATGCTACAGATCCACACCATGACACTGCTGATGATGAAAATATAGAATATTTTCTTCCTCCTATCAAGTTAAATGAATCAGAAGTTTGTCCTGAAACAAGGCTACCTGGAATACGTAAGTGATTTTACTGTCTTTTAGGCCAGATTACTAGTAAATAGATATTGTGACCATATTAGATAAAAATTTTGACTGTATGAGATTTAGATACTATGAGCATATCAGGATAGTTTGACCATATTAAATGGATATGGTGACCATATCAGGTTGATATTGTAGGCATATTAAATAGATAGTTTGACCATATTAGATGGATATGGTGACCATATCAGATTGATATTGTGGGCATATTAAATAGATAGTTTGACCATATTAGATAGATATGGTGACCATATCAGATTGATATTGTGGGCATATTAAACAGATAGTTTGACCATATTAGATGGATATGATGACCATATCAGATTGATATTGTGGGCATATTAAATAGATAGTTTGACCATATTAGATGGATATGATGACCATATCAGATTGGTATTGTAGCATATTAAATAGATAGTTTGACCATATTAGATGGATATGGTGACCATATCAGATTGATATTGTGGGCATATTAAATAGATAGTTTGACCATATTAGATGGATATGGTGACCATATCAGATTGATATTGTGGGCATATTAAATAGATAGTTTGACCATATTAGATGGATATGGTGACCATATCAGATTGATATTGTGGGCATATTAAATAGATAGTTTGACCATATTAGATGGATATGGTGACCATATCAGATTGATATTGTGGGCATATTAAATAGATAGTTTGACCATATTAGATGGATATGGTGACCATATCAGATTGATATTGTGGGCATATTAAATAGATAGTTTGACCATATTAGATGGATATGGTGACCATATCAGATTGATATTGTGGGCATATTAAATAGATAGTTTGACCATATTAGATGGATATGGTGACCATATCAGATTGATATTGTGGGCATATTAAATAGATAGTTTGACCATATTAGATGGATATGGTGACCATATCAGATTGATATTGTGGGCATATTAAATAGATAGTTTGACCATATTAGATGGATATGGTGACCATATCAGATTGATATTGTGGGCATATTAAATAGATAGTTTGACCATATTAGATGGATATGATGACCATATCAGATTGATATTGTGGGCATATTAAATAGATAGTTTGACCATATTAGATGGATATGGTGACCATATCAGATTGATATTGTGGGCATATTAAATAGATAGTTTGACCATATTAGATGGATATGGTGACCATATCAGATTGATATTGTGGGCATATTAAATAGATAGTTTGACCATATTAGATGGATATGGTGACCATATCAGATTGATATTGTGGGCATATTAAATAGATAGTTTGACCATATTAGATGGATATGGTGACCATATCAGATTGATATTGTGGGCATATTAAATAGATAGTTTGACCATATTAGATGGATATGGTAACCATATCAGATTGATATTGTGGGCATATTAAATAGATAGTTTGATCATATTAGATGGATATGGTGACCATATCAGATTGATATTGTGGGCATATTACCGGTAGATAGATAGTTTGACCATACTAGATAGATGCATGCATTGTTTTTAGCAATTGTCCATGAGATGATGAAGCTTTAAGTACTGTAAATTGAGCAGCTAAATTTAGTATGAAACTTGTTTGTACTTTAGCAAATAGTGTCTTCAATAGTCATTACTTTGTTTTAAAAGTTATACTGGTGTTGGACAGAATCATAGAAACAGTGAATTTCTATTAGTTTACCTGTTTTAAGAATGTTTGTTTGTAAGACAAACTCAGGTTGACCCACTTCTCACCTGTAGTACTAGTAAATTGAGGTGAAGGTTCATCCACTAGAATGTCCATCAGACCATCACATGATGGTCAGGTTTGTGATGTCATCATTTACAAACTGTGATGGTGATCCAAAACAGTGATGTCACATCCAAGAGATATCTGTCTTTTGTCTGTGTCCATTTCACAAATATTGATATTGCTAGCTAGATATACCATGGATATAGGTCTCCTAGATAACAGCAATCACTATTATGCCGTTCATACACAGGCCATTGAAACGTCTCTGAAACGGTTCTGGGCCAATACTGACACAGAAAGTTATGTGTGGACACTCCGAAATGGTTCTGAAGCGTTTCAGATTTGAGACGGTTTAGTCGGCCCGACCAGAGCCGTTGTAGGGATTAACTCTATCCGCAAATCGCTGTGTGGACAGACTGAGCCGCTTCAGAAGCGTTTCAAACGCCCTCACGCGACAGGTATTTGTAACATAAAACAAACAACAACCAATATACAATATTCACTTTCGCCATGGCTGCCGACACAGTACTACATCTCGCGGTATACTGGTCCGACGAAGAGATAAGCTTGATACCAAAAACCCTATCAATTCGACCAGAAAAAATTCATTACGATTTGAAAAACGTTGAATTAATAGGAAATTAAAACTGCCGAAATAATTTAGTGGTCGAATTTAATTTGGAACGACGAGGATGAAATTTAAGCGAGACATTTTTGCCATGTTGAGACTGCTTCAAAGCATGGACTGTGAAATTTTGTGAGGTCGACAAATTTCGTAACAAAAAAAACTCAAACGCACGTTGGTGTCACATCAAAATCAAAGTGGCCGCGATTACAAAACGGAACAATCTGTGAGACTGCCACCGGCCGCTCGACGGACGACACGTAAGTTGACATCGTGTGCCAGCCCTTGGAAATATATTGTAACTCCTTGACAGGCAGATGAGATAGTCTTATAGCGTTTGATGCATTGAAAGTTTGTAAAAATAATAAAAAATGACATCACCGATCATAAGAAACGTGGTGTTGAAGATGATAGTTTTTTAAAAGAAGACTATGACGACCATATTTCTGTAAGTATTATCTAACTTTAGAAAACCAACATCTGAAGATTTACTTCCACCAACACCTTTGGATTTGTTCCACTCTTTATTATAAGATTAGTCGAATTTCTGGAAAGTAGGTGTACATTTTCGATGTCTGTGTATCGTCTACACCGAAGTCATATCCGAAAGAGTATAATCAGTTTGCGACCGCGTAAACCTCTCTCTCCCTCTCTCTCTCCGGCATTTCAATGTTTTATATTGTCGACATTTATATATCAGTCTGAAGTTTCAGGTCACTGCTCATTGCAAGTAGTTGATGTCAATTTTTCCGTATCGGGCATGGTCTCTATCGTCACTCTAATTGTTAGTGTTTTCCTGTTATATTCCATATCAAACTCAAAACACAACGTGAACAACGCTGATAATATATTGCATATTTCGTATCGAAAACCGGTAAAGTTCGTAACTGGTGACATGTCACGCCCTGGAGAAAGTTCATCACCATCGATCGAATGTCCGTGGCGCTTTTGCTTCCAAATAGACATATTGAAATGCACAGGGAACTTCGCGGTATGGCAATTATATGAACTTTACCTTGAAGAAAGTCTGTGACTTTAAACTGGCCGTACAACCAACAATAAACATGGCGGAGCAATGATACCGATTTCAGAGACTTCGATTTTTTTTCATTGCGACCTCGACCGCTGGTGAGAGCGAGTCGTCTATTTTTTTCCCACTGGCTATTTGGCTTTGAATTTTCAATCGCCATCTTGCGCTAAGTTAAAGCTAAAAACAAGACGGGCGTTCTCTGTAAATCAATAAGCTTTTGAATATGAAAAAATCGGACATCTGAACCTCAACACGCAGCTTGAAAGTTGTTCTCCGAATCAGGACAGGGACATCGGCCCGGGACATCGGTGAGGCCGGATTTCACGTAGTAGCTATGGAAACCGACGGCTCTGTCTATGGTTCGTTGTAAGAAACCATGCGATGTACGCTCCCTTGGGCCGTGGAATTTCGCCGTATCGCCTCTACAGACTACACCGTCTATTACCTAACCATGCTATTAAACAATCACACGATAGTTCAGTAACATATATCTTCATTAATCTACCGATCATCCACCGTCGAACACTTCGAAAACAATGGTCGCGGTCACGGATTCAAGGACGTTCACAAGAAGAAATTATCAATAAGTGGCGCGCAGAATTATTTTTACTGGTTTTGAGAACTTCTAAAATAACTTGTAATCTGTATATCTTCACATATCGAACCGATATTGTATACCTATCACCGTCGAGAACCGATATTGTATACCTATCACTGTCGAAGTTTATGTCTTTCACTGTAGTAGAGTTCTTTTTATCCAAAACACATATTCAGAAGAGTCCCACAGAGCAGTCAAATGAAAGGATAATTGCTTCAAGCGAATGAAATTGCACGAAAGAATGAAAATCAACAGCACACCATAGACGTGATTTAAAACAATAGAGCTTGTGAATAGGACTATTTGAGTAAAAAGTGCCGTTTTTCTCGCAATTTTAGCAACTGTAACGACCCTTTATTCTTTAATACCTTTCCATAATTGAATTAAACTAGGTTTAGGGCTTATACACACAGTGTACACTGATGTACAGAACTTAAAAAGTATTCTGCTGGTAACGAACAGGGGTTTACACTGTAATGGGCGCAGTAAAACAATGGTCACGTCCATAGATTCAAGGACGTTCACGGGAGACACGATGGCAAATTGTGCAGTGTCGTAAAATTGCTTAGACTAGTTTTGAGAACAGTACAATATCTGGTCATCGGTGTACCGCTACCTGTGAATCGAAACGACAAGTGTAGACCTATAGCTTATATTAGAAATTTTATGGGAGAGACACCACGACTGAGACCGACAGTAGCATAACAAACTATTCCCAATTGTTTGTCGTGTTTAATACAGACATCTCTGTAGGTGATTCTGGTTTCTCTTGAATCAAAAGTCCGACATTGACAAAATTGACATAAAATAAGTCCGAAAAGTTATGTTTTATTCAACTAACTGATTCATCTCCTTTGATATCCCCTATTAGCTACATGTAAACAGTCCGGAAAGACTGACATCGATGTCTCCCGGGCCCCCATTTCTTCACCGTTTTGCAAAACATCTCATCAGCCGACGCATGGGCAATATCTTTGTACGTTGGTCAAAACTAATGACAGTATAGGTCAGGATGTACATCGGTCAAAGTAATATTGAATATGGAAGACGAAAATGCTTTCATTGATTGACAAAAATGAGAGGGAACGAGTCAGTAAATATCGAACCATAAAGGGGAGATCGAGACTGCCATCCCCCATGATTAATCAACTGGGAACAAAATATATATTTCGATCACAGACTTACACAACCAGAGACAGCATTTTATTCAGCTGTAAAATAAGTCACCGCCTTTCCTATAATAACACCCCATTTGCGTTTCTATCTACTCTGCTCTGTCTCCAATCGGTATGGCCGTCCGGGTTTCGCCTGCCGTACTGACTGATACATGGTTATTTCTTCACATATTTTTTCATCGTTTGGCATAAAATACAGCATCTCTTTGGTGCACAAGGCAAATCAACGTTTAGAAGGAAAGTCACAGGAGGTTAGGATATTATATACCGTAGGTGAAATTAGAATGGAATGTTGAAGATGAAAAGACTTTTATCAGTCGACAAAAATTGCCATAAACCGAGAATTGAGATTGTCTATATGATTTATTAATTGGGAACAAAATATTCGATTGAGTCATTAAGTTTGTGTTTGATTCGTTTTAAAATGTGTTCCTACATTCTTATCCGATTGTTTGTGTTAATAAAAATGTTTGTTTCGCCTCGGATATTTGTAGGGAAGTTTGGATTAGTGTGGACGGTAATGTTTTGTTTGTGTGAGGAAAGCTTATGGTGAGGCGAAACAAACATTTTTATTAACACAAACAATCGGATAAGAATGTAGGAACACAATTTAGAAACGAATAAAACACAAACTCGACACAAAAACATTTTGGATAGTTCGGTGGGGAGCCTCTTTCACATTCTTTACAGCCAGTACGACGTCGTTCGTTTCAGCCATCTTGTTATGCAGTATGCTTGGCCATACACACCTTTTGAACTCGAGAGGGCGCATTAAGACGTCTTAAATATCAAAACAATGGCTTAATTTTGTGAGTATGGACACGAGCGGACCCAAACTATTAATCCCCTGTGTTTACAAATCACAAATAAAGTCGCTGAAACGTTTCAATTTTTGCCTGTATGAACGAAGTATATGTGAAACCATCTTTCATTGTGAGGTGAGGCAAAAAATTGTTTTCATGAAGTCAGACCTACTCACTTAAACATGTACACTACCTATTTCCTATTTCCAAAAACAAAAACAGATTGATTGATTGATTGATTTGAGAAAAACAAAAAAATACAATGTAATGCCACGGCAGAGAAATCTCTTGAAATACTGAAATTTCATCTCTCCTGTCCTCTTTATCTCCAAATTCACCGTCACAGTTGCAAGATATGATGTTCAATTGGGCAGAAATGGTAAACATGAAAAAATTACTCAATTAAATGTATTCTATCTGTCAGAATCATGTTTTTTAGGAAGATATGGATACAATTCATGATAAGTACATTCATGTATTTTGATGTCCTATCCTTCCAATGCAAGGCAAAATTGCGTACATGCTCCTAACTGTAGAATATTCTAATGGCCTTATCAGGTTTCTGTAATTAACACTTTGAAATCTTCATGACAGAATTCGTTGCTGAATATTCTTATATTTGCAAATAATGATTTTTAGAAGAGAGACAATCACCCATGTAGAACTCTAGCATATCAACATTGTAACCATTGATGTGGAAAGAAAGAGTCAATAAATCTCCAGACTTCAGTTATGATTTTACAATGTGTAATATTGATGTACCGGTAACTTTTGCATTATTTAAAGATATTTTATGCAAAACATATTCATGCATTCATTCGTTGTGAATGCCCACATTCATGCTGAACAATGAGGCATGGATATTTTGTTCTATAAAGTGTAAAATACATTTTTGTATCTATGGGAACATGACAGACATCAAACTAAGATCTTCTGTTGAGAGCAATATAATGAAATTTCACGTTGTCTTGTCAAAAAACAGTCGTATCACAATTGGAAATTTCACATTGTCTTGTCAAAAATAGTCGTATCACAATTTGAAATTTGACTTCTTGCTTCATTAAGACTGAATTCAATATAATCCTTATGCAATGGCAGTATGACCTTGTGTTTCATGCATTATGTATGGCAGAAAGCAGAACTTTCGCAAATAATTTGACATTTTCATGGTGTCAATGGAACATAAAACCCAACAAACAATGAAGGTGTAGGATTACTTTGTTTATTATCTAGCCATAGGCATTGTGTGGGAGGAGTACTCTACCTAAATATATGCATGATAATATTTCACTATGAATAATACAAAATATGCTCTGAGCTTTCCCAAGGTCAGTTTGTACTTTTTTACTGTGTTTACCATTTACCATATTCCATTGTTCTTTCAATAAACATCATCTCACATGTTCTGGTCACAATTGTCAGTCAAGCTTGGATCATCGAATAGTTAGAAATACTTCAAACACAGTGCATTCCCCTTGTCATGTCTTAGAAACTGCTTATTTAGTGAACTGAATACCTTCAAGGATGAATTTGAATTTCATTACCTCATAAAATGACAGCAATGAGCTTAAATGAAATTCTTTGATTTTGTCATACAACTGTCGTTGAGTTGGACTATGCTGCATAGTAGCTCAGATTTGGACCATGGAATTCATCTCATGAAATTTGCACATCAGAATTTACTTTAGGAACTGTTGGGTTGTATTTGTCTAAATGGTTTTAGTGGATCCTTATCTCAGACTGTAAACAAAGCAAACCACAGACACGCACAGAATAACTTAAACCGGTGTGCGGGATATAAAAGGCCCCTAACTTATTGAAAATTCATAATGGCGCTTGAGTGACAACTGGCAATAGCTAGGTAGACCGCTCCGTGAAAATCGGCCTAAACGATTCTCAAACATCTATTATTGGCATACCATGAACATAGACTGTTTCATAAACACCTAGGCCATACAGGTATCTGCAAAGTTTCACAAAGTTTTTTAAAACTACGACGATTAGGGGAAAAATCGCTTTCTGAACAAAGGGAATGGCCCTCCGGAGACAGTCGTTCCATGATTCAAACAATTGTCAATCATTCGGTGACGCGCAGAGGCGTAAACTGGTCAAACATTTGCTGTGCATATGAGAACAATTACGATGTAAACAAACTATATGTAAACTTAGACTTATATCAGCGGGCGAAGGATGAAAATTCTGTGTTGCCATCAACTCTTTTTGCTAGCGTTTATGGTGCAATGACATCACGAAAGTGAACCATTTTCAGACGTGACTTAGCAAGAGGACTGGTCCGTAAGCTTACCCATAGTACGATGTTTTCTTGCGAAAAGCGCGTAAGCAGAGTCCGTAGTTTGCACTGAGAATGGCATCGAAAATAATCATCAAAACATGGCGGTAGCCTCCATGATCAATTTAATTGTTGTCAGTCGAAGAGATCCACGTTTTTAACAACTTCCCCCTTCCAAATCTACTGCCGAACGTGACGGTACTGAACAGTTGTTTCGGATATGTATGCTGGCCCCGAAAACGGCCGTATGTACACGTGTTTTTACACGTGGAAATGACATGTCGTGTTCGGAGGGCTGGTACTAGTAAGGTTTTGACATGCCGATTATCCCAGTTTCATTTGGACTTCTGTGATGAGAATTTTACAAAAATTGTAAGATATTTGAACAGTTGAAACATTCAATCTTTCAGTTCAAGATGAGCAAGTAAGCGCCATCACCCAATCTTGTAAACGCTTTAGGATACGCGTGTCTGAGGACAGCTCATTGATTCCGCGCTACATCGTAATAATATTTAGGCAAAAGCTAGACTTTAATTCCTTCAATAACCATGGAGGTAGAAAGAAAGACGGGGAGGAACCCAGTCTGTCATTGATTCCAGTCGAAGGTTAACAAACGTTTCGAGCAAAACTTGCAATTGCTCCGAAAATAAACATAACTCGTGATAATTTTTCGATATCACCCCGCCGCCAAGCAAATGAGCAACTGACAGCGAGCACTGACCGCGATCGCTATTACCGTGATACACGAGATTCAAGGAAGTCTCGACCCTTCCGTGAATTTCCTTTATTTTTTGCGATCGGTCATGACGTCGCCGTTTACCTATTTCCTACCATTTTCCTGACGTGTTCCTTTTCCTTCCTAGTTTTTCTTTCTTTCTTTTTCCTTCGAGTATTGCCATGGCATAACTGAAACGAACCGGGAAACGAAGGCTACAGTGTACGTACCCAAGCCTGAGTGTGATTTGAGAGCAAACAGATTACGCAGATAATGCGAACGATCGCAACTGTTGCCAACAGACTCATTATGCAGAGCCATGCCCCAAAACGCCCACCCAAACTTGGCACTAATCCTGATCCCGGTCCATTTCGAGCCGGGCTTTAAGGGAATGTTTACAGTGCCATGAAAGACTCCTTTTTCTCTGAGACTATGGAATATTTCTTCCTTGAGATAGAACTTTGACTATTAAACTTTAGAAAGGCAAAAGCCAACTCTCTCAACTCAAAAGACACAGCAACATTACAATGAAAATTATTATAACAATCAGTCATGCACTACTACTGATAATAAATTTGAAGATAGGTTACTTCCCAGTAATGTCTTGAGCACAGTAAAGACTTAGGATACAGAAAAGTCTTACAAAATTGTGAAGAGATACGGTATATTCAGAATCCTTGAATCTCTACCTACAACTTGCATGTTTAAGTGTACCATCATTTGAAATCTAGAATGGTGTCAAGTCACATGACAGTTGCATACAATGTAGATACAAAAATGGCTAGCAGTGAGTTTCCTTCCGTCCTCTTGAAAATGATTCAATCACATTAGATATACTGGTGCCAGTGTAGTGTGATTTATTTTATCTGAGTATGGAAGTGTCCATGTTATGAATTAATCCCTTCCCCCCACCCCCAAACTAACACTGTTGTATTGTGAATAGAAGGGGGTGCAGATGTATTTTGTAACTCACTTCTCATGAAAATACATGCATAATAAATTGTTACAGCTCATTATAACAGGTCACGATTCATATCCTCAATGAAATAAAAAAAATTTTTATTATTTCCTCTTCCTGAAAGAATGAGAACTGCTCGTCAGAATTTTAAAAAACATAAAAGAAAATAATGTTTGAATAAAGTATAACATAGCTGAAAAATTTGCCTGTTTTTTTTTTTCATTTTTGAAGACACAGAATCATTTAAATTAGATTGTGTGGAATGATCTGTGTCCTTTGTTGACTGGTGGAAGTAATCCTGCCGACAGGACAACTGATAACCTTGGATGTCCTGTTCATGAATATTTATAAACCAGGATGTCAGAGTCCAGTCAGTGTCTTTAGTTTCAAGGCCTGTCAGCTGTTGAATCAACAGCCATCTTTACAGTAAAGTTACAACAAGGTACAAGGAAACAGTAAAGCAAGCTGTATCATTAAAACCTATATGTTGACAATTCAAATGAAATGTTACTACACAGATATTATATGTGTAGTTCTGCTTTGGTTTTACGGCTTTTAATGTGACTATTTATCAGCAGTAACTAGTGTGCCATAGATGAGAAACTTTATATTTTCAAATCTGGTGAAGATTTAATGAAAGGAGAGTAGTTATCAAGTTCTGTGAGGTCCATGTTTATAATTATTATTTTTGATGACACAATTTCTGTTCAGTTCTAAGAATACCGTTGTGTATGACTATTACTCACCTGTTTTGATTACACTAGAAATAACGTCATCAGAGTGTTTTAATATCACATATACCAGTAGACTGGGAGCAGTCAAAACAATTGATATTAGCTATGTACTTCATTTGATAAGCTGTCATATGTCATTATTGAAACTTTGTGGATGTGTTTGTCCGCTGTCATTATCATCTCTATGAAAGAAGTTTTGTAGTTGAAAGCTATTGTTTCATGCAATGCTGTTGATCTTACATGGAGCAGGGATCATGTCAATGTAACATAGTACAACTAGAAACTGGAAACAGAGCATATCATTGAAATGCTACTTGTTAACATTTCAAATGAAAATCCTTAAATCATTCAAATTTTAAATTGATGTCAGATATTACTATACAGACTGTTTACACGTAATTTAAGTGTGGATTTACCACTTCATATATTACTTCTTATTAGCCATAATCTGTTATTATAAGAGAAATTGTTTATTCTATACTGATATTAAATTTGTTGAAAGGTCAGCAATTTAATGATTCCCAGCCCAGTTCTGAGAATTTATTATTATCATTTTACTTACCTGTTTTGATTATACAAGAAATTGTGTCATCAAAACGTTTTCTTATATAAATGAAGCTGGCGTGTTAAAAATTTATGTCAAAATGTAGCAATTTGATCCAAATGTTATCAGAATATTTGTTATTATCATATCAATACATTTATCATTCAACAGTGTTGGTTTACATAGTGGGAAAGTGATGTTTTTAATATTATATCTTTATTCTCTATTTTTTTACCGCTTACAGGAGGCCCTTTAGAAGTCAATTTGTCAGAAATAGCCATGAAGGACACAATAGACAGTATTTTTCAGTCACCGTTGACACGGATAGAAGTACACCAGCTAGTATCTAGAGCTAATCAAAGACTTAGAACTTTACAAAATACAGATAGCTACAGTGAAGCTATTCTGGAAACAGAACTTGATTTAACTGTGGAAAAATACAAATACCTGCCAGGTGGTCACTGGATACCTTTGGAATGCAAACCAAAATGGAAGGTAAGTCTGCTTACTCACTCTCAGCTTTTCTTACATTTTATAAATTGAGAGTTTAATAAAAACATTTTTGCAAGATGGTTTGTGTGCTGAATATTCAGAACACCGGTACTATTGCAAATATCAGTACAAGCAGAAACGCACATACACATGATCACAAATTGATTTCTTTTGGTCACATTACGTGTAATACTGTCCTGCTATATAGAGCATAATGCTGTCATCAACAGTGTGTGTGACCTTTAACCTTCTGTTGATGTGGGAGTAACATGGCTTCTCAATTACCCACCTAATGGCATCAAACATTTCAGAGTAATTATTCAAAATATCACAATGGGACAGATGTGACCACACAGAGACATTGTCTGTAGATACTCTGTCATACATGCTGGTACACCAGATGCCGCAGTGTGTGTCCACATTTCACTGAATACACTTGACTTTCCTGAAATTATTGTGTCAGGAAAGAGTTCAACTCACAGAACATGGCAAGGGAAATTGTCCTTCACTCATTTTGGATATCTTTCACCCAATCTAATTGTTCATATTGCTACAGAAGCATATCTTATTTTCAATGATATGGTTTCAACACAAGCCTGTCAATGTATTTTTTCACATAATAGTCCATTTAGGTTCTGTACGCCCTGGTGATATTCACAGACATATATAACTTCACAAGGAAGTCCATGGTTATAACCAGACGTCAGCCTTTCAATGTGTTTGTCATGGTCTATGGTTGTGTAGTTGTATTTATCATTCCAGGTCAGAATAATGTATCAAGTCCACGTTGATTTCAAGCATGTCACTGATACACTTGCTAATCTCCAAATATGGAAAAGGTGTCACATAATTCCCTTTGTCAGACTACAATGTTTGAGCACACAGATTTCACCGTATATTTACAATTCAAATAGAATACACTCTAAGTAGTAGTGTACATAGTTTTCTGGTTTAGTAATGTGTCAGTATTAGGATTGTATTATGTCAACAACTTGCTTTAGCAGACTACCTTGTAATGCAAATCCGTAAAATCTATTTTTTAAATGTATTTATGTATTTTCTTTTCAAATAGTCAAACGATTTTCTTCTTGCTTGTATGTCATATCCAATGAAAGTGGAATTGCAATTTAGTAATCAGCATATACTGCAGAAAGTAATGCGATTCATTCATAGTCTATGAAATACCATATTTATGCTTGTTATTCATTGACTTCCCAGTTTAAAATGATGCACATGGCATAATCCTTTCAAAGCATTTTTAACACATCTTATTTTGATGACCACAAAATTCATCTATATTTTTATACCTTTGAAATTTTGAGGAGGAAAGGTACAAATTGACAAAAAAGGTACAATTTCAATAATTTCATGTTTCAGTGCCTCATGACTGTTGCTAATTTTAAACTGATATATACCAAAAGTGTGATTGTATAAATGCTGTACAATATAGGTACTTGTACTCCCTAGCTCAAATACGGTATGTTGTGCGATGTGGTATATTGTACTTGCACCCCCAGCTGAGATATGTTGTGCAATGCAGTATAGGGAAATTTTACTGGCTTGCTCAGATATGCACTGTCATACAATGTGCAGTACTTGTACTCCCTACATTGTAGCTCAGATATACTCTGCCATGCAATATGCAGTACTTGTACTCCCTAGCTCAGATATGCACTGTCATACAATGTGCAGTACTTGTATTCCCTAGCTCACTGATCAGATATACTCTGCAATGCAATATGTAGTACTTGTACTCCCTAGCTAAGATATACTTTGCCATGCAGTACAGCGCCGCACAGCAGTCTGGGTAACAGAGACTAAGAGAGACAATACTGCCATTTTGTGATATCTCTGTTGATACAGTATGATGGTTTTCCAGGATGGTGGATTTGATTTGGTTCTGTCAGTCCATGTGTCATCGCATTCACTCAAGCAATCTATCCATCATGCCATGTGTGTCTCTTGCACACAACTACTGTATTACTGAGATAAGCACTTACCATATTTCCCCTTGCACCTTTTAAACATAACCTGAGACGAAAAAGTGGCTTTTCGTGGTGATGTACGCAGTGATTGAAGATCTCAACAAACTTTATTAAATCTACCGTACAACGGTATTATTTTCTCTGTCAAGTTGATTTAGATGTAATAAAGATGGTTTTGTTTCAGTCACATTGGTGGCGATCTGATTTCTATGGATAAAGATTATTCAAAGCCATATTAGTGTGACTGCTGCATAGCTATGATACGCTACATGGCAATGACATGGATATGCCATATTGATTGGAATAGGCCAAAACAGGAAATGAAATCCCTTGATGAGAAAGATAATTAATTTGATTAGGTGTCTGCATTTAATAGCAAGTGGTAAAGTCATGCATAAATTAATATCAATGTGAAATCACCAATACTTTCAGAAAACATCTCCCAAGCTGTCAGATGTATCTTTATTGAATTTTACAATTTGAAAGAGAGTAACCCATCATAAAAGATCTCTATTGGTATGCAGGGATGAAACATGTGCCATAATTGGTACAATATGAATAAGTCATCACCTCACATCCATATTTCCCCAAGGCATTCTTTGATAAAATATCATATGCATAATTCATTTTCAGTTTGCTTTGTCAAAGGACAGGATGATTAGCAAGAAGAAAACAGGTTTCAGGAAAGGCTTTTAATTACGATTTCAGTGACTGAATTAACACCTGTACATATGTGCACTGAATAGTGAAGCCTGTTGTATGGACGGCTTGAAGAAACAGTTATAGGGACATGGTCTTTTTGTAACAGTTTATAAACCTGTTATTTAATACATACATACATACAGTCTATGTTTGACTTTGCACCTATGCACTAATCTATTGAAATTTTTGAAGATTTGACGGCTCACTGAACTTTGTATTCCAGGATTGAAAAGATATTGTGATAAAAAGTCTTTTGTTCAAACCATGTTGTCGAAAATACTATATGCTTTAAAGGGCCAGTAATGCTAACTGTTTGATAATATTTTCACCATTTTTTTTGAATTTCAACCATATTTCCTTGTTCTACTCCCCAACCAAGTATGTTGATATACACAGTGTTCAGCTTGTCAACTCAGCCTGTACATGTGCAAACTGCATTGTTCTTGTTGGAAAGTGACTTCTGGTCCAGACTAGAATCCAAATGTAAACAATGACAATGCATTTTACACATGTCAACACTAAGTTGACAAGCTAAATGTGTTTCAACATTCTTTTGGGAGTTGAATAAGAAGCTGCTATTGATATATAAAACAAAAATTAGGAAAAATCATCATTACTGACCCTTTTAGACCCTAGGGTTTATGGTTTCTGATATAGATTGTTGGTAAAGTATTTTGTGACAGTCATTTTCCATTTGATGGTATACTTGTGAAAATGAGTTTCTCTGCTTCAAACTTCAAATGATCTTTTCAAACAAATGCTGATTGTTTTTATTTTCAATAGGTGGCCATCTCTGCTTCAAACTTCAAATGATCTTTTCTAACAAATGCTGATTGTTTTTATTTTCAATAGGTGGCCATCTCTGCTTCAAACTTCAAATGATCTTTTCAAACAAATGCTGATTGTTTTTATTTTCAATAGGTGGCCATCTCTGCTTCAAACTTCAAATGATCTTTTCTAACAAATGCTGATTGTTTTTATTTTCAATAGGTGGCCATCTCTGCTTCAAGCTTCAAATGATCTTTTCTAACAATGCTGATTGTTTTTTATTTTCAATAGGTGGCCATCTCTGCTTCAAACTTCAAATGATCTTTTCTAACAAATGCTGATTGTTTTTATTTTCAATAGGTGGCCATCTCTGCTTCAAACTTCAAATGATCTTTTCAAACAAATGCTGATTGTTTTATTTTCAATAGGTGGCCATCTCTGCTTCAAACTTCAACTGATCTTTTCAAACAAATGCTGATTGTTTTTATTTTCAATAGGTGGCCATCTCTGCTTCAAACTTCAAATGATCTTTTCAAACAAATGCTGATTGTTTTTATTTTCAATAGGTGGCCATCTCTGCTTCAAACTTCAAATGATCTTTTCAAACAAATGCTGATTGTTTTTATTTTCAATAGGTGGCCATCTCTGCTTCAAACTTCAAATGATCTTTTCAAACAAATGCTGATTGTTTTTATTTTCAATAGGTGGCCATCTCTGCTTCAAACTTCAAATGATCTTTTCAAACAAATGCTGATTGTTTTTATTTTCAATAGGTGGCCATCTCTGCTTCAAACTTCAACTGATCTTTTCAAACAAATGCTGATTGTATTTATTTTCAATAGGTGGCCATCTCTGCTTCAAACTTCAAATGATCTTTTCAAACAAATGCTGATTGTTTTTATTTCAATAGGTGGCCATCTCTGCTTCAAACTTCAATGATCTTTTCTAACAAATGCTGATTGTTTTTATTTTCAATAGGTGGCCATCTCTGCTTCAAACTTCAAATGATCTTTTCTAACAAATGCTGATTGTTTTTATTTTCAATAGGTGGCCATCTCTGCTTCAAACTTCAAATGATCTTTTCAAACAAATGCTGATTGTTTTTATTTTCAATAGGTGGCCATCTCTGCTTCAAACTTCAAATGATCTTTTCTAACAAATGCTGATTGTTTTTATTTTCAATAGGTGGCCATCTCTGCTTCAAACTTCAAATGATCTTTTCTAACAAATGCTGATTGTTTTTATTTTCAATAGGTGGCCATCTCTGCTTCAAACTTCAAATGATCTTTTCTAACAAAGGCTGATTGTTTTTATTTTCAATAGGTGGCCATCTCTGCTTCAAGCTTCAAATGATCTTTTCTAACAAATGCTGATTGTTTTTATTTTCAATAGGTGGCCATCTCTGCTTCAAACTTCAAATGATCTTTTCTAACAAATGCTGATTGTTTTTATTTTCAATAGGTGGCCATCTCTGCTTCAAACTTCAAATGATCTTTTCAAACAAATGCTGATTGTTTATTTTCAATAGGTGGCCATCTCTGCTTCAAACTTCAACTGATCTTTTCAAACAAATGCTGATTGTTTTTATTTTCAATAGGTGGCCATCTCTGCTTCAAACTTCAAATGATCTTTTCAAACAAATGCTGATTGTTTTTATTTTCATAGGTGGCCATCTCTGCTTCAAACTTCAAATGATCTTTTCAAACAAATGCTGATTGTTTTTATTTTCAATAGGTGGCCATCTCTGCTTCAAACTTCAAATGATCTTTTCAAACAAATGCTGATTGTTTTTATTTTCAATAGGTGGCCATCTCTGCTTCAAACTTCAACTGATCTTTTCAAACAAATGCTGATTGTATTTATTTTCAATAGGTGGCCATCTCTGCTTCAAACTTCAAATGATCTTTTCAAACAAATGCTGATTGTTTTTATTTTCAATAGGTGGCCATCATCGTTCCATTCAGGGATCGTTATGAGCACTTGCCCATTTTATTAAAACATATTATACCCATGCTGATGAGACAGAGGTTGGAATTTGCCATCTTTATTATTGAGCAGGTAAGTCATCTTTTGCTGTTTAGAGTTGTCCAAAAGTTTGCTTCAAATGAAGTTCAATGAGTTTGCAGATGATAACACAAATTTGTAAAAGTTTTTAATACTCTCAGTTATTCATGTAGAATATTTGAGTAGCCAGTATTCAGTCAATTCTACCGGGTATGTTGTTTCTGTAAAGTACAGTGACTTTGAGGAAGAAGTAGAGCTCAGTTATCAGGTAATTTAATAATTCATTTTCTGCAATTCTTCAGTGTGAATAAGAAGCTGGTGACTTAATCACTAACTCCCATGTAAATCACAAAGCCTCTGCGTATTCTGATTGGCTCAAAGGTGTAGTGTGATGTCAGATTTGATACACTAAGTTATTACACTCAATATCAGTCTTGCATGTTTCCAAAGGATCGATACTTTACTTTTTCAAATGTTACCTTCCAGCAACCAACTGTTACAGATTAGATGATCAAATACAGTTTTAAAACCAAATATCCACTTGTCTTTGTAAATGTACAGGCAGTTGTCTTATCAGCTGTGTCTTGCAATTTCGCAAAGCTTCTAAGTAATCGGCATGGTAACTAACAAATGTAATGTACACACCATAGCAGAGACTGTATTTGTTTTTGTTGTCTCTCAGAATCTACAGCTTGCAGACGATGTTTGAAGAAAAAGCAAATTAACCCAACACATTTGCTGATAATACAAATCAGTGGTAACTTAAATAAGTGATGTGGTGATGTTATGAATCTCATCATCAAATTTATGCCAGTGACCGTAGGCTATAAAGTATTAATATTCAAGATTGTGGATGATTTAGAATTTTACCAAGGTTTCCTCGGTGTTGATCTGTACAACCATAACAATGAAAATCGTACAGGGTTTTGCAATCCTTTTACTTATATTCCTTAATTATGTGAAAAAATGCATGTATTGATTTTGCACAATTATTTAATATTGAATTAATTTCCATACAGGTAAATCAAGAGAGTTTTAACAGAGCAATGCTGTTCAATGTGGGCTTCCTAGAGTCACTCAAGTTTTACAACTGGGACTGCTTCCTTTTCCATGATGTTGACCATATCCCAGAAAATGACAGGAATTATTATGGCTGTGGAACGATGCCAAGGCATTTTGTCAGGGGATTGGACAAGTATGGATACCGGTAAGTAACAGCTGTGTGACTTAGAGTCATCGGAAACATGTACCAGTATTCCTGGTATTAGATGTACACACTAGTAATTTCAGGTTATGTGTGTTGAAGACTTCACCCTTTCTCGACAATGGTTTTGCCCAGTGCCATTGTTTCAAATGGTAAAGCTGACTCTCTAGAGGGATGGAATGGTGACGGCATCTAGAAACCCACAAGTTGTGTGCTTTGGAATACCCATATTACAATGCACTTACACCAATGCTATGTTGTAGAAATCAATTTGAACTCTTGTCTCACAGCTTGTCAATGCGACAGTAGATATGCAAATTACATCACTGATTACTGCACCAAAATTTAAAAGGACACCTCAATCAAGCATGCATTGTAGAGTCTATCGTTTGGTTGCAGATGACCCTTTCATTTGTCAAATGAAGGAAGACGTGCCGTTTAATTCACATTTTTTCAATACAGTCCAGAAAGTAAAATGTAAAAGCTATCCATGGATATGGCAATGCTAACAACTCAACTCTGTTAGCTTTGAACAGCACAGAATAATTTCCCTGACAGTTATAATTACATTATGCCTGATCAATGGCAATGAATTATGTCATTATGTCAGATACAGAGAAAGTACAAGTACTGCTTTCCATATCATCTCTCATTCTGTGTTACTATCATGTTTACCATTAGTGATAACATTAACCTTCAGGTAAAGACAAGGAAAGCATTTGTTTCATATCTTCGCTTGCATTGACATACC
The DNA here is from genome assembly GCF_041260155.1 of Ptychodera flava. NCBI lineage: Eukaryota > Metazoa > Hemichordata > Enteropneusta > Ptychoderidae > Ptychodera > Ptychodera flava. Next base: position 40,844,240 of record NC_091940.1, read on the forward strand.
GTACAGTAGCTGCACCAGCCTTTTTACCAAGTTAGCTTTGAAAAAAACACAAATCACATGGCAGTGTACAGCACTACTCCCAGCAAAAAATCTCAATGTTTTTTCAGATTGCACATGTACCGGTATGCAATTTGAAGTTCAAAACAGTGAACTCATCATTGTATGCACTTGCTCAATGGGGCCAGTATTTTTCAAAGCAGGGATCTTGTTTCATAAATGTTTCTCATAACACAGTAGCTTCAATATAACACACATCAATCAATATTCATAGATCTGTTTCATCGTTATAATATTCCAGCTTAATTTAGAAAATACAATCCATCAGTATAGTAAGAATGTCCCAATATCCTCTTTAAATGTGACCTATATAGCTGGTCATCAAGCCAAGAAGGATGTTATTCAGATTCTAGTGCATTTCTCACTGGTATGGTCATAACCCACTATCCAGATTCTATACTTTGAAAATATAGCAAATATTAATGAAAAATAGTGTTGATTCATTTCGTTTTTGCAAACCATGGCAAATGTTTTTTGTAACCTACATTACAGCTGACAAGCTGCAATATCAAAAGGTAATGGGGTAGGTATCAGCAATTTCTGTGACGTGATGTTTTAAGTCTTCCATTTACGAAGACTAGTCAGCTATTTGGTCAAGGCTGAATGTTGTTCCTGCAGGGCAAATACAATAGTGCTTTGAAACTGTCACAGTGAATATATCATATACCATATATTTTTCCGCTATGTTTGAACAAACCAGTCCTTCAGCAGGAAATGTATTCCAGGTTGAGAGTGCACAGAAAACGATTTTAGTATACTCAATACTAACATGACTTTGACAGTGATCGCCATAGTTCTCTTTGGTGGTGAAAAATATTTTTGATGTATTATTGATCATTTGATGGTGTTTGATTGATGGAAACAGGTCTTGAAAAATATTTGAATTGCCCGTGTGAGATTTAAGAAATGCTGTCACAGTGGGAGTCTATCAGATTGCAAGCTGAGATGACCAAACCAGGTGTTCAATTCTGTTGTATTTTTTACTTGCTGTGAATATTGCAAGGTCATCTGTGAAACACTAAATAAAATCAAATCAAACATGATATAAAGTAAAGATACCAGTACAATAAGAAAAAGAAATAATACTATAAATGAGATTAAGTAATATTAAGTAAGAAGTTGGTTAACATGTAAGAAATGAATGCCAAATTAAATGAATAATGAAATAACATTGAACTTGTTAATTAGTAGATGATAGACAAAGTAAATAAATAAATAAATAAATAAATAAATAAAACAACAAATAAAAAGCAATTTGAAATGAAGTTTTTTCTGTGAAAATGTCATTTATTAGTCAAGTTACATGTAGTATTGTGTTTGTTGCCATTTCTATAGGTTGTCTGTAAAAAAACCCTTTACCTAGATTTCATGACAGCTAAGTACATGTACATTGAATAGATTGATGAATTATTAATGTCAAGTGGAGGAATGTGACCTTGATATCAGGTGTGTTGTGTCCTCAAAAACATCTAATGTTCCATTGGGATTAGGATGGTCAGATGATCAACTGTATCAGTATGTTACTCAGATAGCTTTATTGCACTGTGAGACAGTCCTTTGAAACAAGTACATCACATGTCTGTGTGTGGTGAACTGGTTATGGACTTTGAACATGAAGTCAATGCTGTCACAGTATAACACAGTACTCTAAAACACAATATATCACAAAATGTCTGTGTGAGCTAGTTATTGACTTTGAAAATGAAGATATCAGAGTAAAGCCATAAACAGATGAAAAAATCACTAATCTCATCCACAATAGCCATATTCTTTTGACAATCTGGTTTTATTGTAGGTTATTCCATCTAATGTGTCAGGTTATTGGAATTTGAAATATCTTTGAATGATTCATGATATAGCCCTGAGTAAAGGTACTAAGTCGTCCTCTTGTCATTGTCACGTACCACTGTGACAAGATTGGCCGGAATAATGGACTCATAATTCAAAACTAACCATCCATAGAAGATAGATTCATTCAAGTTTCTCTGTTCATTGCCATTTTGATGACCATATCAGCGGTCATTAGTCACTGATAAGGAATAGTTTGATTGGTCAATGGACTGTATATTTTGCTCAGGTCAATAAGTTTTCTGGTTGTAAGATAATTAAATTGTTGACCTTTGTGAAGTGTTTGCTGCTATTGATAAGCAGAAATAAATTTCCTTAATTGTGAAAGTGTTGGATGGTAGGTCCCACTTTGGTGAACTTACAGCACTTGTCTTTTGAGTCTGGAGTTTCAGTGTTTGGCGCGCACACACTTCTTGACTGTGAAGTACAAATTGTTTTACTCTGACACACAACATCAAAGGATGTTAAGATTGTTGCACATTCTGTTATCATACAGAATGTTAAAAAATAAATTCACTGCAGCAAAACTTTCAGCTTTCGAAAAAGTAATTTTTCCGGGTCAGGTGTATGATTGGCTGAAAACTTCACAATCTTGATCAACCATGATTATTATGTCCCTGCGTTTCTTGGAGCAAGTCATAGGCAAAAATGTGACCCAGTGTTATTGACGGTATTTTTGATTATTTAGTAAAGCTGCATACGGTCAGTAATTGTTTACTTTTCACTGAGAAATACCAGTACATTGCGGCCCCAATTATGTTCAATAAAATAGTTTGACCAATGTACAAAGGAATTATGGGACAGGATGACTATGTCTGTTCTTTCAGCTTGCATGAGTGTAATCAGACATACAGTATGTGCGGACAGGGTAGTTAGTTAGTTAACCATGTCAGTACATGTATTATGGGAAGGGGAAATAAAAAATTACCAAAATAAAGGTTCATGGCTGCAGTAGTTACTGTCTAATAAATGGATGTATTGTTATTGTGGGTCATGTCCCGGTAACAGTGTGCACTGGCTGAAATGATTAGTTCTGAAATATGTATCAGCAATCATGATCTCAAATGAAACTAACAACAAAAAAACTACTTGAGCCATTGTTGGAATTTTATGGCATTCCTTTATAGTTAAAGCACGAAAAATATAATTTATAGCCTTGTTATAAGCACAGGAATGCGTGGTAGCTGTATAAATCTTTTCTGTGATTTGATCTGACCAAAGAGAATATGTAGATGTCACTTTTTAAATTTGAATGCCTACTCCCTAGAGCATGTTGGGATATGCAGTATTCAGCTCATTGTCTCAGCCTCTACATGTGTAAACTGCATTGTTATTGTTGACAAGTGAATTCTGGTCCAGACTAGAATTCAAATGTATGTAATAACTGCATTCAACTGTGCACAAACAGATACGGTACTCTGTTTGCAAGCTTAATTGTAATTTAACATACTTTGAGGAGTAGATAACATGCAATAGATCAGTAAAACAGAAATAGAAAAATAATTCATCAAGAGTTGAAGCTACTGTCCCTTTAGGAAAAATAACTGTCAGGAGAGTTACTGTAGGTTGTAACTGAGTTATAATATTTTTAAAGTGTACCACTCTCTATTGCATCACAATTTGAACAAATAGCACTGAGGGTCATTCAAGACTACCTACAAAGCAACTACGTGTATTTTAGGATAGGTTTACATGTATGGGCCAGAAATCATTTCAAAAAAGTGACAAATCTGTGAAAAAAGAAGTGGAAATGAGTACACCTGAGATTTCATGGCATAAGTACCCACAGAGCATGCAACAAAACAAGCAGATTGGTAGTTAACATTGGTACATAAGAATGAACTGATGGATGACAACAGACAAATAACAATGCTTAACCCTTTTCCTGCCGAGCGCCCCTGTCCGTTATCCTGCCAAGTCGGTCAAAACCGGCCCCCTTTTCCGTGTCTACAGAAGATAGGCTCTCCTGCACGCTTTCCTGCCAGGCATTTGGCGGGAAAATACCGCATTTTCGGGGTACGATTACCGACCATATACGTGTTAGACTTCAAAAATTTTTGCATGCCCGTATAGAGGGGCAACCGCTGATGAGGTTGTGTCCAGAAAATGACGAGGTCACGGGCGTTGTTTGCCCGGGGGACGTGCACTTTTATGCCTTTTCTAGCTTACTTTCGCGGAAGTAAAGCTCGTTCGCCGGCACGCACGGCCACACCGGGGACACCTCTCTCGTGGGTTAGTAGAAGACCCAGGGGTTAGTGCTATGGGTGCGGGAGCACCCTCAAACCTGTCCTGTTTCCCCTGGGTTGTGTCACTTGGCCACGTACTTTGAACGACTTGGAAGAGTCGCACAGTGCAGTCTGCTTTGACGTAGTGTCAACGACATAGTTCCGCCATTGAAGGAAGGCGTGTACGTAGTTTGGCCAGTTCAGTGAACACTTAGCTCGTTAGTGTTACCGTTTCCTAACAGGTTAGTTGTGCAGTTGTTACTAAGGTGCAGTTTTGTACCACCTTAGCTCTGGACAGTGCAACTGCTCTATGCACTAACCCCAACGACAGATGGTTGGTACAACGTCTACGTCGCACGAGCACAGCCTCCGTTGGGCTGTGCCCCTCCCACGTGATACAACGCACGTTCATCCATTACTATAGCGTCCTTACGGATCTGCCAAAAACGAAAGTGGGGGTAAAACAAAACAAACGAAAATATGCGATCATAGATAGTATTTTATTCGGGAATAATTTACATTATGCCGAACAATAAATCTCGGAGTCTGTCTCGATGTCCGAGTGCATGGTCCGTGTTTCAAAATTACAATCGGGGTGGCAGATCCGTGTTTCAAAAATTATAATAGGGGGAATTGTACAAATAATCCGTCTAAACAAAACAAACGAAAATATGCGATCCATAGATAGTATTTTATTCGGGAATAATTTACATTATGCCGAATAATAAATCTCAGAGTCTGTCTCGACGTCCGAGTGCATGGTCCGTGTTACAAAGATTACAATCGGGGATTGTACAAAATATCCGTGTTTCAATTTACAATCAGCGGGATCGTAAAGCACAAACAAACGGCACAACCGTGCTCAAAATGTGATCATGGTCCGTGTTCAGAATACAGTCAAGCCACTGTTAGGCGAAGCTGTCCCCTGTCCGTTATTTACGTCGGGTTCTCTTGCTGATGGGTGTCGTCGGGGCTGTGTGAGTAGAGGTCTGCACGCCAATGCTCCTCTTACCTCGTAGCATCATGCGATGATGAAAAGCCGCAAAACACTCGCCCTCGTGAAGATGAACCCCGCACAGACTACATCCTTTGGACGTCTCAGACAGTTGTCCGCTCGCAGTGGTCTTACCCTCTCTGCTGCATACTTTACAGCATTTCTGCCGCCCCTCCAAACGGCTGACAACGTGCATCGGCTGATTTTGTGGATTGATGTACGAGGCAAGAGAAACGGTGGCCTCGACCTCTCTCACACTGGGCTGCGATCGCCCACAATAACCGCCAATGAGTTGTTTCCCGACACGCAGATGAAACATCTTATGGGTCAGCTTACTATCAGGGTGTACATGCTTGAAGCATATATATGCATTTACCAGGGCAACATCAATCAGGTAACATGCCAGATATGTCCACCATCTGTGGTTCTTGCGCCCAGTGTGAAAGTACTTGCGCTTCTGGTTGGCTCGGTCGACGCCTCCCATGTACCGGCGATAATTATACAGCGACAGAGGCACTTGTCGCCGCTCGTCTCCCTCCCCCACTGGCACGCACTCCAAGGGTGGATAGACCGTATTCAAGATCAGCACCTGAGCGTTACTATCCTGATAAGCAGTGATGTTAAGACGAGAGTCCGTTCTGGTCGTGGCTTTCATATCCCCAACAGACAGAGGAAGGCGCTTCCTCTTACCCGGCGGAATTAATTGAGGGGGCATGGTGCGACGATTACGGCGGTTTAAAACACCCCACCAGTAGATCCCCGCCTCCCTCACCCCTCTAGCAGTAACGACCGTGCTAAACAGGCTATCACAGAATAGGCTGTGACTATATCCACAGAATGGCTGGACCAGCTCCATCGTAATTCTTTTCACCACACCTCGCTCCTGCCGTCCTCCCATCAGTCCGATCCCAATTCCACAAATTTCACACCTAGGTACGGTGCAAAGTTAGCGATGTATGCAGTGGTGGAGTCGCACAGCTGCCATATCTTGAAACCGTCTCGATCAGGCTTATGCGGTAATCTCTGCTTAAATTTAGAACGGCCCTTAAATCGCACCATGCCCTCGTCGATGGAGATCTCTCTACCCATCTTATAATTATTTACGCACCGGTCAACTATGGGCTCCATCCATGGATTGATTTTATACAGGGGATCCTCCTGACACCGACGTCGGCGGCGTGCCTCATCAGGATCACGACGTGGATCGTTCTCTGGGTCTGCCAGATGAAAGTATCGCATAAGCTGCTGAAAGCGACTGCGGGTAATCACAGTAGAAATACCCTGGTTTCTCAGAAAGGGATCGCTAGACCAATAATCCTCCACTGATGATTTACGGTCGACACCCATACAGACTAAGACGCCAATGAACGCCTGCACCTCTCGGTAGTCAGCGTTACGCCAGTATTTATCTATTTCCTAGCGATATATCGCTGGTGGAATTTGGCGTATTTATTAGTCTCGTCCTTGGCCAATCTGATCAGTGTAGCTGGAATAAACTTAAAAAAGTAATCGAGCTCACGGGAGTGGCTGGGCAAGGTGAAAGTCGGTCCTCTCTCATGGTCAAAATCGGTCTCCACAAATATATTAGCATCGGTAGTCTCCGACATACGCCAGACAGGAGGGGTGTCGTCCTCCGCCAACACAGCAGCAACGTCATCATCGTCGTCAGAGCTTGCCTCACCTACATACTGCCTGTCATAAAAGTCATCGTCCTCTGCCGCATCCTCGTCAACCTCCGAGTCGGACTCAGCGGTGATATCACCGTCGTCTGGGCGTCTGGGCCTGAACTCGCCCGTAGCGGCATCAAGGATCATATCTGGCTCAAAATCAGGTGGGCTATCCTGATAACGAACCCTTCGCACTATCTTTTTCGGCGGGGACATCGCAGCACACGAAACTATGGCAGGAGCGGGCTCGGCAGCCTCTGCTGATGACGAGGACTCAAGCTCTTTCGCACTGGGCACAGGAACCTCTCCTGACGCAGGATGAGGGCTCATAGTAGCAACAGGTGGTGTCTCTCCCGGAGCAGCCGGGGGAGAACCAATGGCATCAGCCGTCTCGTTACTCACTGTCTCACTAGCAGCAGCAGACGTAGTCTGTGCAGGTGAAGTATCTCCAACAAGAGCAGATGTAGTCTCTGCAGGTGAAGTAGTCTCTCCCGGAGCAGCCGGGTGAGAACCACTGGCGACCGGTGACCCGTCATCATCCTCATCGGCAGAACGATCGCTCTTACGTTTACGCTTACCACTGGGTTTTTCAGCCGGAGATAGCTTCGCCTTAGGGAGCGTTCTTGCCCGACTTCTTAGAACGTTTACTAGGGACATCACAACGATCGCTACCACTACCGCCCGGAGACTCTGCATCTTTGAGCTTCAGTCGTCTGCTCGCCTTCAGAAAACTTTTGCGGTCCGTCAAGCTCATGTCTGGAACAGTGTCGACAGACTAGCAGGTCCCTCCCTTTTAAAGCCACAGGGAAACAAAGCCCTGGACATGATTGGACGCAGGGGTGTTAATATATGCATCCACCTGTTATTATAATGGACCTACGGCAATCAGTCCACCAACCGGCGCTGACATTCCTACCCGTCATGTAAATTGCCTGTCCGCACCATTTGATATGCTAATAATACTCATTTGCGATGCAAATCCCTCGAGCACTTAGCATAACATAGTCAATGTCATTAGCATCTCAACTTGACATTCCGTCCAGCTGGGTATGTGGCATGCGCACCTGCCACCCAAGGACGTTGGCCCAAGCCCATGTTTAGTACGGGTGGGAAACCCGTATCTTTAACCTCATGTCCCTTCTAAGTACGCCTGCGCAGGGCGTATTGTCATCCAAGTCGGTGACAAGCCAACCCGACAGATCGCCCATTAAGCAGTAATGGACTGGCCGTCTCGTTCTTGTACGGCAACGAACAGTGCTTCAGCGGCTTGTTTAGGTCATAACCGTCGCCTGCCGAGCGGCTTACCCAACTAAGGCGGTCAAAGATGAACGATGCCAAAATTGTCAACGGTGTGTCGGCCTCGTCCGTTGGGCAAACATGGCTCCTTCAAATAACGTGGCCAGCACGTCTACGTCATCAGCGGTGATGACGACCCGTCACTGACGCCCGAGTGCGTAAAACTCGGAATATACCGACAGGTACCTCTACCTGAGTCGGTCATACTACGGTATAAACCAAACACAGGTCTGCCAACTCCCGTTAGACTCGGCTGTTAGCCGAACTTCACAGGGACAACATAGGCGTAACAAGTCGGTGAACAACGGTTCACGCACCTAACCGCAGCCGCCAAGTCGGTGAACAATGGTATCAAATTTTGAGGCCATGTTCGTGAATGGCAAGGCTGAGGCGGTGTGTTTCGTTGCACGGCTTGAACGTCTAGAGCCAAGTGCAGCCGACAACGTCCGACATCTGAGTGGGTAGTCTTTTCGAGAAGGTAACAAGTCGGTTAAAAGCGGTGGTTACCCTTCACAAATGTCGCTCAAGTCCGTTCGGATCAGTTCCATGTCAGGGACTAATCAAGCCGAGTCCGTCAAATCCGTCCGCACTTCCCGTCAATCAGGACTAAGTCCGTGATTTTCGTCTCGCACCATTGGCAAAAATTGCACCGCCAGCTGAGGCGGTCTTAGGCGGTTGCCTTACAGAAAGCCGAGTCCGTCAAATCCGTCCGCACTTCCCGTCAATCAGGACCAAGTCCGTGATTTTCGTCTCGCACCATTGGCAAAAAATTGCACCGCCAGCTGAGGCGGTCTTAGGCGGTTGCCTTACAGATTAGCGTTGCCGAGACGGTCAATTTCGGCCGCAATCTATGTAGTGCCTCAGAGCCAAGTTAACCCAAACTCCGCTAGAATACGTCAACGTGCTAACCTGCCAAGTACGCTACTCGTCCCCCAAAAAAAACCAGTCCCCCACCGGGGTGGGGGACTGGCTGGGTAGCTTCCGCACCTTTCCCTGTCGTTGGACTCTCTGTGAACCCATTTCGAGAGCAAACGCCGTTCCTCGCCCAAAACCTGTCCTCGAACGACCCCTAGCGCGTGCAAGGGTTTGCTACACGTAGTTCCGTCGACTAGGCAGGAAAGGGGGTACCAAAAAGTAGCCCGATTTCCACCGCCTTGGCAGGATAACGGCCGTGGCTGCTCAGATTCTAGCTACACCGAATTTCAAGTGGATTTTCTCCGACTTGGCAGGAAAAGGGTTTAAATTCATGATACGTCAGTGGTCAACAGATGAGCCTAACAATGGGTAGTCCATGACAGATGATGGCCTGAGTCAGATGGACATGCATCAGTACCGTCGCATAATGAAGCCTACAATAAGGAACACATGTCCACACCACATCTATGTTATGCAGATTAAGACATTTTCAATGCTTTAATACCGACATTATCAGTGAAATGTTTTTTTTTCATTTTACAATGGTATGAACAGGGAAAGTTGTAAGGTTGTGTATTGAATTAGTTTGAAATTGTCTTCCATGAGGAGTGGAATTCAAATACATCAAACACTATTTATTATACTCAAAGCATTTTAAGAAGGTTTTAGCTTTGTTTTCCCTCCAGCTGTCATTTTTTATGACACTGCATATTATTAATAACAGACAGATGGCCCTCCATAGTTCTATTGTCATACAAATTGATTTTTATAATTATCGGATTACCACCCTTCATGGCACACATTTTGTAACAATGACCATAGCCAGCTTGTAAAATCAATATATCATTGACATCACTTGCAACTTTTAATGCATTATTGACAATATTTTAATATTCGAAGTGTGCCATATCTATGATTCAAATTCAGTGTTCCATTATCCATCCTTTGCACCAAATTTGACCTCTATTGTAGAGCAGACTTTTTGACAGAGAAGGATTTTATACCTACATGTGGTGATGATAGGTTCAAGACATATTCATTGTACAGATAAAATGTATAGCCACATGTTTCTACCGATATATCATTCAGATACAAACGATAAAGAAGAGAGTTCATCTACAGTGTTGCTGTACAGATGAAAATAACCTACAGCTGCTTGCCCACTTTTAGTCTAATACATGATGTGTGATGATATTTCACAAATGAATTTCACATAGGACCCCTATCCACCATCTACCTTACTGTGATCCTTTGATCTGCACACCTTTGGTTTCATTGTGTTAAGGAGTGCTCCCTCACACAACACAACCAAGATAGTGATACATACAGCCACAACAAGCACTGGATCTTTTGTCACAGTTCTTTTCAACGTTGTACATTGGCATTCCAGTGTATGTCCCTTCACCTCTGTTCTTATCACCACACTCAACAACATTTAGGAAGACTGCATTTTGGTAGAATTGAGTAAAGTCTGGCCATGAAAATAATAAACCTGAATGAAATGGAATTTACCACTTCATCGTTCAGCAGATGACTTAATAATGCATTACTGAAAGAATTGAAGAGATAGCCTGTACCAAATATCATTATTGTGACAATTCTCAGTGATTTGACAGTGCAGGTCAATAGAAGCACATTGCTGCATTTACCGATGCAAAGCATAGCCATTAGTGGAATTGATATCACGTGTCAAGATTTGAGACCATCGTTATTGCAATACTAATTAGTCTAAGTAATTGTATTCAGTTATTCATCTTTCATCAAGAGAGGTATAAATATTTTACAACCTGTCTGATTTATATTGCAAATGCAGAACACAAACCAGACACATGAATTGCTGGCAACTTTCCAATTTTACTTTTAATGAAAAAATCAATAAATAGATTCACCCATGTTTATAATTCTAACCCTGTCTCTCTCAACTTTTTAGCGTATGTTCATAAATTTTTGACGTTTACAAAAGTAAAGCTAGATAAAACTCTGTATTCTCAGTTTAGTTGAAACATTTCAAAATGTTTCCAAATGCTGACCCAAAAATGTACATACATGTACCGGTAGAGTGCAATTTAAAAATGGACGTGTTGAACAGACTTCCTTTTTTATTGTAATATCTGTCTCTGATGAACTGTCTCTGAAAAAACAGAGAGTCCAGGAGTTGATTTAATTTCGTTGATGAGTATATCTTGTGATGAGATAAGTATTTACTGTAAAGAATATCTGTTATTTTAATGACAGTAATGTTTTGTGTATCAGTGTACCTAGGAATTCCATGCCAGGCCACCACCAAGCTGATTGAGATATACATGTTGTCATGTTGACATACCAACACATATACTTATATATTGTACAACTTCTTTCTTCTCTCTGTGCAAACACTAGATTGCCGTACAATGAATTCTTTGGCGGTGTGAGTGGGCTGACCAGGGAACAGATGCAGAGAATTAACGGGTTTTCGAACAGTTTCTGGGGTTGGGGTGGTGAGGACGATGACCTGTGGAACAGAGTGTCTTTTGCTGGTTACTATGTGTCCAGACCAGTGGGTAGCTGTGGCCATTACAAATCAATACAGCACCATCACAAAGGAACAGCTCAGAATCTTGGAAGGTAAGTTATGTCAAAGAGATGATTCAGCTTTGTGTTGTAGAGGTCAGGGGTCATGTGTGATGTCATGCAGGACAGCAGCTTCAAATGATATGATAGTTGACACATTGTTTGCATACATGTTCATGCAAGTCATCTTTAACAGCCACTGTCTGATCAATCAGCAGTGAAGAAACATTTCTTTTTGTGTTGTTTGTAGTCTGGCACATAATTGCTCAGACCCGGATGAGTAAACAGTAGGTGTACCAGGAATTGGACCTGAGTCTAAAGTATCAAAATACACTTCAAGTACCTGGTATACCGACACTTTGATCTGATATGTTTGCTATAAACCTTCATAGGATGTTACAATTCAACTGTTTTGTTTTAAATGTGTGCGTTTACGTAATAAGATATTTAATTTTCTTCTTATGACAGTGTGGACTTCAAAAGTCAAACTTATGCATGATGCACCATAAGATCTTTGGACATATGCCAGAATCAGGTGGACTTGAAATTCTTTGGCATTTAAAGATTCAATTTTTTCTGAAGTTTGAAGAAATTTGCAAACTTTTTACAAATTTTACTCTTCTTTCAGTTACCAGTCTTGTCAGTAATTTTACAATCAAAGCTGAAAATTTCTTTTTTGACCATTTTTGCTTTCTAGATATTTATAAATATTTGACCTCTGCCCTCTTAGTAGAATGTGAGTTTCTCACATTGACAAAGGAGAACTGAAGATGACAGATTTCACTGCAATCACTACATCTTCCATTATGACTGGATAATTCTCATAAGAAGTCTTAGTAAAATCATATTCAAATTCAAATGTTCTTTTTCAATTGTTACAGGACTTCTTATTCATCACTATTGTAGCTTTTAATGTTAGCAGTGCCAAAAAGATTTCAGAGCAGCTTGTCTGAGAATTCCAAACATCATTGCTATTAACCCAGGGTTCTTTTCATTTACTTCAAAATGTTATCAGTTGAGTAAACTTTGAAGATAGCCTGATCTAATTAGTTTTGCTTCACTAAGGAAGAACACATTGAAACCCATGATTGTCCAAGTCCACAAACTAGCATGGACATATGTGTAATATTGCGCTCATCGGAGTAATGAGGGAAAAAGTCTTGTTGTTTAGTCAGGTCAGATTCCAGATAACAACTGCTAATGATTGTTGAAAGCACGTTGTCTGGCCAGTGTGAGTCTGAAATGTGCCTAGACAAACTCAGACAAACTCACTGAGTGATGGCAAAAACCTATTAAGAAAATCAATACTTTTTCACTTTTGTCAAGGGGCATCAGGAAAGGTTAGTTGGTGTTCAAAACCCATTGAATTACTCTCAGCTATTCAAAAGTCATTCTCTTATACTGACACTCGACAGTGCTTGCAATAGGATTTTTTTAATACTGGTACAAGTCAGAAATGACGTTTTATTGCTTTATCTAATTTACTGCATTTTCCTTTGATTCAGCATTGATTTTTACATGAATTCACATTTTTTAGATCAATCATGAGTTACATGACAGCATTGTCAATAGTGAAAAAACGATAGCTCAGGGGAGATATCACCTCTCTTTAGTCCAAGTCCTTTCTATGCACATAAAAACAAAATCTAGAACAATAGTGATTGCCATATGAAAACAATAACCCCTTTGTACTTTATTTGATTCAGATTTAGTTTATTATGGAAGTCAAAAGAGAGGAATGCCCATGATGGACTCAACAATTGTGAGTATGGTCAGTCCAGGATACGAATTCATGAACTCTACGTCAACGTTTCAGCAGATATTCACAAAGTGGATGTTACAGTGTAGCAAAGTCATCGGGATATTTAGTGAGTTGGCAATTTGGAATGAAATTCTTCCTGAGGAATGTGTGTGTGTATATATTCAAAGTGGCAAGCCTGTCTGCAGGGTAGTCTGTGTAGACCAAGCAGAAAAAAACTAAAACAAACATTACCTTGAAAGTCAGAGAGACTTCATTAGCAAGGAGAACTTCTTGAAGAAGTGAAGAAAATGTGTGAAAGGACGTCAACTTTGGAATCCCAATAGCTGTAACTTACAACAAATGTTTCAGGAGTGAGATGCTGAACAAAGCCTATCACATTGCTTAGTATATGACAATGAATCTTCTTGCTACACCTCAGCAGTGGAAGGTACGGACATGAATGACGCACTAGGATACTCTTTGATTCATCCATTGCATGCAGGACTAGATGACGTCATCTTAGCACCAATTCTTGGATAAATAGGTTTTTCCAAGCCTCATAACTTATGAAACATTCACCAAGTGAATAATCTTACTGCTTAGATGGGAATGCATTGCTGAGGAATGAACAAGTTACAGCTACTGAGAGTATGTACACCACCTATCGGTCAAGTGTGGTGAATTGTACCAATGTAACTCTAAGGGGCTGATTTCTGTACCATTTTATACAATGTACTGTTTCTTTTATTCTGTGTTGTTGTACAAAATCTTTTTTGTGTGTTTGATATTTTGTATCGTGTCAGCTAATCACAATAGTCAGTTTTTACTGCTGAAAGGATTTCCACATGACTATCATTTAGAAGTAGTTTTATTGCACGTGGTCCAAACTGAGTCTGAGTCATCACTCACAACAATATGATCAAATGAAATCTGATCATGCTATCAATGAAATCATGTCATCACATGATCAAATGAAATCATGTCATAATGTGATTAAATGATATCCTGTCATCATGTGATCAAATGAAATCATGTAATCACATGATCAAATAAATTTTATCATCACATGATTAATGAAATCATGTCATAATGTGATCAAATGAAGTTCTGTCATTATGTGATCATGTTATCACATGATCGAATGAAATCATGTTATCACATGATCTAATAATAAAATCATGTCATCACAAATTTATGTGTATGTGGTCAAAAAAATAGAGAATAACAAAAGTGCTCAAGATTTGAAGAGATTTTACAAGAACAAAGACTTTACTGGCTGCAGAAGAAATGCTGAAGATCTGCCAATATCAGGATGATACCTTAGGACACTAACTTTTATCAGTGTAGGCTGTCTGCATCCAACTCTGAACAGATATTCCATACAAACCAATCAGCTCTGAGATGTACAGCAGCCATTGTATCTGACAGACTTGTCCAGATGTACCGCAATGAGTGAGATGTATGATATTTGGATTATGTTAAAAGCCGCAATGAGAATTAGACATGATTCAGTAGATTCTTGATGTCTCAGGAGAAAAAATCAAATGACGATGTCATCACACTAAGGAAATACCAAGACAGATTACACTGCATAGTAATTACCATATGGAAATTTATGTAAATTAGATAGCCTTTACTGAATTACCTGCACATAGCATTCATACGAGCCGTGATGGCTGTTGACAGGCCTGCCTCAATATCACCATGACGGATGTGTTTTTTCAGACAGGGACAATGTGGAAAGTTTCACTGTAAACCTTACATCCTGAAGGCTTTCCACAACAAACCTTGTTGAAGGTTTCGTGTCACTTTAAAATGCTTTGTTGTGCTTGCTAGAGGTGTCCAAGAGAAAGAAATCGGGGTCTATAGCATCAAAATTGGTGACAAAAGTTGGTCAGAAGCTAGTCGTATGCCATGGCAGTGATTTTAGCAGGAATAGGAACACCAGTGTCGTGAATGTTGATACCATAGTTACGTCTCTACTGTCCCCTAATGTTACTACTTCCGTGTATTGAATTATCTGGAGAGAATATAACATTATAGTGTGTACCTGTAGAGCAGTCCTTACAAAAAGAGGGAATTTTTGACAGACTTGTGTGCCAATGTTTACAGTAAGACGGCTTATTGCTAGCAATAAATTTCTGTGATGGCATTCATTTCATAGAGTTCCATATCATGCCCAGTGATTGTGACGTTATTAAACCATGGCATTGAAGGGTATTATCCAGATTTGTTGTGCAGAGAGTATTAACTTAGCATGGAGTTAGACTTCTCAAGAAGTACCTTGGAGGTATCTGCATGTGTGAATTGAATTGAAATATGTGTAGCATGAATGTAAAATGAAACATCAGATACAGAATATCGGTAGTGAAAATTATGACATACTGAAGGTTTTTTCGCTTCACATACCGGTACTCAATGTATGGTACAGTCAAACCTGTCATATCCTTCAACATAGGGAATGGGAATGTCCTGATCAACAGATTAACAAAAACTAAAACATTCATTTTTGTTTACAATGTGTAAAGCTAGTTGAAAGAGATTTTCTTTATGCGATATATTTGTTAAATCAGATTATTGATGAAGGACAACCTGATGAAAGATCAAATGACGGTGTCATCCCGGGAAAGCTGCGTGTTTACACTGAATCAATTCCATTGCCATGTCAGTGAGGCATTGCCATGTCAGTGAGGCAGTGCCATGTCAGTGAGGCAGTGCCATGTCAGTGAGGCAGTGCCATGTCAGTGAGGCAGGCCACGCCAATGGTGATCTAGGTGAACAAGGCTGTGTTGCAGGTTTTCAAAAGACTGAAGATTACAGTTGGACAATTTTGAATGAGTCTTTTATTGATTTGAACTTTATGTTGAACACCAAGGAAAACTCACAATTGCAATTTCATAATGTTATTGAACCATACGTGCACACTAGCTGATACTGTAAAGATATTTGTAAGATATTGTATCAATGTCATCGACCATTTTACTCTCCAAGCACAAAATTGTGTTTTTGTACTTTATGTTGATTCAACCTTTATTTTTTTTATGCACAGAAAAATCAAGGAACTTCCTCATGGCTTTACAACAACAAAGAAAGTAGTACTTACTTCAGACCTGTATTGTGACTGTGATGCATCAAAATAAATTTGATCAATATTTCTATCCAGGGAGGAGTAGGGCGCCCTCTGGTGGGAAGATGAGTTCTGTATGATTATACATGACCGTCATGTGTCTTACTGCACCGAGTTCTCTTCCTCTAATTTATGCATATTTGTTGTCATTTTTGTGATTTGCATATCTTTTTTTTTTAATCAGTGTTGGACAAGATGCTTTAAGCTGCAATCAAGCAATATTGAAATTTAGAAATTGTTCTTAATATGATTACTGTATCATGTACTTGTCACCTACTTGATTTTCAATCAAAGTTTTTTGTAATTTGTGACTTTACTGCTGCTGTGGATTGACAAGATGTTAAACAAAAGGGCATAGTTATCATGTTTAGCTGATTATTCACTTACTTTTGTTTAATTTAGGAATTTGTATTTCAGAAAGCTGAACAGATGTCATAAGGCATCAGGTTTCCCAAATGCCGAGGACCAAAAACACTGGTTTCTCAGCAGTGGATATCTCTCACACCTAGCTTTTAATTATAAACATGGATATAGGCAATATGTTAGCTCTGTATTTGAGTAATCATGTAATCATGTGTTGAATCAAAAAGACTGGTTTCTACTGAGTCATAATTCAGCCATGAAAAACCAGACAGGCAGAGTGGATGAACTTTGCCCTCTACTGTCACTCAGTGTAACTTATAATGTGTATAGTGTGTGTTCCTGATACAGTTTGTATTTCATATTGCTGTATTCTGTACTTGTCACGAAGCAATGTAACCATGGTAACACCAGGTTTTCAAACATTTCTGATCGTTCACCACCTGCAGTATTCAGTTTACCCACAGAACAAACGCCTCTTGATAAAAGGGAATTGGTCCGGATTCACTGAGCCGTAGTGGCAGAATCTGCCTGCTACAGTGGTATGATGGACCTTAAATTTCATGATTAGTTGAGGAAAGAGTGTTTTTGTGGTACCATGCTTGACTCCTGGCACTTGTCCAGAGAAAGTAAAGCCAAGGAAAACTTATTATTAGATAGCTAAATGATCGATATTTAATTAATATAATAATAGACTTTTTCATATTTATCAACTCAGTTTTAGAAATATACCGGTAATTAACAAACATGGAAGGATACTGGTGTTTGATTCATGTGAAAATTGATGCCATAATAAACTGAAGATGCCCACTCCAGTTTATAAGTCCACATAACTACAAAAAGTTGTTTACTTAAAAACTGATACAGCAACTTATTAAAGACTATTCCTCCATCAAGGTTCTAATTGAATTTTCATACTCATGTAGTACAGAGATATTGCAGCAATGACTGTCAGACCCATCTAAATCTGATATGTATCTCAGGTTCTGTTGATGTTAAATGAGTACATGTAGCATGAATCATACCTCACAGTTTCATCAGATTGTAAAGCAAAGAATATCTGGCAGACTAAGCACATTATGTTCATTGTGCCAAACTCAGCAACTTTTGCACACAAGTCTGGATAGAACACATCTATCAAAAGCTGTTGATCAAATTTTCACATTGAATTATGTCAGCATTATTTCAAAATTATCACAGTATAATGAAGCTACATATGCCTCTATAGAAATTAACACAATTTACACCATTTTAGTTTAGGATGCAAATACTGGTCATAACTGAACTCTCTTTATTGAAAATGGAGACAAGATATATCATAATTGGGTATTTTGTTTGTCAGTGAAACCTATACTGTCACATATCGGACAAGGCATAAACTGATATTTGCTTTCAACACTGTCATGTCTGCATTTCCCAGTGATTAAAGAAAAAAGCATTGTTATCGGGACAAGTTTGATAACTTGTGTCTTTATCTGTGAAGTAATTTGATTCCAACCTCTGCTTTCCAAATACATCACAAGTGTCCTGCACTGACATCAAAGATTTATACTACATGTAACTGCAAAGTGAATCAATTCAATGAAGAACGATAAAACGTAAATGAGAAAAGTGCCACAAATGTAGTCTATATCCATCCCTCACCAGAAATGTCATTTTACCAGAATGATCAGAGATATCAATCTCACAGAGGAAAACTACGGTATCGTGCAAGCCATGACCAGAATGTTAATTGTCAGGTAACTTAAATTATCGAGTAAAATGCCCTTAAAAGTAGTTCATAAATATGTTTTATTTATTAGGAAACATTCTGTATCTATGCAAATGATTATTGGTATGCAAATTTTAGCCTATCAAATCTTTGTTCACATACTTGTCTAGCAGATTGTAGAATTTCCATCAGTTCAGATTTGGAAGTAAATCCAGCTGTTCTTAAGACATGGCATCCCCTAAGACTTTGGAAATCAATGATTAGAACTATTAAATTCAGTGATGTAAAGAGTGGCAGGTTTGATTTTAATAACTACTGTAAAGTTTTAGGCTTGAACAAAGCAGTCAGCAACAGACACAGTGCAAAGAGATATTTGATGGGTACAAGTAGTTTGGTCTGTGTTATGTCCAAGACATTGACACAAACAAAATTATTTGTAGTGTTGGTTTATACATTGTCCAAACAGAACCTTAAAAGATGGCAACTTTGATGTAGATCTCCCATGAAAACCACTTGATCCATGATAGTTGATACACAAAACTACACACAGCATTATTCAGAGTAGATGTTGGATATTTAAGGAGGATACAGCAGTACTATCATGGGTAGAATTTTGTAATCAACGCTCAACAAATCCATTGAAATCAGGTTTTCAATCTGGTAAATTAAAATATTGGCAAGTAAGTGAGACCAGTTTGACAGTAAAAACTTGGTGTCCCATCCTATCGTAAACTGACTACAAAGTAAGACACAAACTTTATCACTGGGTATAGATTTTCCAATAATATTTAAATGACATGGTTTACTTGAATATGGAATATTGAGGTCAAAGTAAATCAAGGTATTTCCATGAAAGCTTCCCTGACAGCCTGATTATCATTCTTCTAGGGTATCCCATGATGCCCTGGGCTAACTTTTCCACACATTGTTCTGGTATCAAAATTCAGAGAATGTATCAGTAGAGTAGTGGAAGTTGGTTTGTGCATACTGAACACCTGGCAGAGCTTTGTCTTTTTTGATATTATTCAAATTTCTTTTGTTCATCTTCACTCTGTGTACAAATTCTATCCATTTTATTTAGTCACTTGCTTTCTGAATGACCTTTGAACTCTGATTCTTGACCTGCAAGGTGGGCATCAAAGGATGTCAAGATTTAAGTTGCTTATATTATTTAGATTTGCATATTGAAGTTGCCTCCGTTGAATTGTTGTAAACGCTAAACTCCATTTTATTGTGTGCGTGCGTTTGGAAATGTGACTCGGAGATTTTGTACTGTAAGATTTTATTATACACTTATATTGTGACTTTTTAGTATTTTGAACATGAGATGTACTCGGAACCCAATGACAGTGCTTAAGTGAGCCCAGCAAATTCAATATACCTTTTTTTATCATTAATTTGAAATGATTAATCGTCTTTTTGTTCTTGACTGCTGACACCAATCAACACAATTTTTTTCCAACTATAAAAAGAGATGAGTTTGTGAAGGACATTGATTAAACAATGACAGGTACCATGAACTGCACTCTAATAACTGTAGTTATTCAAATGTGTTTTTATGATATGTGTGGATTGGCTGATACATCACTCAAGGCCTTGGCAGCCATCCACGTCTGATTGATATCGGCAAAGATAGCCAGCCATATCACAGGATAGGATAGGGCTTTCCACATGTTTTGTACTGTTCAACTCAAAACAAACTTATCTCCATGATATGTAAGAATGATTCACAGAAAGCAAAAATTAAAATGCAGCTTGTGGGAGTTGAGCATTTAGTTTAATCTGATTCAGCTGGTCTGAATCCCTTTGTTTACAAGTACCGTCACTCTTTCAAATCGGTTCATTCAACTGATTCATTTCTTGAAAGTTCAGAATTTCAGATCATTACCTTCTGAAAATTTTTAACGATATGACGCTTCCTGATATCTCAACCAGTACTCGTAATTTTGATTTTGTTCACAAGTTGTGTCAATGTTGTTCTCTATTGACGTTACGGCTGAAAAATGTACCATTCTCAAGATTGCTAAATTTCTGATCAAACAGATTGTTCACATTTTATTGAGAGTGTATATAGGTTAGCAAGCTGTCAATTGGTAGATTTCTGAAAGTTTGTGTAAAGGGTTTGTGTAGAAAAAACAACTCATCCATCAGGACAGATGTTATCGTCACATCCAGTTTGATGGTAATTAAAATAATTGTAAATATTGATGCGGCATGTAAAGACATACCTTTGGATCATGGCTGACTTCATTGAGTCAAATTGTTACCATATGCAGCTGAAGTTTCAGAAAAAATAATTCAAGAGCCAGTGCTTTAAAAGTGTTGTCACAAATTTGCAGATGGTCATATTTTGGAAAGAGACTTCCCCCATTAGGAATGATAATTTATGGAACGGCAAGGAAAATCACTAACTACTGTAAATACTCAAAACAGAAAACTTCTGAGAAGTACAGCTTTAGTTTAAAACTCTCTAACATTATTTAATGTTAAAGGATACTAATCCATTGAAAATATGAATGCCATAATGCCATTGGTTGTCACTCTCTCCTTCCACTCTTTTATACAGTTGTCAGAATTGTTCATTTTAATCTCACTAAGCTCTCGATGGGTTCCAGTACTGCTCACCAAGTAATAAGATGTCAGAGTTAAAAAACACCATGTAGATAGTAGACTTAAGGTACATGCACACTTTGGTACTTTTGAAGAAAGTTGATATTGTAAGTAGAAATTGTAATACTTTCCACATTTGTACAAGTAACAAGGTATTGTAACGCCTTATTTGGTGTAGACGAATAGTACTTCAGTCTACACACATTTTGTATGTATTGGATGTAGATGATTTATTGCATATAGATGATGTATTGCTAGCTGGAGATTTACTCTCTATGAGAAACAAAGTTGTAAAGACAGTACTGGGAATTACCCAAAGCAAAATGGAATGTTCAGATATTAGCACCTGTAAGATTTTGAAAATCTTTCACAATTTGAGTTTGACAATCCTTGTATGTGACCAACTGGAAATTATTATTTCTTCTGTGAACATGCGGATAATTTTTAATAATTCGCAGACGTCGATCAAATTATTTCAAATATTTAGCTAGGAAATGTTAATGAAAATACAATCTGTAACGTCATCCTAACCCATAGCACAGTCACACAAGGTTGTCTATGATTTGTATGTTTCCTTTTGCAGACCAGTTTGTGAATATGTTCTAAGGGTGTCTTCATCTTAAAACAATAATATTATCTCTTCCAGCACACTGTGGGCTGTCCCTCTTTCTCTTTTAAATCAATGTAGCAGCCCCCGTCTAAACCAATACAAGCAGAGGGGCTTACACATGTCAGTCTTTGAAATGTTGTCTGCAAGTTGATTTTTAGACGAATCAAACACAGTTGGTTCACACCTTTGGATGTAGACCAAAGGTTTGCTTTCGGCAAAATAATTTCTATGGAGAACATAAAAGTAATGGCACTTAAATAATACCAGCAGGGTGGTTCAGGATGAAAAAAGTTGATAATTCTCATAGATTGCAATGATAGGCCAGTTTGTAAATGAATTTGAAATGCTTACATCCGTTAGTTTGATGTGTGGAGTGCTGAAAATCTTGCTCTCTGTCACATAGACTGAATAGTTGCTATCAGATACATGTAGTACAGTCAATAAATCAGGTATATCTAGAAATAATTTCATGTAGTGATGTAATGTTAAGCACGTATTTAACTCCTTTAGAAAATAAATGATCAATAGATGCGACACAGTTGTATGATGTTATGTTTTGAAATTTTTACCTGCATATCTTGCCCCCACCCCATCATCTGGATGTGCCTTCTTTCCCAACCTCCAAACTACCAGGATGTACCTGCACCTCCTGCCCCCCACCACCAGGATGCACCTACATCTCCTGCCCCCCTCCCCCAATTATCACGATGTAACTACATCTCCAGCCCTCACCACCAGGATGTACCTGCACCTCCTGCCCCCCCCCACCACCAGGATGCACCTACATCTCCTGCCCCTCCCCAATCATGACGATGTAACTACATCTCCAGCCCCCACCACCAGGATGTACCTGCACCTCCTGCCCCCCACCACCAGGATGCACCTTCATCTCCTGCCCCTCCCCAATCATCAGGATATAACTACATCTCCAGCCCTCATCAGCAGGATGTACCTGCATCTCCTGATCCCCACCTCCCAACAGGATGTACCTGCATCTCCTGCCCCTCCCTATCGGCGATGAAAGTTTATTTTCGTGGACTTGTGCGGATTCAGACTTTGAACTATGATAGCCAATCAGCTTTCAGTATTCATAGCCAATCACAACTAGTTTGTGATGTTGCGGTATCCCGCCAAAAACGGATACTTTTCTCACATTGTAGATATTACTCTTCAGTATTAGTTTTAGTGTTGTTGAGTGCTAGTCAATAAAGTGGTTGAACGCTGATTTGGGTGTCGATCCAGTTATTTATACTGACCCAGAACCTTGCTCACATCCCCACCCCATACACTCCCCAATCACCACATTGTAACTACAGCCCCCCCCCCACCAACAGGATGTACCTGCATCTCCTCCCCACCCTTGCAATAACCAGGATTTACCTGCATCTCCCACCTCTTCCCCTCTCACCAGGATGTACCCCAATTTAATAAAGTGGTGTTTCTTGGCCTTTCTCTTAGACAATTCTTGTCAGATGTACCATTTGGGAAATAATTACATGCATATTAGCAATCACCAAGAAACAAGCTGAAAGTGAATGGTAAAAAAGTGCACCTTTAATCCATCCATGTCACAAGTGACTGCCTCTTTTGTCTACCAAAACTATAGAAAGCCAACTGATGCTTGACCTACTGTGAATATTTATTTTTTTCATATTAAATATTTTAAAGATTCTTCCTGATAGTAATAAGTACATTTTTAGCTCACATTTGGTGTACACTCGTATAAGCTGAATCAGTTCATTTGCATCTGATTTGCATGTCTGTATGTCTGTATATTTGTGGGTATGTGCGGATGTATGTCCGTCACACACAAAGGCTCCCATACCACCAAAGCTACCATCTCAGTATTTGGTGTACAGGTAGATGCAGGGGTTGAGATGTGAATTTGTTCAAATGAACACATCAGTGTCAAAAATGTGCAAATGAGGTAAGAAAAAGTGAAATCCTGCAAATGTGCAGGAGGCATACCTGCCAGTGAGAAACAGGCAAACTCCACTGATCTTGACTCATTTCCTGTCATTGTTTATGAACTGTTACATATTGACAGACCAGCTGCAACCATAGACAGTAGATGGGGGAAGACCGTTTATACTAAACTAAGAGGGGCTTGTTTCTGCTATGCATGTTGCTAAAGTTGACCTCCAGTACCTAAAGTTAGACCTTAATTACTTTTGTCATTCTTGTTTTTCTGTTTAAATATTTCTTGTTGTTTTTCTGGTTTTCTTCATTGCCATGGAGTGTGTATGTGAAGCAGTCACCATGCAAACACAGTGCAAAATGTGATAAATTCATTTGTCAACAAAAGCATTGAACAATATATACTGGCTTTGATGGTCAGTTGAACACAGAGAGGGCATTTCTGTGTGATTTTCGGAAGTTAAACCAGGAGTTCTAGTTTACAGCCAGGGCAGCAAATTACAAAATGCATCAGAAGTCACAGCTAATCATGGAGGTAGCGAGCTAATTCACAAAGAGACCTGGATGAAAAACGACAGCATTTGTCATTTTTTGCTCACGTGTTTACACACGTGAGCATATGTCGCAGCAATGTCTGTCTGTCTGTCTGTCTGTTGGTCCAATATCTCAAAAACGGCTCATCAGATCAGAATCAAATCTGGTACATAGGTGGGTGTGGCTTGCATACTTTTTTCTCATTTGCATAATTAATGATTTGAGAAAAAATGGATATACATTAAAAAGGACTACACAAAATTTGATGAGATTTGCTACAAATGTTGATCACACCAAGATATATCAGCAGTGGGAACCATTAAGGGGTGACGTGAAAGATAGTTGCTAATTTGCATATTTAATGAGCTTTCCTAATTAGGGATATATGTCTGATTGACTCAATCAAAATCGACCAAACTTGGTATGTATGTTAAGGATACTATGATTTAACATTATTGAAAGTCATTGAACAGTTTTACTTCAGCAAATTCCGAATTTGCATATTTAATAAACTTTCCTAATCAGAGATATATATCTGAATCAACTTACCAAAGTTGACAAAACTTGCTACATATATTGCAGGTACCATGATACAACATTGAAAATCATTAAGCATTTTTACTTAAGCCAATTCCTAATTTACATATTTAATTAACTTTGCTTATTAGGAATATATACTGGGATTTACTTGATCAAAGTTGGCAAAATATGCTATGTACATTGATGATTATACCAGGTTAAAACAATATCAAAAGTTATTTCACATTTTCATGTCAGTTAACTTATAATTTGCATTTCTAATGAGCTTTCACAGCTCGGCATATATGGCTTGAATGACTTGGCCAACGGTAACTACACTTGCTATATAAAGTGGTGATACAATGACAGCAGTAAAATAACTTTAATATTTTTATTTCAGCTAATTACATATACTTCATGACCTAATCGGCGATGATTATTGTTCATTATGTTGATCATAATACTTTCAATGAAGTTGCAAACATGTGGCAAAGGTTAAAATTTACACATAACTGCAATATATAATGAAACACGTGAGCATTTTCAGTTCATATCTGGTTTGATTTGCAGTATCGAACGAAACTCAAATCAAGAGAAGAGCATGTAAAATAACTTAAACAGAATTCTCACAAGCAAGCACGTGACTGCGCATTAAAACAGCTGCTGTCGCATGTCACACGATGAATGCATTGACTAGGTCGAGTTCAAACACTGGATGCATATTTCTCGGGTCGTACTCGTACCCCTCATCGGCTTTGCAAGTTGTAGTACAGATGTTACCGGTTTATTGCAAGACACCTGCCATCAAAATGCACAAGTTTGCAGTGATTTTCACACGCAAAAGTCCTTGAAAGCCATTGGAGACACTAGTTAATCTGGTAAGTCGTGTTTTCAAGAAGTTACATCTTTTACGTACACCTGGAGCGTACTGGTTTGTCTCAGTTACAATAATGTTGTAAGCTTATGACGATTGCATATTGCTTCTAGTTTATAATAATTATGATAGCCTAATTCATTTTCTTAAAAGTCACTCTGCAAGAGAGAGCGGCAAGTTTTCAACAGGGTCAGAAAACCCATCGTGGGTGTTAACAGCCACGTGGCTAGCCTGTGTTCGAAAGTGAATCAAACACCTGTGAAATAACATTGACTCACCACTGGGGGCGTACTCGTTTACTGTTGGCGATACGTTTGGCCTCACTCCATGAAGTGCTCCCAAATATTACTGATCACGTATGAGAGTGTGAATTTCGGCAAGACGTGCCCTTGAGATGGTCATAAACAAAGTAAGAATGTGCTTAAGTTGAATCGGCAAACTTTTGCGTAACCTTTGGTAAATAGACATTACGTATCCCATAGACCAGACTTTCCCAGCTCTTGCTTTTCCTGGCAAGTGAAAATTGAAGTCAGCTCAAAAAGTTAGAGAAATAAGTGGCTTATATGAAAGGTTTGTCTCTACGACTTTGTCAACATATTAAATAAGACATTTTGTTCAAATTTTCATCGAAAGTTCTTGTCATGGACTATGTCATGAATTTATGATGTATATGTGACTATTCATGCAACTTTTATAGTCACATACAGGAAGACAATACTGATATATCGGACAGTTAACCGAATTACAGAAACTTGAAACAACTGAATAAACATTGCAATTTCCGATGAAGTTTAATGCATTATGCGCAATATTATTCCCCATGGAGGTCTTCATATTATCGTCAGTTATTCAAAAAGATAAAGTTCGCGAGTCTCGATGGCCGCATTTGGGCATTCTTGTGCAAACAGTGTGCTAATTAGCAATTCAAGCCGACATCGCTAACATTGTCCATTTACAGCAACACTTCATCATGAGTGACCAAAATCTGATGTCGTACTTTGGATTGTTGGCTCAAAGCATGGAAGAAGTAATCGAGAAGCTCAAAGTCAAATCTGTAATTTAATTGAAAACTAATTTCGATAGAGTGAGATTTCACACGCATACAAATATTCAGAACCATTTTCATTGGTAAAAAAGTCGGTGAAATTTGGTCACTTCTTGAAGAAAATAAATAGTCTTTTGATAACGTGAGTATTTAGATAATTTACATATTGCTATCGGCTTTCTGTAATATCGAACAACTGCTTTACTCAGCAAAAGTAAACTTTGAGAAATGCTTATGAGTCCTGAACAACGCATGTTCGTTGACTTGGTGGAAGACGATAGATCTCAAAGGTAGCTGTATGAAGTTCTCAGTAGTAGCTGCTTGAAGTTGCATTGTATTTCCCTTGTCCGACGAATTCAGAGTTGACTCTGATCACATGTGTAAAACAGCAAAGTTTTTTTCTGCTTTATAAGTACCTAGTCTTAGTGTTCAATAACACCCTGTGTTGTTCCATAATTGCTTGTGTAGATGTCTTCCGATTTCACCATGGGATACGAAACAACGGCCTTTTACCTTAAACACATCGATCTATCGACCCATCTTCCATCCATCCATCTATCTTGCCAGACTGACGTAATCAGTAACCCCAGACATCCTCTCTAAGAATGAAGGCCTGAGTCCATTAAACTGTAGAAAACCACATAGTGTCACATCTGAAGACAACATATCACAAGCTTTGTTAAGCGTAAATCGGCAACGTTGACAATTTCATCAAAATTACTTCTATCACCTACCGACTCCACAACCTATACCCATCCATTCTTCTTCGTTATGGTTGATCACGTCTTAAGACTCGTGTTTCACCACAGGTACCTCGTTAATCGTTATTTAAAGATGCTCGTTTTTATTATTTATTTCTTTTATTTTACTATTGATGTCATAGGTGTACGTGTAGAGGAACTGTGATACCTGAGCTGGCAATCTGTTTTGTAAATTTATCGGTACAATTGACTTTGCATGCACATGATTCTGCCGTGTTTAGATAAAACCAGACTGTTCTCTGCATCGTAAACCAAACACAAAGTAACACATGGAAGATTTTAAAAACCACCGCTTTCAATCAATAATGAGTCGACAGAGCAAATACATGGTCACTTGAGGATACATGACTGTCAACGTAAATACAGGACGGTAAATTTCTTCACAAATCAATGCTAAAAGCTTATCGATAGTTTTACCCTGGAATCTCAAGTCACGATCTACATGTACAAAACTCTGTTCACAGAATTGAGTTCTCTGGTGTCAACTTTTAATGTTCGGTCATTCCAAAACCGTATCAGAGTTTTCTGAAGCTCTGCGTAAATCAAACAACACTGCACGACAGTAATGGGTTTACGTCTGCGTAAATACGCTATTTTATGTGATCCTATCAGAAAATATAATCCTACCTTTGCTATAGAAGAGAAGTGGCTCGTGTCGACTTTACATGCAGGCAAAACTGCTGTAACCAGATAAAATGAGGCTGCCCTCAACACTGAAAGTGTCTGTTGGATCTCTTGTTACGAACATAACGAGAAGGACATTTAACCAGATAGTATCACTTCCCAATCAGCCAACTCTGTGAAAAGCGGTATTGAACCAAAACCATACGTATTTCCATCCATTTGGATTGGTCTGTTCAAACAGTTTTAGTCCATAAAAATCATGTTTACAGTATCTGTGATTTCAGGGGCCTTCAAATGCTATTTTTTTAATTAAAATACACCAAATGGGACATATTGTGCTTCACTAGTTTAACAAACCTGACCTGATGGTGAATTATGAACTTGGCAGGAAAAGGTAAAATTAAGTATCAATGGTACAAAGAAGCTGGGGATAAAGAAATGATGTCTGTAAGAAATACAACACTTTTCTCACTTTCTGACAGACTATTCACCTCTCAGATTTGATAAATCTAGTGGAAGTAACAATTTCATCTTTTGCCAAAGATTATCGAATGATTCCCTTGTAGTTTGTACAAAATACCTTAATCCACGGTTACCACAGTAACAAGGATGTATCTATTCTATAATCATGTGTGTTTGACAATGCATAATTTTTAAGCAGTTTCACGCGGAGCATTTCATCAGTTGTATGTACTTAAACTGAAACACAATTTATTCAATTTTTAATAGTACCTTGCCTTTATCAACCAACCATTAGTAGAGAATGGGAAATGGTGTACTAATATTAATTCGGTGAAGACTTGAAGTCGTGAACTTTATATTTTTGTTTTTGAAATACCTTAAGATGCCATGCCAAGCGTTAGATCATCTCTAGACATATATTTACTTTTGAGTGGGACGATTGTTGATAAGCCCTGTATTTGCATATAGGTATGAAATTCCGAAATGCTGATCACGTCAGCCACTGCAGACAGTTTCAACACAAAACAAAGCCGTTGAACTATTTTTTTTTAAGTTGTGAATAACGTTACAATATTTGTCTTCTGTACTGGGTTGAATCTAAAAAGCAAATTAAATGCCATCGGACTTATTTCTTTCCACATTTTCGGATGATCAATATTTGTTGAAAGATGTCAATGATACGCTGTCAGCAACGTGGCGAGAAACACTGATACCGTCTTTCAAATCAAAGTGTCATAGCGACGAGAAAGTACGTTCCTAGCATCTAATAGATAAATAAGCATTTTATATGAGGTGGCATTTAAATGTCATATAAATGAATGCCTATATTCAAATACACATACCAATATTGGATTTTCCCTAAACTAAGAAACATCGAAATAGTAATATTTAGAACAAATTTGTCAATGCAACATTGCCTTGCAGTGTATATGTATGTAGACAATCTTGTCAACCACCTGGCTTCGATTAATTTCCCACGAGGACATCGAGATATATATATATATATATATATATATATATATATATATATATATATATATATATATATATATATATATATATATAATATATATATATATATATATATACGTATACTTGAGATGTACAGATAGCTCCCAGTGTTGTTCGTAGCGTGGTTTGGTAATAGTAGATGAATAAAATTGCACACGTCTACTGATCTGCTTGTATATTTTCTGTTTATTCTGTTGGTAATTTTGATACAACGTTTCGTCCTAAAAGTAGGACTTCATCAGGTTGAAGATGTCTACAAGGGAGAATACAGACAAATACAGAACAGTGTAAGGATAGTATTGATCCTAATTAAATGCTAAACGGACTTTACAGGCTGAGTAAATTATAAACTTACAAATACCAACAGAATAAACAGAAAATATACAAGCAGATCAGTAGACGTGTGCAATTTTATTCATCTACTATATATTATATATATATATATATATATATATATATATATATATATATATATATATATATATATATATATATCCCAGTATTCCGAACGAGTGTGACGTCATCGAAGACGAGGGTTCCCGAATTTTGAAGCATTATGCATTAAAGTTATTCCCTATGGACGTATTTCATACACATGTCAGTGATTCAAGATATCCTAGTCACGTCTTGCATTGCAGCGTGTGAAAACAACTATTAGCAATGTCCTGCATTAATGCATCTGTATACATTAGCAGTTAAGGATATCATCTCTGACAGTCTTTATTTATCGCTGCTCTTCACGGATGGATCTCTTTGAGTATTTCTTGCAACTTGAGGTGATAGTTCTCTCAAAGTAATTTTGTGTGTAACCTGAAAATGAATCATTTGAACTTAATCAAACGGAACGGTCGCAAAGACGTCAGGTTCATTTCCATCGACATAAACAGGGCAATGGGTCAGCGAAGACCTAAAGTCTTGCACTTTAGAACATCCCAACAAATATAATATGCATACAATGCTAACTGTAAATAGGATTTTTAGGACCCCGCAGTTATGTATGAGAGACAATTTTTTGGAAACGTTGCATAATCTTATATTGAAGAAGGACGTGCTGTACACTGAGGAGATGCAAGGTGTGACATAACGATAGTTGAGTGGAAATACTAGTAGTGTCATAACTTAAAATTTCTTGTATCGAACGATTTGAATAATGAAACAAATAACAGAGTGACAATACGTGAGATGAGAATTTCAGCGTAGCGAAGAGTGACACCAACAGACAACCAGCAGACACTTTACGATTGTTTATTTTCTCATTTTAAGTAAGATCGCGAGACATTTGCATGTCGGCATCTTATTTGTCAGCATATTTGATAGAATTGCAAAGATTAGAAATAATTAAACTTTGAATTATGTAATTTTAATTGAGAAGGAGAGACTGGTTTTGAGAGAGATCGATGAGATATATAAACAACGTCACCAGTGCTACCATAGACAGTGGCCGCTTTCACGGAGCTTATTTCACAATTCAAGACAACACCGTACCTCTGACAATGGTTATTTATAGCTGAACTTTTCTGAAGGTCAGAGTCTGTATCATGATTGCAGTGATGCATCTCTCTGCAGACAGCTTTGTCAGCATCTGATCCGCAAATTCAACACAACTTTTTAAACACGCATTAAAAACTTACATTGGTCCTGCCGAGCATATGGCTTTACCTTTGTACCTAATTGGACATACATTTTCTGGAAACACAAACTATTTGTTTTCCAACAATATTTAATTTTTGTAATAAATTTCAAAACAAGATAATACTGGTCAAAGTTGTAATATTTTGCACACATTCATCAATATAATGTTATGCAGTAGTGTGTAGACAATCCTATCACTTGACTCGGTTTTCTGCATGGTTTAGCAAAGTGTGTCTTGAAGTTAGCAGGAAACCAATTGTAGGGCTTAATCCACAATTTTGTCTACACTTTTACCGAAAGTCCGCTAAAGGAAACCATTTTTCTCAGAGTATTTCGTTATCAGAATGTAAAGTAGATGTCTTTGATCGATTCTACTTCCCTTCTCCGTCATGTTAGGAGTTAATCGATTCCGGTAACGTGTTTTGATGCTGTTCATGAATAAACATTCGACTTCGCTTGATTTACAAATACTGTAACATTAATTAGTAGTAAAGTAAACGTGGACAACTGGGATTAAGTAAGAATTTTACACCCATTTTATTCATTTATCTACATGAAGCGAAGGAAAAATTAACCATCCATGTAACTAAAGTATAACCCTGACCTATATACGAACTCACGCACGCGCAGCAGTGCATTGTCCTGAACTAAGCAGGGAAATTCCCTTCTGAGCATGTTTATACACGTTCCGAAGGTGTACGGGAAATTCCGTGTGAGTCATCACCATCAAACTAGCCTATATAAAGGACCCCCGTTGTCAGTCCGGCCGGTCGGTCGCGGAGTCTAGCTGATGTTGAACACGAAGTTCCTATCGGTGCGAACTTGTTCACCTGATAGATAAAATTTTAGTAATTTCCTCTGAACTTAAAATGTGACGGAAGACCATTACTTCAAATAATATGAGACGTTTCAGATGAATGGTACTGATATCTAAAGTGTTCACTCTTTTATCTCTACGTACAAATGTAGTTCCTAAGTCGTTCTCTATTCTATTCCCACCAACAAAACATTCAATACTCATTTCCCCTCCCCGATCTTTATCAATACTTATGATAATATCACAAGTTGTTCTGTTATCTGTTTCATAGCATAATATCCAACCAAATCGTCAAATTCATCTCCAGTAGCTAACTTTACACATCTAATGAGAACTGTACCATGTTGAAGTATTTTCATATTGTCTGTCATCTGTTGATTTACTGTCTGTAAAGTGAGAACAGCTGCCTCATCACCGACACTTTTAAGACCCAGTTTCTTTAAAGTTGTGTCCCAAAATAATCTAACTGGAACTCCGCTAGCTGTATACGAGCAATAATTCTCCCCCTCGTTTATCCACCTTCTTAGTGTATTATCTGCCTTCATTATTGTATTAAGAGGACTAATTTTAAGATGAATTGGTATACCAAGAAGTGCAATGTATGGATTTGTAGGAGTAAGCCAACTACGAAAATCTAACAATTTATATTTGTTTACATTGCTATCAAAATAAATCACATTCGGAGTTCCTGGTGGTTCAGCAACACCTCCTGCAATTTCACTATCCAATATATCTAAGATGTTACGCGGCACATTATAAGGCATGAATTTCTGACTAGCCGAATCCCATGTCAGAGCAAAAGGAGTAGAATCATTCGAAGCCTTTGTGGCGTCAATTACAGTTTCATCAATGTCTTTAAGTTCGGAAAATTCTACAGCATGCTCGTGGGGTGGCGCCGCGGCATTGGCTAAAACGAAATATTTTTCGCGGTCTTTATAACGAAGGACGTAATCCTTATTATGATTAGCAGCCATCTTAGTATTATTGTTAACTTTAACATCACTCAGATCTTCAAGCTCAAGATTTTGCATACGAATTGTACCTAGACCGAAGCCACTGGATCAGACATACTCCGTAGGGACCTATATACAGTGAAAATTAAAATAATACCTTGTAATATACAATACACAGTCATGGCTTCAGCAATAGGAATGACAGTTCTCGGTGCTGTATTAAATGCAACGACATTCACAGGAGGAAATATTATCGGACAAAAGCTTTCTGGGAATGGTGAGGCTCTTATTGAAGAGAAAGTTCGACATGATAAAGCATTAGAAAAATTTGAACATGATCGCAACGTCTGGTCAGAAAAAAGATTACTCCAGGCTGACTGGGAAAGAGAAAATCAGGCAAAGGATGCACATGCTGCGGCAGAATTAAGAGATACAGATGCAGAAATCCTGGAAGAAGCAGAAGCGGTGCAAAGCAACTCTACGTCAGTCCAGCGCAAGCGTTAGCGCAATTCTCAGATTATTATCAACCCAGCCCTGAGCAAAAGAAATATGAGATGATCTATATTGCTGGAGGATTAGTCGTGGGATGGTTTATCTTCCGATAGGGTTACACCGGTAGGGGGCTCCTTCGGAACGCTTCAGAACGACTACAGCAATTCAATACAAAAGCTAATTGACCAGTTATTGAAATCGATCATGTTCCCATCCTGATCTGTTATCCAGATACGCATTGAATTCATGTAATCTCCCCCTTTCTCAATGGCATAGAAATTGCTCCGTTTTTAAAATCGTAAGTAACCTTTTCACTTATTTCTCTCGTATCCCGGATGGGAAGTATTTGTAAACAGTTCGATACTTTCCCCTGTATGTATCCTCCGGAGGCACCCGAACCAAATGAAACATAATTTCCAGTAACATCGACTACATCTGAATGAACTATATATTTAGTGACTGTTAAGAAATCCACTTTCTTCGGACTCATAGTACTTTTTATAACTGGGTGTCCTCTGGCTTATCTGAAAAGCCAACGACGTTGGCGAAGCTACCTGTAGCATTGAAATAAACTTTAACATCTTTAGCCAAAGTTAGAAGAACGTGGTTTGTCGGCAGATTTTTTTCAAAATTAATTTTTTGCTTCAACCCGATTGCTTTGTTTAACGTATCGATATTGTAGTTACCTGGACGTATTGATTTAGTCTTCTTCGGTTGGTCACCTTCTTGATATTTTATTACATTATTCGTCGATGTTATGTTATGCCATGAATTATATAGTCCGCACTCTAGCAGTCTTATCTTCGTAAACTGTGTCGTGTCAATACAAGGGTAAAAATTAACAGTAACAGGTTCACCTGTTTGACTTTCAATCCAAATGATCATCGTTGTACGTTGTATGTATATATTACTAAGTATAAATGTTCGATGAATATTATTATTATTCCGAAGGTGCCCATTACGAAGTATAAGGTTCTGCAGGAATAATATTTTTCTGTTCAAGGAGATCTTTGGTTGCTACCGCGGCAGCAGTCGCACCGCCTAATTTTGCCAATCGAGTCAAATTTGGACGACTTGGATCGCCAACCTCTATTTTCAGAAATTTGCTGGAGATCATAAGATATCCCATCGCAAGTCCTGCGATTACAATACCATCGTACATTGTGTTTACAACTGTTTTAATATCCATGATTGCTGACTAGTATATAAAATAAAAAATAAAAATAAAAAATATGGGTAGTTAATCCATCTCATACAATGTAGAGGAGCTGGGTCCTCCCTCTCCCTCCCCCTCCCCCGTCGGAACTGTTCCGGAGGGAGCTGCTACGTGCTCTGTTTTTTTCGCTTTCTGGGGAGGATCTTTCCGAATGGGACAAATATGTCGAGCACGCCCCCAATATAGTCCTAATGCAGTCAATGAAACTCCCACAATTCCTAAAACAAGATAACATTTATTATACCAGCGTGAATTATTATCACACTGTTCTTTCATTGTAGGCGGTAGGTCTGCTACCGCATCGCTCCCCCCTCCCTCCCCCTCCATTGCTTTTAGTTTCTTCTCCTTGTTTTTCCTGTTCCATTCCGCTAATTTCTTGCCCGCAGCAACTCTCCCTGGATGCTTCGTCGGTAACGACACTTTCTCTATGTTGCGCTGTGTCGGTGGTAGAGTCGTTGTTTCCGTTTGCGGTGTGGGCTCCGTCGGCGGGGATTCTGACGGAGTCCCTGGCGGAGCCGTTTGCTGAGTCGGCGAAGTTGAATCCATTTATTTCAGGTACTATATTAAACCCGATTTTTTTAAAATTTAAATGTTTACCCGTAATTAAACCGGTGGAAATTAGAGCAATCACGGGCCCCCATGTGTAGGCTATCCGTCCTGATAATCGTTTTATTTCACTGTTTAGAATAAAATCCTTTTTAAGATCAGTGGCATAGTTATCTCGGTCATCGATTGGAACTACCTGACTTATTGCACGGGCTCCTAGATCTATGAAACTTTGAGTGATGGTATCACTTATAAGAGAACTGTATTTCGCTTCATAGACTTTAAAGGCTCGTGTTATGAATTCATCTTTCCACGTTTCCACTTCTCTAACTGTAATCTCCTTACCAAAAAATAACTTGCTTTGACCACTTGCGATGACACAGAGTATTTTTTCACGTTTCGTCTCTATTATGGATCGATTATTGTCCGAAGGCGCTGAAGGCGCCGAAGCCCCTTCGGAACCGTTCCGGTAGGGCGCTGTCGTATTTGCCGCTGCCGATGACTTTATTAAATTCTCCATTGTTTGCAGTATGTTATCTAT
This sequence comes from Ptychodera flava, assembly GCF_041260155.1. NCBI lineage: Eukaryota > Metazoa > Hemichordata > Enteropneusta > Ptychoderidae > Ptychodera > Ptychodera flava. The sequence continues at coordinate 40,879,895 of NC_091940.1, forward strand.
TCTTAGTAAAAAATAAAAAATTCGTTTAAACCTGAATCCGAAATATAATATTAACATGGTCTGGAATGTTAGTACAATTCCGAAGTATGGAAAATTCTCCTCCATTAAAATCTATCTGTATATAGAAACACGAATCATGAGTACAGACTTATTCCCAGTTGCTTTTCAATTGAATAAGACGAGCGTACCGACAGTACAGCATGCTGATATTCCTTCCAAACCGGACGGGGGAATAAAACCTATTCTCATGGACTTAGAAATATATGTAACACCGACAGATAAATTTACTTTTCATCCACGGGATATATTTAAAGATAACGTAATCACTCATCGATCAGCGAAAGAAAGTAATGTCTGGCTGGGCGGTCCAAACATGAAATATTGGGACCAGCAACTGAATTTCGCTGTATGGTGCAGCACTACTGGTTGTGGTATATCATTCGCCCATCTCTTCGATAAGAAATTTCCTCCGCAAATACGATCATTCTGCCGTTTCCATGTATATTTTACAATACGTAGGATCCTTCATGAAATGGGCGTTGCACTTCCAGACGATACCCCCACTTCAAAGCGGGCGACAATCCGTACAATCTCGTCCAATATGAACTTCTATGTACAGAATTTGGAAATATAAGTCCAACGAAGTCCGACTTTCGATATCGAAAAGGTCAAAATAAAGGTCTTGGTTATGGTTATGAATATTACACTAATCGTGGTCCCGTTAGACAGCCAAAAGCGATATACAACGGTCATGACTTTTTCCTCTCCGCCGACGGAGGCGTTTTCTATACACATACAATTTTTGGAAAGAAAAAACATGTACTGTCCGACAAAGAACGACCGCACTACTATTTCTTCCGAAATGATGGATCGGAGGGACAATACAATAGTTTCATTCCTCTGAAGGGAGACTCGGGACTAACAAAGGCTGGCCTAGCCCGCCTAAACGAAAGCCTTGAAGCCTACGTATATTGCATACTCGGCGCACAAGCAAATATTCGCAGTACCATTGTGGGCGATACTGGCAGTGCACAGCAAGTCCGAAAAGAATTCGGCGTTCTCCTCGAAGATGAAATTCGTAATACCGACAAAGTAATTAGTTATAGGCGATATCAAGACACAATAATGAATACTGGCGTCAAACTTGATATGGCAGTCTCACCAAATTTACTTCTCTTACCGTCTGAAATGGTCATTCTTTCGGGCCCGGCGATCTCAGGTTATAATAATGAATTGCAATACGCTACAGAATCTATGTCCTTCGGGGTGAACGGTGATATAAACACGGAAGTTCGAGAAAGTGCTATACATGAGATGGAAGGAGGGGAGGAGGGGGGGGATCCCGTGAAGTGGCAAGACGAGCCCGGAGGATCACCACCACCTCACAATGACACGACTCGGATTCGGTCCCCTCCCCTCCCCTCCCCGGAACGGGCAGCATCTACGACCAGCGTAGACCCTATTCACGAATATGGTAAAATTGGTTTGTTATCTTTAGCAATATTCATTACTATTGTAGGTACTGGAATAAAGTCACTAACTATATAGTTCATTCAGATGCTGTCGATGTGACTGGGTTTCATCTAACTCGAACCAGTAACTTAAAAGAACTAGAAGAGATTCATTAATTTACAGTATATAGATCCAGAGGAAATGTCAATATACGTAACCCCACCATTCAACATGATTATAACTGGACCGACATATTCTGGCAAAACAGAATTTATGTTGGACCTCCTCACCGGTCCGTACTTAAGGAAATTCGAATATGTGATATTCATTTGCCCAACATTCATGAATAATAAAGCGTATAATAGAAGATTCATTTTCACCGATGATAATGTGTTTATATTTCCAGTCGGACTCGATGCAGTGGATGATACATTAACCTACGTACATAAAGAATGGGCTGGAACGAACACTTTAATAATCCTCGATGACTGCGCCTCGTCCAAAGATATGAAGAAGCGCAGTAACGTTTTAGTCCAACTTGGTTTCAGCGCAAGGCACGACGGATTATCTGTCTGGGTTCTGACTCAACAATATACTAGTATTAGTAAACCATTCAGGGAAAACATACAGATGTTAGTACTATTTTACACACCGAACAAGATAGACAACAAAAGTATTATAAAAGAATATGGAATGGAGGTGTCAGAACGGGAAGCCGTGGGCCTAATCAAGCAATTGAAAAGTAGGCCATTCAGTAAACTAGTATTTCGTTTACGGAATCCGTACGACATAAAATTATTCGTATAATATAGCAATTATGGAAGCTGAAGCCGAAGGCTCCGCCGAAGGCACTCTTAGAGAATTATATTACAACCCGAAAACTGGTTTTGGAGGTGTACAAAAATTATATGACGCAGCACGGGCCAGCGGACTCCACGTTACTAAGAAAGAGGTGAAGGACTGGTTAAAAACTCAGCTAACTTATAATCTACATAAACCGGTACCTCGTTCTCATGCTACGGGCGGCCGACGCGTTTTTGTAACATCGATAGACTCACAGTGGCAAGCAGACCTTGTGGAATTCCCTGCAGCATTCGCAAAAGAGAATCGTAACATTCGATACATGCTAACAGTAATCGATGTGCTCAGCAAATATGCATGGGCCAGGCCGATACAGTCAAAAACGGCTGATGATACGTTACAGGCGCTACAAGACGTGATTAAGAAATCTGGGAGAAGGCCCGACAAACTTCAGACAGATGAGGGGCGGGAATTTACTAATCAGAAAATGCAGGGGTGGCTCCAGGAGTCAGGCATTCATTGGTTTCACACCTACAGTGACAAAAAAGCTAGCGTCGTTGAACGTTTTAATCGGACCCTCAAGACGATGATGTGGAAATACTTTACATATAAACAGACACGTTCCTGGCTCCCCATTCTACCCACCTTCTTGAGAATTACAATAACACCGTACACGGAAGTATCAAATGAAACCCAGGGACGTAACAGAGGAGAACGATTGGCAGGCATTTTATACACTATTCGGTCCTGAGTTGGCAGCCGGGGAGCCAACCCTGAATTCAAGCCGGGAGAACGAGTCCGAATTACAAAATACAAGACCACTTTTAAGAAAGGGTATTTACCAAATTGGACAGAGGAGATTTTCGTGGTTTCAAAAGTTGTGTACGCAGCTGGCTTGGGAACGCCACCAGTTTACAAAATAAAAGATCTGAATGGAGAGGAAATACTTGGCACTTTCTACTCCGATGAACTTCAGAGCGCACCTTCAGAACGTGGTGCTGACGAGCTGTACAGAGTAGAACGAATTTTGAAGACGAAAAAAATTAGAGGAAAGAAATATTATCTGATAAAATGGAAAGGTTATCCAGAAAGTTTCAATAGTTGGGAGCCGGAGGAAAATGTTATTAGAACTTCGTAAGTTCCTGTGCTGGTACTACGTAAGTACTTCGTAAGTTCCTGTCCATGGTACTTGTAAGTACTTCGTAAGTTCTGTCATGTACTTGTCAAGTACTACGTAGTACTAACGTAAGTATTTACGAAAGTTATTCAATAAGTACCATGGAAAAAGTCTTAATTTCTGAAAGCCGAAAGTGTCAGTTTACCACCCCACTTCCACCCCCCACCTGGCCAAGTATTTATCATGTACTGTCGTAAGTAATGTTCACTTACTGCATCTTTTTCGGCCGTATGTGGATGAGGTGGGGGCCCCTCAGTTCCTGAACATATTAAGTTAGCAAGATCTTCAAAACGACTTCTCATGTTACCACAGTCCGTTCTTTCGAGTCCCCCTTTTTCAGCTTTATCGATAAGTTCTGGTTGAAGTATAATGTACACAACTGACATGAGCCATAGACAAGTAACTTCAAAGTCCGGTGTTACAGAACCGTAGGGTTTCATAATGTCAAGTGCTCGTAGGTCAAACGAAGCATTATAAGCACACACAGATTCACAAGCGTTAAGAAGTTTGTGTAGGTTCTTGAGTGAGACTCGAGGTGTTCTAGTTGTTCTTGACCAGGTGGGAAGTACGCTTTTTCAAGTTCCTCCTCCTTGAAACCGTCTATTAAAAATCCCTGGCTGCCGCCGCTCCATGCAATTCCAAAGTCAAAAGCTCGTGGATATTCTACTGGTCCGACTGTCTCGGTATCAATTGTTGGATTAAGTATATTCTTGAGAACGAGGGGGGTAAGAGCGTTCCGAATTACCAAACATGGAAGCCTATAGTCGTGGCAAATTTCTAAGAAAGTCTGTTTGAACTTATTGTGAATCTCTTCTAGTTCTTCTAAGGCGGTACGGTGATTTCGTACGACCTGGCTCGAGTCAACACATTCCGCCTGCAATAATCCCAAGGCATATCTTTGAATATGATAATGAAACTGTGTAAATGGTCAAATGCTCTAGAAACAATCTTTTTTTCTTCCGACTCCGTGGAAACGCCCCGGATTCGAGAAAAAGTCAGATGTTGAATTATGGAAGAGTCACAAATAATGTATTGTTCTGAAGGGAGGGGGGAGGAGGAAACCTCCTCCCTCCTCCTCCCAGCCTGACATTGTAAACTAAGCGTATGTTCTATAAACTGTTTCTGAAATCGGCAATCGAAACGGGGGAGCGCCCATTATAAAAGTCGGCAATGTTGCTGGAAAAACTAGTGTCAAATTCTGGTACGTGATACGGATCCAAATTTATTGCATCGTAACTCTTACCACTTCCAGTTGGTCCATTTATGAATATGTATGACATTTTGGGATACTATATCATAGAAATTTTTTTAAATTTTTTTTATTAAGATATATACTATAAGACAATGACAATCCTTTCTATTTCAGATGCAATAAAAATACTTGAAACCGGAGAAAACATCAAAATTGATGATGGAGGCAAATTAGTATTTGGTGAATATGTAGATCCTTTCATATACGTAGACAGTGAGCTAGAAGTAGTTTTCAACATCGGACCTAAATATGGTTCGGGAGGAGATCCAGCTACATGTGATGGGGTGTGTGTCAGTTGGCAACTGAGTCTTCAAAAGTTTACTGATTTAATAATATTCCGTACCCTAGGTGAAAGTTTCGATGCATCTACTGCTAAAAGTTATGCTCTAAGCCTGGCCGCTCACTCCAAGAATACTACTGGATTTTACAATCCATCTAAAGTGTATCAGAAGCGAGGGAGCGAGGCACAGCCGGGCATGAGGTATTTTAAATTTCAGTTTAAAAGAGGGAGAGGGAGAGGGGCTCACGATTTCGCTACATGTATTGATATGGTTCAAGAAATTGACTGCGGTTTTAAAACAGTGAGTCCGTTACTACCAGTCCGAGAAAATCCTGCTATTGTACCTCGTAATATCCGAAAAGGTAGTAAGATAGAATTCTTAGCATTTAAACCGCGCTTAAGTAAGCGTGCTCTTTCTTTCACTGTTGAGAGATTAATATTTTGTGCTGCGCCTAATAAACCAGAAATTCAAGATGTGGAAGAACTAGTCGACTTAGAAAGATTAGGCGAGATATATAAACAAATAAATGCTGCCAAAAATATTATAGTGGATTTTGATGACCTATCATAGAATAATTATTTTTTCATTTTAAAAATTTTTAGGATAGTATATATCATAAAGATTATTATGGCCCGTCGATTACATACAGCATTCAAGGGAGCAGTTTTACGAAAAGAATTTCCTGAAGTCAAGCGAGTCAAGGATATCGGGGAGCTGGTGGATATTGAAGGTATGGTCCATTCGGAACGAAAGATGTACTCTGTTTTTACCGAAATGGAAGTCAAATTATCGGATCCGAAACTGGTAATACACAACCGCGTTCATTGTATGTTAATTAAATGATACATACACAAAAGATGTAAGAGGATCGGGATCGGATGTGGGGCAACAATTAATAGATCGCTACGATCGTATGCTGATACAATTGAAAATGTTGAGGGTTCTGGTCTCGTTCTCGAGGAGATACTTAATTTTGAAGTAATTCTAGTAGAGTTTTACTCGGGGCTGGCCCGGGGGCTGGCGCAGTCCAACTTCCCAGATGGTTAAAAAATAAGCATTGTGTGAGCGATCTGGTGCTACCTTCGGGCAGCGAGAACTGTTTTCAATACGCCATTGTAGCAAGTTTAAAGTTGGCCGACCCGAGTTTCGTGAAAAGAAATGTGGTCAGGTAAGGAGAAAATGGAATACGTACGCCCCATTTATGGCTGACTACTGTTGGGAAGGTATTCCCACGCCCACGCCCGCCGATCTGACTGTATTCAGGCGCTTCGAGCAGCAAAATCCAGGCATCAAACTTCAAGTATTTCAGATCTACGAAAATGATCCCGCTCCCCCGTCCGACATAACTGTGTTATATAGTGCCCCTGGCGGAGCCCCTGACGGAACGGAAGGTGAAGCCCGTTCCGAAGGTGATAGGAATCAAATAGCAAATATCTTACTGATAGTTGGCGAAGACGGCGGCCGTTCTCACTTCGTACCAATTACTGCGGAAAATCGCCTTCGTAATTCTCGTACTAATCGAAAGAATGAGCGCAGACGGAAGTGTATTTGTATGGTTTGTAAAAGAGGTTTTAAGTCAACAGAAGAATTAGAAAAACATCAGGTATACTGTGGAACAGACACTGCCCAGCCAGATTTTCCTAAGGAAGTGTGTCAATTTGAAGGACATCGGAAGAAGGTTCCTTCTCCCTACGTCGTCTATGCAGATACTGAGGCAATTATTGAGAAGGGGACCGGCCGACACATTCCAATTTGTCTTTCGTATGTTATGGTGGAACGGGGGTGGGGGGGCCCTTCGGAACGAGGCCCGGGCCGACCCACTGTTTATGGTAAAAGAACATTCACAGGTCTCTCCTGTGTTACAGACTTTCTAAAGGATATGAAAGAACGGGCCGAGTATTATTCTAAATCGTATTATTGGAAAATAATACCGATGAGGGATCCTTCTAATTACCGGCGCGACGGATGTGATCCAGTCTGTATTGCATGTGGAGAGCCGGCAGGATACCGAGTAGTGAAGGAGGAGGCGACCTTCTATTGCGAAGGATGCCGGCCGTCGAGAACCATTCCTATCTACTTTCACAACCTCAAGGGATACGATGGTTCTTTTATTTTGAAAGAATTACATGAAATCGTTACCGAAGGAGATGATGGGGGTTCCGGACCAGAGCCTAAAATTATAGCTAAGATGAGCAATGGAGGAATTATGGGTCTCTCGAAAACATTTATTTTTCACGCCTCAATTGTTGTTGCCGGAGGGAAGAGGGAGATAAAGAGACGTTTCTTTTCTATAAAGTTTATGGACAGTGCTCAGCTGATGATGGGGTCATTGGCGAAGTTGGCAAAAACTGTGCCGGAGACCCAGGGGTGGACGGCGGCGCCACTTTCGTACCCGGACATTCAAAGGGCGAAAGGTTTCTTCCCCTACGAATATTTAGACTCGGTTGACAGACTGGGAGAGAACCAGCTCCCGGAGAGGGGGGAATTTTATAGCGAATTGACGGAAGAGGGGATTTCTGAGTCTGATTACGAACATGCATTAAGAGTATGGGACGAAGTTGGATGTAAGACGATTCGTGATTATATGGAATTCTATTGTGAGACGGATGTTCTCCTTCTTGCTAATATATTCGAAAATTTTCGCGACACATGTTTAGAAGCATATAAGTTAGATCCGGCCCATTACATGTCAGCGCCTGGCTTGACATGGGATGCTATGTTACTTTACACAGGTAATAAATTTGGGCTCATTCAAGATGCTGAGCAGATGAATTTCGTACAGAGGGGGATTCGAGGCGGTATCAGCCAGTGTAATATTCATTATTTACAGACAAATCATCCTGCGGCCGGCGCCACTGGCGGGAATTACGATCCAGAGAAGCCAGTGACCGAAATAAAATATCTCGATGCAAACAATCTCTACGGCTGGGCAATGAGTCAACCAATGCCCACGGGCGGACTTCATTGGATGACGATGGAAGAATGGTTAGAATGCGGAGCAGGCTTGGAGGGTGGGGACCCGGTTCCACCTTTCCACCAAGTTTTCTAGAAGTAGACTTAGAATATCCGGTCGAATTACATGAAGAACACAGCGATTTGCCATTAGCGCCACATCACTATGAATTTCCGAGGCAGGGCGGTCGACTGATTACAAGTGTGATGGATAGAGAGTCCTATGTCTTACACTACAAGTTGCTGGAATTCTATCTTCGGATGGGAATGAGATTGAAAAAGATTTATCGGGTGCTTGCTTTCGATGAAGCTCCATGTCTCGCGAAATATATAGACTTTAACACTAAAATGAGGGCAAAGGGGAGGACAGATTTTGAAAAGAATTTCTATAAGCTGATGAATAATGCAATGTTCGGTAAGACAATAGAAGATGTTCGAAAGTACAGAGACTTTAAATTTGTTTCGGACTGGAACGGCACGGATAGTGGACGTAAAAAGATTCAGAAGTATAATCCAAAGATGAAACATATAACTTTCATAACTTCCGAAGAGGATGGTGATTCCTGCGACAGTGCTCTACTGGAACTGAAAACGGATGAGCATAAATATGTAAAACCAGTTTTCATCGGCGCCGCAGTACTGGAACTTTCTAAGCTGCTTATGTATGAGACGCATTATAATTACTTTCGGGTAAGTTCCCTGGAATACGATTAGCCTACATGGATACTGACAGTTTTGTTTACAGTGTGCCGATACCGAACGCCTCCCCGGACGTAACTTTCAATGATATAGTCCCGAGAAGATGTGGAAAAGAATGGTGAGAAGTCTATATATGATACTAGTGGGATGAGTGGGCCCATGGTGACCCCCAACTTTCCGAAGATTAATAAAAAAAGTGATAGGTAAATTTAAAGATGAGTTGAATGGTGAACCTATTCTTGATTTTGTCGGCATACGCTCGAAAGTGTATGCTTTTCGAACTCCCGTTTCCGAGACGAAAAAAAATAAAGGGGTTAAAGATGTTTGTGTTAGAAAACATTTGAACTTTGAAGATTATAAAGATCTATTTGAAACTGGGAAGAAGCCCGAGCCGGCACAATTTGTACAGTTTGTACGGAAAAAGGCTGGAGAAATCCGTAGTGAAAAGCGTAGTAAAATCATGATGGCGCCAAATGATATCAAACGTGTGCAGCTATACAATCCAGACACGGGTGAATGGCTGGCAGAAACATGGCCGATAGGACGGACGACGGGTCATGGTTACGGTTTAAAATTGTAAAGACATTAATCTACTATTTTCATAGAGACTAGGGCATCACTGATAACATAAATGTGGGCAAATATATTATCATTGTGAGCGTCATCGCCACCCCACGCGGTATCTTTCTTCAGGATCTCAAGTTGAATTCCGTCCTTTGTGTTCATTACTTTTAAACCATTTCCATGAAACTCAATATCTTTAAAACTACGCAGATCGATAAACAGACAGAATTTATTCTTCAAATAATCGGCCTCATCTATATCAATTTCACACCAATCTTTATCTTCAGCAAAATACCGTCGCACCTCTCGCCAAAATTGTCTTGGTATCATCTTCTGAGCGTACACTTTATTTGCAATGCCTTCAATCATTACAGACACAGATTCAATGGATGGGTTAAAGAAAAGTTCACTGTTCAGTTCTGACTGATTCTGATTTTTAGTGAAGAGTATAGCGATACCTCTAATGCTACGTCGTGGTACATTTATATTTTCATTGATAACCGTGTCCGATTCTTTGAATGGGATTGTTCTAAAATAATGTATATGCTCGTAAAGGTAACTTTTTCCACTGTTGTAATAACCAGCAGTTGACCCCGCGAGTTTGAGGTCAGAAATTGTCTCGTATTCCATTTGAATGTTTTTTAATTTATAATTGGTTGTAATAAACTGATTACTGACAAGTAATTGGGGGGCGGGTGCCAACGTAATTTCCCATTCGATATGACTCCCTAACGCTGATGGATATGCAACTCCATGGCCTGTTATGAGGGGGTGAGTGAGACGAATAGCATATTTTGTTTTATATGTGTCGAAAAGTAACTTATCGCCCACGACGGCAGCATCTGCATCGGTCGAACCGCTTCTTAATTTCTTAGATTTTCGTTCTGAATTCCATACAGTGTCATGTTCGTTCTCTCCTTTTATGTTTGAAGAGATCGCGATAACATTCAATAAGGTTATATTTATTCAAATCGAAAAGTGTCTGACCCTCAAATGTGAGTTTCATACGCTCCACCAAATTTTTGCAACATTTGTACTACACGGGTAGTTCCACCTCCCGTTACTTCGAGATCAAAAACCAGGTCGAAAGTATCTGGAACTAAGAGTACTCCGCTTTCTAACTTCGGACATCGTATGATAAGTGTCTGGCCTGGATCTGCCTCACTTGGATTATGAGCAATCACGTGATGAGTTCTTTCTGACTTCGTTCCATTCGGTATTCGGTTGGTGAAAGTCGGTGATAATGTTCTATCGTACCCCATTTTTCGTGTAATGTATATAGTAGAAGAAAAAAAAGAAAATAAATCACATCTTACATTTCACTTCGTGTATATAATGACTTAAGAAGAAAAAATCACATCTTTACGTAAATATTTCCGTCTGACTGAAAGATAAATCGATTGCCTGTGTCGCGAATCAATCGAAGAACCCAATATTCTTGGAGATGATGAGCCTCTTGGTCATCCTCAGTATCCTGGAATACAGCTATGAATTCTAGTCGCTTAAAGAAGTTAGTCTTTTGACATTCCTTCACGAAAGCTAAAATGTTATGATATAGATTATCATCTTTGAGTCGGACACCTGGATTTGCTCGAAGTATATGTCGATTTACTCGTCGGAGTTTGCACCATTCCAATTCGACAGAGAAACCAAACAGGTCTTTATTTTTAGAAAGAAACTTTGCAATATTCTTTTCACCAAACATGTTGATGCCGTAGGGAGTGTCATATATTAATACATAATTTTATTTATAATGACTAATGTTAATCCAGTTAAAAATATCCATAGCTGTTCTCCAACAAATCCGACCACCGATCCTGCTGTTTTTAATAGAAAACTGACGAGGGAACCGATTAAACCTGGTATTGCAGCAGCACTTTTTGCGGCCAAGGTTTTTAACCATTCGCCAAATTGCTTTACAATTTCTTTCGCTTTTGTATATACTTTGGGCGGACCTGAACCAGACCCGCCAGTTCCTCCCCCTGCTCCCCCTCCTCCTCCCCCTCCTCCTCTAGTCACAGCCAGGGCAATTGTTGATATTGTCATTCCAAGGGCAGTCAGTATTGCAGCGATTGTTATACCATTTCGTTTAAATAACTCTGTCAGCTTCAGTCTCAGTGACAATTCTGGATCGGAAATTACATCACGAAGAGACCTAGTCGACGCCAGTCTTTCACGTGCCCCACTGATCATATCAAGTTGTACTTCAATTCGATCATCAATTTTAGCTAGTCTTGTTCTGAGTTCGGGTGTAAGTTCTGTCTGCTCTAACAGATTTTCTCTTTCACTGTAAAGCTCATCAAGACGCATATTTGCCATCTTTAATTCATCAACAAAAGCTCTATATTCAGGGTTTAGATTGTTCCATTGGTCGATTTTATTTTCAAAAGCTTTATTTTATCTGCATTACCAGAAGCATCTCGCCGTAACTCTGTCAGTTTATCTTTGTATATACCCATGTCTTCTGGCGTCATCTTCTCAGCCGGTATTTTATCGGTTATCACATCTTCAGAATGCAATTCACGACTCACATTTTCGGGCTCTGCGCTTGAGTGATATTCGACTCCACTCCATGTGTATACTTTATTTATAAATTCAGGTCCTCCTTTTCTCCCCCTTAATGTGGATTTCTCTAAAAATCTACTTCCTTTATCCATTGTAACTCTGATGTCTTTATAATACAGTTCACCACCTTCAATCTTTGCATATAAAATCAATTCGGTTCGTGCATCCGGATTAGTAATCCTATATTTGTCTAAGGTCCTTCAGCCATATTTTCTGTAAGTTTTCTTCTCTGTTTAATTAAAATATCCACCTGTGGGCTATCCACTGAAGGATCTGGGTTTGCAAAAGTATCATCGGTAAAAGATGTTTCAGCAGCAGTAACATCGTCATCATTCAAATATGATTCATCGAAATCCTGGAGTGGTATATTTTCTTCTCCTCCTTCTGCCATATTGTCTTTCTATATTACTACAATTATTTTTTATCATCCCTTACATATACAGTAAAAAATGCACATCTCAGTTGTTGAAAGCGTTGAACAATTGGCCGACTATATCGAAAGAACTAGCGCTGCATATCGTCGCAGTTATAAATTAATGGGTCGAATTGATATGGCTCTTAATATTACTAAGGGAATTCTTGTAAGCTCTGCTGTAATAGCAGCAATTCCAACAGTTCCGGTACTGTTAGCCTTAACTCCTATACCAGGTGTTGTTATTGATGTGATACAAGGGAAAACTGGTGTAGCAAAGAGACGAGAGAAATATAAACATTATTATGTTCAATATAAACAGCTGCTTACACAAATACAAGAAAAAGGTGCAACCCTTCGGAACGAGGAGGCTCCGGGGTCAGAACTTATTCAGGACATATTTCATCAGGCGCTAGAAATTCAAAAACAAGAAGGATTTAGTCCGCCGCTGGAGCGATATCTACGATATTATGGATTGAATGGATATGAAAGTTAGTTCGCCCCGATAGGAACTTCGTGTTCAACATCAGCTAGACTCCGCGACCGGCCGGCCGGACTGACAACGGGGCTCCTTTATATAGGCTAGTTTGATGGTGATGACTCACACGAATTTCCCGTACACCTTCGGAACGTGTATAAACATGCTCAGAAGGGAATTTCCCTGCTTAGTTCAGGACAATGCACTGCTGCGCGTGCGTGAGTTGTATATAGGTCAGGGTTATACTTTAGTTACATGGATGGTTAATTTTTCCTTCGCTTCATGTAGATAAATGAATAAAATGGGTGGTAAAATCTTACTTAATCCCAGTTGTCCACGTTTACTTTACTACTTAAATTACTTGAAATTGATTTCCATGAATGGCCATCTGAATGTCATCCAGCTATTGTTAGCGGGAGTATAGCGGCCACTAAATGGTGGTAAAACAACTAAATAGATGTCATACAGGTATGCACGTACACTTACAGATACCTACCTACCTATCTAACCTTCCAACCCAACACACATGTACAGACTTACAGATCACTTTCTCAATTACGTACCACACTATTGATGCAGACTTCTTAACCCTTTTTAGCTTTTCCTTTGAAAGTGTCTTTAAAAATATCGTCAGACTCGGAAAGTGGACGTTTTCACATTCTATAAAGTCTGAAAACTTTTGCGGTGTATCGTCTTTGAAGACAAATATAGAGGACATACTCTGATTTTGGTAAAAATTATGGTAAAAATTATGACAAATCAGACATGGTTTGAGCATATCAGGCCATCCGAATGAGTCAAATCCAGCCTTAGGGTCCAGGCGTGTATTCTTACCTTTTTCGGACTTTTCCTTCACCTTTCAAAGGTGACTAAAAGACCTATTAAATTTTTTTCAGTGTCTTTCAGTCTTAAAATATGTGTAAACGGGTCTTTCTTTTGCAAAGTCCGCGATTTTAGAACGTTCATTGTAAATTTTACGTTGCATTTGAATGGTCACTTAAAAGTTCTGTAGATAATTAAAGATGACGACTGTATTTCATCATTTGTTCCATGATGTTTGGAAAGTGACTGTTAGCATATTCAAGTGCACATCGGGTTATTCTGAAAAGAGAGTTCGGGTTGAAGGACACGTCATTCACGTCAAGGCAATTTCCAATGGATGGTGTGTGGCGATATTCACTGTATATTTTCACGTCCACTGGTGAATCGTGTAAAGATCTGTGACCAATGATTTCCTGCAGGCAATCTATCACCAGGGGATCATAAGTCACGTGAAATTTGTTTGCGAACAGGAAAGGTTGCCTTAGCAACCATGGCAGGTCAGCTGTTGTGAGGATACAGATATCGTGGATGTATTTTCCATGGCAACGAATATTCCCACTCCTGTCACTGGTTCCGTCGTCCCACATTTTAGCCCGTGCCATGGACATGCTGTCACGCGTCTCTCCACCAGGGGCTTGTGGTAATCGATTTAAAGTTGAATAGAAGTGTTCCTCGGGGGTGTCACTACCTTTCAGCCAACTCAGAAGAATACCAGCCTTCTCGTCGGTGAGTACGAAGTCAACGAAGTCGCGACTTAGGATAACGTGTGCTTCCCCGTAATAGAGGGAAATATTCGCTGGTGGGATGGAAGATCTTGTCTCATCGGTTTTAACAAGGACTCCATTCTCTATCACGTGGACAAATTCTTGTCGATATGGAACTACGTTAGGTATACTTGAGACGTCATTTTTACCGTCCAGAGCGTTTAATGATCGTACAATTTCTAGATTGGTGCGCAGGGGATACTCCTGGCCGGATAAATTAATGTAGTATTTCCACCTTCCTTTTTTTGACAGTAGTTCTAAACATTTCATTTCGGCATGAAGTAGGCCAATGGATCGATAAACTATCACACTTGGATCGGGTATCACGAAAACATTATTGAAGCACTGTCCGATAGCTCTGATGGCGTCATGAAGTAGTTTTGGTGACTTTCTGTCAACATGAAGGCAATAATAATTATGTGGCATGTAGATACTTCGCAGAAGTTGTTCAACTTGATGTGCAGATCGGTAAATGTATATTCCGTACGCTACGGGAAATTCCGCTTCTTCTGACGAGAGTGCATTCGAATGATACGCTCTCAACGACCTAAATTCTGTACAGTTTTCGGTCAAGCGGAGAAACTCATCATCCGGTGCGATGTTTCTTCGTCGAATATCCCGTATGAAATTAACAAAACCTGATTCAGTTGAAGCTAGCGACAGGTTGACACAAATTTGACTAATATTAGTATACAGGGGAACTTGCCTCATTGATTTACTATTTGCTTTGTAGCTCGGCGCTTTAACACCAATGGGATGCAGCTTCATACCGCGATAGGTGTCGTTGAGATGGTGTTTGGCGTTCCATCCACTAATGTTGTGCGCATGTCCCAGGCCGTGGACATTTTGCCATAGTCTCTTCTGAATTTGGTTTCCGGGTAGACCGTATGGGTGCGGCTTGTTGTCATGGTGAGGCAACGGGTAAAATACTAAATACAACAATCCCAGTATGTTGGCTGCTATCAGAATCTGGAACATGTTTTTTACAAGCATCATGGCAGCGGATACGTTAATGTCAAGTTCTTTCTGATTGAATAAGGATGTTAAAGCGTCCACACCAATCAATCGATTTAGATTAAATCAGTTGAACTCTTTCTGGCGTAAAAACAAAGACAGGAAAATCTCGGATGATAATTGCATCAACACCAATGAATCACTGAGTTTACGGGTACCAAATAACAAAAATATCTCCCAGGAGATTTTGAGTTCTTGGTATCTGCGTACACAACGAGATACGATGAACACACTTTGAAGAGAATCCATCCAACGAAACTTACAATGTCAACTTTACATCCTTGAAGTCGAAATCATCCTTATTTCTTCCAAATTTACAGTTGATGAAAATAAGCCACGTATTCTGCCTAGGTACCAATTTCCAACATATACACAGCGCTTACATGAAACGTTGTCGTACCAATAATAACGATTAATAATAGAACGATTGTTACAAAGAACGTACAAGCTGTTACACTGCGTTGCATTTTGGGTAATGTTTGAGAGTGTCACAGTAAACACTGGTAGCGATGTGTTGCAACACTGCAGGACAGCTTACCAATTAAATAAAATAAACCTGTACATCTTAAACACGTGCCCTTTAGTCTGCTGAAATGTGATAGGATCATAAGATCTGTTGACTACGGTTATTTCAACAAATATTCAGATCAAGAAGTATAACATTGTGTTTCGTGTTTATTGGTTGTATATGATGGTCTGTTTTGTGCAGATTCGTTCAAACTCAATTATATGTCACTATTTTCCATTATCTTCCTTCCGTTTGTAAATTACAGTTTCTCTTCCTGGTTCAACAATAAAAAGCGTTTATATTCAATTTCTCAACACAGCATGTATATATGTAAGTCCGGAGAAGAATCGATTTGTAAACAATAACATTGCATTTTGAATCATACTCTGTATTTGAAAACTCCACAAGCTTTAACTCTTGTGGCATTTTTCACGATTTGTGTTCTGCTTGTAAAATGCAGTTTCTTGGTTTTTTTTTCTTCTAAAATAATTGTCGAAATGCCATGTGTTCAGCTTGTCGGTACAATGTTCGATGTTATTGTTGACGTCTGAATTTTAATCAGGACTTGAAGGTTAACGTTTTGCATTTCTATATTATTTCTGGAGAAGAGGAAGACAGTGTACTTGTTTTCCAGGCCAAAGATAATGAAAATATTATCATCAGTTACAGATATGGTTTCTTTAATACAATAAATTGGTAAATCCAATGTTGAAACTTTCCTTTTTTTTCATGCTTCAGTTGGAAATGTCCATGACATCTGATGATTATGTATTACATTAAACACAAATTTCTGGTCATTACACCCTCCATAAAGAGTTTTGAAGAGATGGAATATCTTTTTTTCTGGCTCAGAAAATGAATCCATGTTCATGGCGAATATGTCATGGGTGACGGTGACGAGCAACGTCATATTAGCCGGCACATGCGCAATCTCTCACTGCCGTCTGTTTTTCGGCCATACCCCCCCCCCCCCCCCCCCCACGAATTTACGAAGCATAAATCAATCATACCTTCTTCTTTGCTTTGCTGTCATTATGGTTTTTTAATAGTTTATGGTATTCCATTGTGAGGGCGCAATTTCTTGCTGTGCTTATCCTATCATAGTAAAACCGTATCATAGCGTTCTGTGTCATCCCATTTACGATTGATGTTTTCCTCTGAGGAGTTCTGAGTTTGTAGTTTTGTACACTAAGAATGTACGTACACTGTCAGACTTTAGTTCAAAAGTCACATGAATTCAAAAAATAATTCCTGTTCTAGGCTTGGCGGCTAACATTCATCTGTCACGTTGGTGTACATTCTATGTCGAGGAGTTCAGTCACCTCCATTTAATGTAGCCACGGATACTATTTTTCTCGGGGCTGCACTGAAGAGCCAGGCATCTGAACTGCAAAGTGATGCTGAAGTTTCACTAGTAAAAATAACCTTCTCATTTCTCTTCCCAAATATTTATACATGCAACTTGTATTGGCCGAGTACAATATCTTACAATATTTTTTCTCAGCACGAAAGTGCTTAAAACCTGTCCGTGCATGTTCCCTTTACATTATCACACGCTTTAAGCTACCTCACTTTAGATGAAAAATCTTCAGCTTCATCGTTTCCTGTTACTCTTAAAATCAGTAATGCAGAGAATGAGCGATGTTTTCCTCAGTAGAAAGAAGTCACACTCGAAATGTCGACGTGAGCATGCGGTAGATGCGACACGGAGGATAAATGTCGGCAAGTAATATTCTTCGGAAACAATTATTAATTATCGCCGTCAATGCTTGTAAAGCCGTCAATGAAAGTTTACATTCCAACTCCAGTAGGAAATATTTCAAAACATAAAAACTAATCGAAATTAATAACTTCCTCTTAAATAGAACGAAGAGGAATACGTGAGTGGAATAAATACTGCATCAAAGGTTAAGACACATACGGAGTACGTGATGTGTGAAATATCTAATGAATAATATTCCAAACCCAATAGTATTTACATTTGGGCAAAACAAGAGAATATGCTATCGTGGAATTTGGAGATGGCAAGACATTGTCTGATTTACCATCGCTGTGACCAAATAGAAAGATGAATAGCAGAATCAGACTCTGAATTTTGATTAGGGAAATGTTAGGGTAGAATGGTTTTCAGCATGTTTAGCTGGATTTACTGGAAATACGTTTACAGGTGGCGGGAACTGTCATGTCAAAGCAGCGAAAAGTAACTTGTTAGTTGTAGGAAACGGTAACTGTGGAGATGAGGAGTTCATTGTCCCTTGATGATGTTCAGTAGAAAATTACAGAAAATTGTGTTATTATAAGTAGTTTATTTGGCAATTTAATTTACATGTTTGTTGATAATCTTCCAGAAATATCGTACAATTACATTTAGTTGAGAACTTTCTAAAATTGTATTAATAATTATGAAGTTGTGATGTTAGATTTTTCTACAAAGGCTGTTTCAGCTACAAATCAAGCAAAGGGCAGTGATTGGGTTGGACTTTGGATTTGTCAGCCACTTTGACTCGTTGACGACATTCATGTGAACATGCAACGTCGACTTCTTGCCTTTCTGTAATAAAATCATTGGTTGTGATTCTTGTGAAACATGAATCGTACAAATGAAAAATTGTACACAAATCGACACCTATTTCAGTCTCTGATTTACGTCACTGAAACATGTGAGAATTCAAGACAACTTGAATAAGCTTACACTCTGAAAATCCGCTTTTCCATGTCACTGTAAAAATATAATATCTGGCCAACTTGCTGGAGACTCGGTGGCGTTACGTTTGAATCAGAAATCTGAGGAAGCCTGTTACAATCATTAAGGCATCGGATTGCAAAAAGTCACGTTTCTACTTATGATCATATCATACTTAAAAGCCAAACACTGAAAAAGTTGAAATCTTCTTTATCACAACAATGATTTTCATCTGTACTTGAAAGAATACTTACAAAAAAGACATGTCAGATTACCCTTGTTAAAATCTTGGAGAGAATTCTAGAAGGAATTTGAAGTGCTACGGCGCCATGAAACATTGATCAAACTCTTACTCAACGTTCTTTGTAGCATAGACAGTATAGATAGAGATTCAGAGTTTCTCTACTGTCTGTGTTTGTACCAACTTCACGTCAAAAGATTAAAGCTGATTTCACGGACTGTTCTTTAACGGTAATTTTCTACTGTTGAAACGTATCATACACACATTTCTATTACGTATAATTGTACCGCCAGACGTTATTCCAGGAATACCTGTGGCGGCCTTTCCCTATGTCTGCCTTCTCTGTACTACGTTTTTATTACTTTAAGATGTCACTTACAAAATTTGTTTACCTTAATGTCCCTCATTTTTATTTGAGATTTTTATTGCAGCCTCCTTTGTCTCAACAACAACAACAACAACAACAACAACAACAACAAATGACCTTACGAAAGAAACAGTAAGAGTAAATATTTATGCAACAGACTAACATTGCACTTTATCTTCGATACTTAATGTAAATGTAGAAGTTTTATAATTTCAAAAACTGTGAGAAAAAAAATCACAAGATTGAAGCTGTTTTTATCTTCTCAACATTGAAGACAGACAGCCTTGTAGAGGCACTTGGCACATTAAGGATCGAGTACAAAGTCTAGATCCAATATATCATCTCTAACGATCATCACAAGTTGTCGTTTGAGATGTCACGTGACCATCAGTCTGTGCGATTCAACCAGAACTGTTCGCTAAAAAGGCGACAAGCTCATTTGTAAATTACTACAGTGAACATGACCTCATTCACTTTTCATGTTGACAGCAATAGTATCATTTCATATAGACTAATGTCAGCTTGTTTTATCGTGCAATTATTATAGGCAACAGTTTAAAATATGATAATTCACGTTTCAAATTCTTATACAAAGGAGGTGTACTTTTTCTTGTGGGTTATACTGTTAAAGGATAGAAACTGTGAAGTTAGTCTAAAAGTATCGGACGTACGTCAGCTGTCATCGACATCACGTATCGACATATTCATAAACACCTTTGACCCAAAACAATAAATAACAAGTGTATAGAGTTTGGTGAGCCACGGCACCCAGTTGCCTTGACTGATTTCTGTAGTCCATTATACGTGTTCCTACATGTCCCGGTCCAAGCAGCATGTCTTCTATGTCTGGTCTGAGATTTTATGCGTTGGCAAAAGTGAAGGATACTTCAGTGAATAAGAAAATTGAGCTTTCATCTCGTGATGGAAGTCAAAAATTTGAAATAACTTGACGCTGATATCCGCAAGATGTCTCCAATTTTCAGGTCGCTTTAAAAGCAGTCAACTAGGATATCATTGTGGTTCCGTTATAATCATAGTAGTTCTGACAATCAGACTAAAGGCTGTGTGGAAAACGTTTCTAGTGAATTAAAATAAAACTCAAATATTACTTTCGACTATTAACGCTGTCCCTTCTCTGGCAACATCTTCGTCGATGACATTGTGTTCTGTAGTTGGCAGTTCCAAGGCCAAGTATTCCTGTATTGAAAAAGACAGCAGGTACTTGTATCAGATGTCTTTGGTTGCGTTGTGATTTCGTATGTTACTATGCATGGAGTAAGCTTACGCGGATGACAACACAATCCATTGCATTGCACCCATTGATGCACGACGGGTCATGTTTCCTTGTCAGGAATACAATCGATGTTTATAAAAAGCGATAAGTATCCGATCGAACGGTATAAACAATGCTTTGTGAACGGTATGCCATTCATAAACAGAATATATATTATCACATGCCTCGTATATCGAACGTTGCGCTCCATAGGATTTAATGGTAACTTGTGCGAAATACAACCGGAACTGATTTCAATTTGACAACTCCGGGATTCAAAAATGATCAAATTACATGTTTTACAGAGGAAATACTGTTTTTATAAAATTATGCATAAAATATTGATAAACTGTGTAACAGTGATAAAATATATCAATGTGCCCTTCGATGATGAAATCATTCTGTTTTTTCAACAGATTTTCTCCTAACATGGATAATTGTCATTTGCATGTAAGCCCAAAAATTTGGAGTGATATTTATGTAACGGAGGCATGTGATAAAAACATTTTAGCCCTAACATGGGACTGAACCCTCAACGCAGGAGACCATTTTCCCTTCTTACGTCCGGCCAATGGTCACCTACTCTTAGGCACAGTCCCTGTCGGTGACGAACAGGTCAAAATTTGCGTAGACTGGAACTTTGAAAAAAAGATGAACGAGAGCGCACAACGACAAATGGCGATTTTGTGCTGCAAAAGTGCATCAACTGCCGAGATTTCTTCGAAAGATGATTCTTTTACTTTTCCAGACAGCGACGACCTTAATAAATGTTTGAATGTTACAAATATCCTAGCATCCAATGAATTTTCAACGGGACATATGCAATGTTGATGGCATACCCTTACCTCTGGAAAATACCCTGACATCTTTTCTTGATTTTAAAACTAAGATTTCAAATATATTTTCTTTTATACCTATGTGTTTGTCTATCATGTTCCGCTATTTTCATATTGTGCAGAATTCTTGAAAGTGTTGTATCGATATATAAAATACAATCAACTTTCCAAAAATAACTGTAAAGATTTTAGCCCCTGTATGATTGCTATTCCGTTGAATCTTAATACGTCAAAGATTGCAGGATAATTTGACTGGGAAAACATTACCTCAGTGGACGCTTCCGACAGTAAGTCATCCAGCTGCGGAACTAAATCTGAAAAGTTTGGTCTGCCCTCAGGAGACGATGTCCAACACCTACACATAATGTGATAGCTAACCAAGAAACAATACAGGTAATTATGGAAACAGAAATATAAATATGAGAGAGAGAGAGAGAGAGAGAGAGAGAGAGAGAGAGAGAGAGAGAGAGAGAGAGAGAATAAGTGAGTGAGTGAGAGAGATCTGTTTACTCATCGTCCGCTTTCACTGGTCTGTTACTTCCCACAAACTACGATTTCGGGGAGCATCCAGCTGCCCGTACAAAAGACCTTGGCAAGCGAAGATGCCGTTTACTTTACACTACCAACATGTAGACGTACGCAGGGTTTGACATGCACCGCCTGCTGTCAAAAATTTAATTACGACATGGTTAAGACAAACAAAGGTTTACATACATTTCAGTCGGACATCCTTTAGGACAGCTCATTCTTTTCCCAGATTTTAAGAAATCGAACATAGCTTCCGGAGTTACACTGGGATATGGCGTGCCTCCCAGCGTCATTATTTCCCAGAGTATGACACCAAACGCCCATACGTCACTCTTTGTTGTGTAAATCCCATCAAATAAGGCCTCTGGTGACATCCATTTTATTGGCACCCTTCCCTGTACACATGGTGATGTATTTGTAATAAAGTTTGATGATTAATTAACTAATTAATAAACATTTAGATAAGGATGTCACGTGTAGCTTACGGCAGTGAAGATAGCGATAATCCTTAGAAATGGTATCTTTTTTGACAGCTAATTTGAACCATAGACTGTAGATTCTAGGAGCTATATTTCAAAATAACTACCTGAATCACCAATATCAGTGATATCTTTTTTCCAAATCTAATGATGAGTCGTTATCATATTATTTTCATACAAAACAATGCTAATTAGTACATTTTCAATGTAAGATGTTTCTAGATGTGTATGATTGCTTAAAATATTGCCTATTACGAAGATTTTCAAACACAGAAAAGTAACGCTCTCCTCGTTATGTGTGTATCGTTAGTATCTGTCATCTTATCAGCTGTCACTGTGTCATAGTTATTAACGAAAAACAACAGCTGACGTAACAATCGCATGAGTGTTAACACAAGGGAGTAGCTCAACAGTTTCCAGATCTTGTGGTGTTGTATTTGTTGCTACTGTCTTTGAGAATCTAACGAAATCAGGCAATAATCTCCTGCATCTTGAAACAATGTCTGTAACTGAATTGGCAATGATGTCAGGAATTTATGTATCCCATGTTCAAACTTTCGCTCTTAATATATGTGTATACGCCCATCTGTGTCTCCTGATATTCATCACAACGCCAAGAATTCTTTTTGACTCGGTCCTTCTGTAGGACACGATCAGTAAGCATGGAAAAGAATTATCAAAGTCCATGATTCAACTTATCTTGAGCGCCAACATTTACTCACTAACAGCGGTAACATAAACCCATCAACAGTTACCCATCAATAGCGTTATCTTGGGTTAAATGGAAAAATAACCAAAAAAAAAAGAAAGAAGTGAATGGCGACAATCACACATTCATGCAAGATTGGCATGACACCACTCTTTATGGCGAAATGTTTGATTAAATTATTCTGATTTCCCCCTGTATTGTATGTGATTGGTTTGTACAACAAATACTGGCCAACAGCTGGAAAGGTTTACCACTACAAATTTAATGGTGTAGGTTTCACCGGCATTATGAACCGGCAAAGACTGAAAATTCTTGTGGAATAAATTACCCGTACCTTAGAATGTTTCTTGTAGTAATTGTCATTATGTAAATCTCTGGCTAAACCAAAATCTGCAATCTTTGCCACATGTGAGTCAGCAACGAGGATATTTCTAGCAGCAAGATCTCTGTGAATACACTGAATGATATTGACAGTACAGTGAGCTGTCGGTTCAATGCTCCAACAAAATTGTTAAAGCTGATAACAATTATAAATAATTGTTAATATATAAAATATACATACATATCAATAATCTTATGTACTTGTGGAATAATGTGGCTCACCTTATGCTGATTAATTCGCACGAATAATTTTCATTAAAACTTTGAAAGACTGATTATTTAGGGGCATCACAATATTTACCTTTAATTTATTATTACATATTTTTATATATAGGTTACAAACATTTTAGTAAAAGGAAACTTCTTCATGGCGTGTGGCCTACTATTTGTTGCCTCGAAGTTCGTGGTTGAGTGTCGAACATCACGTGGTTATGGCGTCATATTGGGCATTGCTAAGATTTGTCCATTAGTTTTACACACTCAAACTTGAAAATATTGCACTCTAGAGTAACTGTTTATTTTTTCAGTTTTGAAATTGTATATGCAACATTACAGCTTCTACCCGCATCATATTGAGCCACAAAGACTTAAGATATCAACGAATTT
Organism: Ptychodera flava; assembly: GCF_041260155.1. Taxonomy (NCBI): domain Eukaryota; kingdom Metazoa; phylum Hemichordata; class Enteropneusta; family Ptychoderidae; genus Ptychodera; species Ptychodera flava. Next base: position 40,903,739 of record NC_091940.1, read on the forward strand.
AAAGCTTTGAAATTTGAAATGTTGTTTGGGATTTCATTTTCTTGCAGCTTATCTGTTAGCCATTGGATTAGCATGTCATAATTTACACTCCATGACGTCACAATAAACTGATTTACAACTCCGTTGAAAATCAAACACTAATATCACTGTAGGCTTGGAAATGTTCCCAAATTGATGGATTACACAGATAATTGAGTAATATTTATTATAGCTTTAGGGGATTTAGTTCATCAGATGCTGACATGAGTGAAAGACTAAAGCAAAGTACCCAGAAAATGTTTACAGCGAAAAGATATTTAGACCATAGACAGTAGGGATTGTTTCTCTACTGTCTAGATTTAGACCTAAGAATAAAAGACAATAAGGGGACCGTTGTGAATGCAGACAAAAGAAGTGACAAAATAGCTGTAATAGAAACATCACGAGCAAAACTGACGACCAGAACTACCCAGTTGCGAAATGTGCAAGAAATCCACAGTCTTGGTTACGTACAAAGTGGGTGATGGCCATTAGTTCATCTACTCATAGACTGTAGAGAAATGATCTACTTCTCTCAAATTGATTACTGTAATGAAACCATAGTGCATTGTCTGGTGTCATGAATGAAATCATTATGGTTGATGAGAATGACATCGGTTATTTGCTCTTCCACCATACGGGGCTTGTATGTGACTTTTACATAACTGGTGGATCTATATATATTTGACTCTTTCTGCCTGCTCCTTCTGAAAAGAATTAGTGTGCACTGCATCACGGGACAGGACGGCTGTGTATAATTAAGCTGAATGTGTGTCTTGTTGGGAAACAGTCAGACTGGTACTGTAGACACAGGTACTTGTTTATGCTGCTGGTTTCCGAGAAAACCCTGTCTGAATAGTCTGTGTGTGTGATTTAGAGAAACACGGTAAAACATCAGTTCTAGACAATGATTTTAGAGATACGACTTCCATAAATTTTGGCATTCAATTTGGAAAAATTCTGGCGGTTGGGAAAATATATTATTGTAGTAATGTTGGTTCATTCAACAAATTCAAGCTCATCTACTTTTTTGCAATTCACTTGTTTTTATGGCTGATTTGTAATATTGCGACTTTCAGCTATAGGGCACCTAACACTTTTGATAAATTTGAACATAATGTTTTTAAGTCTGGACTTAAAACACATTTATTTTTAGAAAGTTCTTAATGCTATTTTTAGAGTTTTTTAGATTGTAGCAACATTTTATCAACTCACTGTGCTGTACAGCGCCTGTACAGCGCCTTGAGATGTCTTTTTTACATGGAAGGCGTTTTTTAAGAAATAAATATTATTATTATTATTACTACAATTAAAAGAACATATTCCTTCCAAGTTAGTTCCAATCGTGTTTCGTTTTTTTTGGGTCATGAAAGCTGATGTGAGAGGAGGAAACCGAGATTTTCCATAGATACTTAAAAATAGGAAGTAAAATTTAGTTGCTCAGATGGCGGGAGTAAGAGTTTGTGTTTTCATGTGGTCATTATTGATCCACGTTGTAGGGTAGTATATTTGTCATACCTTCCTTACCTTCACGGATGCTAAAAAATCCACGTTGTAGGGTTATATTTGTTATATCTTACCTTCATGGATGCTAAAAAATCCATACCACGCGCAATTTGAAAGGAAAACGAAATTAAATCTTTATGAGTGATCTGCCGCGACGCGTCCGCCGGAACATTTTCATAATGCCCTGTCCATCTTCTCAGACGCAGAAAATCACGTAGGTTGCCATGGCAGGCAAATTCAAACAGCAGTAACAAAGGGCCTGTTCCAGAATGAGAATATACAATGGAATTGATTAGAAATTGGTGACCACTTTCTTTAGTAGACTCCAGGACTCCCTGTCATGCTTTCAACCTTTGCAATTATTTCTATTGTGTCAGTTGATACATCTTTTGTATATGAAGTATACCATCGCTGGGTAATAACTGGCAGACAGACATACACAATGATAGACGCTAAGACAAGCGAGCCCCGTCTTGCTTAATAGTTTCGGCAATTGCTTAAAGCACAGAACCGAAGCTATATTTCCCCTTCTGACACTTGGAGAAGAATACGTGTTAACCTGTCAGTACACTCTCGTAAATCATATTTCGAATAAGAAGAAATGTCTTTAAGATAATTTGCATTTAGATGTTAAGCACATCTTTTCCGACTGAAAACGGCACATTTCGATTAATAAAGGGACATAGCAGTCCATGGGAAAAAATGAGAATAACTTTATTACACTTGTTTCCGATTTGTTCCGATTGAACAACAAGATGTTGTTAGAGTTGACTTTGTTCCAGTCAAGTTCAATAACTGATACATTTTTGATCCATTCCCCAACTCAAATCTGTAAACAGACAAAATTCAATATTTTTACAAATTTTAACTTGTCGTTTCATCTCCTGTTTGGAACGGTTTAGATTTTTACTCACCTCCCAACGTACAGCAACCAAGCAAACTAATGACATTTATATGTTTTCCAAGTTTCTTGGCGTATTCCATTTCGGCAGTCATAGCCCTTCTGTCTTCGTCGGAGGAGTGTACTTAATATAGACAATGCAAACAACATCAATAAATGGTAAAAATATGTAAAATACTTTTACATTCTGCCGAAAATATGACGAGTAAGTTTTAATAGGTTTTCCGACAGTTTTATGACAACTTTTGACAAATTGCAAAAGAACATCGGGGTTTCTTCATGATAAATACGATCAACTCATGTGTCACATGGCAACTCATATCTTAGATTAGAACTACTTCAGACAGTTCTTTTAGATCATAATAAATTCTGTAGAGTGACTTCAAATTGATTGAACAATTACTGTACCTTTCAGCATTTTCACAGCTACCGTCGTTTTCTTTTCATTGGGTATAATACCACTTGCCTCTGCCTTGACAACTTTGCCGAACGCTCCTTGTCCAATGACTTCACCAAATTGTAACCTAGCATTAATACACAAACCAGATACTCTACAAACTATCGGCAAATAGAAATTTAGTTTATCTATTAAGTGGTCTTAAGGCTAACACATTTACAATTACTACTTTCTACATCGTCGTTGTTAATTGTCAGGCTTTCCCAGACATTTGTTTTCTCTCCCTCTCACTCCCTCCCCTCTCCCTCTCTCTTCTTTTGTACTTGCGTATGTACGTATATGTAATAGATAAGTGTATGTGTTATTATTTCATAACTAAAGCTAAGTTCATTTTACCTGTTACGTGGGAATTCCCAGGCATCGCCGTTTTTGCTCGGCTTAGTGTGATCTGCATACACGTGTGTATAGCTCGGATGTCGTTTGCCATTTGGTAAATCGTAGGTATTATCGAAAGCAATACCAGTTGATCCCTGTAAAGTGTAGGGATATGCATGGTAATGTTTCTTGATCTAAAATATGATCTGTCGCCGCTGTGGGACTTTGACTTCTCAGAACATGTGAGTGCCCAGGACTGCACGTGTACACATAAGCTTACAAATTTTATCATAATGACAGATTTTGCGCAGATTTGCTTTTTCGTCATCTCAGACAAATATTGGGAGAGGATCCATATCTTAACTTTGAACTTTTAAAAGGATTCACTGTATGAGATGAAATGGTATTTTGTATAAGTTAACAAGGTATTTGAATGGCTACACAAGTCTGAGCAACTAAGACGCCGCTATAAAACATACAAGTTTGGTTTACTGTTAATGTGAGGACATTTAGTAACTTGTAAACTTCTAAAATATTAATCTGCATCAATGTGGTATGGTTTGGTTTTACATGGACACATTGCGCATGTCCGTAATTAGCTTTGATCGCAAAGCTACGTCACTACCTACCAGCCTGTACATATTAGATGCATTTGCAAATGATCTTGTCAGTCGTAACCGCTGCTGCTTCCTTCTCCTTCCGATATATTTTGTTATGAGGAGCGTAGCTGCCGTAGCGATGATGATGAGAATTAGAAGAGGAATAACAACATTTACCGCCAAATCTTTACTTCTTCCCTTTGAGGAGTCGCTCCGTTCTTGAAGTACACTTGTCATCGCTGAAACGGAAAAAACAACATTTCAGTGACAGACATAGTATTTGAATTGTTTGATGATTTTCAAGGATATTTTCAAGAGCGCAGCAACCTCGTGCTAGCCTCAAAATTCTACTGTTTGAAGTGCGGGGAATTTACAATGGGCTTGCGTACGAGCGATGCATGCACAATTGTAAAAAGGCCACGCATACATACCAGGGTGAACGGTATAGGGTTCGGTTAAGGAAGACTTCAGGCATGCACACTCAACATGTTAAATGATGTCGCACTTTTGAACATACTCTGCTGTCCAGACGCTTACCTGTCTACGTGTTAAACATCACGAATGCGCATGCCCATATCTACATCGTGACTGTCATATATACATCAATACTTCATTGATGAAGTCTCTGTACGTATCAAAAATAACACAAAATACAATTCTCTAAATATCTATAAATATTAAAGTGGAGAGAATTCACCGAGAGTTGGACGGCGTACAGTCATGGTGTAGACTTAGACATGCGCACTCATGATGTTTCAAAATGTTGCATTATGTAGACAGTTATATTGTGCCAGTCAGGTACCGTAGTCTCGTTAACCGCGCAATAAACGGAAGAAGTCATTGATGAGATTAGTATGTGAGAAGGTGACGTCATTATCTTTTAAAGATCCATTAGCTGTAACTTTGGTCATTTTCTAAATTTTGTTTGTTCTGTGTATCAGTGCAGTTTCTGGTTTGAATCCCTGAACCATGGAGAAATTCCTAATATTTAGCTCATAAATATACCCAATATGAGTATAATCTGCATTGTTGTTTAAATTTTGTATTCAGGTCCGGACTAGAATACATTTATCAACAATAACAATGGTCATTTCACATACACAGGCTGTGTTGGCAAGCAGGACACTAGGCATTGGTCATGATGAACGGATTATAGTACAATTCTGTAGTTGATACATTGAAATAGAGAAGTTAAAAATTAGTCAATGAAGAAAGGACCAATATGCTCTCTTAAAATTGGCACGCCCTATGGAAGCCGTATACTCATATCAAAGCCAAGAAACCATATTTAATCGAATAACTGGGATACTGATAAAAACATTTGCGGCTTCCTGTCTGGGAAAGCCATAGCCATAGGAAAATCTGCCAAATGAATCGGAGCGGCAAATTAGGTAGGTCTTCAATTGAAAGCGATGTCGGCAATTTCAAATAGAAAACGGCGTACGGTTTACAAATAGCATCCGATAAGTGATTAGTTTACCTAAACTCCTGGTCACGAACAGATCTTGATGTTCGTTTGCTGAAGTCATATATCCTGAATAGCATCAAATTGCCAAAATTTAAAATCTCATGTATGCGGAGTCCGTGTTATGTAGAACCACGCTAAGTGGAGACACTGCGGGCAAGTTTATTGTGTGCATAGTAGCATTTGAAACGGCGTTAATAATTTCCCTGATCAGGGCACAGATTATTCAAGATTTGACAATAGAAGGATATTTAACATTGTTATGTAGGTCATTTACCCCACATCATCATGACCTGAGTTCAATTAGTCTAGAACATTCTCAAGGTCACTGCCCTTGATGACCTAACAACCTTGAATTCAATTAGTCATGTTTGGAATGTTCTGGAAAGTTGATTAGTTGTGTAAGGGAGATAATTTAGAACAGTAATTAGCATGTCAATAAAAGTTCTAGATTGTTCTTATATGCCTTTATAAAAGGGACGTGCTCAGCTTCCAGTCAGACTTTTGGGATCGTGTCTCTTGTGTGTTACTAAACTCCAGCAGTAGTCATTCTCAAGACTTTTCAAGACCTTCACTGCCAACGCTGGATTTATACTGTGGACTTTGTGCAACTACAAGCCTGCAAGCCGAAGGACTGTTCATTCATCCGACTGACTGTTACAACTCTGAGACTGGAGCTTTGCCGTCCCAGCTGAGATAAGTAGTCTGTACACTTTTAAAGCTTGTATTTTATCCCTGACTTAGCAATTAGTTTTATTTTTGTAATAAATTTTGTTTAAACGTAAACTGCTGAGTTCACCCTTTTGTTCGTTTTCTCTGCACGTAACAAAATTGGGGGCTCGTCCGGGAGACGAATATTTTGAGCCGTTTGACAACATTTTGACAGCTTTTCAAAACTACTATATACTGTGAACTCAGCGAAATTTAATCATGGCGGAATTTAAACCAGAGGAAATGGATGACCTTGATCAGGACACATTTGATTCCCTCAGAAAAGACAACCTCATAACACTGGCAAATTTCCTTAAAGTAGAAGTCAAAAGATCTATGCGCAAGCGAGAAATTCAATTCAAGATTGCAAAACATTTAGTTAATTCTGGCCATTTTGAAGAGTCTGCCTTAAAAGATTATGAGCCTGAGTCTTCCTTCGAACTCAAAAAATTAGAATTAGAAATTCAGGCAGATTTGGAGCTTAAAAAATTGGCATTAGAAAAAGAAAAAATACAAATGCAATTACAAATGAAAGAAAAAGAATTGCAAATGGAAGAAAGACAGAAAGAAAAAGAAAGGCAGGAAAGATTAGAAATGGAAGAAAGACAGAAAGAGAGGGAATTGGAAATGAAAGAAAAAGAATTGCAAATGGAAGAAAGCAAAGGGAGAAAGAAAGAGAGGAAAAAGAAAAGGAAAGAGAATTAGCAGAACACCGACTGCAGTTAGAAATGAGACGTTTAGAGCTTGGAAAGTCAGGAAAATCTTCCCTTCAGACAATTTTGACATCACTAAGCATTTCAGGTTAGTTCCCCCTTTCCAAGAAAAGGATGTTGATAAATATTTTCTCCATTTTGAGAAAATTGCTCAGAGTCTGAATTGGCCTAAGGAGTCCTGGTCTATGCTTTTGCAGAGTGCTTTGGTGGGTAAAGCCAGAGAAATTTACATTCAGTTGTCAGTAGAGCAGGCTTCAGATTATGATTCTGTGAAGGAATTAATTCTCAAGGGCTATGAGTTGGTGCCTGAAGCTTACCGTCAGAAATTTAGGGATTGTGAGAAGGTGAAAGATCAAACTTATGTTGAATTTGCTCGAACAAAAGAACAACTGTTTGATCGTTGGTGTTCTTCGGAAAAGGTCAGTCAGAATTATGACAAATTACGACAACTTGTTTTGATTGAGGAATTTAAAAGGTGCATCCGGAGTGACATCAAGACGTTTATCAATGAACAAAAGGCAGATACATTAGAGGTTGCTGCACGTTTGGCCGATGATTATTCATTGACCCACAAATCTTCATTTCTCAGCAAACCATCCCAGTCCTTTTCCTACAGAAACAATGCAGGTAAATTTAACTCCTCCTTTTCATCCAAGAATTTTTCAAAGGAGAGTAGGAAATCAAATGACAACAGTTCACAAAATTCAAGTAACACTTCCACATCATCAGATCCAAAGTCTCAATCTCCTTCTGAAAAACAGTTTGGTACACTTTCTTGTAATTATTGCAAGAAAGACGGCCATTTAATGTCAGAGTGTTTCAAATCAAATTGAAAAGAAAACGTGAAGGTCAAAGTGGTCAAAGTGGATCTAAGCCCACCGGCTTTATTTCTTCATCAACTCAATTAGAGTCTAATAATGTGTGCAACACATTTTCTGAGGTTAAACCCCTCTTATCCCCAATTAATGAGGTCAAGGTCAATTCTTCTCAAGATAGCATTATGGGTATTTTCGAACCATTTATTCATGATGGTTTTATATCACTTTCTAGTGATTTTTCTTCCGCTACCCCTGTCAAAATTTTAAGAGATACCGGGGCTTCCCAGTCTCTTTTGTTGGCAGATACCCTGCCGTTTTCTGAAAAGTCATTTTCAGGTTCTAAAGTTCTTATTAAGGGGGTAGATTGTAATGACTACATAACTGTTCCTCTCCATAATGTCTATTTGTCTTCGGACTTTGTTTCTGGACCTGTGACTTTAGGTATTAGGCCTTTTTTGCCTTTTGAAGGGATTCACCTTCTTCTTGGAAACGACCTTGCTGGGGACAAGGTCATTACTAATCCACTTGTGACTGATAATCCTAGTTTAGATCAAAATCCAGAGCCAATAGAGGAAGACATTCCCGGCCTTTTCCCATCATGTGCCATTACTCGAGCCATGTCAAAGAAAACTTCTGAGAATCAAAATACTCTCAAAAATAATGTCACAGATGTTGACTTAAATGACACCTTTCTCAGTCAGGTGTTTGACACGGAGCATTCCGTTATCCCTCGTGGATTTGAAACTTCCAGTAAAACTTCTGCTGACCCAAGTCAGACATTTTCTAGATCAAATCTCATTGCAGAACAACACAAAGACCCAGATATTTTGTCTTGTTTGACAGGGTAGATGATGAAGATAAAACTTCAGATAGCTCTGTTTCCTATTATACAAAATCTGGTATTCTCATGCGTAAATGGAGACCTCCAGACGTTTTGGTTGATGACGATTGGGCTATAAAACATCAAATTGTGGTTCCAAAGCCCTATCGTGCTGAAATATTGCGCCTGGCCCATGAAACGCCCTGGGCTGGTCATTTGGGAGTAAGGAAAACTTATCATAAAATTCTCAGTCACTTTTATTGGCCTAATCTCAGGCAGGATGTAGCACATTTCTGTAAAACTTGTCACACATGTCAAATGGTAGGAAAGCCAAATCAGACCATTCCAAAGGCCCTTTACAGCCAATTCCTGCATTTCAAGAACCATTTAGTAGGATACTAATAGACTGTGTTGGGCCCTTACCAAAAACAAGATCAGGAAATGAGTACATGCTGACAATAATGTGTACATCAACTCGGTTCCCAGAAGCCATACCACTGAGAAATATAAAGACAAAGACTATAGTGAGAGCTTTAGTCAAATTTTTCACTTTATTTGGCCTCCCTAAATGTGTCCAGTCCGATCAAGGCTCCAACTTTATGTCTGGAATTTTCAACAAGTAATGGATCAGCTAGGCATTAAACAGTATAGGTCATCCGCCTATCATCCAGAAAGTCAGGGTGCTCTTGAGCGATTTCATCAAACTTTGAAAAACATGATTAGGACCTACTGTTTTGACACAGAGAAGCAGTGGGATGAAGGAATTCATTTTCTGCTCTTTGCTGTTAGAGAGTCAATTCAGGAGTCTCTGGTTTTAGCCCATTTGAGCTTGTATTTGGACATACAGTCCGTGGCCCACTTAAGCTCGTTAAAGAGAAATTCCTATCAGACGATGATGATTGTCTGAATATTTTGCAATATGTGTCAGATTTTCGTACAAAACTCTCTAAAGCATGTGAATTAGCCAGAGAAAATCTTGAGTCATCTCAGCAGTCAATGAAAACCAAATATGATAAAAGCACCTCAAAACGGAAGTTTAAACCAGGTCAAAAAGTTCTTGTCCTACTTCCAATTCCTGGCAAACCACTCCATGCTCGTTACTTTGGGCCATACCTAATTGATAAGAAATTGAGTGATTTAAATTACATCATAATAACACCTGACAGGCGAAAACAAAAACAGCTATGTCACATAAATATGCTTAAACCATATTTGGATAGGGATAATCCTACTATAACTCAGCCTGTCAGTACAGTCAGTTCTGGCCATTATGAAGATAGTGATACTGAAACTGACTTGAGTGAAAATACTCTAAACTCAAAGCTGGGCTCGGTCAAGCTTCAGAACTCAGAAATCCTGGAGAAGCTGGAGTCTACAAAGTTGGCACACCTCCAGCCAGAACAACAACAACAGGTGAAAGAACTGCTCCACGAATATAAACACCTGTTTCAAGATGTTCCAACGAGGACAAACGTCATCTATCACGACGTTGATGTTGGGGACAGTAAGCCTGTAAAACAACATCCATACAGACTGAATCCAACAAAAGCGAAATATCTCCAGGAAGAAGTCAAATACCTGCTGGACAATGACTTTATTGAACCCAGTAAAAGTAACTGGAGTTCGCCGTGCATACTTGTTCCCAAATCAGACCACAGTTATCGTATGTGCACGGACTTTAGGAAGGTCAACACTTTAACAAAGACAGACACTTTCCCAATCCCGAGGATTGATGACTGCATCGACCGAGTGGGAAAAGCCAAGTATGTGACGAAATTTGACCTACTGAAGGGATTTGGCAAGTCCCTCTGACGGATCGTGCTCGTGAAATATCCGCCTTTGTTACACCAGACGGATTGTTCCAGTACAAGGTGATGCCATTCGGAATGAAGAACTCTCCGGCAACGTTCCAACGGATGATCAACGACGTCATATCCGGGCTAGACGGGTGTGCAGCCTACGTTGACGACGTCGTCCTGTATAGTGACACCTGGGAGGAACACATCAAGCTCATGCGGAAGTTCCTTGAGAGACTGAGCAAAGCAATGTTGACTGTCAACCTTGCCAAATCTGAGTTTGGTTGGGCAAGGGTAACTTACCTCGGACATACTGTAGGACAGGGTGAGGTAAAACCTGTTGATGCCAAAATCAGTGCCATTTCAAGTTTTCCCATACCAAACTGCAAACGACAACTGATGCGCTTTCTCGGTATGGCTGGTTACTACAGAAAATTCTGTCCAAATTTCTCCACAATTACTGAGCCTTGACTAACTTACTTAAAAGAAAGTAAAGTTGTTTGGTCAGAGCAATGCCAACAGGCATTTGATACACTTAAAGCCATACTGCAAAGTGCCCCAGTGTTGTCTGCACCAGATTTCACTTTGCCATTCAAATTAGCTGTAGATGCTAGTGATACGGCTGCTGGTGCTGTTTTATTGCAAGAGGATAGTCATGGTGTAGATCATCCTGTTTGCTATTTTTCACGCAAATTTAACAAATCCCAGAGAAACTACTCTACAATTGAAAAAGAGTGTTTATCTTTGATATTAGCTTTACAGCATTTTGAAGTTTATGTTACTTCTTCAAATCAGCAATAGTGGTTTTATTGATCACAACCCTCTTGTTTTTCTGCAGAAATTTAAAGGCAAAAATCAGAGATTGCTAAGATGGAGTTTAATGTTACAGGAGTTTAATCTTGACATTAGACATATCAAAGGCAGAGACAATTTAATTGCAGACTGTCTCTCTCGTATTTAGAGTTTATTGTTGTTCACTTTCAAGAAATTTTATTGTTGTTCACTTTCAAGAAATTTTACTTTAGAGTAAAACAAAATTTGAGTACTTAAATCTTTTTCAAGATTACATTTGTAAAAGAAAGATTTTTCTTTGAAAAATTTCTTTTTTTGAAGAGGGGGTGTGTTATGTAGGTCATTTACCCCACACTCATCATGACCTGAGTTCAATTAGTCTAGAACATTCTCAAGGTCACTGCCCTTGATGACCTAACAACCTTGAATTCAATTAGTCATGTTTGGAATGTTCTGGAAAGTTGATTAGTTGTGTAAGGGAGATAATTTTAGAACAGTAATTAGCATGTCAATAAAAGTTCTAGATTGTTCTTATATGCCTTTATAAAAGGGACGTGCTCAGCTTCCAGTCAGACTTTTGGGATCGTGTCTCTTGTGTGTTACTAAACTCCAGCAGTAGTCATTCTCAAGACTTTTCAAGACCTTCACTGCCAACGCTGGATTTATACTGTGGACTTTGTGCAACTACAAGCCTGCAAGCCGAAGGACTGTTCATTCATCCGACTGACTGTTACAACTCTGAGACTGGAGCTTTGCCGTCCCAGCTGAGATAAGTAGTCTGTACACTTTTAAAGCTTGTATTTTATCCCTGACTTAGCAATTAGTTTTATTTTTGTAATAAATTTTGTTTAAACGTAAACTGCTGAGTTCACCCTTTTGTTCGTTTTTCTCTGCACGTAACAACATGTACACAAATGCGAAAAGTAAGCCACGGTGTTCAAGAAAGGCGTGTAACTGTTTTCTTTATATTAGGATTGGATGTCCCTGTCACTGTTCATAGCATTTCATCATTGTAGTATAACATTGCAAGGAAGACTGAATGTTTTTAAAAAAAATAACAGAAAACACGAGCAAGGTATCTGTTGACCTACTTGATTGGATGGCGCTTGCTACAGATAACCATGCACTGTTGAAATCCGAGCCCTCTAGGCTAACCGGAAAGCAGGTGTATAATCCGGAATCTGCAAGCGTGACGTCATAGAGTGTCATCTCCACATCTCCCTAAAACATCGGCAAATCATGAGAGCAAATAATTATAATAGATGATACCCCTTTACTAGTAAAACTCGTCATTTTCAAATTTTGACACCGCGGGATTTCTATCCCGTATTCACGTTCGTTGTGGTACCATAGCTGATAAGCCGGATTCTCCAAGAGGTGACGTATGCGGTCGAAGCAAATCAGACAACCTAATTTATAGAAATGATTATGTCATCATATTATCGCTAAATAATTGAAGTATTGGGAAGAACTATACTGAACCGCAGAAACATCGGACATTTGATAAATTTACCCACTGGAGAGTGTTGTACACAGTAATGTGGGTCCTAATGGGTCAGCATATACAATGTGACGGGCTACAATTAGAAGGTGTGAGCATTTTCTACTTACCTCAAATATACACTCCATCACCTTCTTTGAAAATAATTGCTCGATAAACGAGCTTAGGTTGGTCGTGGGAGTGACTGGTAGTGCGTCCTGAACTCCAAAAGAAGAAAAGTTCGCAGAGGAAATGCACAAGGCATTAATGTACTTCATTTGAAGTCATCGATAAACACAACATGTGACTGCTGATTCGCAATAGATTACAGACATCTTAACGCATTCACGTATTTGTTAATCTTCTATCGCAAGGCTTGGAAAGCTAAATCCTTGTTTGAAAAAGTTTTCGATGGAAATATAGATGTAAGGATAAATCACGGAGCATTTTTCTGCAATTATAAAATCAAGTCATATCCATTTCCTTACGTCATAATGTCCTATTACAGTGTTTACTAAATCAAGTAACACACAACAAACAATTGACGAAGAAAATGAGCACACCAAGGACAATAGCACAGTCAAATTCAGGAAAGAAAGTAACTGACTTTAAAAAATCAAACCCAGATGTCAGGTATTTTGAGAAAAGCGAGGATATCCTGCGCCACGTTTGGCGTCCATCATGTGTCAATATTTTATTATAGAAAATGGTCTCAATGCTAACATTTTGAGATAATTCATAAGAATAAAATCACGTGTTCGACCGGCATAGGGGAAAATGCTACAGGGTATAGCATACCTGGAGAGTTTTCATGTGTAATTTTGCATTGTCAGGCTGGTGATGTTTTATCCAGTACGTATACTGTAGAGGCCCGCTATTTTCCACTTCGCATCGAAACGTTACGTTTGTTCCTTCGATCACTGTCTTGTTTTGCGGATAACGTTTATCAACCATAGGTTTGAACGCTGTTCAAAACGGCAATTTGAAAGTTATGTCATTAATTGTATGTAGCAAATGTTTAAAATGATTTCTCAAACACTTGACCTCATGGATTGGTATGCATTCGATGAAAAATACAATTAATGCACGTGGTATTGCATCATATAACTTATCCAAATTTAACGTTTGTTGCATGACCAGAAAGTCTGACTGAGTGAAATTTCTGTATTAAATTAATTTTCGACTATATGTCCCATTGCTACATACAGAAGAAGTTTAACTTTTTGTCTATCTTACGACGTCTCTGGCACTTTTTTACAACATTTCAAAACCCAGTTCCGTCTTCTTAATATTGCTTAATCGATCCTTACGTTTGTTAAAGACGATGAGGTTGTAGGTGAAGTTAATACTGCAAGGTCCACTTTCAACAATACACATGTAATGGCCTTCGTCGCGCTTTACAATGGCTTCCAAGATCAGCTTGTTGTGATCTTTGACCGGCTGTCAAGTGTATAAAGGCGATAAAGAGATTTACCATACTGTAAATGATATAATGCTCGTAGTGAATTGTCGACAAGTTTGTCGATGAAATAGCTCATAGCAGAATAATGATACATTCTGGAGAGAAGTAACAATCAAAGGACAATAAACAAGTTTGATCATAACCGAACAAATATTGGAACATTTAAAGGCGAAGATAATACTAGCTTCAGTTACAGATAGTTATGGAATGAGACTTAGATCCACGGAAGAATATAAGGAATATGTAGCATTGTATTGGTAGGAATTGTGACTGAAAACATATTAGGACATTATTGCAAAACATTATTAATCATTTCAACAAATATGGTGGACACTGATGAGTACTTGTATGTCTAAATGCACTGCCTTCTTACTTTTGTTGGGAGATGACTCATATATGGAATGAAAGTCAAGTTTCAATGTTACATAATATCGGAATAACTTAATAACAAACAACTTTGTCCCCTACGTCTTTTTTGTGAAGATTGAATGAAATGTACCAAAAGTTTATCATTATCAAGAAAGTCATCGAAGAGAATCTTGCATCAGCTTGCCGACATAAGCCAGATCTGGAAACTTAATAAGGTCCCTCCTTGTTATTGATGTTTGCGCTACTCTTGCGCTAAATTTTATGAAAATCCAAATAAGTCTGAAATATGGCACAAAGACGGAACTCAAGTTCTTTAGTTGTGAATTTTGATAAATTCTACGGTCCTGCTTGTGAAACAATTTTTTTAAAGTTCATGTCGAATTGCTGGGTTACGGACTTGTCAACACTGCCTTTATATGTACTATTTCACATTTGAATTTAAGTCAGGAGAACATAGTAACAGAATGCTCCAATAGTGCTTGCCCATCGACCCATGCTAAATGTCATGCATTATACTAAAATGTCCTGTATACTCGACTGCGGAGGGATGTTGTTGCTTCAAAACAGGGACAACATTTGGATGGCCTTGTAATAGGGCCTTGATTTTGACCTTTTATTAAATTTAGTACACATCAGCATTAATACAGCGTAAACGGCTGCTTCACTGCGACTATCATCACCATAGAGATGTACCCTACTCACTGTGACTATCATCACCATAGAGATGAACCCTACTCACTGGGTGATTGCCAATTCTTTGAAAATCCTTCAAGAACTCTCCACCTTTCTCGCTACTCTTCATCCATCTGTGTGTAACGGAGCCGTTTCCACGGACAGGGCAGTTGAGCTCAATCGTGGACATCTCAATCGCTACCTCCGTCTTAGATCCACCCGCTGTCATTAGTTTCCTATCGAAGTACAAATAATAAGCATCACTTCTGTTTGCTTGAAGAGTCGAAGGCGAGGACACTTTTGGGCTTTTGTAAATGCAAGTCTCTTCGATAAGTTTGTCATCGGTATCTGTAACAGAGACAAAGGTGGAATATAAAATGGAAGAATGAAGTTTCCCGAACAGAGAGAGAGAGAGAGAGAGAGAGAGAGAGAGAGAGAGAGAGAGAGAGAGAGAGAGAGAGAGAGAGAGAGAGAGAGGAGAAGAAGAAGAAGAAGAAGAAGAAGAGGAGGAGGAGGAAGAGATAAAGAAGACCGATTGTCCATGAGTTGACTTCCTGTATGTCAACAAAGATCAAAGACTGTTAAGTTGAGGAATCTAATGATAAAGATAGTGCAAGTGTGTCGTTTACAGAAAACAAACGACATCCTTGGTCTGCTGATTTGTCTGCGATTGCATATGTTGACACAAATAAATTAGTTACCGTCGTTATGTGACGACCGTATTCTGGATGAAGAAGTCCCGGTCAAGAAAATGTTGCCTACTACAAGCAACAACCACATCATACCATTGAGAACAGTGGTCGACTCTGCATGTAGTAGCTCTTCCTCCTAGGTAACCTGATCTTGGATCGCCAACCGTTCAAAATTTAAAAACAAGGATGCTGTCGGTGTATTCTACACGTCATATCTGTTTCAGAACGAGAGTATGAATATATCAGTTTTCCCTGTCCCAAGAAATTCACATTTATCAGTATATTATATAATATTATTTTTATAATCCAAACAAGGAACCATATGCCCACGGGTAGGTGACCATTTGCCCTCCTGACGTAGGGCAAATGGTCACCTGCCTCGAGGATACATATTCCCTTGTTTGGGGCTATAATGTTTAATTTTAAGCCTCTCTTGAATAGTTTCACTCCAAATGTTTGGGTTTACTTGCAAATTACAATCATAAACTTTTTTTCAATGTTCGATGAAAATTCATTAAAGAAACAAAGACTTTCTTCCTCGAATGGCGCATTGATCACTGTAATGCGGTTTATCGCTTTTTCATGCATAATTTCCTAAAGCCTAGATTTCCCATGCAAAACACGTAATTTGAACATTTTGAAATCCTTAAGTTGTCAAGTTAAAAACAGTTTTGTACACTTTCAGTCAAATGGTGACTATGCGGCCCACGACGTCATCGATGAGTTACCATGATGTCATAGGGAGCAAGCGACTTTCGATACGAGACATGTAATGAAATATAAATGTCATAATGTTGCTTTCAATATCTACAATTCATAATTTGTGGATGATACGCGCAGCATATGCAGATGCTATTAGCAAATGTAGCGAATAAGCTGATATCAAGAAAATAGATAGGACACAAACTCAATCAAAGCAATGAATATATGAATCAACGGCACCTTGAAAAAATTATTTTTTAGAAAGTTATTTTTTTACAAATTCTGTTCAAGAAAGCGCAGGCATTATTGCAATAACCATTGCTAATTCGATATCGACTATAAATACAGCACTATCAGCTGAATTTTGTTCGCCAAAAACCTGTCTGTTCACATTTCATCCTGACCGATCTCGTTGTCTTTATGGCTTAATATTGTAAGGCTCCCCTCATGGTTTCCATTCAAATTTGTTCAAAATTTTTTAACTAAATATTTCATAATCTAAAGACGCGTACGTTTTCAAACAAACGTTCATCTCATTTGTTCTGTTGCCTTGAAATCTTATTATGTCAGTCTTGTTATGTCATGTCAAAAACTTTCTCATAAGTCTTCTTATGTAACTGCCATGTTCGTATTAAGTAGTTTCAAACATTTTTGATGGAAGGATGTGAAATGTGACATTGTGTGTCCTTAGGCAAATCTTGAAACTTGCGATCACCTTGGCAAGGTCGTTTCCGTATTCGATGGAGTTATCAGATGTCCGCTACCTGTTGCGTGATGCCACGTAGGCATTCCAATCCGATGTTCCTATGTAATATAAAATGATTCGGTTGTATCGGATTATCGTTCCTAAATCGTAATTGAAACTTCCTGATGAAATATCAAGCTTTTCTGTTTCATCCAAACACTGAACAAGGATAGAAAATAGAGCTCAGTCAATGACGCCATGGAAACAGCACAATGACGCTAAAGTGGTTTTACGCATGGAAGAAAACCTTCCACTGTAACCCTACACAAGAAAACAAAGCTGTTAACGAATGGTTAGGGCATTTGATTGAATAGTGAGACACCTATAGATTCCATTCGCAAAGCTTTGGCTCGGATCAATATTTTAACATCCACATAAACCTGGATTTTCCACTCTCATCTGTAAATGAATACGTGATAATACCAATGACTTGAAGACGTAATAACCTAACAATCACTCAAATGTGAGACATCGCAGAAAATCTAATGCCAGTCATTTTGCAAATTAGGAAATTCAAAACTTTGCAAAGGCGAAACGAAATCGGGTACACGGGTGTATTTCTCTTGACGAGGTTTAATAATCTAGGGACAAATCAAGCTAGTAGATTGAATTTCATGTTGTAAATGGACTTAAGAGTAATTCGTCGTGTTTTAGGGTTACTTTTAAAATGAACCGTGCAACTTTGTTTGATATTTCTATGAAAAATAATGTATTCCTTATTCCCGTGAAAGTTATGCTAAAAATAACAACAGTCTGTTTTTTATCCTTATCATGACAACTTTGACCAATCACGTTGATTTTCAAACGTTTGGTTTTCAAATGCGATTTAAAGTAGTTTGGGAGAATTGGGTCATCATATTGTTCAAATTTCTCAAACGTGTTAGGTACTCTATAGCTGAATCGCTATATTACAAATTACTCGTAAAAGGAAGTGTATATTTAAAATGAAAAGCAGATGAGCTTACATTTGCAGATTACACTATCCAATTATTCCAAATTAGTTCCAATCGTGTCAACTTCACTTCTTGTCCTGCTTGTTTCAGCTGAATTCGATGAAAATAAAAGCGGTTTAATGTTACAATCAATACGCCATACGTATTTGCTTTAACTTTGATACATTCTGTTATGATAAATATACTTCTGTAACCTATGGAGATCTTACGTCTATTAAAAAACGACTTATTTAAGGTGGTCACTTTTCTCCTTACGTTCCATCTCTCCCCTGAAATACTCAGCTAAACTTGCACAACATGTTTCTTCTCCGAGTCCCTTAACTCGACGAGTCTTTGTGTTAGTCCCAGCTGATGTTGTGTCTGCTTGCATTTTGATCGTCCTGTCTCATTGTCGAAGACCTGACTTTTTGGCGCGTCTTAATATTATACAAATTGAGGACAGAATAATTTACCTAATCATATTATATAAAATATCAAGATATTTTTGAAGATATCATACGAGCTACACTTTACATGCCAAAATTAGTATCTCATTGAATGAGAAATCGTATTGCGGATGTCTCATTGAATAACATATGGTATCGTGTTGGTCACATTGAATGAGAAATCGTATTGCGGATGTCTCATTGAATAACATATGGTATCGTGTTGGTCACATTGAATGAGAAATGGTATTGTGCAGGTCTCATTGAATAAGGTATGGTATTGTGCAGGTCTCATTGAATGAGATATGATATTATGCAGGTCTCATTCAATAAAATACCGTATTGTGTTGGTCTCATTGAATGAGATATGGTATTGTGTTGCTCACATTGAATGAGATATGGTATTATGCATATTTCATTGAATGAGAAATCGTATTGCGGATGTCTCATTGAATAAAATATGGTATTGTGTTGGTCTCATTGAATGAGATATGGTATTGTGTTGCTCACATTGAATGAGAAATCTTATTGCGCATGTCTCATTGAAGAAGATATGGTATTGTGCAGGTCTCATTGAATGAGATATGGTATTGTGCAGGTCTCATTGAATGAGATAATGGTATTGTGCAGGTCTCATTGAATAAGATATGGTATTGTGTTGGTCTCATTGAATGAGATATGGTATTGTGCAGGTCTCATTGAATGAGATATGGTATTGTGCATGTCTCATTGAATAATATTTGGTATCGTGCTGGTCACATTAAATGAGAAATGGTATTGTGTTGGGCTCATTGAATGAGATATGGTATTGTGCAGGTTTCATTGAATGAGAAATGGCATTGCGCATGTCTCATTGAATAAGATATGGTATTGTGTTGGTCTCATTAAATGAGATATGGTATTGAGCAGATTTCATTGAATGAGAAATCGCATTGTGCATGTCTCATTGAATAAGACCAACACAATACCATATCTTATTCAATGAGACATGCGCAATGCGATTTCTCATTCAATGAAACCTGCTCAATACCATGTCTCATTGAATAAGATATGGTATTGTGTCGGTCTCATTGAATGAGATATGGTATTGTGCAGGTCTCATTGAATGAGAAATGGTATTGTGCAGGTCTCATTGAATAAGATATGGTATTGTGTTGGTCTCATTGAATGAGATATGGTATTGTGTTGGTCTCATTGAATGAGATATGGTATTGTGTTGGTCTCATTGAATGAGAAATCGTATTGTGCATGTCTCATTGAATAAGATATGGTATTGTGTTGGTCTCATTGAATGAGATATGGTATTGTGCTGGTCACATTGAATGAGATATGGTATTGTGTTGGTCACATTGAATGAGAAAAGCGTATTGCGCAGGTCTCATTGAATAAGATATGGTATTGTGTTGGTCTCATTGAATGAGACATGGTATTTTTCAGGTCTCATTGAATAAGATATGGTATTGTGTTGGTCACATTGAATGAGATATGGTACTGTGCAGTTCTCATTGAATGTGACGGTATTTGAAATTTACAAATTTTGGGGCTTTAATAGACAAAAAGTGAAAATGTGAATTTTTCATTATTAAATGTAAGAAGATGTTTACATTTTGTGTTTCCTTACTTCAATGTCATGTGCACGATGTCTATTAATACACTGCATGTATATAATACGGCTGCCGTAAAGAAGTATTTTCAAGAGTTATGGGTTGGTTTTGCAGCAGATTATCGCAAACGATAATTGAAAAAATTATAAAAAGTATGTTTTTATTCATAAAAAACTCCAATAAGCCAGGCGTGCGTAGGTTCAAACAAGGTATCGACTTACTGTGTAAATAAATGATATTTCCTGTGTGTTCAAATTGCATTTATAACTTTACATGTAACGCACCATGAAGGGGAGAATCCCCCACTACTGTGTATGATTAACCTTAGTACACGTAACACCCGAGATGTAAATATTATTAGATTTTTAAATATTTTGAACAACAAAATGAAAAACAAAGTAAACCATATCAGATTCAAAATTATGGGTAAACAATTTATTGCAAAAAAATGATAAAGTGCTTAGAATATGAAAAGGTGAGTTTTCTTCACCCACTGGCACACAATTCAGTATCGTTATGCTCAGAACGACAGCATTAACTGTAATGACGTTAGAGGAAACCCCAAGAGGAAAGCGTCCAGAAACGAAATGTAATGATACATTTCTTTTGGCATCGATGATTTGGCCAACAGACTCTCTGGGCTACTAGTAATATGGCTTTTGTCAGATAAGCACGTTTTATCAGATTCTCACTTTACAGACGTATATTTGGCGTCTTCGTGAATGCCGTGTCAAGTTGGTGTGTTTCTATCTTTATACGCAGATTATCCGGTCATTGAAACCTGGTATGTTAATGGGGTAACCCGGAATTCGATTAGGCCACGGTACAAATAAAACCAAGGGCAGAAACGTAGATAGAACGATGTGTATTCCCGTGCTCACGTTTCCCATTTGTTTTGTCTGTACCGTTATTATTACATGCCGCTTTCATCGTCCGTTTTGCATAGAACACCGTAGTTGTGATTTCATCGCTAATTCTCCTTAATTAACTTAAGGTAGTTCACGCCTGGAAATTGAAAGACTTGAACATATGCTGAAAGTTTCCTCATAGAAACTTGAAATCATTCTCTTTCGAAAAATCAGTGCTCACCGTGCAAACTTTGGTACCAAAGAAGTCAATTATCTGATATTTAACGACACTTTTAAATTCAAAATGACCGCAATCCCTTCTTTGTTAAATCTATAAGGAAAAACGAAGTTTTTAATTTACACAAAACAAGCAGTTGAAAACTTTATTTATTCCATTAGCTCCGAAATGACCAGTCCCCAGAAGTGTTAGACCGTCAAAGTTTTTGAGTCTGAATATCTGTTCCCACGGCGTATTTTAAATTAAAGTTTTAAACGACGATGTTTTAAGTTAAAATGCTCTACAGGGCCAAATATTGGGACCCTCAAACTTTTGCACTACTTTTTTGGTCTGACATTTGTGGGCTTCATTTTGAAGTTCACGAGGAAACTAAAGTTTTTATCGGCTTCCTCTTCTGATAATTGAAAATTTAGTTCCGAGTTACCACTTGGGCAGAGGCCATTTGAATTTCAAGGGTCGGTAATCAGTAGGTGATTTGTTTCGCTAATAATATTTGTTTCCTTGAGAAAGTGTGATCAAAAGTCGACGTTTTTTAATTTCGTAGTGGATATTTATTGTCAACATTATATTTGATCTTCCGTTATGTCATAGAATAAACACCTGTCAATTGACATTTCTATAATATTTTGAAAAGTCTTGGAGGAATTAGTTACCACTGTAACGGAGTTTTCGTCACACAGTATAGTTTCGATATTTATGGACGCCATGTCATGTAACAGTGATGCGTACTTCAGTAACTTGTTTTAGGTTATTGAAAACAATATTAGCCTTTATTGTCATTTATAGATAAATGCATTACTGTTTTTTTTTATCTCTCTGTACGTCTGAGCCAATTAAGGTTAATCCAAAACCAGCTTGGTCAATGACTGAGGTTAGCTACAACCATCCGGAGAACGCCTCAACGGCGATTGTGAGAGAGTATGAAATATGTGAATTCCTGACTACATTCTACCAAAATAATGAAAATTTGAGCACGATGAACTGCCCAAAATTTCAATATTTTTGAAAAGTACAAGATAAGAGCTATATTTTATTTATGACAAAAATTTGAAAAAATTGATAATACTATACAGGGTTATAATACTGCTACAGTTTCAAATGAGACTAAATATCAGAAACTTGTTTTCAGTAAATTAAGAATCTTTTCCGTTCGAAGTTTAAATTTTGAGTTTATTTATTTATTTATTTTACTTTATTTAAACAGGATAAGTCAATTCATTTCCCACACAAGGTGTTCTATGATCTCCCATGACGTCCTGCATAGAAAGCAAAAGGTACACAACAAACAAATAAAAACAGACACGTAGAATGAATAAAATTGACAAAAGTACATCAAAAGTGACGAGACTTTAAAACACAAAGCGTACAAATTAAGCATATTTCTTCACTAAAGATTTAAAATTACAAAGTTCTTTTTGAGCTTTTATATATGAGGTAGAGTATTGCATTATTATTGTAGTTATTGTACAATGGGAATGTTCACTGCATGAACTTGAAATGAATGGATTGTGACATTGATTTTGTAAAACGCAGAAAATGTAAAAAATTAAGCAGGACTACTCCACCGTTAATAAAACGATTTTTGATTACTCTTACAGGCTTGAATTCAAAAATCCCTTATTCAACAATATGTGTCTGCGAATACTTTCAATTCATTTGATCAGACATCCTTAACGCTGTACGCTCTGCTACACGATGCACTGGGACATAAAAACAATATTTTGGTGAATAACCTTATATCATGTGACATGACGAGGTGTGTTATAATAACACACCTCGTCCGAACTGTATGTTGATTCGGTAATTTAAGGACACGTGATGTGTATCATTTTGGTGAAGGCCGACAAAATGCCGTCGCTGGTGAAAATTAAGAGTTTCAACTTTAAAAGATTGATCTTTATTCCTGCAAATAAATGTACGTGATGGTAAAAATCGAGGGAAATATATTGTAACCAAATACTTTATAAGGCTCTTTCAAACTAAGTCTTTAAAGCCTTACTCGGTAAACAGGGAAACTATAAATTTATGGTTAAGTTTTGTTGAATGAATTCTCTTGTGCTGATACATTGTATAGATGATGGCGAACTGTAAATGTATACATGACAACTTTGTGACGTCTGACTCTCTTTTGATAAATAACTCTTGGAAGTGTCGTTATAGTACATGATAACCGTGATGTTATCTAAACCGTCCACTCACTTTCCCTGCTTTATTTTGCCCAAATTCAGAAGAGAAATAACTGATTCCATTACATCGATTTCCATCATACGTACAATTTTCACTTCGCTTCTTTTACCTCGGGGGAAACGCCCGGTTGCGAGGTCAAGATCTGGAATGGATCTTAAGTAGCAGTAAGTTCCCGCGGGGGCCGCTTCAGATTTCAATAATAGCTGACGTCCGTGTAATCTGCATATTCTACTTTCTGGTGTTTTCATGTGTAGTTTCGAAGCCTGTCCATATCACAATTTTCAATGAAGAAAATCCTGTAGACATACCTCGGAGTCATCTTCGCTAAAACATAACTTTATGTAGCAGAAAGAGACATTGGGGATTATTGAAGTTACTTTGTAGCGATTAATTCCGATATTTTCCTGACAAATATCACAGGAAGAATCATATGTGAATATGCCGCACAAAATGCACAACCAAATGTAACGCCAGGTTAATGGTAGAACACTCACTTGACCTTTTCTGTTGAGAAAGAAATCGATCTTTAATCGACTTCGTTTACATTAACAAGGATATACCTGCCCTGGCATAATACAATTTCAATCAACATGCTCCCATTGCAAACGCGTGACATTTACAATTCTTTGGGGTCCCTAAATGTTCACACTTTTCCCATGCTTCCGGCGTTGGGTACTTTTCATGATGACGAATCTTTCTTCTCTATACAGGTTCGCATTTTTAATGCCAGATAGTTTATTTATACGATTATTGGATGTCAAAAAACACCAACGTCTCTTTTATCAAAATGCTTCTACAAAGAATCAGAATGCTACCATGATTGTCTCAGGGCATATGTAATGCATATAAGGAAGAGGCATTCTGTAAAGGGGCAACGGTCTATTTCTTACTGTGGTACATCTACTGTTTTAAATGTAAACCTAGTTTCTATTTAATGTCAGCAAGGGAGCCTACAGTAATTACAGGTGGATGGACTGGGGACATTTGGGAGGGTCACTTTTTAGAAAACTGTCCAAGGGGAAGGGTCATTTTTATCAACCTATCTTGGGGGAGTGTCACTTTTAACAGAAGCTGATTTTACGGATTAACCTTCGATTGTCCACGTGATATTTCCTCAATAGGAATTCACCGACGAAATATATTGATTCTTTTGAATACATACACATTAACGACAAGCTTCACAAGCAAAGAAGATGTAGTAGTATCCTGAACCTTGAACAGTTCAAACTGATGAAAGACAAGAGACAAAAACATACTGGACAGACGGCAAAGTGTATATCAATGATAAAACGTCTATAAATCCACAGATATTGTTAGTTCTACGTTTTATATTGGAAAAAATCCACAGATATTGTTAGTTTTACTTTTTATATTGGAAAAAATGTTCATAGTTCTCTCATAGACTACTATGTATAGTGAACCAACATTTCGGAGAATTCCAAAACCAATTTCTTCCACTCACATCCACTTGTAACCACCATAGTCTAATCAAGAACATTAAACATTAATATCAATAATCAAGTGTACATAAATATAAGATTTACCTAGCTTTGTATTGGAAAAAAATATTCATAGTTTCCTCATAGACTACCATGTATAGTGAATCAACATTTCGGTGAAATTCCAAAATCCAATTTCTTGTACAGACACACACGCTTTCCTTCCCACTTCAAGCAAAGTACATTTACATATATTATCAAACGTACATAAATGTGCTGATATAGATTTTTTGCAGGGAAAATTGTCAATACTTTGCCTGATAGACTCCCACGCATTATGATTTGATACTTTTGGGTTAAGCACAATATCAGCCACATCTTGCCTTCTTATAGTTGTGCATACCCTCCCGCAAATTATGATCCTTCAAAAATGCTTGCCTGATAAATTGCGACCCTCCCTAAAAACGCCAGCCCTCCAAAATTGTTACATATATTAGCTGATACTGTTTCAGTTATTCCAGGGGAGAATACTGTAGTGATTTGGGGAGGGTCAAGTTTTAGAATGTCGGACAAGGGGAGGGTCACATTCCAGACAAGAGGTTAGGGGAGGGTCATATTTACAGTACAGGTGCGCACGGAATTCCCACGGCCCACCCCTCCCCCAGTTCAGTCACAGTGATAAGATATAATCGAAAGAAATCAAGTAACTCCTCTATCATTAGATTTTTAGCTCACGTGTTCACACATGTGGGCTAATGTCGCAGCGATGTCTGTGTCTGTCTGTCTGTCTGTCTGTCTGTCTGTGTGCCCGATATCTCAAAAACGGCTCATCAGATAAGAATCAAATCTGGTACATAGATTTAGTTTGCAAATGGCAGGAACTGACTAGTTTTTGGTGGGTGTGGCTTGCTTACTTTTTGCTCATTTACATAATTAGTGAATTTTGAAAAAAAAACGGCTATACATTGAGAATGACTTCGCACAATTTGATAAGATTTGCTACAAATATTGATCACACCAAGATATAGCAGCAGTGGGAACTACTAAGGGTGACATAAAAGATAGTTGCTAAATTGCTAATGAACTTTCCTAATTAGGGATATATATCTGAATTGACTGGACCAAAGTTGATGAAACTTGCTACATATATTGAAGCTACTATGATACAACGTTCTTTAAAGTCATTAGCATTTTTACTAAAGCCAATCCCTAATTTGCATATTTAATGAACTTCCCTAATTAGGGATATATATCTGAATTAACTTGATTGCAGTTGTAGAAACTTGCTATGTACATCAAAGATACTATGATATAACATTATTGAAAGTCAAAAGACATTTTACTTCAGCCAATTCCTAATTTGCATATTTAATGAATTTTCCTAATTAGTGATATATACCTGATTAAACTTGACCAAAGCCGATGAAACTTGTCATGTACATTGAAGATACTATGATACAACATTATTGAAAGTCATTAACCATTTCAAAGTTGGCAAAACATGCTATGTACCTTGATGAATATACCAGGTTAAAACAATATTGAAAGTCATTTCACATTTTCATGTCAGCTAATTTATGATTTGCATATCTAATGAACTTTCACAGTTTGGCATATATGGCTTGAATGACTTGGCCAAAGGTAATTACACTTGCTATATAAAGTGGTGATACAATGACAGCAGTCAAAGAAATTTAATATTTTTATTTCAGCTAATTGCATATTTGTATACTTCATGACCTTTAGAATTAATCTGCGGTGAATATTGTTCATTATGTTGATCATAATACTTTCAATGAAGTTGCAAACATGTGGCAAAGGTTCAAATTTACACATAATTGCAATATATAATGAAACACGTGAGCATTTTCAGTTCATATCTGGTCTGTCAATGGGTTTAAGTACAAGCATGATGTGTAGTAAAACGTATGCAATGTCCCTGCGTTCTTTTTTAGGATTAAACGCTCTATAATTGTAAGAATATAGCGCATAATCTAAAAGCTCATATGATATCCTTTTTACATAACTATCTTCCGATGAGCTGACAAAATATCACCTAATAGGTTCAATTATAACTTCCGATTTAAAACTTACTTCGTTGTGCATGCGATCATTATTCATTAAGGTCTATGGACGTTGTGCAGTCGATCGCGTCCAGCATCAATTAATCCCCAGGTCATTAACACATTTTAATTACTTCAACTACGCTGCTAATCCCAATTCCATTTGATATTTGCCGCTATTTCCTATCCCGTTTTCTCAAGGGTCTATGATTTTACCTGGCACATGGTGAAATTTCAAAAACATTGCCTCCAATCAATTTTCGACACAAGGCATTTCACCTGAGCTTGCTTCTGATCTAAATGTTTTAACCAATGTGGATCTTTCCTTCAGCATACGAATTCAGAAGCAGTAGGTTGAAGGCAGGAGTGTACATTCACAATCTGTTCCGTGTGCAACAGAGCATTTCAAATTGGAATGATCATATAAGAAATTGATAGATGAATTTCATGAACAAGAATCAGACTACTGTATCCATTAATATTAATGCTCCACATGTGTGTTCTTTTTCTATAAATTTTTAATACACTATTTCTTTGATGATAAATTATTTCAAATGTATTCGCTCTTCTGTCTTCCTGTAGAATTTTGAGAGCTCCGATGGAAAATCCTCCTACTCCAACAACAACAACAACAACAACAACAACAACAATAAATAATAATAATAGTAATAATATAAATATAAGATAAAATCTTGATCGGAATACTGCTAGCCTTGATTTTAATGTTTTTGTTGCTGATAATGAAATTCTTGAAGGGATAAAGTCGCTCTCTTTTTACCTTTTCCATGAAATCTAGTTTGAAAAGTAGCTTGTCATTTTACTCCTTGAAACATGCTGAAATGCTTGTCAACTGTGCACAACTTCGACTCTGCTTGCAGCCAGAAAAGATTACAATGTAAATATTCAGTGAATCGTTTAAAAAAATCAAGTTCCATACACAAAAGTCATCACGCATGGCTGAACATATACGTATGGACCTCATGCAAGCTTTGGTAATGAAATCTGTGTTTGCGCGGTGTCTTTGATATCGATAAGGATATCAGCTTCTCCATCTATAGTATCAATGTTTATTCTTCATTGGAAAGTGTCGAAAAAAGGAAAAACCGATGTCGTCTAGAGGTCATGATCAATTTATCTGGTTCAGCAAAGGGTTAATTTTTGACACTTTTGCAGTTGTGTACCATCGTTATTTTGTACACTGAGTGAGATTATTCAGGTAAGCATCCAAAGTTTGCTTTGATGTCACAAAAAGGTAAAAAAGACATAAACTTTTCAAAATACTTATTGACAAAATGTTTATTTTATCTTTATTTTATCTTTATTTTATCTTTAAAATGTTTATTTTATTTTATATATGAGTGCATTTAGCGTGCGCACTGATCTGTCTAATCCGAGTACAAATGGTTTCGAATCACTTTTCACCTTTCACTATGTTGTCTAAAATCATGTTTAATTTAACTCATATATATATATATATATATATATATATATATATATATATATATATATATATATATATATATATATAAAGAAATTTGGGTTGACACACACTACCACACCTGGTTGTTAGGTTCCAAACGTATTTATTATACCTCAAACACAAGTGAGATATAACACAAATGTGTTTGAGGTATAATAAATACGTTTGGAACCTAACAACCAGGTGTGGTAGTGTGTGTCTACCCAAGTTTCTTCTATCTTCACCCCACTCCACGCTCCACTGGGGATCACCTGAATTCCTACAGTTTCTTATATATATAATATATATATAATATATATATATATATATATATATATATATATATAATATATATATATATATATATATATATATAATATATATATATATATATATATATTATTTATTTATTTATTTGCATATATATGTGTGTGTATATAAATAATTCTTATGTATGTATGTATGTATGTATGTATGTATGTATGTATGTATGTATGTATGTATGTATGTATGTATGTATGTATGTATGTATGTATGTATGTATGCATGTATGCATGCATGCATGCATATATGTATGTGTCTATGTCTTTGTGTGCATGTATACACACATGCACACAGAGTTGGAGCTAGTAAAAGATGTCCAAACATATGACGGTAACCATTATGCAATGCTAATTTCAATTTAATCTAAATGTACTTGACTAGACTAGGATGATAGAAAGTGTTTATGTGTAAAAGAACTTTGATTTTGGAATTTCACCAAGAATATCAAATCATAATGCACTGTAGTCTACGGGCAAACAATAAATATTTCTCCCTACATAAAATAAGCTACATATGCTAATTTACAGGTTTTGGACAATAGGGCCGTTCACAGTTTACGTCACTGTTCTCTCATTAATATGCAAAAATAAATATTTGTCCGCATTTTTAGATTACGCTTTTGAAAATTACGCATGCAAGAACGACGAAAATACATCTCAGTGAGCGACTGCTAGTGTAACAGTGAATACTAAAAAACATATTCACGACTCAGAGTACAAGCTGCAAAAACAGCCACGCATGCAACATTGATAAAATTTGTCCACATTTCAAGCTGCGTGTCCGATGTCGCGCGCGTACAGCTATATTTAGTTACAAACCTGTAACCGTGAACAGCGCTATTGATATTAATGTACTTGACAAGAATAGGGTGATTGAAAGTACAGATGTTAAAAATAAATACAACATCGGGATTTCACCTCAAAAACATCACTTTAATATACATGGTTGTCTATAGGGTAAACCAATAACCGATGACAATTTCCCCGGCAAAAGGTGCTATATCTGTACATTTATATTTACTTTAGGCCTGAAAAACAATAATAGTGCTCTTTATACAGCTAGTAAGAAAACTATATAAAATATAACCATTACGACTATCATCTCTTAAATTTGCCTGGTCAATTGTACTTCAAGTTGCTAATAGATTATTTATCGTGAAATGTATTTTCTTTTTCATCAAAGTTACTGAAACATTGCATACCAGTGATTATTTGTACAGGTTCAAAATATTCTTTAACAAGTCGAGGTCAAATAAGAAATTACATGTCACTGAAGATATTATTGTTGTGGACTGTGGTCACTATTTTTCCTGCAAATACTTTTGAGGGATCACTATTTGGAGCAGCATCATTTCGATAAAAATCACCCCTCCCCGTAATTTCTGTCCATTCCCACATCGGCGAATTTCCCTTCTAATATCACAGGCATGACGATACGGCTTGCAAACCCGGAGAGGGGACACTGCATAGGGCAATGAGAAAGATATACCGATATGTACCATTGATATGACCCCTCCCCTATTTTCCACTTCATGTTGACTTTGGGCCAAACCAAGGAAGTATCGATCACATGTAGGCCTTTGACCAAAGTTTTGAAATGTTGCACCTATTGACCCAAAATAAGAATTTTTTAGCTATCAAAGAAACTGTGACAGTTTTACCGAAGTATTCGATATATATGTATACTTTTGATACCCATCCCCATTTAATGGAAAATTGTAGAGGTTTTGCTTTTTTGTTTAAGGTCCAAATAGCTGCGAACGTGTAGTAAACCGATCTCAAAATATTCTCAGTTTTCCAACAGTTTTCTTTGAATATGACCCATTAGAGACTGAAAGACTGTATAAAACTGTCATAAGAGTCGAAAATATCATGTAAATTCAAACGTTTTAACATCATTTTAGATTTCCCGCCATTTTCAAAAACTAATCATATGGCAGAATATAAAGATTACTACCCCAAACTGTTTGTCATCATGTGTTGTGTAAATGGCATCATACTTGTTTCTGGTATGATCACGATGTGTATGTGCAGAAGATACTGTTGTACATCTCCGTCGGGCGCCATTTTATGAGTGCGGCATCCGTTTATTATTTTACCTGTTAAAACGAATAGGCATGGTCCTAATCAGCGAGCAGTAATACTACTACACATGTCTTTCACTTAGCACATTTACACGAACCAACTTTGGTTTGAAAATAAAATCATGAAAATAATGCATAAAATTCGAAGCTATTGGGATTCTAACTGTCCGGGTGTAATACAACCTGTACGGCAAATGTGTACACCTTATAGCTGATGACGCGTCGCGACACTGATTCGAATAAGCTTAGACGAGATCCCGACACTCGATAAAACACATGTAATACGTACACTAACCTTACACTTGTCGTTGTACAATGGCCAGAGGTCTATGGAATATATGGAAAGCTTCAAGCGAATCGGACTGTGCTTCCCACAGTCACAACGGAGTCGGATTTCAGACTACCTGGGCTGACAACACTCTACAACCGTCAGAACATATATTTCGTGTAGTGTGCTTTGAGCGCGCATACTAGCCGTCTGGGCGTGGACGTGGGCTGGAATCGATGACAGCTTTGTGCGTCGATGGTTGCCAAAACCTTTCTACTTGTTTTCTCCCGCGGTTTTCAGGATAGTCATTTATAAAAGAGACTCTCAAACGGACAGTGGCGGCAAAGTCAAAATTGCTGCAGGCATTTCTGCTGCTGTAACTGTGATCTGAATGGACATTTCTCTCGAAATAATTTCTTAATTGTGTCGACGGCAGTATATGCTTATATTTGCTTGAGCAAAAAGATACTAAGGTTAGTCAAGTATAATCGTTGGAACTCATGGATTAGTTTTTGGTGTGTCAGAATACTCCAAGAATAAGTAGTACCTACAATTCATTATTTTCGAGGACATTATTTTATATTTTCACAAAATTAAGCATCGATTAGCCACGTTTTCAACGTGTTTTTCATATTTCTGCCTCTGAAATAAAATAAAGCAATGAAGTTCCCGAATACCTTTAAATGACGGGTATATTCTTCATTCTGCCCCTAAATGACTCGTGAAAGCTAAACACCGGTATATCAATGATTGGCTCATATTTTTGTAAGATTAGACTGTTCGCTTCAACTTGAACTTGAAACAGGAATGAAATGAAAATACCATATAACGAATACTTAATATGGTAACCCTTTTCAGTGATAGAGCGCGAAGCCACTGCAGTGAACTGCAATAAAACTGCTCACACTAATTAGTTTCAGCTGTAGCCAGCTGGCAAAGTCGACAACATTGTATGTCCCATGCAGACAGTTTGTCTGGGGAAGTTGAAATAAAAAAGATTGTACATGGACCAGTGCATGGTAATGTTACATTGTATCTTAATCTTGAACACAGGGTGCCAATCGTAAACTCTCATTTACAACTCGAGCCTCAGACAGAGCTAGTTTTGCCTTTGTACAAGCAGACTTTTTGGTCTTTATCAAGTAGCCTTGTTCAACACCAAAGTGGCCACGGCTACAGCTGAAACTAATTAGTGTGAGCAGTTTTATTGCAGTTCACTGCAGAGGCTTCGCGCTCTATTACTGCAAATGGTTGTAATATAGCTTATCAACAGGCATAGATACCATTGACATCGGTTTATTTCGGTGCACTAATAATTAGAGATATTTAATGCATTATTACATAATAATTCTAACCGATGATAATAATGATGATGACTATAATCATCATCGTCATCATCATCGTCACTATCATCAGCGTCATCATCATCATCATCATCACTATCATTTGCGTCATCATCATTATTACAACCATTTTCAGTATTAGACAGCAAAGCCACTGCAGTGAACTGCAATAAAACTGCTCACAGTAATTACCGTAGTTTCAGCTGTAGCCAGCTGGCAAAGTCGACAACATTGTATGTCCCATGCAGACAGTTTGTCTGGGGAAGTTGAAATAAAAAGATTTGTACATGGACCAGTGCATGGTAATGTTACATTGTATCTTAATCTTGAACACAGGGTGCCAATCGTAAACTCTCATTTACAACTCGAGCCTCAGACAGAGCTAGTTTTGCCTTTGTACAAGCAGACTTTTTGGTCTTTATCAAGTAGCCTTGTTCAACATCAAAGTGGCCACGGCTACAGCTGAAACTAATTAGTGTAAGCAGTTTTATTGCAGTTCACTAAAGTGGCTTTGCGCTCTATTACTGAAAATGATTAGTAGTGGAGAGGTTTAGCAAATAATACAGTACGTAATTGCGCCTACGTCTGACAGCGCTCGATGGCAAACGCGTTTCTGTGCTAACGTGCTAAGTTTTTGGTTTACGCTGTACGTTCCTATGATTTTTAGGCATTTTTTGTCAGAAACATGCAAAATTAGAGTAATTTTGAGGAAAAATTGATTTCTCTACTTGACGAATACAATTATACTCCTTTCTATCCTCGAATTAAACCGACCAATTTTCTTTGATACAAGTATCGATTTTATCTAGGAGGCGTCATATTGAAAGTAGAATGAGACTATCTGATATCAAATATGTTTGCTAATTTACAGTGATCAAAACACTACACGTAATTATGAATACGTGTAGACGTGTCGTTTGACGTTCCGAACGTCTATGCTACACGTACGCGACCACTCTCGGCACCAACCCTAACAGCGTACTGATGGAACGTTAACAAGGTGTAACTAAACCTCTCTATTGTTGTTGTTGTAGTTCTTGTTGTGATTATTATTCAATAACTATTTTTATTATTACCTGTTAGGTCTTTCAAAGAAATCAACCGCCTGGCATGTTAAATACACTCAACGTTTTCGAAAGTTTTTGACTTTAATATTATTCTCTTCAAACGACAGTAGTATATATTCATATTTAAAAGACAAACGTTTGTACTTGTTCTCATTATATACCTCAGAATTTCAACATTATGAATTAATTTGCATCACATTTGTACTGAGATATATAACATGGAATCTTTGCTGAGACACGGATGTAATGGAACAGAGTCAGTGGCAAACAATGTAGCACAGCGATGACATGAAGAAAGTCATACCTATCTAGCATTTTGCCCAACAATGAAGATAACCATCCAATTCAGTGAAGCTATCTTTTCACTGTCATTCTTTACCAAAACAACGCAAACGGCGATTCAGATAGACTAGCTATGTTCCACATGTAATGTTCCTAGTACAATACCATGTAATGTTCCTAGTACAATACCATGTAATGTTCCCAGTACAATACCATGTTCCTAGTACAATACCATGTAATGTTCCTAGTACAATACCATGTAATGTTCCTAGTACAATACCATGTAATGTTCCTAGTACCACATGTAATGTTCCTAGTACAATACCATGTAATGTTCCTAGTACAATACCATGTAATGTTCCTAGTACAATACCATGTAATGTTCCTAGTACCACATGTAATGTTCCTAGTACAATATCATGTAATGTTCCTTGTACAATACCATGTAATGTTCCTAGTACAATACCATGTAATGTTCCTAGTACAATATCATGTAATGTTCCTTGTACAATACCATGTAATGTTCCTAGTACAATACCATGTAATGTTCCTAGTACCACATGTAATGTTCCTAGTACAATACCATGTAATGTTCCTAGTACAATACCATGTAATGTTCCTAGTACCACATGTAATGTTCCTAGTACAATATCATGTAATGTTCCTAGTACAATACCATGTAATGTTCCTAGTACAATACCATGTAATGTTCCTAGTACAATACCATGTAATGTTCCTAGTACAATACCATGTAATGTTCCTAGTACAATACCATGTAATGTTCCTAGTACAATACCATGTAATGTTCCTAGTACAATACCATGTAATGTTCCTAGTACAATATCATGTAATGTTCCTAGTACAATATCATGTAATGTTCCTAGTACAATACCATGTAATGTTCCTAGTACAATATCATGTAATGTTCCTAGTACAATATCATGTAATTTTCCTGGTACAATACCATGTAATGTTCCTAGTACAATACCATGTAATGTTCCTAGTACAATACCATGTAATGTTCCTAGTACAATACCATGTAATGTTCCTAGTACCACATGTAATGTTCCTAGTACCACATGTAATGTTCCTAGTAATTACACCTAATAACGTCTCGAAGAAGAACTCTTGGGATATTTTTTTCATGTTGTACAGCTGAGATTCTAAGCCCATTAAGTTGGACACAGCCGGTAAGGCTCAAGCAATATAAGAAATAACAAAATTAATGTTAACCATACTAATCTGTTATTTAAAAATCATAGGTCAAAAGTCATATTACATAGTTATTGTATACGACAAACACAACCCAGCACAACACAGAACATACTACGGACAAAGCGCCGGTACACAGAACACAGCCAAAGCCATGAAAGAAAGTCATATTTATCTCCGATAAAACAAGCAAGACGCGAATAATTATGATCCTTACATTCAAGAATGTGTATGACTCTGAGCTGTAGACGCCATGGATAAAATATTTCAAAGTATAGCATGCCACGTAAAGGGGTAGTGTGGTCATTTTCTTGAAAGACACGTTTTTGTGACTGATAATTGACATAAAGTTTAATGCGGCTTTCTAAAGTCATTCGTTTGAGACCTGATGTTGCTCGATGCTGGCTTTCTCGTTAAACCCTGTAGATTGATTCCAGCGAGTCTGGACCAATACTGCGTGTCTGACTGAAGATATCATCAATTTATGTATTAATGTGTCTAGCATAGGCCACATGAGAGAGCGACGTAATGAAAAACATCTCTTGAGAATATGATATTGCTGTTACAAGAGAGCATTTTCATGGAAAGGGAATTATTTCAGTGTACATTAGCCAGTGCTTCACAAAGCTTTGTCATAATTGATGTTGCATTGCTTTGTATCCATGAATGCAGTCACTTCACTTGGTAGATCTTAATCTTGGCGGTTACCTTGAAACAGTTACGATTTCTTTCAACTTGTGCATTTGTGGTTTGTGTACTTAGGGGCTGAAACAATTAAATTGAATTCAGTTCCTAAAAAGAAAACCTCTAGGTATAAATGAGCATTTATCTCTACTTTGTGAATACCTGATTCCATTGCTTTCTTATAAATCTCTTCTTACGCATGTGAGAATTTAACCTTGTAGACTTTCAGGACATCATGTCATCGTCATTCTGGTTGGATCTCTTCGATGACCAAATTTACGATACTGGGTAGTACGCTACCATTCAGAGCATGAAACTCAAAACCACTTCCTTTAGGTAGAACTCGCCTAGGGGATATATATTCGGACTTTCAAACTTTTCCAATTCTTTTCTAATCTACCACTTGTGGGGGTTCATTTTGAAGCTCTTGGTGTAAGAAAAATTTTTACCGTCTTATCGGCCATTTTAAACATCGGTAAATTTGGGGACCCTCGATTTTTATTCTTGATTTGAAAGAAAATTTTTGAAGCAAATGTTTGTCTCTCATTTTCGAATCGCATACTAACATAAGGGAGTTCGCGACTCGGATATTGTAAGACTTTAATTTTTGCCTAAACCTTCCTCAGGGAAACTTTTACAAGAACAAAGATAACTGTGCAATACTGTGAATTAAAGAAACAAGTTACTAAACATTTACTGACACTTGGAATTCAAAATGGCCGCCATCCCTGTGTTAACTACATGGGAAAACAATTCTTTGATTGTCATAAAAATAAGCCAGTAAAAACTTCATTTTACTCCATAAGCTTCAAAACTTAGACCCGACACGTGGTACAACAAAAAAGTACTTTACAAGGTTTAGAGTCCGAATATCTGCCCCGTTAGGTGCATTCCACTCTAGACACCATGCAAGGATTTGTAAAAATGAAATGCTATGTGTGTTGTCTGTGTTCGACGTTCGTCAAGGAATCAATCAACCAGTTTGCCAATCAATTAATCAATCAGTCTGTCAGTCAAAGTCTAGAGCACTGCTGTGATTTTGAACTCGTTAAGGTCAAGTTCAAGGTTTTAGATACCCGGGAAACAAATATCTTAGCAAACTAATATGTATCGATAATTTTATTTTAAAAATTTCAGAGTGTTACATTCTGAGATTTCCCACGAGAGCGATCGCAAAAAACGTACGAGCATGTAGGTCGCCATAACTGCGTCATCGTGGGATTTAGAGCTAATAGGATTGAACACAATTCTAGTTGACTAGAAGAAGTAGGTGAAAGATTCCCTATCTGGCGTGTAAGGTTCACTTCAAGCTGTTTTTAGAGTGGAAATGTGGGTTGAGTTGTAGTGGAATTAAGATTTGGAAGGAAACAGAAAGATTTTGCTGTTAAAATGGATAGTTTTGTGGCACATTTTCTGCTAGACCCTAAGAGCAGAGGTGTATGCATAGAATTCCGCGTAATAGTGACACAGTGTTTGTGCCTTTCAGTCAGTTAACATTAAGCGGTCATTCTTGCCTACAGCTGGTAATTATCGACAGAACCGTGGATTAGTTGAAATCAAGTCTTGGCCTGTAAACTATTTGCACGGTCCCTGGTTCACTGGACTTATCCAACAAATCTTCCCGTCGGTTTCGGCACAGTCCGCTTTTCATCTGTCGTTCACATTTCCATTATTACCAAGACACGCTAGCATTAATTTTGTTCAAACTTGGTTTTGAGGATGTTGTACAGTGTAATATTTTTCACATGCATTGCCGTAGCTGACAGCGCTCAGCGTGGTTTGAAGCGAAGGCAAGACACGGTCACCCCTCCGAGAACGTTATTCAACAATCAAGCTCTTTAAACGTGACCAAATAAATGACATCGATCGATGGCTACAGTCCCTCGACATTTAATGGACGACTTTGATACCTGAAAAACGGGAATTGATACCATATCTGGGCCCCTTAATATCTTTCTCTTCATCCGTATAAGAAAATAGAAAATAGATCATCCCCACTTCGAATTACAAATAGGGGATAAACGTGGGGATTGTGGGGTTTCCTGATCGT
Organism: Ptychodera flava; assembly: GCF_041260155.1. Lineage (NCBI taxonomy): Eukaryota > Metazoa > Hemichordata > Enteropneusta > Ptychoderidae > Ptychodera > Ptychodera flava. Next base: position 40,941,301 of record NC_091940.1, read on the forward strand.
TACAAAAACTCTATTTTCTGTTTGTAAGTTTCACTTCTGACCTGTTATGTTATGATTATGTTCTTTCATAATTCTTTTGTTTACCTTTTATCCAGTGTTTACCTATTATCCAGTGTTTACCTTTTATCTTTTGTTTACCTTTTATCCAGTGTTTCATTTTGTCGTACGTCTACACACATATTTACAAAGTCGATATATTTTCTTCGGGTTTTGTTTCAATCTTTCATTCCACTCAATCATCTGAGAAATGAGACTTCTCGACTTCGATAGCTCGTGCTTAATATTTCTCGATTGATTTCATTCTTCAATTATCCGATTAAAATAATTGCCACGGCTTTCGAATAAGATAATATCAGCAATCAAATGTACGAACACATCACTTTGACATACCAACTTTGTTCCATAATTCAATTCAATGTGATCTGAGTTTATTTAATTGTTTTCAAATATTTCTGAAGTTAGTGTAAAACAAAATGTTTTCAGTAACAGACAGGGACGCATCATCGTCAAATAACTTGTTGAAAGAAGTTCTGCTGATGAAATGTAAATGAGGTGGACGTGAATGGAATGGCTAATGCCCTCTAGGGGCATCAACGATTGGGTTAGCGGTAGAGTTTAGAACGAAAGTGAACTTCAGTCATTCAAGCCTGTATGCTACAGCCTTGACCCTCAACGGGATAAAGGTGGAATGAAGTCACAAGGGAGAGGAAAGTTCGTTGCCATCAATCCGTATTCAAAATTGCGAATTTGTGCTCTCAAACTGGGGTCAGAGGTCAAACCATGATATCCAGATGAGTTAAAAAATGGATTGTCGTCAACCTTGCTTTGGAGACGCATACTCTCTTGATGCAAAGTTATTGAATAATCCAGCCAGCCAGCGGTACCTTAATTAAATGATAATATGTAAATCGAATCGTCGTGATAGATCGTATCGAGAACGCCGACAGCCAGATGTCAAAGGACATTAATAAATTAGTCTTCACTGTCATGATCTGTACAACTAAGACAGGGATCAATTGGGATCAATATTAGACACAAGTTAGATTTCATTTATTTTATTTTTTTCTAACTCATCCAAAAGGCGAAGCCAATTACAGGATGAGGTATCCATAACCCACTACCCAATAGAGCAATGAGGAGTAAAGTGCATTGTTCAAAGGCACAACGCCGTGCTGGAGTCTCGAACTCACCATCCTCTGACAGTGAGTCCGGTACTCTGGACTCTGCGGGTCTGAATCCACCATTCTCCGATAATGAGTCCGGTATCCTAACCTATAGTGTCTCCCTTATCAAATAGAAGCCAATCACTGACCGATGCTACGTGTCTGAAAATCGTCATTTGCTGGTATGTACCGCTAATTATCAATGGAAATACAAGGGAAAATAAAATAAAAGGGTTCCTTCAAAATCTTGAGCTTCTTCGTCTATTTAAATTTCTGTGCGCATTCGACTGAAAGGTTAAAAAAAACGCGGCGTGCTGTACATCTAAGAAAATGTTACTCTATATAGTAGATAATTTCCCCACCCACAAACAAACCGCTTTACTGCATTATTTCTGTAAAATACCTGGGACGAGAAAGAAAGCTGTTAGGTAAAAGAGGTCATTTGATCTTTGACGTCAGTGAAGTGGACAACAGCATTTATCGACCAACACTCCCAAGAGATTCTAGCCGAAATGTTCATTTGCTGTGTGGAAACGTGGTACGTAGCAAGTAGGTTTTGGTGAAAACAAGGATGAAAACAGTGCGGAAATGTTCTTTTTAGTCTAGAAAGGTATTCAGACATCGCGCTATAAATCTCTTGAATATGGCCGTAATGGAGGAATTCGAAAAAAACGCAACTGAAGAATGTTATGCTTTTTAAAGAACTGTTAAATATTATAGTCTATAGGGCTTTAGATGAAAACCATTCATTTCAGATAGTATTGGCAACAGACTGTCAAACAATTGTCATTATGTAAAGGAGTAAGGCAAGGCGTGTGGCGTTACCATGACAATATCGCATCGCTTAAATTAAAAACGACGTTGCTAAATATTCTACACAAAGAATGTTGCATTCCTGAGATGACAATTATCATTGACAGGAAAGCTTAATGGCTTCATTTCCCTGGCAATAGGTCTCACTAACAAGGGCATCACCTCTTAACCGAATGATTCATTACAGTGTCAATGAGACTTCAGATTTCAAGATTGCCACTTTATTTCTCGTTCACACTGCACCTTGGATTGGTTTCATATAAGTTGCGATATGACGATTTGTTTAATGTACGTTTGTGATATAGTATGTTCGAGATGATCATTCTAAGTCGTGAAGAAATCAACGGAAATCGTGCTGGGTTTGCTTATGAATTGAAGCTTGCAATTGAAGAAAGCCACTCTCTGTTCGCACGGGCAAAGTGTAAAATTCGTATCAATTTGTATACAGAGAGGATTGCGAGTTCCTCAATGTTTCTCTGCCGCTTGTAAAGACTGAGTTTTATGAGTCTGACCCACGTTTACCCTCAGCTGCTTCACAGTAAATCTTAATCTTCAACCAGACGAACGTTTACGAATCACTTAACACTTTGCTGTGACCAGGTTGGTTTTGATGGCCTGGCGCAGGACAAAAAAGCTCTAACAGAATAGGTTATGCAATGGATATACCTTCCACCTCCATCCCCAGATCATTGGTATTAGATTTTAATTGACCTTTCAGTTCGTATAATCATCTCTTGGCCTGAGAGAATGTTTTCAGAAGTAGAGTTAATGTTTCAGCTTCACTGACAATAATCTTGGCAGTGTATGCTCGACAGACGAGAATTATATTTGTATCTATCGAAATTGATTGGAAACACTCTACATGGAAATGCCCATGAGGAATAAATTACGTCATTGAATCTAACAAGAATTCCTTACTGTTAGCGTTTGATAGCCCCTCGTAATTAACTGCTACTTGGGATGATGTATATCTACTGACAATCATGTTAGAGAGGATGTTTCATATCAATTCCACTGCATGGCCGTTGCTCGGTACGACTTTCAGTCAATGTACACCTCAGATAACGTAATGTACTGCAGCAGTGCTTTGCCCTGCGAACAAATGACAAAAATTGTGCAACATCTTATGACTCACCGCTGTTAGTGCGCCAAAACTCTCCAGAAACGGAAACTTGAAACACTTTCTGCAAAATAAAACCGTTCTGGTTCTCGACGACTCATGAATAGCAGCATCTGTAGCTCTGTCGCCCGTGCCAGTGAGCCACGTGATTTCGACTCGTTATTTTTAAATATTCATCACATGAACGTCGACATATCATGGCACTACATAGGAGATGGTAAGAGGCGTGTTCAAACCACCTCAAGAGCTCATTTGAAGAAAACGCACCTGTCCAGTAAAACCAGGCGACAACATTTGAAAAGAGGGGAGCGGACAAAAAGCAAATAATATCATAACTTATGGTATTACGAATAAAGACTAAAATTATCACAAAATCAAATCGATGGGATCATATTTCATACTTTTTGACCATTAATGCAGTGGTACAGACCTATGGATCTATATTTTTATAACAGTTATGATGAACGGCTTGGGAGCGCGCTGTCTTGGGGGGCGCGCTGTCTTGGGGAGCGTGGGCTGTCAGGACTGAAGCATATGAAGTGGAGCATTGCAATTATTTGAATCATGCAATCGGTAATAAAGAATTGGAGTTAAAAAAACTGTGAAATGTATAAAAAGAGGTAGAATTGTAAAAGCCAAGCATGGCAGTTAAGCACAGAGTCTGAATTTCACTCGGTATGAATGATGAGAAATGTTGACAAGTACGTCTGCAACTTTTACGACAGCTGACTATAATGAGCTCACATTTTATGATAGTCGGCACAAACGTTGTCTGTACTTTGTCAAGATTTTGCTTATTCCCTGATAACCCTGACAATCCGCTCTAATTTAGTATTTACACTTAAGGAATTTCGGTTCAAAGGAAGGTCAAGGTGAGATCGTAAGATACAATATCTACTACCGTCAAAAAGGAGAGAGGTAATCAACAAACATACATTCAATATCGTAAGATACAATATCTACTACCATCAAAAAGGAGAGAGTTAGTCAACAAGCATCACATCCATCACAGCGAAGAGATAAAATTTCTAGCAAATATTTAAATTTTATATTTTTACAATTCAGCCTGCGTCAGAGTGAAGTACGTTTATGACCCGCCCGAACTACTTTACTCGACAGTACAGAAAACAGAATTCAAAATATAGGAAAATGTATGAATATTTACAGTCCTATAAAAAAGAAGAACGTTTTACACAAGTTTATTTTGTTGTTACGATTCGCCCTCTTGAGAATTGCATTTTGATACTGTATTCAAAATATAAAATTGATTTTTTAGCAATAAAGTGTCCGCACCAAGTTAATAACATTTCAAATTTTTGCCGCAACGACAATAATAATAATTAATATAAGTATTATATAGAAATAATAACGCGAATAATAATAGGTTCAATTTCCGTGAAAATTTCACCATAAGGGTATGATATCGATTTTACTGCCCCATGTTTCCATGGTAACCATTTTAGGTGTTGAAAATTTCAGTTTTTCTAATATCCCATGAAAAGTTACTTTGATTGATATGAAAATTATCTAGTGGGGAAGTTCGGGTCAGAGAACACAAATGCCAGACTTATTTTAATGTTTCGAGTTGCCATAGTAACTATTTTGGGATTGAAAATGTTACTTTTTCCCTAATTTCCTATTAAGAACTATTAATTGATGTAAAAAATTGATGTTTTTTCTTGTTAGCACACCAAAAATAACACACTCATTTAATGTGTGATGTTTCCATGGCAACCATTTAGGAGTAACAACACCTTTTTTCAGAATTCCCACAGCTTCATCGAACTATTATTAGATTTCTATATAATACTTATAGCCCCTAAACTTGTAATAATAATAATAATAATAATAATAATAATAATAATAATAATAACAATAATAATAATAAATTCTAGTTGTTATTATAGAAAATGTATTATTATCATCAGAAAATGTATTATTATTGTTGTTGTTATTGTTGTTGTTATTGTTGTGGTATTGGTTGTTGTCGTCGTCATCGCTGTCATTGTTATTGTTAAAAAAATTTTCTTGTTGTTGTTATTGTTGTTGTCATTATTATTAAAAATGCACAATAAAAGCATTAAAGTAAGTTAATTGTCTAGTTGAAGCATCTCACATTATTATCTAGTCTGAACGGAGATCAGTGTCATCTAGAAAACAGGGTCCAAGTAACGACCTTATGCGATACAAATACATCGAAAACAAGTACAAGGGCATAGGCAGATATTGCTTCATCTTATATTAACCACGGTGCAATTTAAGGCTTTAGGAAAGTCCGCCTTTCCATAAATTCTATTATGACTAATTGGGGCCAAAGACGCACTGAGTTTAGCAAGGAAAAGAGCCTTAGTAATTGATTTCGCCGATGAAAATCGTTCCGGGGCAAAAAAAAATCAAATTTTATGAATTTCACACTCGAATACTTCCGTGCTCTTGCCAACGATCCACTTGCATAGTGGAAAATATTGTCGGAGGCGTACACTTAATATGCTGATGGCAACATGCGTCGTAATTGATGTCTATAATAAAGTCTCTGAGAACTCTCCTTATGATAATACTCCAAGGAAATGCTGCGATGCCATTGCCCTTGCAGCTATACCGACCGTATAAGGTAGAGCACTGATGCGGTACACCAAAAGCCTAAAGACTCGTATTGCTATAGGTTGAAAATAGTATTTTCAAAGTTCCCTGTCTTCTCGTTTGTAATTCCAAGGTAACCGACAAACCTATTTCAAGGGATATCTTCAGTCAACAAATGGCTCCGTTTCGTACTTAAGTCTTTGTCCTAGAGTACACGAAGGCATCTATGCTCTGTACTTTTTTGCCCATTCGCAAATATCGATAATTGGGTGTGTTTTTAGCTCTCTCCAATTAGAGTTTTCAAAGCATGCTGTCGCGTCTTTGTGTCATTATAAATGACTTAGCTTACCACCACAACGAACATGATGTGTGGAGTGTGGCAGAAATGGGCTTTAACTGAGGTAAGCAAGGCGATAGGGATGGAATGGTTCAAATTACAGGTAATCTGGTGAAACACATGTCTCCTCTCTTCGTGTCAGTTGAGATACTGAAAACCATTTGCAAAGAGACAGTTAAACTGGTAGTTGAAGGTACCATGTACTCAATTATTGCCACAAGAAAGATTTTGTAATCTACATCTTGTCGTACAGAGTAGAGTTTCCGAACCCTTGCCAATTTTTCAGAAGTACGGTAAACTCACAAGCCTCATTCCTGCGTTGTAGTTCACAAATAATAAATGTTGCATATTTTATAGCCGCAAACAATGACAGTCCCCGAACAAAAAATGTTTGAACTTTTATTTGAGTTTTTCTCGAAACTTAGCTGCTGTTAATTTGGTTATCTGACAGTTCATGGATTTCTGAGTCCAGATAGACTGTAAATTTAAACAAGGTAGATAGCGAGGGTTCTCATTAGGGACGGTTTGTGTGGAATTCTTGATGCGTGTTTGCAGAACGTGATGCGTTGATGAATCGCAAAGGCTCGTCCCAAAGATCGTGTTCGAAACGAATATGACTACAAAATGAAGTGATTTCACAAGCCACTGTATTAAATCTTTGTTAAACAACTCAACAAAATACGCAATACCCATCGTGTAGTTTACTGACAAGGCTACAGCGTACAGCGTCATCGCCATGAAGATCAACAGCAGTTAAATGAGGCGAGACTCTATCAGGATAGTATTTGGGATGTACAATTTGTTTGTTGCATTCATTCATTCATTCATTCATTCATTCATTCATTCATTCATTCATTCATTCATTCATTCATTCATTCATTCATTCATTCATTCATTCATTCATTCATTCATTCATTCATTCATTCATTCATTCATTCATTCATTCATTCATTCATTCATAGAGATCAGGCATGTCGAAGGAAATCTACATTTTACAGTTATATTGTATATCAGTACATGTCAATTTATATTTCTAAGGGGCAGTCAACAATGCTGTTTGTAAAAAATGCTGTTCATGGGCGGTTTCTCCAGGGATAAGCTTAAGGTTTTTTCTATGCCAGTGGGAGGGGAACGAGCAGACAATTAGTAGATGAAGCTGGAAAATTTCATCCCCTTGTTCAGAGGGCATAATGGAACAGCATCTTGCAATGTGGTGGTAGTTGGCGATATAGTAGAGGGAATAAGACAGTTGCAATTTTTCTGTGGGCAGAAGTAGAGAAAGGTTTTCTGGTAGGAGTTGAAAACAATGAGTGGGAACGTAACGGGAGGATGATTACGAACAACTATATTTTTCTGTACCAAATTGTATAAGATACGCTAGAATAACATATTATCTTGTGAAACACACTGGTTACTATTGGCTGGCTGGTTAGTCCCGATTTTTGAAGACTTAAGGTGCTGTGATAAGCATCACTTTTCCAAATGTATGTTTTGTCGTGACGGCATTGCTATATGAATGGCAGTTATTAAGACAGATATCGTTGCGGGAGGAGTATAATTGCAAATTGATACGTAATGCTCATTTTCTACAACATACATAGGTCCAGTAATGACGGCTCATCAGTCCGTGTTCGTACTAAATCTTAAATATTGCCTTCAGACACTTAAAGGGGCAGGTTTTCTACCAGCTCTATCTCTAAGCAAATTGACTAACTGTGCTCAAATTTTAAAGGAGAACAAAGGACGAAAATCACATAAACAGTCAATGTCAACAACCAATAAAGCGAGAACCAGGGATTGAAGACTGCCCCTTTAAGGTAGTATGCGCCTCGAAAGTGAAAGACTTAAACTTTTGCTTAAATTTGCCTCAAGGAATCGTTCAACCGTTCACTTTCAAAATCAAGGATAAAAATCGGAGGTCACAGTGCAAATTCTGGTACTAGAGAAACAAATTACCCTAGATTTACCGATATTTGAAATTCAAAATGGCCGCCATCCCTGTGTTAACTCTACGCAGAAAAATGAAATTTTCGATTTTCAAAAAAAAAACTAAGAAGGTGAAAGTTTTTCGTATTCAAATGGCTTCGCGATTATTTGATAATATTAGATTGTCAGGCCAATAACATTAACGCTGATCAATTGTGCAATAGGTCAGTTTTTTTCAAGCCATCATCTATTAATGTTTCTAAAAATGCGAACCTCTCGGGCTGCAGGTTTTATTGACAAAAACTCAAATACCTTGAGTTTTCAAACGATGTAACGTATTCAACAGTGCAAATACCGCTTGACTCTTGACAAGTAAAAATACCTGATGGCAGAATAATTTTAGATGTTAATTGAAGTTTTAAAAAGGAGATCAATTAGATTTACGGCAGTTATTAAAACATACTATGTCACTACGTTTAGTGTGATGATGTGGTCAATGGTCATTGTCCCTCGATGGCCACTTCATAATGTGGTCATCGTCCTCGATGGCCGATTTATGATGTGGTCATTGTCGATGGCCGATTTATGATGTGGTCATCGTCCTCGATGGCCGAATTATGATGTGGTCATTGTCGATGGCCGATTTATGATGTGGTCATTGTCCTCGATGGCCGGTTCATTATGTGGTCATCGTCCTCGATGGCCGATTCATGATGTGGTCATCGTCCTCGATGGCCGATTTATGATGGCCGGATTCATGGAAGGCTGTGAATGTTTCCGTCTAGTGGCTTATTTTTAGAGCTATAATTTTACATATTGATTGAAAACTTTTAAGAACTTGTTTACTGCACAAGAGCTGGTATCTCGCTGTACAATTGTTATTATTATTATTGTTGTTGTTGTTGCTGTTGTTGTTGTTGCTGTTGTTGTTGTGTAATCATTTCAATGATTATGTAATGTTACAATTTTCAAGAAAGTGTGTTTTGGCTGTAATTGAATAATGGATGGCATAGACAGGTAGCTTGATTTGGGGATTTCATTCTTGAGGCTTGAATTTGTATGTGGACAGCTTCAGCTTTGATGGTGATTGATCTTAGCCAGGAAGGCGCTGATTGTATGAGAAGACTATCTGTCTTGACTAAGTATTTCAACTGGTTTAAATTGGAGTCTGGTTACAGGAGTTGCTATGCCGTACCCTGTAATCTCTACACTGTCTTGTAATGTGTTATTAATTTAGAATTTAACGCCAAATTTTTTAGTTAATTGTTTTAATAAATATGCTCTGCAAGAAAATCACTCACTTCACCTGTTATTTCTGTCGTAACAAGAGACTGTAATTAAGCTTTCTGTAACTGGGGTAGCTGCGGTCATGAAGCGACATTTACCTTGCTAGTCGCAGCAGCCAGTACTTATACACGGACTGAGTCGGTAAACAACATATGCCTGGAAAACCAAGGGAAAAGCGTAAAGGAAATCCAACGAGCTCTCGTGCCTTGATTAGATTGATTCTGGCAGACGTGGTAGAGATGTTTTTTTTTTATTTTGCTGCAAGTGATGCAGCTCGAGGAGAATCGTGCATGCAAGTAAATCATGCCAAAGAACGAATCTGTTCTCCAAGAAGATGAGGGCTTTTTTTGAAAAATAATTCTTTATAATTCTACTCGAGTGAACAAGCCATCATTTTTGTGGTATTACAGATGCAATTCCTTCAGGAGTGTGTTTTTTTATCACAGAATGTACAGAGCAGTATCTATATATTGCACCAGGACTCACAGCTGTGTAATTCATTCCTCGCATGGGAAATGGTTGCCCAAGTAGGATTCGTACTGTGAGAGATGGAAGTTACCTTCAGACCAATGGGTATGGGTGAATTACTGTTGCAAATGTCACAGGTAACTTTGATGTAACGATGCCTAGGGTACACTGCAGTGTTGATGACCTGAACACTGCATTAGAGTCTGTTACTGCTCTGAACCTATTTCTGTCAGGAATTGTGCCGCTATCCTTTTCTATAGTAATTAGAGAGGTTCAGTGATAACATGCTCAGCTGCGGTACTAACTCCGTTGTTCCATATCCTTGCAAGACACTCTGTGCGGTAACCAGCTACTAGCCAAATCTTTATTATTCACGTTTGTAGAATTTCCGAAAAAGCACCCGATCGTGTGGAAACTACAGGTAGGTCTTTGTCACGTGATAATCAGGCGTCGCGTACCTGTATCATAGTACAGAAGTTGGCAAGTGAAACTATTGTGCGTTGTCATAATACCGGGAATCTTTAAACGTTTTCTGATGATTTAGGCGAAAAAGCTCCTCATACGGCACATTAAAAAGTCACCTAATGTCTGCACAATTGAAGAGTTTGCACCACCGATGCCCGCTGTACTTTTCCGACATGACCACAAACTTGCAGTCTTTCTATTTTTAAGGATTCGATAAAGATTTCTCTAAACTTCATCATAACCATGATCTTATCAGAATAAATACCTTTATGGTATTAACAATGCCCAAGAAAATCAATTTCTTTTTCTAAAGGGTACTGTACATTTTGAGAGTAGTGTCAAATTAATATCATGTGCAACTTACACCAAGGTTCGAGTATAAAATCGTTCGAAACACCCAACTCAGGGACAAAGTTGACTTTTGGTAAGGATATGTGTACGCCTGGTTCATTAGGGTACCATCTGACGTCACAGACATACCCATCAATCAGTATTACACATACGTACATACATACATACATACATACATACATACATACATACATACATACATACATACATACATACATACATACATACATACATTGAGACAGACCGACAGACAGACACAGAGACAGACAGACAGATAGACAAACAAACAAAAAACAGACAAACAGACAGACAGTGGGGTGTTGTACATCCCTTATGAGATACAAAATGTGTTAAAACAGAACACCATTGAATGGATAATACATGTAAGCAAATTGTTATACAAATCATTATTTTGTTACTATAATCAGCTGATGGCAGGTTCAGTAAACCGTGCCACGTGACAGTAGAATTATTTGTGAATACGGCTATTTAGAAAATTTGATTCCATAGGCTAACCCTTGTCATATCTTATATTTTTTGTTAATTTTTAGGAAGCAGGAAAATCTAGTAGCGCTTCTTTGACACAAAATTGTTTTCTCTGAAATTACGCCATGTAAGTGTAGCTATACCTGGCTCATTGATTGTACTCGTTACATCAACACATCGTTACCGTCTCGTTTTCACCTCAAGTGTTCACGTACGTGAGTAATTGTAATACCGATGTCTGTCGCTAGGTCTGTCTGCCGGTCTATCTGTCGGTCTGTTAAGGTTTGTCTTCGCTAGGATATCTCAAGAACCGCTAAGTGCATCGGTATTAATTAATCTTAGAACTTAAATCCTGTTGAGTAATAGCAAGAACCGATAGCTTTTGGTGCGTGTGACTTGCATAAGGCTGTGTTCATAAACAATGGTGAGCGAGGGGCTGGATCGAGGAATCGCGATTGAAATTTTATCTTTTAAGATCCCCCTTAATACCCTCAAAAAATTTTCAAGTCCCTCCGTCTATATGATAAAAAATTTTCAAGTCCCCTCGGATATCATATAGCCGCATATTATTGGGAATGCACGCAGAGGAAAAATAAGCATGTATTGCGCAGTTCTGCTCACAGATGTTCGACACTACCTCTTAGGGAGCCGTCGATGGCCTGGGGGTCGGAGAAATCTGAGGGGGTCTCTGAAAATAAAAGTTACAAGGAGGTTGCTCATAATGTGGAGAGAACGAAGGGGGAGTACTCGTGATCAATTTTTGGTGCAAAATAAATTAAAACATCTCTCAGATTACAACATTGCACACATCAATGTCTCAAAATTTTCGATGCGAGAGGGGGCATCCTCCTCTCGGCCTCTCCCCTTTCGTAATCTAACAGTTTTGCTAGTAAAATAATGGAAAACACATTTCACATAGCCCAGACGGCACCATTGCACACATCAATTTCTCAAATATTTCACAGGATAACTATTAAATAACCATTTTGACATTTAACCATACCGTAATCAGGCTTTTTATTAGAAGCTGGCAGCTGGAGAAATGACACAGCTGGCAAGGTTGCAAACAAACAATTAATGGATAAAAACAATACTGACTCTGACTGATGGTCCTCTAATATCGTTTACCGAAATGTAAGATTTTGCAAATGACACAAGAAGATCGCAGATTTTCCATTCCTGCATATTCTTTGGTCTTCAATCTCTGGCAAACTGAGAACTTTTTTTTTACAAAATGTATTGTCATTGCTTGGGTGTTGGATATTGTGACTCGAACACTGATCATGCGAAAAATGTAATAAAAGTATTAGTGTTCAATGCCATTTTCAAACAGTTTGCAAAATAAATTGCAACACCTCTCAGATTGCGCCATTACACACATCAATTTCTCAAAATTTTCGGTGCGAGAGGGGCGACATCCCCCCTTTCGTACTCTCCCCCTGGGATGTTCTAACTGTTTTACTTAGTAAAAAAAAATAAAAACACCTCTCGAATTGCACCAAACTGCACCATTGCACACATTAATTTCTCTATTTTTTTACACAAGATAGGGGACACACCCTCTGATACTTCTCACCTCAGGCTCTGGCGTGTTGTCCCCATGTCCTTCAAATTCTTACCAGTCAGATATCCTAGTGAATACCCTGACATGATTCCCATCCAAATCAAACAATACCATATGGTTGGATACTGGCTATAGCGTTAGCTTTTTATATTTATATTTTGTTGTCACTTTGAGTTTCATTTTGTTGGTTTCACCTTTTTCAACCGTCATGAGATAACCGATGATGATCTAGCAGGGTACATCAGGATTTGAAAGGTCTTTACTATTGCTGTACTTTTGTAAATTTTACAAATATATCTATTGATCTTTAAATTTTCTAAGGGGGAGTCTGTCAAATTTCTGTGTTAGAGAGGGGGGTTACTCAAATCAATCATGGTTGGAAGGGGGTTCTTAGTTTCCAATGAAATTCCTCCGACCCCCAGGCCATAAATAATGACGGCTCTTTTATCAGCTATTTGTAGAACCATATTCCCAAGGCAAGCTCTTAAATTGATTCATTTGTTATGCATCACTTGACTATTTGGATTTATTTATGTTATCTTGATTTATCAGTCTAAGCCGACTCGAGTTAATCAAAGTCTGGCCAGGTCAATGGCACCAGCTGAAGAGTACACAAAATGGCGATCATGAGAGAGTATGCAAATTGTGATTTCCCGGCTACATTTTCCCAAATTGTGAAAAACTGAGCAAAGTGACCTATCCAAAAAATATGTTTTAAGTAGCAGACATATATCATTAGTTGCTACTTATAAATGTTTTACAAAATTGACAATATTGAAAGTTTAAATATTCCATTTTGTGTGATAATAGCAAATTTGGTAAAAAATAAACAATTTCATTTAAATTAGACTCTTTACTGTTCAAAGTTTTATTTTTGTGTTATTGTACTATAAGATGTGAAAATTTCATTCACTGCATGAACTTGAAATAAATGCAGTGATTTTCATAAAAACAGTGACTTTTCAATCGTACATTTGTAGAAATCACACATGGTGACCCAATCCTTTTCTCTAATATTTGATTATTCTCATATGCTAGAAGTCAAAAATCCCTGGTAACTGTTAAGTCTTCTGGTCTTCCATGTGTTGCTGTCTGGCCTTATCTTGTGTACGAGACTCAAACTCTTCTTCAACTACATCACACGGTCAGAGCTATCACTGTCACTGCCGCAGTGGCAGTTACACTGCCTGTAGGCAGCAGCAGGGCAGTAGGTGTATTAACTTTGATAATTTTGACAATATTTTTGTTCAGTTTTTTTCTACTCCCTAATACATGTTGAGCTGTCCAGTATTCAGCTTGCTAACACAGCCTACGTGTACCATGCATTTGTATCATTGACAAATGACTTTCAGTCTTGACTCGAATTCAATTATCACCAATATTTATATATACAGGTTTTGTTGACAAACTGAATATTGTGTGTTTCAGCATGCTGTAGAGAGACACCAAGAATATGTATTTGGTACATTACATAGAAATATTGAAAAAATGGTCATCAGTTGCAGCTTTTGCCTCCTTACAAGGCAAACTTGTTGTTTCTGCGAAAATTCAATTGCATTTATACATATTTAGATTTCTTCGAGATAAAAGTTATAAAATGCGACAAAATGGTTCTAGATTTTGTTTAAGTATTACTAACATTAGAGCCTCTAGAAGACATCAAAATGTTAGGAATCAAAACATTTTCAGGTCCCCTCCCCATAGGCAGAGCAAAACCTGACGGAGACAGACACAATATGTGTTTAAGTTCATTGAGAACGTTGACGTAAAAAACATACAGTATGTTTGAAGTATATCAAGGGTATGGAGAACTTGGCATAATACCAGATTGACGTGGCAGTCACGAAGATACTGATTGTGTTTTACGAACATATTTTCCACAAGAAACATAATCTTAGTAACTGTGATTTACGAATTGATTTCATTTATAACTTGATGAATGAAATAATAATTTTACGTGATGGTTTCGTAACGTGTCAGTTATGAATATTAATCGTGCCTACTAAATTGTATTTTGTATAATTATTTCAATTTTTGTATTGATTTATATGATTGCATCAATTATTTTATCTTTTCATTCTTACTATGGTATGATTAAAGCAACACTTTCTAAGTATCTTTTAAAAACTCATGCTTCATAAATATCGCCAGCGCTATCCCTATCTCTGACGGGTAACAGGACAGTTACCCCCGGACATTTAGTCCCCGGACATTTCCCACCTACCATTTACCCCCGGCTGTTTACCACCGGACACTTACCACTCGGACACTTACCACACAAGACATTTACCACCTGGACAATTACCGTTTCTCTTAAAAATTAATTTTAAAGGATGTCTGATTCATTATCTTTATTTTCAAACAGTTTCAACTTTGTTTTGACATAGCATTGACACTTGTAAAACTTGGTGGTAATTAGCCGGCAAGGGGAGGGGGGGTAAATGTCTGGTGGTAATTGTCCAGAGGGTATTTGTATGGATGATAACTGTCCTAGAACCCTCTGACGACATGTAACTCTTAGATATAAGAAACATAGCATTGACACTGTCTATGATTCAAACAGCCTTATGGAGTGTATTTTATATGTTAGTGATGAAGGAATTAGTAAATATTTTATGAAACATCTAACACACATTCTACCTGTAAAACATGAAACTGAAGATGTGTGTAACTTTCGGTTTTGACTAAAAAAAGACAAAAATGGAAAAAGAGACAAATATCATTAGTTGCCTACCATTAGGGTCAAGGTTAGATTTAGGGTAAGGCAATAAAATGATTCGTATAGAGACATCATTTTAGTCCATTAACATCAAATATAGTTGTTATTTTAATGTCATTCATAAGCGCGATTTAAAGACTCGCCTTTTTTAAAGCACTATTCCTAATGTATTGGAAGGGTCACAATCTTTCAGTAACCGTTGATGCGTGATTTATTTTTAACGTTTACTGATCCTTACTCCGTAGAATTTAATCATTTTTTTACTTTGACTGTTTTTACTCTGTAGAAATTTTCATCATTTTTAACCATGTACATGTTACCTTAATTGTTATTACACTTTACGTTTGTTGTCTTGCTTTGCTGGTATTTTTATCGATTTCAATGTGTAAAGCGCACTGAGATGTATGTGTAGTGCGTTTTTAAAGATATAAACATTATTATATTGTTATTATTATTATTCATTAATAGTATTCATTTATTATATAATACATGGTTAGACATACAGTGTCAAGTTCAAGATTAACATTTCAACTGACAGCCGCAGACAACTCGTTCTTTTTTCATCATTTGACATTTTCGACAAAGCAATATTGTCGTTATAAATAGTATTTTAGGGGTGAATATCCAGGTGGTAAATGTCTTTGGGGGTTGATGTCTCGGTGGTAAATGGTTGATGGTAATTAGCCGGGGGGTAAATGTCTGGTGGTAATTGTCCAGAGGGTATTTGTATGGGTGGTAACTGTCCTAGAACCCTCTGACGACATGTAACTCTTAGATATAAGAAAAACTTGTAAACGGGTGTTATCTTTGAAGGCCATTGGAGCCGATACTCTGTTTATATTTATCTCGATGGATTCTCGCAATTCCTCAATTGTAGACTGTGAATTGTTATATATTATGCCTGAATACATTGGTTTATGTGCCCGAGATAGGTGACAATCTGTCCGACGCCAGGAGGGACTATTGTCTCCTGCTGCGAGGGCACATAAACCCATGTATTCAGGCAATAATATTTTATTGCATGCCTCTTCACAGTTAACGCTATATGACATTTAGTTACATGCAGGGCATTCTCAAAGAATTTTACCAGTATCGACCAGCATCAAACAGATTTTAACGAAAGTTAAAATAGCATTGCACGCATCGATATTTCACATTTAGCGTTAAGTCTCTACCTTACCTTGACGTCGAAGGGCTTCACCGGGTAGCAACGTAAACCGGTCCGTTCATCGTTCAGACGGCCCGCTAGCTCTCCGGATGTTCCTATTCAAATCAACGCACTGATTTGCACTCACATCGAGGCATATAATAAAATAAAATTTGGTAAATGTAGTGCTCATAACTTCACACAACCGAACAGAATTACATACTAATCTTGCAGTTTCATTTTAAATGATTGAGAATCGCATGATTAACATATAGTTTTAAAATTTATGGTTTTGTCTCTGTAATTAGTTTACCAACTTGATTAATTTTGTTGATGATTATTATGACGATGATGATAAGAAGACATGGACATTCTGTCAGAGGGAACGCAAGTAATTAAATAAGTCACTGCACATATATACCGAACTACGGCATATTCGTTAGTCAAATGATGTTTGTACATGCAAGGATTCTACCTCAAAATATCCTTAGGTGGAACTCTTGTAATTGATAACTCTATTGCGCAGCCGTGAAGCAGATCAGTTAACTTTTCATTTTTGCGCTGTTAAAATCAAGGCGGAACGCATTGCAATCCTCTTCCCATCGAAAGTTTAAGCGATAATCACAGGAATGCTGTAACCTTTATTTTAAAGGGCCATTTTCTTTAACTTTCGATTATTTTCTCTATTTTTTGTTTTGTGTGTCAAGATTAATACATCATTTAGCTTGTAAGTACATCCATACGTGTAGATTACACAGTTATTGTTAACATTTGAATTCTAGTCCGGACCATAATCCTGTTGTCAGCAATAACAATGTAGTTTAAACGTGTGCAGACTTGGTTGACGAGATAAACACTGTGTATCTCAACATGCTTCGAGAGTAGAACGAGAAACTTAAGTTGACATTAGAGGCAAAGTAATAGTCGAAAAATCATCAAAAGTTACAGCTACTGGTTATTGAAATGGCAGCGATGGCCGATTTACAAACGGAATTTGACGTTTAAAAGCTTTTGCTTTTCCCGAACCTATCAAAGCAGTGCCAGTTTTATCGCTACTTCTGATTGGTCCGCATGATTCAGATGCTGTTGATTGAATGATGCATATCAAAGTGAAGGTTCCATGCAGTGGTTGTTGATTAGAGAGACCGTAGCATGACGATCTAGCCAAACTGTGCGGGTCGGACGATGGAAGCACGGAAGCAGTTTCGGTTTACATGTTGCCTATCAGAAAGTCTTGCGATTGCCAGTTGACATGAAGAACATTAGTTCCTTCTGTTACTTGTCATTATTATGTCATACTGATACAGCTCAATAAAGTTGTGAAGCTCTCTCACGTTTGCTATTTTCGGGTCCCTAAGTTCAACCAAATTTCTGTAAAGATCAAACTCACCGACCTTCCAGCAAATATACTGCGTTCAGTTCTTTAAAAATCGATGACATTGAATAGATGCAGCACAACATTAAACGTTGTTTAAATTTGTCGAGTTTCGGAGGAATTCTCATTAGTGGAATTGTATGAGAAATTATTGATTTTAAGCAAATGGTCTACTACAACCGACGAGTTTCAAAACCAGTGTCTGTGAAGGCAGCGACGTTTGAAAGGACTTACCGCCTCATTTCACAGACAATGAATAACTGAACAGTACTAATATTTACAATTACCATTCTGTTTGTTCTCTGATTTATCTCTCATTTTGCTGTGGTAATGGATCAGAGGCCGTTTCAAAATCCAAATTGAGAGATAAGGTAGAGAAATTGAAAATGAAAAATACGGAAAATGAAATAGGGGTCAGTGAGCAGGAGCGGTATATCCCTAAATGCATGGACATTAAAATCAAGCTATCATAGTTTTGATGTTTCTCACTGATGTCACATAGAAGGTCAGAGTTTTGAATTCTAGGACAACTTTACGAAAATAAATATGAAATATGTCAGATTGTATACAGCAAATTAAGTACCGAGTTATACGCTCTACGATCGTGATGTATATCGACTGTAAAAGGATCTCCAGAATTATATCATCTTGAATAGAGCAGCATCTGTGGAAAAGCTTGGCATTAGAACAGAGCAGTGGAACAGAGCAGTTTGAAGAGAGCGGTGGAACGGAGCGGTGGAATGGAGCAGTGGGAACAGAGAACTACAACAGTGGAACGGAGCACTACAGTAATGGAACGGAGCACTACAACAGCGGAAGGGAGCACTACAGTAATGGAACAAAGCAATGGGATCGGTGGAGCAGTGGAACAGAGCATTGGAGCAGAGCAGTAGACGGGAGCAACGGATCGGAGCGTTGAAACAGACCAGTGGAACGGAGTATTAAACAACATACTGGAAGGAGCAGTAGAACAGAGCAGTATAGAACATAGCAGTATAGAACAGACCAATGCAACGGAACAGTGGAATAGCAGTGGAACACAGCAGGCCATTGAATAGATCAATGGTGGGCTCTAGTTCTAGTCTAACTCGCTCACTGAATTTTCGAGAAATTATTGACTTGCAGGGTTGGTTTTCACTGGCAAGATTACGGTTCATTAGGCAGATAAAAGTATTTTGATGGTTCAGTTGAATATTTGCAGTCTTGCTTCTCATAGACTTGTAGATTTAGACGTAAATGGTCGACTGAAGGGAATTTATGATGCGTATGCAATCGGAGATGACAGCTGTTAATTTGTTGTGTGAATGAGTGAGCGAGTGAGTGTGTGTGTGTGTGTGTGTGTGTGTGTGTGATGAGAGAGAGAGAGAGAGAGAGAGAGAGAGAGAGAGAGAGAGAGAGAGAGAGAGAGAGAGAGAGAGAGAGAGCATAATTACAGATAACACGCATCTGATAGACAGCATGACCTGAAAATGTGATCTGACAGAAATAGACAAATTGGTCGTTAAAATGTGCTCACCTCTGAAAATTGCGCTTTGAAAGGCAAGTGAAATTAAAGTCTAAAAATTTGCGTCAATATCAAAGACATGATTGTGGTAGTAAAATAGTCAGAGTAATCGGTGATACACTTTAGTGCAATGATGCGGACATTTGGAGTACCTATTCGCAGCAATAAAGTATATGTGCTCATAACCAAATTGTAATAGGTTGACTCGTCTTCCCGTAAAGTGATATTGCTCATTTTAACGATTTCTTTTGCATACGTACCGACACTGTACATCTGAAATTCAATAAATTGGACAGATAAAAAGTAAAATAGTGTCCATTAAAGTAAAACAGATACATTCAGATAAGTGAAAAAGCCTCAAAATGTTCTTGCATTTCTTGAAACGACCGTGTTAAATTATCCAATACTTTCCGAAGGCGTTAATAGGAAATAGAGAAACAGTCTCCCAAAAATGAAGCAATTAAAATCAGATGCATTTAGAACACAAAATGCAATTTGTCAGATGTAAAGTTATCATGATTGTATGTATTGAATGAAGATCCAAAGAGCAAAAATTTAAATGTGTTTCATTAATGTAATGTAATACACGTGCAGTACACCGTACAAGATTGTCATCAACCGGGATGATTGGTTGAGGGTCAACATTTTTCATGTAATAGTTTTTCATTTCATGCCCGAGTCAAGGGGTGTGTTTCAACAAATTTTGTGCAAGGATATGACTTGCTACCAGACTTAACATACATATACAGAATGTGGTGGCAAAGTAATTAAACTGCAAATTGGCATTTCTATAGGCTATAGGCCTGGGAAGACTACCAGGCGCCATATAGGGCTGTTTGTTGCGTGACAGTTCTTATGAAGTATAGTTTAGCAAGTGACTTCGAATAAAGAAATTTTGTCAAAACTTATCAGTCTAGCATGATGGCCATTGTTGCAGCTTGTAGTGTTCATCGTATTATAACATTGACATTCTTCTTCATGTTCGTACAGGGGTAATTTCCATGGGTAATTTGGAATACCAAAAACGTAATCTCAAATTTCGGAAAAATGTTTGGTTTCGTATATTATTGAAATAAAAAACAAAGGAGCTTTAATGAAATTTGTAAAGAAATTCAATTTTGTTTGCCCAAACCTGCTGGCAATCTCCGCTATAATTATGGTATTCTTCATCTTGGATCGTATCGATATGGTGCAGCTACTCCTACTCATTGAAATTCAACCATAACTCTGACTATGTCGAGTTACGGTTCCTATGGGCCGTCTTTGACCGTATCGAGGGCGGTTGCACTCCCGCTGAAAAAAATAATTGACCACGGTATAAATATGGAACACGTTCAAGTAAATTTTATTAAGTTAATTTGGTGTTCAAATTGGATCCATGGGGCGACACATGAATAACTTTGCCCAGACCTTACACATGCACATACACATTCATTGGAAAAAATTGGCTGCGTTGCTTACGTTGGAAAAACACTCACTGATTTCAATAGACAGTCGATACTGTTGTAAAATAACGTCACACTTCAATGAAATCACAATTACGCTTCTTCACTCTTTTGATATACACAAATTTTCTTGCCGTTCACTTCATGCTTCGCAGCGCATTCCTACTTTCTGAGAGTGAAATTTATTCCGGACTCAAGCCAGTAATTACGACCAATTCTGTTTCTCTCGTCTGATTCATAAGATTCGGAAAGTCTAGATTCCAAATCGTATGGATAAAATACAGTAGAGTGAGGGACGACGGGAGTTTTACTTTCTCCGCAATACGGACCTACGGACCGGACCGGACACTGACCCGAATAAGGACGATCGAAATTTACATTAATATAACTTCAAAACAAATCCAATAATCCAATTGATACAAGGTATAAAAAAATTACCAGGTCGCATAAATACAAATAATTACGATTTCAGGAAGGGTCATCTTGAGCCGCGAATGTAAGTAATACGTCGTGCTACCAGGTGCCCGGAATGGATAAGAGTACCCTGCTGGCATGCTACAGCCGTCAAGAATGGCCCAAAAGTGTCCAAATCAATAGTAATTTTGTGAACCTACTGAATCACCTTATTAGTCACAGTTAGGATATGCTGTCACGTATTTACAGTAGTGTGAAGTCTCAATCACATAGATCATGAAACATTCATTTCACACGTTTTACTTAGTAATTAGGAGGTTTGTAGAAATTCGTTATGTGCTGTGAGCAATACCACAGCAATGAGGTTATACTGGTCGTGCTTTCGAATTTATATTGTTACAATGATTAATTGATCGACACTTTCTCAATAAACCACACACGCGACGGTTATACCAAGAGATTCTGACCAGTTTACGACATTTTTGAACGAGCGATAGCGAGTGCATACATGTCATGAGATAGTCAAACCGAGTGGCATAGCCGTTGGTGAGGTGGTTTATAGCTATTGTATCACAGCAGAAATTCTATATTATATTGCGAATAAATCATTTATATTTTAAATTCTTCACCAATGAGATGCTGAATTGATCAATCAATATACTGGTATGTTGAACAACATTCCACTTATGGGCAGAGTAGAATATAACAAGTGTACTTGTGTATTTCCTGCAACAAACTTTCATAAAATACAACCGGAAGAATGGGGATGTTTTATTATTTTTACTGCTTCACTGCTGAAGAAAATTCAATTGACTTCCTAAACGATATATATATATATATATATATATATATATATATATATATATATATATATATATATATATATATATATATATATATATATATATATATATATATGAATGATATGAGAATATCAAAATTGTACCTTGAATATTTCTTCCAAATCACTCGATCTTAATCAGATGTGTGTAGATATATCACTGATGTCCAGGCACGGAGGAATTCATTGAAATCAAACGCAGGAGACTGTCAATGAGTCATTATCAATGAATTGAATTACAAACATCTCCTTTGGTCACATGACTCGCACGTTTCACGTTACAAAGACCACCAGTAATATGTGTATATCAATCGACATAGTTGATGAAGATAGAATGATTTGGTCGAAATATTCAAAGTACAATTTTGGTTTTCTGAGTCCAGAAACCATCAACGATTTCTCGTTTGTTCTACAACATATTGAATTGTTCTAGCACACGATCGATAAATGCCAAGTAATAGCACGTGCAAAATAAAAGTGGGGAGAAAACGTGTCTTTAAAGTTAAACAGCTGACTTTTTGTCGGCCTTCTATTTCCCAAGGCAAAGCCATTCACAACCTGTAAATTAGCCACGTTTGAACATTATTAGTGTAGATTTAGACAGAAAGAAATCTGTGGCAAAACAGCTGCAGGATAGCTGTTTGATCTCATGGGGAGACAAATTGACGTGTGAATGAACGTCATTGAATATTATCTATTGGTCAAGTT
The DNA here is from genome assembly GCF_041260155.1 of Ptychodera flava. NCBI lineage: Eukaryota > Metazoa > Hemichordata > Enteropneusta > Ptychoderidae > Ptychodera > Ptychodera flava. Next base: position 40,964,014 of record NC_091940.1, read on the forward strand.
TGCACTCTGCATACCCTCGTCTGTGTAATTGTTCTACTGCCACTAAATATTTCATAACTGAATGTTCGTCAAGTCGACAAGGGACCGTATCATTAAAAACTGTCAAGCATTATATTTGCTATTGTGCATTGTACTCGTGCTAATTTGGAGCATCATCGGTTTATGTGTGCCACTACAATGCCTCCGAACATGTCGAAACGAAAATATTCATATCAAAACTAGTCACCTAGTGGCCTCACTCGAACATACGCTGTCACTTTACCGGCATTGCACTAACCTGCTACGTTTGTATGACGTCATTTAAATCACCCTGGCTGTGAGCATTCTCCTAAATCTTCAGCATTTGTCTCTGCGCGAAGGAACAACCTCAAAAGATTGTTCAGATCAGGGTTGTAGGATTACAGGAAACACATTTCAAGACCTTGTAGAGGAGAGAGTGTCTCCGTTTTGACAACTTCATCCTATTGAAATCCTGATGACCGATGTTGCACTCATAGCAGTCGACATCGACCGGCTTGAAGGTACGGTGTCTTTTTGTTGACAACTTTTGCACCTGACAATGCTGATCTATTGCATACCAGTCGGCAAGGTATCCAAGATGATCAATATGGCATAGTGCGGGCAAGATGACATTGTACATGTCCTTGACAACGATTCCCATGGCGATGTATTTCTTTCTGCATTCACGATTGCATCACTTATTTTACGAGATTTCACGCCTCAATTGGTACTTCAGATGATGTGACAAAGTCGATCATCATTCGACTTGTGATTCAATTTCATCCAGAATCCTCTAGGGCTGCCATTACTGTCACATTCAGTTTTTCCAATCATCAGAGTACGATGTCCATAAGGAGATGTCATAGTGATGACGAGTAAAATAACAACGGACTTCGATACTCAAAGCCTACAGAAAGCAAACGCATCCAAGCTGACAGGATTGCAAGGAACAGCTGTAAAATAAATATAACCGGTCATTGTGTCAATCAATTCATATTTGCTACAGATGAAAGTCTGATCTTCCAGCTGCCAACAACATCTTAAAATCGTGATGGTGTGTGAAACTTGTTCTCCGTATCAGGATTCAGAATTAAGTTGCCAGTTACCATGGAAACTCTTACACTCTCCATTTCTATTATGACCATATCGTCTCACAATATAAACTTTAATTTTTACTTTCTGCCATTGACTTTTCTAGGAAATGTTGATTTTAAGATCCAGCAGACAATATCTCTAGCAGGTGACCTCGTAACAGTTTCCCGGTGCCCTTGTCAGACGACGTAAAGCTCTCATAGGAAACCTTATACCTTGTACGTGATTTGGGATACAAGTATTTAAATATTACAGGTTAGTCATATATTAAAAATATCTTCCGTTGCCACGTGCCTTTAGCTGTCAATCAACAGGTCGTAGATTTTAATAATGGAGAAACACTTTCATTGACAAAGGGCAGCTCTCTTTACGGCAATAATAAATTAGCTGACATCTATCGCTAGCAATTCAGAAGAAGACTATAAATGGTGTATTTTGCAGAGGAGATTATTATCCCTATAATTATGCTGGATAAATTGGAAGGTTTGTGATACAGTCACAGCTTAAATGGTAAAAGGGTACAAGCCGTCTTCTTCAAATCCCCATTACCTAACGTGCACCCGTTGTAGCTCGTCCTGTTCTTGACTATATGTCTGCGATATGTGTGTGTGATATGTATAGGATAAAGCCCGAGTACAAGGGCTCTTCTGGTATATAAAGTCCAACCCAATGATAAAATGTCTCGGCCTGCGGCCTCGACATTTATCGTAGGGTTGGACTTTATATACCAGAAGAGCCCGAGTAGGAAGGCTTTATCCGACTTAAAAACTATCGCCCCTAACTGATATATTTTCGTTTTCAATGTGTTTACGTCAATCGTCCCCTTTGTCAATGTAACATGTTTAGGATATGAATTAAAACTTTTATTTGTGAAATAGCTTTCCAGTGTAATGGAACATCCTATAAATGCCCTAGGGCACATTATATAAATGCCCAAGGGCACAGCAGATTTTGTGTTGCAGCTGGTTTCCACTGTGTTACCAAATTTGAATATTAAAACGTACCAGATGTCTACAGAATATGACATGTTCACTTTTGATTGGACAGTACTTTACTACAGCGCTGTCATTCGTTTCTGGATTTTGGTGACCAAGGCTTTATGAGTAGATAAAACACCCTGAATTGAGCACTCTGATTGGTCAATCAACAGTAGATAGTTTTTAAGTATAGGATAAAGCCCAAGTACGAGGGCTCTTCTGGTATATAAAGTCCAACCCAACGATAAAATGTCGAGGCCGCAGGCCGAGACATTTTATCGTAGGGTTGGACTTTATATACCAGAAGAGCCCGAGTATGAGGGTTTTATCCGACTTAAAAACTATCGCCCCTAACTGATATATTTTCGTTTTCAATGTATTTACGTCAACCGTCCCCTTTGTCAATGTAACTTGTTTAGGATATGAATTAAAACTTTTATTTGTGAAATAGCTTTCCAATGTAATGGAACATCCTATAAATGCCCTGGGGCACATTATATAAATGCCCTAGGGCACAGCAGATTTTGTGTTGCAGCTGGTTTCCGCTGTATTACCAAATTTGAATATTAAAACGTACCAGATGTCTACAGAATATGACATGTTCACTTTTGATTGGACAGTACTTTACTGCGGCGCTGTCATTCGTTTCTGGAATTTGGTGACCAGGGCTTTACGTGTAAATAAAACACCCTGAATTGAGCACTCTGATTGGTCAATCAACAGTGGATAGTTTTTAACATTGTTTAACAGTAGTAGCTTGTGTGAGGCTAAATACAGACATACACCTTTATGGTGTTGTATTATATTGTAGCCCGGGATTGGCTCATTGTTCTTTATGTTTGCCAAAATATGAGTGAATCAAGTAGCATCGCTTTTAAGAAAGTAAGTTGGCCGGGACCTTACGTGTTATTGGAGTCCCGGATCCACATAAAAGAAACTAATATATGGTGAAATTTACCTCATTTCAAAGCTCATCAGGAAACTAATTTATAGACTTGGTTTAGCGAAAAGATATTTTGCCTCATCTATATTTGCTAAGATTTGCCTATGCTGGTCAATTTTGTGACGAAAGCATCTTAATTATTCCTGGCATAATTTTTACGAGATTATCAACTACTGAAGCCACCTATAGTAAGCTTCTTCATATTCAATTATGTTCTGAAAAGAACAAAGAAGTGGAAACTTTATGGTGTTTTGTGAGGACTTCTAACAACAAAGTTATGTTTTGTGAGGACTTCTAACAACAAAGTTATTTTTTGTGAGGAATTCTAACAACAAAGTTATTTTTTGTGAGGAATTCTAACAACAAAGTTATTTTTTGTGAGGAATTCTAACAACAAAGTTATGTTTTTTGAGGACTTCTAACAAAGTTATTTTTTGTGAGGACTTCTAGCAACAAAGTTATATTTTGTGAGGACTTCTAACAACAAAGTTATATTTTGTGAGGACTTCTAACAACAAAGTTATGTTTTGTGAGGACTTTTAAGAACAAACACGATTGGAACTAATTTGGGATAAGTAGATCTTTATATTTTTCAAATTTCTCAAAAGTGTTAGGTGCTTCACAGCTGAATGTTGCGATATTGCAAATTACTCATAAAAAATGTGTAACTTAAAAAGAAAAGCAGAGGAGGTTACATTTGCAGATTATATCGACATTACTTCAGCATCCAATTATCTCAAATTAGTTCCAATCGTGTTTTTGAGAGGACTTCTAGCAACAAATCTATTATTGAGGATTACGAACAACAAAACTACGGTTTCCAGGGACTTTTAACAACAAAATGACGTCAAAACAAGCCTAATAATCCAAATCATTCAAGGTTTTAAAATTATCAGGTGGCATAAAAACTAAAATGATAATTTCAGAAAGGACTACCTTGAACAATGTTCCTATATAATATACAATGTTTTCATTTTGGTAAGAACTCACAACGTACGGTACCCAGTCACCTAGCGGAGAAGCCACAAACCGCTCGGCTAAATCCCCTCTGTCAAAAAAGAGTCCTTTAATAACGGAGCTTTAGGCCAAAGACAAAATAATGTGCTGTTCCGATAATCCGACCTACCCAATTTTTTGCCTGCCCACCCTAAACTTTTTAAAGCTACGTAAACACTGAAGCAAAAAAAGAAAGAAAAAAACCCGTAAAATCACGTGTTCGTGACCTTGCATTTGATTTTTGCTTGAATGACGTCTTTTATGTCTTTATTCCTTTCATATGTATGATACATTTTTCTGGAAATGTTGTGGCCAGTGTGTGATCGCTCTGGCCCCCTGAAAAGTGCATATAAATAAAAATATTTTGGAAAAAAAATCCCTGCTGACCTACCTACCCTAATTTTGAAAACCATGTTATCGAAACAGCAAAATTTATTTATTTTTTTTGCCTTACAATTTTTCTGACTGTGACCTCTCCACACGCTGTAGAGTTCGTGAAGCACTCATGCTTGTACACTCACTATCACTTATCAAAGCTTAAACTGGGCGAAAGCCAGCCTCGGGGAACAATTCTGTCCACCAGCACAGCTATCAACCAAGGGTAGAACGGTGTATAAGAAATACGTGGTGGTACCAGGTGAATGGGTAGGCGTACTCTGCTAGCGTGCTGCACCCGTCAAGAATGATTGAAAAGTGTCAAAATCAAAAGTCATCCAGTCTATAGGTACTGAATCACTTTATAAGTCAAAGTTAAGAATGCCGTCAGGTATCATAACTAGGTCTCCATATCTACCATAGAACGTTTTAAACGATCTTGCAAGCCTTCTTTCGTAGAAGCCCTGCCTGCCTCAATAAATTTATTGCCAAAAATGATGCATGTCTTACTCGAAAGTCATTATATGGACTGAAAGCTCTGCAGTATCCCAAGAGTTGTGAAACATATACACCATACGCTGGAGCAGATGGAATGTTGCTCGACAAGTAGAGAAAGTTGATAATTTGAAAATTAAAATCACCCCTCTTGCCATTTAGCTTGGTGTACAGAGCATGATGTCGTATTTGGATAAACAGATCAATATATAAAGCTGAATCCGCACTTTCTTTTGTTTCTTTGATCTCTAACTCATCTGGATAAATGTGATTCAAATAATTTGTTGTACTGGGATTGCTCAAACTGAAAAGACCAATGTATCACTGTGTCTGTGTGTGTGTGTGTGTGTGTGTGTGTGTGTGTGTGTTGTTAAAACGCTTTGCAATTGTTTTACATCCAGCTTTATTTAGAAATTGCATAAATTTGACTTCACATGAATATAAAAACAAACCAGCAAGAAGTGGTGAACAGTTGGTTCCCATTGGAATGCCCACAGTTTGTCTAAATATCATGCAAACAAAAAAGGCTTTGCTTTGTGACAACTTCTAACAACAAAGCTAATGGCGTTTGTTCATGGTATCATTATATAGTTATACATACTGGAGTAGAAAATGTACGCCCCATGTGATAATTGGTTTGGGTTTGAATTCTACGTCGTTTACCTTATACAACCAATGGACACTTAAATTGAAACCAACAGGAAGGAACTGTTTTCACCAAAATACTGGAACACGGCTTTCACTCTGATGAAGGCAACATTTTCTGAATGTGATTAGTTCGATGTAGCAGGTCCCCGGATAGTTAAACACGTGCATTTACAAAAGAAATTCCTTGCTTGTGACCACGGTCCCTCCTCCTATCTGTGAAGGGACGGCGGTTTGACCAAAAATCTATGATCTCTCCCACAAAGGACACAAAGGAAAGTTAGGGAGTACAAAAATTGGACACGAACTTATGATTTGAACTCCCCTAAAACATGATATATAAATTGTCGGAACAGGTTGTTGGAAGCTGAAAATACCGACATAACCTTTAACAACAAATATTTAAAAACTAAGTCTGAATGTTGATTCATGCATAGTCAAGGTTTCCATAGAGTAACCGTGATACAGTTTGTGCTAAAGTGCGCACAACAGTCAGAATAGAGGTGAATTCCCCTCCCCCTGAAACTCCCACTGAAACCCCCCTCCTCTGAAACCCCCTCCCCTGAAACTCCCCTCCCCTGAAACCCCCTCTCCCTGAAAGCAAAGAGTTTCGTATATCACCCATACATTCTAGTAAGTATGAACCTTGAAACTGAGAAGACATGATATTTGGTCCAATCTTCCCTCCAGGGAAACTTTCAACTATTGTCTTTCAAAATCAAGAATATAAAAATTAGGGGTAACATGCATTGACATTTGAAATTCAAAATTATCGCCATCACCACTTAAGTTTCGATATTCAAAAAATTTAGACGAAAACTTCACTTACTCCATGAGCTTCAACCTGATCCCCTACAAGCGGTAGACCAGAGAAGTATTGTAAGAATGTGAGATTCCGAATATCTGTCCCCTAGGTGCGTTCTACCTTAATCATGCACCGTCTCTAATTAGATGAACCAAGGTAGAATAGTGTCTCTGCAACTCATGTTGCCCTTGCATTACCCTTTACAAAACTCAACCATTACAAGAATACTCATTATTTGTCTATCCTGAAGTTCCTATATTTACGTGCCTTTTCATTTGCCTTTGGCAAAAAAAACCTTACATGTCACGAGTCTTTCCTCATTAGAAATAAGTTCACAAGGCCCAACTTTTCGCCGGACGTTCGTGAAAGCTGATCTGGCAACATGCAAGACTGGGGAAACATACAGGAAAACGCATGACGCAGACAATGGCTAAAAATGGAAAAAACCGATCACAGGAATCCAAAAGTTATTTTTCTTGTGTATTAGAATGAGATGTAAGAAGGCTAAAACGTAAAATATGTCGATAAAATAAATTCCAATCTTCTGCAATGATGACATAGTTTTTCAATATTAGAATGACTCACTGACGTTCTATGATTGAAATATCCAAATAAGTGTACAGGACAAATGGACAAGAGTGCATCGCAAGAGATAATCTGCAAGCATTTTTGAGAATGTTACTTATTTTAAGTGGCTACCCAATTAAGCCTAAATGCATAACAAGTGGCCTAGACTAGACCTATCATGCATTTATCCAGGAAATGACAGAGTCGATCTGAGGAAGGCTTACCTATAAACTAGGCGCCATCATGTCAATGAAATGGCATGGCATTGCGTGTGCCGGTAATGGAATGGCATAGCGTCTGCCTGGATGTTAGCGTTATAAACTACCTTGTCTACGTTCTTCTTCTGCGGTCCTGTCATTTGTTGCATGGTGCTTGTAGGGATGGATTCTCAAACATTGTTGATCAAATTAAACTGCAAATTGTGTTACGACAAGAACTGATTAATTATCGGTTTGATTGATAGGTATTAAAATTAGCAGGGGAAAATTGTCGGTCGTCGGGTCATACTTTGAAATAGTTTGGACTGACGTAACAACATGTCGCTCTGTGACCAGCCAGCACTCAGCAACTATTATATTATGATCGGCACAGCTTGCGTCAAGCTAGTGACGTCATAAGCACGACCTCACCACATGGTACATTTCCTTTCAAGTTGAATTCCCTGATATACAGATATACAGTATAAGATATCAACATCACCCGTATTGGTCTCATCAGGAAATTCAACAAATTATTTCAGAATGGTTGATTTAAATGAAATTGTAAAAGGAAAAAATTACATTTGGGAAAACGAAAACAGAAACTTCACAAATTATCGTTCACATACTGTGGATATCTTTCACACTAGAATAACCGCCTTGTCTTTTATAAATGACAATAGCAATTCATACTCTGTTGTATTAGTTTTAATCCCTTCTATTGCTTTTTAAAGATGTTTTCCCTATCATTCACTCGTTTTACAATACTTTCTAACCCGATAATTCCACATGCAGAAGCTTACGCATTGATCTTTGCGAGCAATCACTCGCTAAATGTACTTGCGATATGATTATTACCCATTTACTCATAGTTATCGTTCGCAACGCGGTTTGTGTAATACAATTGTCGTAAATTAAAACCTTCTTGTATTTCCTAAAATATTGGTAGAATATTCAAGTCACATCTGAAATTTAATGCAGACAGTCTACATGACTTGCTTACAGGTATAAGCTTAGATTTAGACATCGTTACAGGTCCCTTGCAGAGAAAGAGTACACCGATGACGTCATTTGTACTCTATCATCTTATCAAAAGATTAGAAGATCAAATGAATTCCCACAGCGTTTTCGTTTGCACGGATGGTGTTTCACGGTGTCTTGGCGTGAAATCCCTTTATTCTTACGATGTTCCTCAACATTGATTGATATCCATTTGATTGAAACAACAGCTACAAGCAGTTATCTTCATTTTATATTTGCAAATTAAAACATTAACGCAAACGACAACAACCAGATTACTAAGTTCCGCGTGTCTAGGAACCAAGTTTTTGGATATCCGTTCAGGATGTATTTGCTGTCCACGTGACAAAGGTTAGGGTTGACTCGCCAGGACAGTGTTCGATTAATGAGTCTTCCTGCGATATCAAATCTTTGGGACCGCGGATAACTAAACACGCGCCTGACAACCAGATATGAACTGTAAATGCTCACGTGTTTCATTATATATTGAAGTTATGTGTAAATTTGAACCTTTGCCATATGTTTGCAACTTCATTGAAATTATTATGATCAACATAATGAACAATAATCACCGCTGATTAATTCTAAGAGGTCATGAAGTATACAAATATGTAATTAGCTGAAATAAAAATATTAAAGTTATTTTACTGCTCTTATTGTATCACCACTTTATCTAGAAAGTGTAATTACCGTTGGCCAAGTCCTTCAAGCCATATACGCCGAGCTGTGAAAGCTCATTAGATATGCAAATTATAAATTAGCTGACATGAAAATGTGAAATGACTTTCGATATTGTTTTGACCTAGTACCTGGTATAATCATCAATGTACATAGCATGTTTTGCCAACTTTGATCAAGTAATCGCGGTATATATCCCTAATAAGCAAAGTTCATTAAATATGTAAATTAGGAAGTGGCTTTAGTAAAAATGCTTAGTGATTGTCAGTAATGTTGTATCATGGTATCTGCAATATGTGTAGCAAATTTTGTCAACTTTGGTCAAGTCAATTCAGACATATATCTCTAATTAGGAAAGTTCATTAAATATGCAAATTAGGAATTGGCTGAAGAGAAAATGCTCGATGACTTCCAATAATATTGTATTATAGAGTCTTTAATGTACATAGTAAGTTTCATCAATTTTGATCGAGTCCATTCAGATAAATATCCCTAATTATGAAAATTCATTTAATATTAAAATTAGGTTTTGGCTGAAGTAAAAATGTCTTTTGACTTTCAATAATGTTATATCACAGTATCTTTGATGTATATAGTAAGTTTCAACAACTACAATCAAGTTAATTCACATATATATCCCTAATTAGGAAAGTTCATGCAAATTCGGAATTGGCTGAAGTAAAAATGTTTATGACTTTCAAAAATGTTGTATCATAGTGGCTTCAATACATGTAGCAAGCTTCATCAACTTTGGTCCAGTCATTTCAAATATATATTCCTAATTAACAAAGTTCATGAAATATGCAAATTAGGAATTGGCTGAAATTAAAACGCTTAATGACTTTCAATAATGTTAAATAATGGTATCTTTAATATACATACCAAGTTTGGTTAATTTTGATCGAGTCAAATCAGACATATATCCCTAGTTAGGAAAGTTCATTAAATATGCAAATTATCATTTATCTTTCATGTCACCCTTAATAGTTCCCACTGCTGATATATCTTGGTGTGATCAACATTTGTAGCAAATCTCATCAAATTGTGTGTAGTCGTTTTTAATATATATCCATTTTTTCTAAAATCTTAATTATGCAAATGAGCAAAAACTATGCAAGCCACACCCACCAAAAACTAATCAGTTCTTGCCATTTGCTAACTGAATATATGTACCAGATTTGATTCTGATCTGATGAGCCGTTTTTGAGATAACAGACAGACAGACAGACAGACAGACAGACAGACAGACAGACATCGCTGCGACATATGCCCACGTGTGTAAAAACGTGAGCAAAAAACAACTCATTGTTGCTCTACTGTACTGTGGTTGATTTCGATTAGAAGGTTCGCAGTTTTGCCATAACTAAATGTCAAGTTACGTCTTGGGAAACGTGTCTATACTGACATTTAATCGACATTTAGACAGTATTGTTAGAAAACCTACCAGCAATTGCCGATAACCTCTGTTAGCAATTCATTCGCGTTTCCGAAAGGATAAAATCGTAATTTTTCGTAGGATGCTTCGCGCTTCCAAACATTCGTTTTGGGGAAAGGGGGCGGGCGGGGGAGGTCAAGATAAACACGCAATGAGTTTGCTATTAGCATGTTTATTATCCCAGAGACCCAGGGGTTTATGATCCATGTTCTTTTAGAGTCTGTGAAGTCTGCCTGGAATGGGAATTGGAATATTGTTACAGGGAGGAGCAGTGCCTACTCAATTCTTGGACGTATTTGCCTGAATGCATAAACGCACGGCCTCTTCATCACGTCTCGGTACCCCGCCAACGCAACAGCCAAAGGTCTTCTGAATCAGTGCGTGACTTCAATAATGCGCTTAGTGGAAACGTTATCTTATGGTGTTCCAAAATAAAGCTCCTTTCATACAAGTCACTTGTCACGATTTTGGCTTCCGCGTGCTTTTCATGTAGAATCTTGTAAACATGTGATTTTGTTTCTTGATACCTACAGAGTCAAGACATTGTCATGACAATATTCTTTCCACTTTGTCAAGGTCAAATTCAATGTCGTTTGCTTGACTGAAAAATTCCATTAATTCAGTATTGCAGTACATGCTTGGCAATTATCTTTGACCAAACTACTTTAGATGAATTATAATGCTGTTAGACAATATCACTAACTGTTTACAGCTCATAATAATGTTTAAAACTTTGTAGGACATTACGTTTTGTTGGTTTTTTTTTACCTGTATATACGGATTTGGATGTAATTAAATCTTAATACAGTTGGTACCTTTCAGCCATTTTCCTGCATTTCAATGTAAACCATTCGTATAGCATTACAGTTACAAGCTCGCACAATGACAAAGCTCTGAATCACGCGTAAGGTAGGTTGTAACATCCAGACCTCCGCAAATTTTTATCAGTCTAGACTGAATCACTGTTTAGCAACAGTGTGCTCTGTAGTTGCACTGAGTTAAAGTCACTATTTCTTTGTGTTTCTCTTATAAAATAGTTGGGATATTTCAACTTTCATACCTGCATGGGATTACAGACGTAGACTTGATACAAAAACTATCTCGACTTGATACAAAAACTATCTCTTACAGAGGATGATATTATGAAAACTCTTCTTTGTAGTGAAGTACAGCGTTTCTTCAACCTTTCTAAGTAGGTATAGCCGGTAAAACACAGCCCTGCCATGCAGAGCTACATACATACGCTTTACTAAATAAGACACCTATTGTTATGAAATTGACACTTTTATAAATGATAGGCAGGTCATATTTCTGAGATACAAATATAGTATATTTGTTATTATAGCTGGACTGTCAGAAATCTGGTTTTCAGTACAGAAAAATCGTCATTCCTCAAAAGAAACGATTACATTATAAGTTATCTGTTTTATATTTTGCCAGTTTTGTCTCTTATTTCTTAAGTCTTGCACTTTTTGGAAGATATGTAGCGGTGAATATAGTTCCTTCAACACGTTTTCAAATTGGATAGTTATATCACAACACAAGAAGTGTATGCCTTTGTTTTATACCATCAAATTTCAACTGACTCATCATAGTTCTTCTTCGAGTAAAGAAAGTGAATTTTTTTTCTTAATATCCCATGTTTGTTTGACCAAAGACAATGTTCATGTAAATAAGAATGAATACATGAAATTCGTTCCTATCTACTAGCGTATTCACGTAAACACAAACCCCTTGCTTGTGTATGTGGCTGTGTTCACAAATAACGATTTTGGGGAAGGGGGGCTGGAGGAATCGCGATTGAAATCTTATTTTTCTTCAGATCCCCCCTAAATACCCCCTAAAAATTTCAAATCCCCCTCTATATGATCAAAATTGTTCATATCCCCCCAACTATCACAAGCTCGTATATCAGTAAAGCATATGCGCGCAGAAAAAATAAACACGTATTGCGCCGTTCCGCTCGCAGATGTTCAACACTACCTGTTATTAGCAGTTTGTAAAGTCATATTCCTAAGGCAAAAATTGATTCATTTTTAAACGCATCGGTGAACTTTTTGGATTTATCAGTCTAAGCCAACTTAAGTTAATCCAGCTCTGGCCAGGTCAATTGCTCCTGCTGAAGAGCACACAATATGATGATCACGAGAGAGTGGGCAAATCGTGAATTCTGGCTAATTGTCATATTGTAAAAAACTGAAAAAAGTCTGAAAAAGACTGGAAAAAGTCATGAAATGTGACAAAATGGTTCTAGATTTTGTTAAACTATTACAAACATTACGACAATTGGATGACATAAAATTGATGGCATGCATTTTTCATTGAATTACCTATATAGAAACACTTGGAATTGGAAAATGTAAAACGTAAAAGGGAACAAAAAAATTTTCGAGTCCCCCCAGGCGGAGCAAAATTTTCAAGTCCCCCTCTACTTCTACCCCAAAAATTTTCGAATCCCCCCGAATTCCTCCAGTCCCCTTAATCACTTTTTGTGAACGCAGCCTAAGCCCCATCCTTATCTTTAGAAGTTTTCGAAAATGATGTACCTTAAATTAGCCCAAATATGGGATTCAGAATCAATGATAGTATGCTGGGTCGATTAGATATGTGAAGTCGCGACCAACTGACAGCATATTGCTTTTATAAATGCCTTCTCTGTGTCGTATTTCCTTGCGATATCACCAGCCAGAACGATGCAGCGATGGCAGCAGTAGAACTAGAGCGATGCCTGCCTTGGACGATATTACTAATGATGGGTTACCGTTTGTAAGGGTTAGGAAAATGTGCTGAATCATGTAGTTGGTACATGACTTTTCGAATCAGAGAAACTAATGAAGGACACTAAATCAGTGTAACATTGAAGCTTGTCTGTATTCTGCTCAAATTTCATAACCAAAAGGTACTGTGCACATGTGGTAATGAGTCTGTATCCTGTATATGGTCATCTGAACGTTCTACAGGAATGGACCAGGAACGTTGAAATTTTTTATTAGGGTAGGTCAGTAACGGGAACCACATGGCCCTTTTACCTTCGACCCCGACGGCCCTCTGTACCCTCTTTGCCCTCATCTTTCGTAGAAAACGCTGATTCATCGAAACCTGCAGTTGCCTTATCGACTACATTTGACAAAGGTTCATGTGTTTTCATTCTGCGGATAATATAGTTTTGCTGTGTGTCCTCTCCATGAAGTTTCTCCGTGCTGGAAAAACCTCCAAAGTACTGTCTTCGAAGATAAATAAGACAAAATAAAATTCAGAATCAGATAATACATATCACAAAAGGTGTTGGAACAGCAATGTCTTACAGCTATCATCTGAGGTTACAACTAGTGAAGAAAAATATACTGCTCTGATTGCTGCAAATATGTTTTTGCCTCGTTGGGACATGTGTTAGCTGAAGGTTCAGTTTTAAATATAGGTGAGGTACATGGCACATACACACAATGCAAAAGGCATTGTGTGCCTGTTTCGGAAACATGAAATGAAAGAGAATTATTATTGATCACGTAGAAATGTGGAGTTTGGAAAAACTCTGGACACAAAAAACCGGAATCAGTTTTCCTAAATGTTACTAAAGATTCCGCAATACAGGAGGAAAAAGTAAGAATACTGTTCAAAGCTGTCAACACATTGCTGAAGCCTCATGACTCTCACCACTTTTTTTCTTTGGATTTTAGTAGAACCATCAACTTCAATAAATGACGCTTGTTGTAATGCAACAGTAACGAAGTGCCTTGAAAATGTTTCACGTGTCATATGAATATTATGATGCTGTCTGTCAAATCTGTGTGACAAACCAATGGCCGGGAAGGATCCTTGTGAACAAAGAGTTGGCGCTTTACCATTTCTCCTTCTACCAGCGTACACGGAACAGGAGTCCGATCGAATACACGCATGGTTTGATTTGTTGACTACAATGGCAGTTGATCATATTCTCATGTGAACAAAGTATGTGTACATCCAAGATCTCCTTTTGCAAAACCAATGCACTGTCCTTTACTATAATTTGTTAGCGTAAGGCCGATGAAAATCGTAGTCAAAATGTTCACCTGGGTTGATTGAAATATTTGTCGACGACTCGGATAATGATAAGAATGTTACAGTTAATATAGATCATAATCATTGCGCTTGCAAATTCAGAATGGAAAGCTTTCTTTCTTGATACATCCATGAAGAATTTTCGTTGAGTTTTATTTCAGTTGATAGTATGACTCACTTACAGATAAGGTGATCGGAATCTACTAACTTTGGCAGCCTTTAGTAATAACAAGGACTGGTGGGGTGAGGTTGGATTGTTTTTGAATTAACTGGTTCCTCCAGGATTTTCAAAATCTAATACCAAGGTTTGTTCACTTTGCGGTCGTTGACCCCAAATTGACGCGTCATCAAATACTACACTGGTAGATATGACACACCAGAACATCAAATACATATCTATGTCAGTGCTAAGGGACTGGACACAAATTACAGGGGGGTGGGCCGGTGTTTTTTGGGGGTGGGTCGCCATTTTTCGCGCAAGCATTTTTGAAGGGTCATAAAATTTTGTGCAAGCCTATGGGGGAGGGTCACCTTTTTTCATGCATCAAAGCTGAAATTGCACGTGCACGTTATGGAATACTGAAAAAAGAAAAAATACCTCCTGGCACTTTCATTTTCTGCCATTACCATTTTCGGCGCGCCCTTCGGGCGCAAATTTCAGGTATAATAAACAATGTATTGATGATCCAAGCAGCCACATTGATTTAAGTTGTCATGATTTCTACTTATTCAACACTATTGTGCATAACTGTCCCCTATAATGACTCTTTCAATAACAATTTGGGAGATTACTTATTTGACATCATTCTCCCATTGACAATACATTGGGTGTAGGTCGGTGTCAAACGTTCATGTCGCTGTATGTACATTTTTTAATTTTTTGAGGACATTGACAGAATACAAACTGTTCAGAATAGTGCATAGTGTCATCAATAACAACTGGAAGCTTCAGGTCGAACAACTTTTGAATAACAATTTAGGATCAGATAACCTATGAGTTATTTGTAGTTTCCTCATAGCCTACAATGTATAGTGAATCAACATTTTGGTGAAATTCCAAAATCAAATTTCTTGCACAACCATTGACTTGAAACCACTCTAGTCTAATCATGAATATTAATACTAATAATTAGGTGTACATAAATGCACAGGTTTACCAAGTTTTGTATTGGAAAAAAATTATTCATAGTTTCATCATAGACTGCCATGTATAGTGAATGGACATTTCAGTGAAATTCCAAAATCAAATTTCTTGCACACCCATTGACTTGAAACTACTCTAGTCTAATCATGAACATTAATACCAATAATCAAGTGTACATAAATGCACAGATTTTCCTATTTTTGTATTGGAAAAAAATTATTCATAGTTTCACCATAGACTGCCATGTATAGTGAATGGACATTTAAGTGATATGCCAAAATCAAATTTCTTGCACAACCATTGACTTGAACCACTCTAGTCTAATCATGAACATTAGTACCAATAATTGAGTGTACATAAATGCACAGATTTACCTATTTTTGTATTGGAAAAAAATTATTCATACGGTTTCACCATAGACTGCCATGTATAGTGAATCAACATTTCGGTGAAATTCCAAAATCAAATTTCTTGCACACACATGGACTTGTAACCACTCTAGTCTAATCAAGAACATAAATATCAATAATCAAGCATACATAAATACACAGATTTGCCAAGTTTTGTATTTAAAAAAAATTATTCATAGTTTCTTCATAGACTACAATGTATAATGGATCCACATTTCATGCGAAATTCCAAAAACAAAGTTATTGTACACAGATGCACGTGTTACCACCCTCTTCTAATAAAGCACAATTATGTCAATTATTCAGGGTCATATATACCAAATAGTGCATATTTTTAATTCTGAAAATTTTTTTTTACAGTTTTGTCATAGACTCCCATGTATAGTGGATCAACAATTTATGCGAAATTCCAAAACAAAGTTATTGTACACAGATGCACATTTTACCACCCTCTTCTAATCAAGCACAATTATGTCAATTATTCAGGGTCCATATATGCACAAATAGTGCAAATTTTTAATTCTGAAAATGTTTTGACAGTTTTGTCATAGACTCCCATGTATAGTTTTGTCATAGACTCCCATGTATAGTGGATCAACATTTTGACAGAAATTCCAAAATCAATATCTTGTTCACATGTGCACTTGTAAACAACCCATGCTAATCAAGTATATCTATATCAGTTATTAAACATCTGTATATGAACAGATATAGCTAGTTTTATACTGGAAAATACACGTTCGTAGTTTTCTTATAGTCGACTACATGTATAGTGAATCAACATTATCGATAAAATCTAAAAATTACATTTTTTGTACAGGCATGCACTTTTTACCTGTCACTTCAAGCAAAGTACATTTACATGAATTATCACACACATATACACACATATTTTTTGGACAACGCGTTATATCGGCCACACTTTGCCTTCCTTTCGGGAGGGCGACTTAAAAAGTATAGCAAGTCAGAAGGGGGTCTTTAACACATTGCGGGTTTTTTTGGGGGGTATTGAGTAACAGGGGAGGGTCACTTATTTTCATGCACAGATAAGGGGGAGGGTCACTAATTTTTGTGCATGAACTTTTGACGGGTCACTATTTTTTACGCAGCGGTTTTTCGAAAAACACCGGCCCACCCCCCCTGTAATTTATGTCCAGTCCCTCAACGGGACCTATGAGTCGTCGTCGCCGATTTAAACTTTAACATACCGTGACGTTTTCCTGACACTTCTGCAATCTTCACTGCTGACGACACGAGAAACCCCAAAATAATCGGAGAACCCCGTTGTCTTAATTCATAAAGCTGCAATTACACACCTGGGGATTATGAAGCCATTGATAACAATTATATCATACCAGTATATTGATGGCGCAAATACAGTGATCTGGTTGGTTGAAACGTGAAAAGGGCCGTGCTATATTCGCGATATGAACGGTTGACACACGCACGAGCATTTGGCAAACGCAAATATTCTTTTTTTGATGTTCCATGCCAGAATTTTAATACACTTATGTTATAATAACCATACACCACACCTAGCGACGGTATACAACTCGGTTCTGACCAGTTCACTTCATGTACATTCGCTATCACTCGCGCATTTATGTGGTGAACTGGTCAAACTTCGCCGTATGCTTTATTGCTTAGACAGTGTATTGGAGATACTCTCGTTTACTCAGTATGTGTTGTTGTTTAATCTCAATATATTTCGAAATCAATCCTTCCTACCAGTTACCCAAGCTGTTCAACATATAATATGCTCATCTTTAGAACCTGATGAATGTGATCAAAGCTTTACAATTTTTCATGGTATAATAATTTATCTTCTTTATTATGTATCAACAAAAATGTGTCGTTTTCTTCATCAATTATAGGTGATGGTGTACAAAAACCTGTGATCAAATTCTTCGAAAGATTTTCTCAAAGCTCTCGAAGATGATGGTTTGTATGTAATCTTTTTCCTAATATGAGAAACTAGATGAATGCGGTAAAATAGGATGTTGGTTGTGAGACAAGTTTTTGTACTTCAGCAAACTTGTGAAATCTACCATGTAATGACAGATCTTACGGAAACATAATGAAAATGTTGTCATGTTCCTCACACTGCACCGGTTCTGAATAACTCTCATGCCATGGACTGAAGGTATCAGCTATGGATGTGTTTTTTTTCTAGTGACCCACTTACCCTATTTTATACTTATAACAGTAAACATTTTTGTTTTTTAAAAAAATTAGACATATATCTAGTTTTCTTCCTGTATTTCAAAATGTAGAAACAAACATAAGGAGTTTGAATGCCAACACACTGTTGTATCTAAAGCCACAAGTCACATCGCAACAACACATTAAATGCCCTTTATTAATAATTACACACTTTTCAATTTACATAGTAATCTAGACTTGCCCAAAGTCTGTGAGCTTATCAATGTCATACCAGAATAAATGTAAGGAATAATCTTCAGTAGACTTGTACAGTTGATGGTGGGGTGATCTCAAAACCCACAAGAGCCAACAACTACAAAGTACGTCTGGATAAAGATACAGATACATGCGGAGTGACTAGTGGGCTGCTCTGATGATAATCATTTACTTGTAGAAATATTGCAATTCAGTGTTTGTGTTTCTTGTGCACGCAAAATATACATGTAGATGTCAGTTTACTATTCACATCACTTTTAAACATTTTGATTCAATTTGTGATCCTGAATAGTAAACACATAAATGACAATGGTCAAAAGCAGACTTGATTTCTAACAAACCGGTGCATCAATGACATACATGCAGAGAGTGAACAATACTCAATCTGTATACAGCTTATATGCAGAAATGTTGCAGTCATTTCTGTGCAATTTTTTACTTTCTGTACATGATGTAAGACATTTTCTCCAAATTTTCTGTTCTTAAAAATCTTAAATTGTACAAAGTACTAAAGATCCTCTCTGATTTTACTCTGGATTAGAAAAGAAACTACAAGGACAACAATCAGTAAGCACACATCAGAAAGTACATTACATAAAGCCTAAAATGTATCTGAAAAATCTCCATGAGTCAGCATATTATGTCATAGTTACTCATCAGCAGTGTCTTGCCATGCATACTATGACAAACTATTGAATAAATATCCAAGTGCAAATGCTAACAATGTCATTGGTATCTAGTTGAACTTAACAACAAAATGATAAAGTATGTACAGATTTCAAGTTTTGAAGATTTATAAATGCATTTTCATGAGCAAGTATTTTTTTTCTGCTCCACAACGCTATGCCAACAGACAAAGAGACTGTAAGTTTCAGTCAATGTATCGGTTACATGCAATGATAATCTTTACACTGATTTACTGAGACAACATATCTCATAATATGTTTCCACACATTCATAGAAATAAAAATACAGTTCAGTATCACAAAACATGCAGCAGCTATACATAACATTTTAGAAAACAGAAACTGACAACAATCATCAAAGGTAACTTTTCTTTGGCCCTTGTGCAACTTTTTCTTTCATTTGTTGAGATTTTTCAAAGTTGGATTTTCTTCGATCTTCTCTCTGAATGACAACAAGAAAGGTAATAATGAGTTCTCTGATTTACTGGAATTCAATAACAAATTATAACATTTTAGTTCTCACAAGTTATTTGCGATGTTCAATGTAAAACATACTTGTTCGATCATTATTCCTGCACAAGGTCAATGTTTTGGTCACTATGTTGGAATCCCATTCCAGTAACATTGAGGTTATTATGGTTCTAATTGTAGTTTTAAAACCTCCAGTAGCTGTGACATTTAATACATTTGTGATTATTTCTGTTCTGTTTGTAAAACAAAGTTTCTAATTTGACAACAAACATTATGTCAAACTGTCTAATGTTCAAATTGTCAATCTTGTCAAATGGCATTGTTGACAAATGAATTTTAATTCAGACCAGAAGTCATTCATCAACAATAAAATTGAATTTCGTACATAATGTCTTTGCCTTGTAAGCACTTTGCATTATTGTGTTTGCTGGGCCATGTTTTAATGTTTGTGGAGGGACCATAGACTGGGATAATATTTTGTTTAAAAATACTTAAGGTAGAAGATAACAATACAGTCATTTTGGAGAACGAATATGCTGAATAAATAACCAAAATTAACATCTATTGTTCCTTTTCTCTCTCTTTCCAAAAAAAGTCTTTATCAATAAAAAGTTTCCATGATGAAAAAAATTGTTGTTTGCAAAAATTATTGAATAAGCCATCAAAGCTGAGATTTTGAACACTCCAGGTTATAGTATTTTGTTTGAATGTTTGAAAAGGCATTAAAACCTGACTTTCTTGTGTGAAGTATCCCTCAAACAGAGTACTGAGCTAAACCTGAAGTGATTTTTATTTGACCAAAATTTCAATTATTTGCAAAATGTCTTCACTGATGGCCAATTTGCTCTGTGCAGGAAACTGACTAAAGCTTGTAAAAGCTTGGACTTGCTTTCTGCTCATGTAGATTGGTTGACATGGACCGACTTTGTGGAAATGATTGAATTGTTGATCACCGTGTATCGTACAAATAATATACTAGTGAAATGTAGGATTTGATGGCAAGTTCAAAGGTCATATGACAACAACACACACTGCATCTATGCAGCATTTGTCCCAAATTTTAAGTTTGTAGATTTCTGAAAGTGAAAGGTCACAGCTGATACTAGGTATACCTATGAATTCTGACTGCAAAATTTCCTGTCGTGACATGTGATACAATTTTATGAAAAGCAAAAAACTAAGATCCAAATTATTGTTTAGCCTATGATGTTCCATGGAAGTTTAGAATAATCATAACTTTGATATCCCGGTATATGAACATGTACCTTTCCAAAATGTAACTGCAAAACTGTCTTAAAGTTTGTGCTTGGAATGACAGGTTGACAGGAAGAAAAGAACAAATCTTCTTAGTTTACCTCCTTTTTAAGGCACCTCACTAAGGCTGTGTCTATTTCATTACAAGTTCCAGTATATTTCTTCCATGGATTCTGGAATTAAAACAGATGCAATGTTTTCAACAGGATTGGCATAAGGACAAAATAGCAGCAAAATAAAATAGCATTTTGTATGAACAATTATGGAAGACCAGAGATTATTTCACATACTGTCATTTTATTGCCACATTCAAATAAATATGTTTAAGCTGTCAAATGCTGATAGCATTTCCTTATCGTGCTTACTAAAGAGAAGTTCCTTGAACACTGTCAACCTACACACTTTGTGACAGGCTTTTTTACAGCACATTGTATCCCCTTAAACTTCATTACAAAGTTCTGTGAAATGCACAACATTTTTTCCCATAAGTCAATTTGTTAATTACGATGCAAACTCTATTTCTTAGTCTTTCAGTGAATGGAAGAATATATAGTAAAACAGTCCTTACCTCTCGATGGCATTGTCTAAGCTGCCTCACAATGGCGTTGCACTCTTCTGTGTGCAAATGTGGAGATAAATCTGCATGCATTTCTTATTGACAGAGGGTTCAGCTATATATGGACTGAAAAACCAAGCATGAAATATGTTATTGACACTCTTTTCAAAACTGTCCACAATAATCATCTTTGAAGTGACATATTTTAAAGTTCCTTTTTCATGATCATTCAATCTAAATCTGACTTTCTTCAAATTACCAAATCAAATCAATGCTAGCGGTTTCTGAATTGATTATGTCTCTCCTTGGTTAGCAATTTAGCCACACAAACTCCATCATGGAGAGAAAGTGCATTAGTCTACATTGGTAGTAAATATTGGACAAAAGTTTACTGTACTGTGAACTGTCATGTTTAAAGTCAAATCACCATGACCACCATATGGTTGCCAATCAATAACTTCTTCCACATAAGGTGTACCTTGAAATGAGCCATGGGGATAGATATTTGGACTATCAAACTTTTACAACATTTGTGGTCTACTGCTTGTTGGTGCTCATTTATAAGCTCATGGGGTAAACAAATATTTTACTGGCTTTTATGAAAATCGAAATGCTGTCATTTTCCTTGGACCTGGTGAATTATGTAATGGTTAGACAGTGCAAGTACACCACACTCAAAGTATTGGACGAGGGCTTATGGTACCGGTTTATTCTGCAGTCCTCCCCACATTAGGGTCAAGCAAGTGCAGGAGCAGCAGAATACACCGCAAGCCTGAGTGCAAAAACCTGACGTACAGCACACTTGAAGTTTCGGAGTTCTGTTATTATTACAGCTGTTACCACTGAAAACACAAAATATGATGCCTGAATATGGAATGCGGCGTTTCTTTATTTGAAGTTTGGCAGAATGATATGACTCAAGTTCCAATTTTTGTAATCAGGTTTGATGTATGATGATGTCATTGAGCTCTCATTGGCAACACACTCCTGGTTCTGATTGGGTAGAATGTTGTTTACTTGTTTACTGTTGAAAGGCTGGTGTACATGTGGAACAATTCACTATTGTTTGCGAATTCTTTCATAGTGAAAGTTATTTCTAGCGCTTGCAGGCGACCACTTTTGGTTTGTTTACAAAATAGCAGTTGCTTCCGAACAAAAATAGTCAAGGTTACATGTGCTTATTAACATATGGTAAAGTTATTGCATAATTTTATTTTGCTATTTGCCCTGCCCTACAAATACCAGAAGTCCGCATGTGCTCCAGTGCAAGTATACTGTACTCAATATGTACTACTACAAGGTTCTTCAAAATATACCCAGATTTATGGCTGAGTACATTGTGCAGCGGAGGTATTGTTTCAGAAGCGCAGCATCAAGGACAATACCAAAGTGCATGATGTACGAGGATATAAATCCTGAACCTTATTATTATACACCTTTTTTTTAGTGAAATTTTACCATAAAAGTCTTAATATAGTGTTTTGAGGATGCCTGTCGCACAATGCGTCGCTCAATGGCAAGCAGACTGGAATGTGTTCAGCACATCCACTAAGTGCATGGAATGAAACTTCATCTGCACAGCACAATGCTTGTGGTAAAAATTGTAGTTCAGTTATTTCACTTGTTACGTGCAGAGAAAACGAACAAAAGGGTGAACTCAGCTGTTAACGTTTAAACAAAATTTATTACAAAAATAAAACCAATTGCTAAGTCAGGGATATAGTACAAGCTTTAAAAGTGTACAGATTACTTATCTCAGCTGGGACGGCAAAGCTCCAGTCTCAGAGTTGTAACAGTCTGTCGGATGAATGAACAGTCCTTGCAGGCTTGAAGCTGCACAAAGTCCACAGTATAAATCCAGCGTTGGCAGTGAAGGTCTTGAAAAGTCTTGAGAATGACTACTGCTGGAGTTTAGTAACACACAAGAGACACGATCCCAAAAGTCTGACTGGAAGCTGAGCACGTCCCTTTTATAAAGGCATATAAGAACAATCTAGAACTTTTATTGACATGCTAATTACTGTTCTAAAATTATCTCCCTTACACAACTAATCAACTTTCCAGAACATTCCAAACATGACTAATTGAATTCAAGGTTGTGAGGTCATTAAGGGCAGTGACCTTGAGAATGTTCTAGACTAATTGAACTCAGGTCATGATGAGTGTGGGGGAAATGACCTACATAACACACCCCCTCTTCAAAAAAGAAAATTTTCAAAGAAAAATCTTTCTTTTACAAATGTAATCTTGAAAAGGATTTAAGTACTCAAATTTTGTTTTACTCTAAAGTAAAGTTTCTTGAAAGTGAACAACAATAAAATTTCTTGAAAGTGAACAACAATAACTCTAAATACGAGAGAGACAGTCTGCAATTAAATTGTCTCTGCCTTTGATATGTCTAATATCAAGATTAAACTCCTGTAACATTAAACTCCATCTAAGCAATCTCTGATTTTGCCTTTAAATTTCTGTAGAAATACAAGAGGGTTGTGATCAATATAAACCACTATTGGCTGATTTGAAGAAGTAACATAAACTTCAAAATGCTGTAAAGCTAATATCAAAGATAAACACTCTTTTTCAATTGTAGAGTAGTTTCTCTGGGATTTGTTAAATTTGCGTGAAAAATAGCAAACAGGATGATCTATACCATGACTATCCTCTTGCAATAAAACAGCACCAGCAGCCGTATCACTAGCATCCACAGCTAATTTGAATGGCAAAGTGAAATCTGGTGCAGACAACACTGGAGCACTTTGCAACATGGCTTAAGTGTATCAAATGCCTGTTGGCATTGCTCTGACCAAACAAACTTTACTTTCTTTTTAAGTAAGTTAGTCAAAGGCTCAGTAATTGTGGAGAAATTTGGACAGAATTTTCTGTAGTAACCAGCCATACCGAGAAAGCGCATCAGTTGTCGTTTGCAGTTTGGTATGGGAAAACTTGAAATGGCACTGATTTTGGCATCAACAGGTTTTACCTCACCCTGTCCTACAGTATGTCCGAGGTAAGTTACCCTTGCCCAACCAAACTCAGATTTGGCAAGGTTGACAGTCAACATTGCTTTGCTCAGTCTCTCAAAGAACTTTCGCATGAGCTTGATGTGTTCCTCCCAGGTGTCACTATACAGGACTACGTCGTCAACGTAAGCTGCACACCCGTCTAGCCCGGATATGACGTCGTTGATCATCCGTTGGAAACGTTGCCGGAGAGTTCTTCATTCCGAATGGCATCACCTTGTACTGGAACAATCCGTCTGGTGTAACAAAGGCGGATATTTCACGAGCACGATCCGTCAGAGGGACTTGCCAAAATCCCTTCAGTAGGTCAAATTTCGTCACATACTTGGCTTTTCCCACTCGGTCGATGCAGTCATCAATCCTCGGGATTGGGAAAGTGTCTGTCTTTGTTAAAGTGTTGACCTTCCTAAAGTCCGTGCACATACGATAACTGTGATCTGATTTGGGAACAAGTATGCACGGCGAACTCCAGTTACTTTTACTGGGTTCAATAAAGTCATTGTCCAGCAGGTATTTGACTTCTTCCTGGAGATATTTCGCTTTTGTTGGATTCAGTCTGTATGGATGTTGTTTTACAGGCTTACTGTCCCCAACATCAACGTCGTGATAGATGACGTTTGTCTCATTGGAACATCTTGAAACAGGTGTTTATATTCATGGAGCAGTTCTTTCACCTGTTGTTGTTGTTCTGGCTGGAGGTGTGCCAACTTTGTAGACTCCAGCTTCTCCAGGATTTCTGAGTTCTGAAGCTTGACCGAGCCCAGCTTTGAGTTTAGAGTATTTTCACTCAAGTCAGTTTCAGTATCACTATCTTCATAATGGTTTGAACTGACTGCACTGACAGGCTGAGTTATAGTAGGATTATCCCTATCAAATATGGCTTAAGCATATTTATGTGACATAGCTTTTTTTGTTTTCGCCTGTCAGGTGTTGTTATGATGTAATTTAAATCACTCAATTTCTTATCAATTAGATATGGCCCAAAGTAACGAGCATGGAGTGGTTTGCCAGGAACCGGAAGTAGAACAAGAACTTTTTGACCTGGTTCAAACTTCCGTTTTGAGGTGTTTTTATCGTATTTGGTTTTCATTGACTGCTGAGATGACTCAAGATTTTCTCTGGCTAATTCACATGCTTTAGAGAGTTTTGTACGAAAATCTGACA
This sequence comes from Ptychodera flava, assembly GCF_041260155.1. Classification (NCBI taxonomy): domain Eukaryota; kingdom Metazoa; phylum Hemichordata; class Enteropneusta; family Ptychoderidae; genus Ptychodera; species Ptychodera flava. The sequence continues at coordinate 40,989,400 of NC_091940.1, forward strand.
CATATTGCAAAATATTCAGACAATCATCATCGTCTGATAGGAATTTCTCTTTAACTAGCTTAAGTGGGCCACGGACTGTATGTCCAAATACAAGCTCAAATGGGCTAAAACCAAGAGACTCTTGAATTGACTCTCTAACAGCAAAGAGCAGAAAATGAATTCCTTCATCCCACTGCTTCTCTGTGTCAAAACAGTAGGTCCTAATCATGTTTTTCAAGTTTGATGAAATCGCTCAAGAGCACCCTGACTTTCTGGATGATAGGCGGATGACCTATACTGTTTAATGCCTAGCTGATCCATTACTTGTTGAAAAATACCAGACATAAAGTTGGAGCCTTGATCGGACTGGACACATTTAGGGAGGCCAAATAAAGTGAAAAATTTGACTAAAGCTCTCACTATAGTCTTTGTCTTTATGTTTCTCAGTGGTATGGCTTCTGGGAACCGAGTTGATGTACACATAATTGTCAACATGTACTCATTTCCTGATCTTGTTTTTGGTAGGGGCCCAACACAGTCTATTAGTATCCTACTAAATGGTTCTTGAAATGCAGGAATTGGTTGTAAAGGGGCCTTTGGAATGGTCTGATTTGGCTTTCCTACCATTTGACATGTGTGACAAGTTTTACAGAAATGTGCCACATCCTGCCTGAGATTAGGCCAATAAAAATGACTGAGAATTTTATGATACGTTTTCCTGACTCCTAATTGACCAGCCCAGGGGGTTTCATGGGCCAGGCGCAATATTTCAGCACGATAGGACTTTGGAACCACAATTTGATGTTTTATAGCCCAATCGTCATCAACCAAGACATCTGGAGGTCTCCATTTACGCATGAGAATACCAGATTTTGTATAATAGGAAACAGAGCTATCTGAAGTTTTACCTTCATCATCTACCCTGTCAAACAAAGACAAAATATCTGGGTCTTTGTGTTGTTCTGCAATGAGATTTGATCTAGAAAATGTCTGACTTTGGTCAGCAGAAGTTTTACTGGAAGTTTCAAATCCACGAGGGATAACGGAATGATCCGTGTCAAACACCTGACTGAGAAAGGTGTCATTTAAGTCAACATCTGTGACATTATTTTTGAGAGTATTTTGATTCTCGGAAGTTTTCTTTGACATGGCTCGAGTAATGGCACATGAAGGAAATAAATCGGTATCTCTTGTTCAATTGGCTCTGGATCCTGATCTAAAGTAGGATTATCAGTCACAAGTGGATTAGTAATGACCTTGTCCCCAGCAAGGTCGTTTCCAAGAAGAAGGTGAATCCCTTCAAAAGGCAAAAAAGGCCTAATACCTAAAGCCACAGGTCCAGAAACAAAGTCCGAAGACAAATAGACATTATGGAGAGGAACAGGAATGTAGTCATTACAATCTACCCCCTTAATAAGAACTTTAGAACCTGAAAATGACTTTTCAGAAAACGGCAGGGTATCTGCCAACAAAAGAGACTGGACGCCCCCGGTATCTCTTAGAATTTTGACAGGGGTAGCGGAAGAAAAATCACTAGAAAGTGATATAAACCATCATGAATAAATGGTTCGAAAATACCCATAATGCTATCTGAGAAGAATTGACCTGGACCTCATTAATTGGGGATAACAGGGGTTTAACCTCAGAAAATGTGTTACACACATTATTAGACTCTAATTGAGTTGATGAAGAAATAAAGCCGGTGGGCTTAGATCCACTTTGACCACTTTGACCTTCACGTTTTCTTTTCAATTTGAAACAATCTGACATTAAATGGCCGTCTTTCTTACAATAATTACAAGAAAGTGTACCAAACTGTTTGTCAGAAGGAGATTGAGACTTGGGATCTGATGATGTGGGAGTGTTACTTGAACTGTGTGAACTGCTGTCATTTGATTTCCTACTGTCCTTTGAAAAATTCTTGGATGAAAAGTAGGTGTTAATTTCCCTGCATTGTTTCTGTAGGAAAAGGACTGGGATGGTTTGCTGAGAAATGAAGATTTGTGGGTCAATGAATAATCATCGGCCAAACGTGCAGCAACCTCCAATGTATCTGCCTTTTGTTCATTGATAAACGTCTTGATGTCACTCCGGATGCACCTTTTAAATTCCTCAATCAAAACAAGCTGTCGTAATTTGTCATAATTCTGACTGACCTTTCCGAAGAGCACCAACGATCAAACAGTTGTTCTTTTGTTCGAGCAAATTCAACATAAGTTTGATCCTTCACCTTCTCACAATCCCTAAATTTCTGACGGTAAGCTTCAGGCACCAACTCATAACCCTTCAGAATTAATTCCTTCACAGAATCATAATTTGAAGCCTGCTCTACTGACAACTGAATGTAAATTTCTCTGGCTTTACCCACCAAAGCACTCTGTAAAAGCATAGACCAGGACTCCTTAGGCCAATTCAGACTCTGAGCAATTTTCTCAAAATGAAGGAAATATTATCAACATCCTTTTCTTGGAAAGGGGGAACTAACCTGAAATGCTTAGTGATGTCAAAACCGTGTGAAGGGAAGGATTTTCCTGACTGTCCAAGCTCTAAACGTTTCATTTCTAATCTTTCCTGCCTATCTTTCTCTCTCTGTCTTTCTTCCATTTCTAACTGCATTTGTATTTTTTCTTTTTCTATTTGTAATTCTAGTTTCTTGATCTCCAAATTTGTCTGCATTTCTAATTCTAATTTTCTGAGTTCAAGGAAGACTCAGGTTCATAATCTTTTAAGGCAGACTCCTCAAAATGGCCTGCATTAACTAAATGTTTTGCAATCTTGAACTGTATTTCTCGCTTGCGCATGGATCTTTTGACTTCTACTTTAAGGAAATTGGCCAGTGCTATGAGGTCGTCTTTTCTGATGGAATCAAATGTGTCCTGATCAAGGTCATCCATTTCCTCTGGTTTAATTCCGCCATGATTAAATTTTGCTGAGTTCACAGTATACAGTAGTTTTGAAAAGGCTGGCAAAATGTTGTCAAACGGCTCAAAATGTTCGCTCCCGGACGAGCCCCCAATTTTGTTACGTGCAAGAAAACGAACAAAAGGGTGAACTCAGCTGTTAACGTTTAAAACAAATTTATTACAAAAATAAAACCAATTGCTAAGTCAGGGATATAGTACAAGCTTTAAAAGTGTACAGATTACTTATCTCAGCTGGGACGGCAAAGCTCCAGTCTCAGAGTTGTAACAGTCTGTCGGATGAATGAACAGTCCTTGCAGGCTTGAAGCTGCACAAAGTCCACAGTATAAATCCAGCGTTGGCAGTGAAGGTCTTGAAAAGTCTTGAGAATGACTACTGCTGGAGTTTAGTAACACACAAGAGACACGATCCCAAAAGTCTGACTGGAAGCTGAGCACGTCCCTTTTATAAAAGGCATATAAGAACAATCTAGAACTTTTATTGACATGCTAATTACTGTTCTAAAATTATCTCCCTTACACAATAATCAACTTTCCAGAACATTCCAAACATGACTAATTGAATTCAAGGTTGTGAGGTCATTAAGGGCAGTGACCTTGAGAATGTTCTAGACTAATTGAACTCAGGTCATGATGAGTGTGGGGGAAATGACCTACATATCACACTAAAATTCACAGGTTTTGGAATGAATATTATTCAATGTATGACAAACTGAATGTTTAGATGTACATTTTTTGTAAATATGTAAAATCTTCTGTTGTTTTTCCCTGTCTTGACATAAATGTTTATGAGATCAAAGATTGTAGGGTCCAATGACACCTCAAGTTTTTGTATTCCACAGCAAAGTTATCGGATTCCTCATCCTCTGAGAATGAAACTTACTGTGTCAAGAAACTCCACGTTACATATGCAGGTGCATAATGATTATTATACACCTACATCTGTAACCTATGGAGTTACATTGTGTGGTAAGTTTTGGTATCAGAGGATGCTGAGTCAATTAACATTGATGTGGAGTATGATAATTTGTGGTGTTATTGGACACTATTTGATCTCTGACATCATCACAGGGAAAACAAGACAAGATTTCAGAATTTAAAAAAAGAATACATAGAACAATTGTAAGTCATGCAGTGAATAATGGTCCGTCCAAAGCCTGTGAAATTTATGCAGCTTAACTACAATTTCTAGCACATACATTGGTTGAATCTTCATTCTGTACCGGTATCCTCACCAAATGCACTGAATGCATTCCCAGCATGCCTGTGATTGTGCTACGCAGTGTATGACAGGGCATTCTATAAATGCTATAATTTCAAATTTTTGGGTAAAATTTGACAGAAAGTGCATAATAATAATGTTATTCACAAAATACCGAAATTTATGCCCTCGTACATTGTATACTTCACTGTTGTCTGTCTCCGACTGTACCTCCGCTGAACGATGTACTCAGACATAAATCCTGGTATTTTGTGAATAACCTGATATTATTGGATCTGTTACTTGATTTCTTGTTCCCTGTAATGTTAACACAGGGATGGTTGCCATTTCGAATTTCACGTGTCGATATTAAAGCATTGCGATATTTGTTTCTCCTAAGCGCCAAACTTCGCACTGTGACCCCTGATTTATATAAGTTTTGAAAGTTGCTTTAAAACATTGTAAGTTTGTCAATTTTGAGGCCTCTGCTACTCTAACGGAAAAAGAGTGCATGATATGTTTGTGTAATCACAGTCCCTCCAATCTCCATACTTATCCTTTATTTGTTAATTTCACTGAATATGCATGATATTACTATTTATATTTATATTACTATTACTATATGCATGATATTATTATTAGAAATTATTCTTAATCTCATTTCTTGAACAAGTGCAATGACAGGTATACTCCCGGGGAGGGTATACTATCAGACATGTGTACATGTACTTGGGGCTGGTTATTTAAATGATTGATTTGATGTCATATTTCCCTATACTGCACAAAATCACCGGGGACATAGGCATGGCCGCGGCACGCTGTATTATCTTTACATCTAGTCATGTACATGCAACCATAAAGAGAAAGTTGTCGGCTCCTGAATTTCGGTTATGAATGTACACTTGCCATTGTAGCCGAATATACTCACCATCGAGCAGCCGATCACCGCACAGACAAGAGACACACGACGTTTCATAAGCACACAGAGGTCGTTTACCTGTGAACTCTAACCCGGAAGAGTATCAGGTGAGCACTGTCACGTGACCGTGTTCTCCCCTTTTATTGGACAGTAGACATCGTTGCACCGTTTTCAATTTTTTTACTCAAGTTGTCATTGCTTCCGGGATCTCCTGTTTGCGACTCGTATTTGTGCTTGTTCAGAGATTACAAACTATGCCCGTTCCGTAATTTCGTGCCAAACAACATCGCAGGCTCCCAATGATTTACGCAATGGATATTATATCACTGCTTCGAAGAGTTCTCGGCCGTTTCAGAAAGGATGATTTCGTCAACATTCTGCAAGAATGGAAATTTATTGACATCGATGATGTTGATGTAAATTTGAAGAAAAGTGCCAAGATCGACATCGTTTACAACATTTGTGAAAAGTGCAGGGTAAGCTGATCCCTTTAAACCATGAAATCTGTCTTCCAATGTAGTTACCTTTGTTGGTGCAATCGAGAATCGCGTACTCCGGACTCAATGAGCCGTTGCGACGCGTCGTCCTTGTCAATCATGTATACTTCGTCACTTTCTCTTGTCTTTTAGTTTAGGTTTAATAGCAGGTTAAACATGTGAATACACTTGACGCAGACATGTATATGTCCAGAACTCACAAAACATTTCAGCGTCAAAGAGATAACTGATCAATTGGTCCCCGTCATTCAAGAAACAAAATAAAGCCCGAGTTAAGATATCACAAACCATGGCTCTTGCTACCTCTATGGTGTCCATATACAAAGATATTGAATTTTCTTGCCACTTGGGTCCCTGCTTTGAGTCAATGTCAGAACTCGAGCCTTAGGCTGAATTCACGAATGCTGGGAGAGGAGGGGGGGGGTACTGGAGGAATCGCGATTGAAATCTTAATTCGTTTTAGACCCCCCTTTCTACCCTCAAAAACATTTTAAATCCCACCCCTTTATATGATCAGAAATGTTCAACTGTCCTCAACAATTTTGATGTCATGTTTTTCAGTGTTTTTAGCTCATTGTTTCAACGCCATTCTCACGATTTACACCATAATATGATGAAATGTGTAGTATTCAGCTTATCAACACAGCTTATATGCATCTGTATCCTTTACAAATGACTTTCAGTCTGGACTCTAATTCAATCATCAACAATAATATATACATATACAGGCATTTTTGACTAGTTGAATATTATGTGTTTCGGCGTGCTGTAAGGAGATAAAAAAGAAACTGTAGTTGATACATTGAATAGAAATATGGGAAAAAATATTAACAGTTGCAGCTTCTGTCGCCTGTTACAAGGTCTATTACTTGTTGTTTTTCTCATAAATTTTAAATGGCATTCATACAATTTTCAATTTTTTTCTGAGTTAAAGTTTTGAAATGCTGTGAAATGAATACAGAATTTGTTTAATTGTTATTAACATTAGAGCCATTGAATGACAAAAGGGCCGTTCACATTAGCCAAAAAAGACTAGGCCCTTGTCCTAGCCAGGTTCGTGGCCGACCAAAAAAACAGGTGTGAACGGTTCTGGCCGGCCACTGTCCGGACAATTTCTGTCCTAGTCGAGAGGGGTGGTTTGTGGCCGACCCAGGTCTCTGGCCGAGCAGTAAACAGCGTATGTGAACGCGTTTTGTCCGACTCAGGTCCCAGTTGACGCCCTTTGTAGTTGACATGCAGTGTAGTCTTTGACCTATTCGACGATTCAGTATCATTTTAGACACAAGTGTCTTTTAGGCATTTGGAACGAAGATATAGTGAAAAATCTGATGGACGGCACGTCAAGGGATTGAATCGCCTACAATATCATCTCACAGCGTTTGTAATAAAGGGAAAGTGGCTGCACACATCGCCTACACTATTTTTTCGTTCTCTGTGTTTGTGTTTGATTTTGTGTGTTTGGCTATTGGTGTAGATATAAGCCATGGCGAGACGTAGCCATAATCTGGCTGTCGAATGACAGGGTGATCCTTTGACGCTACGTTTCGAAACCAGTGTGTGGTTTCTTCCTCAGTCGCTTTTCTTTGGAGATTGCTCTCCTTAGATTTATGTTTCACTGTTCGTGGTTTAATTATTGTCAGTGTTTTGTTCGTCTAGCAAGGAGGCTAGAATACTTATGTTTGGGTCAGTTTGTTGTGTTTCATTTTGTTCGGTCGTTTCTCTAAGATTGTGTACTTGTGCATTTATGAGTGTGTCGCCAATGTTTGGATTTCTTTTGTAAGCGATGATCGGTTTCATCGTGAATAAATTATTTAGTGTTTGGTCTTTTTCTTTTCTATTTCTTCCCAGTTCTTCAGGAGTGCTTGTTTGATGTCTTTTGTTTTGATGTGTGGACTATATTTGGTAGCAAATATCAATTTATTTGTGTTGTTGTTGTGCGTTTGTTTGTGATTTAAATATGTTCTTCGTGTAGCGTAATTTGTTTCCGCATTGATGTTTGATATTTCTTGTTGTGGATATTCTCGCAGTAATAGCTTTTCATTAAATGTTTTGACTTTGTTGTGGAAGTCTTCTTCATTGTTACATGTCCTCATGTACCTTAATGTTTCGCCTTTGATTAGGCCCTTGAAGGTTGATTTTGGATGACATGATTTTCTATGTAGGAACTGGAATGTATCTGATGAATGTATTTTGACCTGTGTAAGGTCAAAGGTCGGCTAGACGCTACCAAATGATCTAGGCTAGGACAGCGTTGAACGTAATGTGAACGCGGACAAAAGATTAGCTTATCTTCTCACATTCTGCCGGATTAGTTCTGGCCGGCCCTTGGCCTAGATGTGAACCCCATAATAATAATCAATTGTTATTCATTAATCTTTTTATTGAATTACCTTCTTTATCATTCTGCAGAATCTGAAAATATAAAAGGAACCAAATATCTTTCAGATCCAGGCCGTATACTCAGGCTCAAATCCCGGAATTTTCAAACCTCTACTTGAATTGCTCAAGCCCTCTCCCACCCAGTATTTCTATTTACCGTACATGTAGTATGTGATGACTCAGTTTGTCATCAGTGAATTGATCAAGATCAATTCACTTAACTTCTTCTTAGTTTACAAAATGTCATGGGGGAAATTCTGTATTTAGTAAAGTTGACACTATTGGTGATACATGGTAAAGTTTTACTTGTAGACTGCAGGAACTCAAATTTTATTGCCAATATAGTGTTCACACCCATCAATACAAGTGCCAGTGATCATAGCAGAGATAGAAACCATGCTGTGAATTCAGCTAAGTGGTGTTTGGTGTCCTTGACACTTGACATGTATTGTGTGGTACATTGCCTTGTTGTAAAAAAATGCTATGGCTATTCTTGACTGAATTTTACTGTTTTTCATCAACAGAACAAGTCTATTAAAGTGGATGATGTAGCACAGCTGGATCTCATATGTAAGTACAAACCTTTGTAAAACCTTTTTCTATATTTAATAATATATATATTAATATATAATAATAATTTATATTATATGGCACAGCACAGCTGGATTTCATATTGAAGTACAAATTGTAAAACCTGCTTTTTTTATATTTAATGATATATATATTATATTATTATATCATACCAGTATACCGGTATTGATGGTGCAAATACAGCGATCTGATTGGTCGAGACGCGAAAAGAACCATGGTATATTGGCGATATACCACGGCTGGCATATGCGCGAGCTCTCAGCTTGAGCAAAAATCTGTTTATGACGTTCCACGCCAGAATTTCAATATACTGTTATGATATAATAGCAATAATTCACACCCAACGATGGTATACCACTCGATTTTGACCAGTTCATTTCATATATGCACTCACTATCGCTGGTGCATATATGTCGTGAACTGGTCAAAATCTCGTGGTATACCGTCACTGGATGTGCTTTATTGCTTAAATATATAATAATAGTTTATATTATATGGCACAGCACAGGTGCATCTCATATGTAAGTACAAATTGTAAAACCTGTTTGCTAAGACTTAAGTTTACATTGTGCAATATTACAAATAGTAAATTTTATTGTAAGTTATTATTCAAGGATTCCAAAAATCCTGATTGTTAGCTCAAAAGCAATTATGCACAGTTTTATTGTGAAGTGTATGTACATTGTAGAAATAACGGGTGACGCTCTGACCATTAACGTTTATTTATGGGCAAGGGCGAGAGGAAAGTAAAAAATTAACCTTTCCTCGAGCCCGCGCCCATAAATAAACGTTAATGGTCAGAGCGGAGTCTGTTATTTCCATTATATTATCAACGAACCAAAGAAAACCGTCAAAATTTGCAAAAATTTCTGAAGCGAATGACAACTGGGCCCTAGAACTGAGCAATTCGGACCCACTGTCACGATGTGACACGCACTAAAAAAATTGGTAAATTCAAAGATATTTTCAGAAAAAAAGTATCTCAACTTCACCCACAAGTGCTCCATTTTATTTTGTGATTGATTGCGATTTACGTTTGAGCTGTAAAGTTAAAATACTTATTAGTTGACAATCTTATTATTCATATTCACGGGCATGTAAACAAACCATTACTGTGCATTTGTGGGTATCTGAATCACAAATTGTTTTGATGATAGACCAATACATGTATTGAGGAAAAACTTTGAAGATGTCATTTTTTGTGATATTGTGGTAGTTTTTTGTATTTAGTTTGAAATAAGATGTTACATGTAGTCGATGCCGCTGCGCAGTATGGAAGGGAAAGGGTTGTCCTGTCTGCGGCTGTGCAACTCTTTCATTGATAAATGCTACCTCTTCCCGGAAATTGACTATGAATGTCAAGCAAATCTGAAGCAAATTCAGCATTTGATGCGTTTTGATAATTCACCAATTTTGTAGCTTTCCATATCACTGCAAGACTTTGCTGATAAAATTATTTATATGAAACTGCTTTGGCCATCATGGTCATCGATTTCAGTAAAGTCACCATTGTAAACTTTTGAATATGCACAAGGAATGTCGGGATATATTGTGCAGACCTGTTTTATAGGTCCCGTACATGTACACACAGCTGCAGACTGGACACCCCATCCCTTTAATTGACAGTGCAATTTTTAATTTAAAAATGAGGAAGCAATACATCCTTGCAATTGTGCCAAATTTCATATTTTTCGCAAACTTGTGGCTTTAAAACCATTAATTGCTCCTGACTTTCTACAAGTGACATCAAAATAAATGTTCATACTCTTCGGATAATGGCAGATAGTTTTCTTACAAAATTGAGGTATTTTTTAATTTCTTATTTAGCTTCTATACAGTGAACAAAAGAATACATGTATATTGCAACTTCATATCACCAATCAATTATTCCCAAAGTTTTACTCATCAGACAGCAAATGATTTTGTTGTTTATGATAATCAAACAATATTGTAAATGTACAGGGATCATGTAAGTAAATCTTGTGTTACCTTTCATGTACAGACAACCAGAAGCACTCAAACAGCAAGAAGTGGACAGTTTACAAGTTATCAAGGGCACAAGGTAAGGTACATTATTATTTCCTCCTTGTCAAAATTATTTCTACAAGTATGTGGTTTATTTTTACATGGGCTTGGTAACCCAAGGACACTTGAATCAGTCATTCTGGCACAGAAAAAAAATGAGAAAATACATGTTGTTCCATTTTTTCGAGATCAGGTCATCCCCAGTTTGTACTGACATTTATAATTTTGATAAAGCAGTAAAGAAAGCTATTTATAATCATTTAACCTGTCCTGCAAAGCCTATCACTTCCCCCCTTGTCAAGTTAGTGAAAAGCGGTATTGACCCAAAATATGTTTCCACCTTCTTTGCTTGGTATGTTACAGCAGATGTAGTTGGCAAAAGTCCTGTTTACAGTACAGATATTTTAAGGGGCCTTCAAATGATGCAGCATACAAGTATCATATCGTATGAGACATGTAATGCCTCATTGGTTTTAGCCAAATTGACCTGTGGGTGACATATGAACTTGACATGATTAGAGTTAAAGGGGCAAAGTCTGTGTGTTTGCCCAGCTCTGTAATATCAGTGTTCTAGAAGTCGATTACATAGATTAGAACCTTGAAGCAAGCTGAAATCTGGTCAGCAAAACACACTGTCAGTACCGCAGGGTTGTCAGCTAAACATGCCCTCAATGCTAAATTTTGGTCAGCAAAACACACCCTCAGTGCTAAATTGTGGACAGCTAAACACACCCTCAGTGCTGAATTGTGGACAGCTAAACACACTGTCAATGCTGCAGTGTGGTCAGCAAAACACACCCTCAGTGCTGAATTGTGGACAGCTAAACATGCCCTCAATGCTGAATTGTGGTCAGCAAAACACACTATCAGTGCTGCAGTGTGGTCAGCTAAACACGCCCTCAATGCTAAATTTTTGTCAGCAAAACACACCCTCAGTGCTGAATTGTGGACAGCTAAACACACCATCAGTGCTGCAGTGTGGTCAGCTAAACATGCCCTCAATGCTGAATTGTGGTCAGCAAAACGTGCTCAATCAATGCTGAATTGTGTTCAGCAGAACGTGCCCTCAGAACTGCTTTAGGCCAGAGAATAATACCGTGTGTGAACATGCCGATTGAGTCCATTGTGTGTGATCTAAAACCCCTCCCCTACATGAAAGTTCAGATATAATTATGACTTGAACTTCCCCTCAATGTGATAAATTGCTGAAATATGTTGCTGAAAATTTAAACTGCTGAAAGGATTTTGAATAACATTTGAAAATGAATCTGAATAGAGATTGGATATCACTCACGGAACAGAGTTTTGGTGTCCTTATGGTAACATTGGTAACATGATTAGTTCTGTTTATCATGCATGATTTTGTTCACTGATGGCCCTTGAAGGTAGAATGAAGCTGGAAATATTATTCCTGATAGCTACCTAACAAACTGCCATGTTCAGTGTGTTGTGCTTTGAGGCATTACATGGCACTTTAACATTTGAGAACCATGATTACAGTTATAAGAACCAAGAATCACACTGAAAAGTCGACTAATCAACTTAATGGGGTACAGTTGCTTCACAAAGCAATGGTAAGGCCCCCAAGAAAACCGTAATGAAATGCCTTTATATTCAAGTGTACATTGCTTTTTTTGAAGTCTTGTCCACACAAAGGAAAAGAATCAAGAAGAGCAAATTTGTTTCCTTGAAAAAGATAATATATTCAAAAGCTGTAATCTGCAACACCGATTACATGGTGTCATCAATTATACCAAATCACGTTTTATTCATATTGTGTTTGTAGATGTGACATATGACCAGGTCACTGTTGAGCCAGCCACATTTCAAGACAAACTTCAGCAGCATCTATCACTTTACTTCAGACATGTAAGTATACGCTGATTGCTTCTGTATTTTGATCAAAACTTGAACAAATCCGGGACTGTTGTGGCACTGTCTCTTATAAATCTTTTAAACATATCAAAATGTAAACTTTTCAGAAAACACGACATTAGTTTTCCTATGGCTGTCATGAGATCTGTACACATTGTGGAATACTTTATTTTCACTTGGAATTTATTTTCGCCATCTTCGCTGAACCTTTTTTCCGCTAAAATAAAATCCAAGTAAACGATTGTAATTTTCCATACTTTGCATGTCGTCAGACTAGACAAAGTGAAAATAAGATTAAGATTGTAGTGTGTTACGTGCAGAGAAAACGAACAAAAGGGTGAACTCAGCAGTTAACGTTTAAACAAAATTTATTACGAAAATAAAACTAATTGCTAAGTTAGGGATAGGATACAAGCTTTAAAGTGTACAGACTACTTATCTCAGCTGGGACGGCAAAGCTCCAGTCTCAGAGTTGTAACAGTCAGTCGGATGAATGAACAGTCCTTTGGCTTGCAGGCTTGAAGCTGCACAAAGACCACAGTATAAATCCAGCGTTGACAGTGAAGGTCTTGAAAAGTCTTGAGAATGACTACTGCTGGAGTTTAGTAACACACAAGAGACACGATCCCAAAAGTCTGACTGGAAGCTGTGCACGTCCCTTTTATAAAGGCATGTAAGAACAATCTAGAACTTTTATTGACATGCTAATTACTATTCTAAAATTATCTCCCTTACACAACTAATCAACTTTCCAGAACATTCCAAACATGACTAATTGAATTCAAGGTTGTGAGGTCATTAAGGGCAGTGACCTTGAGAATGTTCTAGACTAATTGAACTCAGGTCATGATGAGTGTGGGGGGAAATGACCTACATAACACACCCCCTCTTCAAAAAAAAAGAAAATTTTTCAAAGAAAAATCTTTCTTTTGCAAATGTAATCTTGAAAAAGATTTAAGTACTCAATTTTTTTTTTCTTACTCTAAAGTAAAACTTCTTGAAAGTGAACAACAATAAACTCTAAATACGAGAGAGACAGTCTGCAATTAAATTGTCTCTGCTTGGATATGTCTAATGTCAAGATTAAACTCCTGTAACATTAAACTCCATCTTAGCAATCTCTGATTTTTGCCTTTAAATTTCTGCAGAAAAACAAGAGGGTTGTGATCAATATAAACCACTATTGGCTGATTTGAAGAAGTAACATAAACTTCAAAATGCTGTAAAGCTAATATCAAAGATAAACACTCTTTTTCAATTGTAGAGTAGTTTCTCTGGGATTTGTTAAATTTGCGTGAAAAATAGCAAACAGGATGATCTACACCATGACTATCCTCTTGCAATAAAACAGCACCAGCAGCCGTATCACTAGCATCTACAGCTAATTTGAATGGCAAAGTGAAATCTGGTGCAGACAACACTGGGGCACTTTGCAGTATGGCTTTAAGTGTATCAATGCCTGTTGGCATTGCTCTGACCAAACAAACTTTACTTTCTTTTTAAGTAAGTTAGTCAAAGGCTCAGTAATTGCGGAGAAATTTGGACAGAATTTTCTGTAGTAACCAGCCATACCGAGAAAGCGCATCAGTTGTCGTTTGCAGTTTGGTATGGGAAAACTTGAAATGGCACTGATTTTGGCATCAACAGGTTTTACCTCACCCTGTCCTACAGTATGTTCCGAGGTAAGTTACCCTCGCCCAACCAAACTCAGATTTGGCAAGGTTGACAGTCAACATTGCTTTGCTCAGTCTCTCAAAGAACTTCCGCATGAGCTTGATGTGTTCCTCCCAGGTGTCACTATACAGGACGACGTCGTCAACGTAAGCTGCACATCCGTCTAGCCCGGATATGACGTCGTTGATCATCCGTTGGAACGTTGCCGGAGAGTTCTTCATTCCGAATGGCATCACCTTGTACTGGAACAATCCGTCTGGTGTAACAAAGGCGGATATTTCACGAGCACGAGCCGTCAGAGGGACTTGCCAAAATCCCTTCAGTAGGTCAAATTTCGTCACATACTTGGCTTTTCCCACTCGGTCGATGCAGTCATCAATCCTCGGGATTGGGAAAGTGTCTGTCTTTGTTAAAGTGTTGACCTTCCTAAAGTCTGTGCACATACGATAACTGTGATCTGATTTGGGAACAAGTATGCACGGCGAACTCCAGTTACTTTTACTGGGTTCAATAAAGTCATTGTCCAGCAGGTATTTGACTTCTTCCTGGAGATATTTCGCTTTTGTTGGATTCAGTCTGTATGGATGTTGTTTTACAGGCTTACTGTCCCCAACATCAACGTCGTGATAGATGACGTTTGTCCTCGTTGGAACATTCTGAAACAGGTGTTTATATTCATGGAGCAGTTCTTTCACCTGTTGTTGTTGTTCTGGCTGGAGGTGTGCCAACTTTGTAGACTCCAGCTTCTCCAGGATTTCTGAGTTCTGAAGCTTGACCGAGCCCAGCTTTGAGTTTAGAGTATTTTCACTCAAGTCAGTTTCAGTATCACTATCTTCATAATGGCCAGAACTGACTGTACTGACAGGCTTTGTTTTAGTAGGATTATCCCTATCCAAATATGGCTTAAGCATATTTATGTGACATAGCTGTTTTTGTTTTCGCCTGTCAGGTGTTATTATGATGTAATTTAAATCACTCAATTTCTTATCAATTAGGTATGGCCCAAAGTAACGAGCATGGAGTGGTTTGCCAGGAATTGGAAGTAGAACAAGAACTTTTTGACCTGGTTCAAACTTCCGTTTTGAGGTGTTTTTTTTCATATTTGGTTTTCATTGACTGCTGAGATGACTCAAGATTTTCTCTGGCTAATTCACATGCTTTAGAGAGCTTTGTACGAAAATCTGAGACATATTGCAAAATATTCAGACAATCATCATCGTCTGATAGGAATTTCTCTTTAACGAGCTTAAGTGGGCCACGGACTGTATGTCCAAATACAAGCTCAAATGGGCTAAAACCAAGAGACTCCTGAATTGACTCTCTAACAGCAAAGAGCAAAAAATGAATTCCTTCATCCCACTGTTTCTCTGTGTCAAAACAGTAGGTCCTAATCATGTTTTTCAAAGTTTGATGAAATCGCTCAAGAGCACCCTGACTTTCTGGATGATAGGCGGATGACCTGTACTGTTTAATGCCTAGCTGATCCATTACTTGTTGAAAAATACCAGACATAAAGTTGGAGCCTTGATCGGACTGGACACATTTAGGGAGGCCAAATAAAGTGAAAAATTTGACTAAAGCTTTCACTATAGTCTTTGTCTTTATATTTCTCAGTGGTATGGCTTCTGGGAACCGAGTTGATGTACACATTATTGTCAGCATGTACTCATTTCCTGATCTTGTTTTTGGTAGGGGCCCAACACAGTCTATTAGTATCCTACTAAATGGTTCTTGAAATGCAGGAATTGGCTGTAAAGGGGCCTTTGGAATGGTCTGATTTGGCTTTCCTACCATTTGACATGTGTGACAAGTTTTACAGAAATGTGCTACATCCTGCCTGAGATTAGGCCAATAAAAGTGACTGAGAATTTTATGATAAGTTTTCCTGACTCCTAAGTGACCAGCCCAGGGAGTTTCATGGGCCAGGCGCAATATTTCAGCACGGTAGGGCTTTGGAACCACAATTGATGTTTTATAGCCCAATCGTCATCAACCAAAACATCTGGAGGTCTCCATTTACGCATGAGAATACCAGACTTTGTATAATAGGAAACAGAGCTATCTGAAGTTTTACCTTCATCATCTACCCTGTCAAACAAAGACAAAATATCTGGGTCTTTGTGTTGTTCTGCAATGAGATTTGATCTAGAAAATGTCTGACTTTGGTCAGCAGAAGTTTTACTGGAAGTTTCAAATCCACGAGGGATAACGGAATGATCCGTGTCAAACACCTGACTGAGAAAGGTGTCATTTAAGTCAACATCTGTGACATTATTTTTGAGAGTATTTTGATTCTCGGAAGTTTTCTTTGACATGGCTCGAGTAATGGCACATGAAGGAAATAAATCGGTATCTCTTGTTCAATTGGCTCTGGATCCTGATCTAAAGTAGGATTATCAGTCACAAGTGGATTAGTGATGACCTTGTCCCCAGCAAGGTCGTTTCCAAGAAGAAGGTGAATCCCTTCGAAAGGCAAAAAAGGCCTAATACCTAAAGCCACAGGTCCAGAAACAAAGTCCGAAGACAAATAGACATTATGGAGAGGAACAGGAATGTAGTCATTACAATCTACCCCCTTAATAAGAACTTTAGAACCTGAAAATGACTTTTCAGAAAACGGCAGGGTATCTGCCAACAAAAGAGACTGGGAAGCCCCGGTATCTCTTAAAATTTTGACAGGGGTAGCGGAAGAGAAATCACTAGAAAGTGATATAAAACCATTATGAATAAATGGCTCGAAAATACCCATAATGCTATCTTGAGAAGAATTGACCTTGACCTCATTAATTGGGGATGAGAGGGTTTTAACCTCAGAAAATGTGTTGCACACATTATTAGACTCTAATTGAGTTGATGAAGAAATAAAGCCGGTTGGCTTAGATCCACTTTGACCACTTTGACCTTCACGTTTTCTTTTTCAATTTGAAACACTCTGACATTAAATGGCCGTCTTTCTTACAATAATTACAAGAAAGTGTACCAAACTGTTTGTCAGAAGGAGATTGAGACTTGGGATCTGATGATGTGGGAGTGTTACTTGAACTCTGTGAACTGTTGTCATTTGATTTTCTACTCTCCTTTGAAAAATTCTTGGATGAAAAGGAGGAGTTAAATTTACCTGCATTGTTTCTGTATGAAAAGGACTGAGATGGTTTGCTGAGAAATGAAGATTTGTGGGTCAACGAATAATCATCGGCCAAACGTGCAGCAACCTCCAATGTATCTGCCTTTTGTTCATTGATAAACGTCTTGATGTCACTCCGGATGCACCTTTTAAATTCCTCAATCAAAACAAGTTGTCGTAATTTGTCATAATTCTGACTGACCTTTTCAGAAGAGCACCAACGGTCAAACAGTTGTTCTTTTGTTCGAGCAAATTCAACATAAGTTTGGTCTTTCGCCTTCTCACAATCCCTAAATTTCTGACGGTACGCTTCAGGCACCAACTCATAACCCTTGAGAATTAATTCCTTCACAGAATCATAATTTGAAGCCTGCTCTACTGACAACTGAATGTAATTTCTCTGGCTTTACCCACCAAAGCACTCTGCAAAAGCATAGACCAGGACTCCTTAGGCCAATTCAGACTCTGAGCAATTTTCTCAAAATGGAGAAAATATTTGTCAACATCCTTTTCTTGGAAAGGGGGAACTAACCTGAAATGCTTAGTGATGTCAAACTTGTCCGAAGGGAAGAATTTTCCTGACTGTCCAAGCTCTAAACGTTTTATTTCTACCTGTAATCGCTGTTCTTCTAATCGCAATTCTTTTTCTCTCTGTCTTTCTTCCATTTCTAATCTTTCCTGCCTTTCTTTTTCTTTCTGTCTTTCTTCCATTTGCAATTCTTTTTCTTTCATTTCCTTTTCTAATTCCAATTTCTTAAGCTCCAAATCTGCCTGTCTCTCTTTTTCCATTTGTAATTCTTTTTCTCTCATTTGTAATTCTAGTTTCTTGATCTCCAAATTTGTCTGCATTTCTAATTCTAATTTTCTGAGTTCAGAGGTAGACTTGGGCTCATAATCTTTCAGGGTGGATTCCTCAAATTGGCCTAAATCAACTAGATGTTTGGCAATACGGTACTGTATTTCCCTCTTGCGCATAGATCTTTTAACTTCTACTTTAAGGAAATTTGCCAGTGCTATGAGGTTGTCTTTTCTGAGGGAATTAAATGTGTCCTGATCAAGGTCATCCATAAATTCGTCTGGTTTAAATTCCGCCATGATTAAATTTCGCTGAGTTCACAGTATACAGTAGTTTTGAAAAGGCAGGCAAAATGTTGTCAAACGGCTCAAAATATTCGTCTCCCGGACGAGCCCCCAATTTGTTACGTGCAGAGAAAACGAACAAAAGGGTGAACTCAGCAGTTAACGTTTAAACAAAATTTATTACGAAAATAAAACTAATTGCTAAGTTAGGGATAGGATACAAGCTTTAAAGTGTACAGACTACTTATCTCAGCTGGGACGGCAAAGCTCCAGTCTCAGAGTTGTAACAGTCAGTCGGATGAATGAACAGTCCTTTGGCTTGCAGGCTTGAAGCTGCACAAAGACCACAGTATAAATCCAGCGTTGACAGTGAAGGTCTTGAAAAGTCTTGAGAATGACTACTGCTGGAGTTTAGTAACACACAAGAGACACGATCCCAAAAGTCTGACTGGAAGCTGTGCACGTCCCTTTTATAAAGGCATGTAAGAACAATCTAGAACTTTTATTGACATGCTAATTACTATTCTAAAATTATCTCCCTTACACAACTAATCAACTTTCCAGAACATTCCAAACATGACTAATTGAATTCAAGGTTGTGAGGTCATTAAGGGCAGTGACCTTGAGAATGTTCTAGACTAATTGAACTCAGGTCATGATGAGTGTGGGGGGAAATGACCTACATAACAGTGAAACATTGAAAATCTGTTTTCAGCTAAAGTAAATTCCAGGGAAAATTAAATAGTCCACAGTAAGTACAAAGTCAAATATAGACCTTCGGTATGAAAATAAAGATTTTACAAAAAGACAGTGCCACTTTAATGCAGCCTGTCTTAGGCAAGGAAATGGACGACAATGTTGCCTTGACTGGAACCATCGACTGTAGAGACTGTCTATGCAGGAACATACCAGTAGTTACAGCTAATTACTTTTGTTCATACACATTCTTACACTGATGAAACGTGATGATGACATTTATCGAGTTGCTTTGTGGACAGGCTGTTGAAAGAGCTTTGATAATACCATGACAACTCTGTTGTGGAGTTATCTATGCAGTGTAGTGCCTTTGCTAAGATCTGTAGGTAATGCCTCTTACAGTAAACTAGTCACCAATACACATCTTAATTTCTTTATTATTTCACCAGGAAGAAAGGAAAACTTACGATTACAAGCTGATCATTAACTGTTAACAAAAACAAGTAAACAAACATTGTAACAATGATTACATTGCATTTGTAAGTATTTCTGGTGAGGACCATGGAAATAGTCCTTAAAAACTATCTACTGTTGATTGACCAATCAGAGTGCTCAATTCAGGGTGTTTTATTTACTCATAAAGCCTTGGTCACCAAATTCCAGAAACGAATGACAGCGCCGTAGTAAAGTACTGTCCAATCAAAAGTGAACATGTCATATTCTGTAGACATCTGGTACGTTTTAATATTCAAATTTGGTAACACAGCGGAAACCAGCTGCAACACAAAATCTGCTGTGCCCTAGGGCATTTATATAATGTGCCCTAGAGCATTTATAGGATGTTCCATTACATTGGAAGGCTATTTCACAAATAAAAGTTTAATTCATATCCTAAACATGTTACATTGACAAAGGGGACGGTTGACGTAAACACATTGAAAACGAAAATATATCAGTTAGGGGCGATAGTTTTTAAGTCGGATAAAACCCTCGTACTCGGGCTCTTCTGGTATATAAAGTCCAACCCTACAATAAAATGTCTCGGCCTGCGGCCTCGACATTTTATCGTTGGGTTGGACTTTATATCCAGAAGAGCCCTCGTACTCGGGCTTTATCCTATACATAAGAAATAGTCTAGTACATGGCCCCAAACTTAAAGAATGTGTACAAAGCAAAATCAAGGATGACACTGTAACAGAACAGAGAGAACTTGTCAGCTAATAATAATAATAATAATTATTATTATTATTATTACCTTTATTTCAGGCCATCGGCCCATACTAAGAATAACATTAAAATGTAGGCAGTACAGCGAGAAATATTTTTTTTAAAAGAATGAAGAAAACATAATAATAAACAAAACAAAACGCTATCGAGCGAACAAATATGACTGCAAATCATCTGATTTGAAAGAATTGTCTTGATTGTAACTGCTGTAGTGACGAAGGTAGAGAATTCCAGTGTTTGGCAAGTGTATATTTCAAATTATGTTGAGTACTTCAAAGTTTTGTGGGTGGGACTCAAAGTTACCATCTTGAGCGACATGTGTTGAGTATCCATGCAGGGGAAAGTAAAAAATATGTTCCATGTCATGGGAAAATTACTATACTTTAGATCAGATACAAACATACATGAGTAATATTTGGTCTACTTAAATATATTCATACATGTAATATTTAGATTGTGAAATAAGGCTCAGAATGAACATAAAAATCTGAAAAAGTAATCAAATGAATGACGGTATTTTCTTTTGGAGGCAAAAAATGTGCTCAAGGTAACTTGTATAATTATTTACCAAGATTTCTATATAAGTAAGGTGTGATAAAATAAAAGCATTGTAAATATTGGTAAGTATAGACCTTGGCATGAAACGCCTGAGTTTTGAAATAATACCAATTTTAGGAGTAATAGTTCTTACAACTTTGGTGATGTGAGACTTTCAAGAAATTGACTGGTCAAGATTTACACCAAGATGCCCGACAGAAGAGACATTTTTAATTTTTGTTGAACCAATCAATGCACAAGTTACCCTTCAGTGTAATCTTTTACTGGTGAAGTTATTTTGGCAATCTTGAGATTTTCGGGAAAAATTCCAGTTGAAAGCAAGAGATTGACAATGTGTGAAAGGGGACCTCAAATGTATTTGGCAGCATACTTGACCAAAAGTGGATTAATAAGATCATGACCTGGGGCTTTTTTCATAGTCAAGGGAGAGTAATTCTTTTCTGACATCAGCTGCATCAATAGGATGGAAATAAAAAGAACTGTCGTGAGTGTGTTTGAGGTAACTTGAACAAAAGTCAACCTTCTCTGTGATTTTGGATGCTAGACTTGGCCCAATATTTGTAAAATAATCACAAAATGCTTCTGCAAAGTCATTACTATTTTTACAAAATCATCATTGCTGTTACTCAGGTGCAGTATGTTCGGCGTAATATCTTTACAATTGTTACCATTCAAAATTTCATTATAACCTTCCATATTTTACCTGAGTTACCCATCGCAAAATTAAATCTATCATAATAATATTGCTTCTTTTAAACCTAAGAACTTTTGTCAGGATGTTTCTATAAAAAGTGAAAGTATTGATGTACTACTATTCATACTGGAGGTGATCTTTTCTTTTTCGAGAAAAGATGTTTTTTTCTTACTGAGATGAGAACACCCTTTGTCAACCATGGTTTTGTGGTGGACTTTCTATGGTCTTTGTTTTTCTAGGGACATGCTTTAAGGCTATTCTATGAAAAAGTTCATAAAAAATATCAAATGCTGTATTCAGATTTGCAACAATCTAAAACCGGTTGCCATGAAACATCAGCTTAATCAGAAAGAAAAGACTCTCGGTTAAAACTAGAAAAATCAAACCGAAATTATATGTCAGCTGGCTTGGCAACGTGCTTCATGTTTTTGACAAGTACAATAGTTGCTAAGTGGTCTGTATTGCCTGTTTCAATACATGCACATTGCAGGTAATGATCTGTAATATTGATGGTGATCAGATGATCTATTGTTGTGCTGCTATGCTCGTTTACCCTCGTTGGAATATTAATGATTTGTTCAAAGCTGTAAGAATGCAAAAGTGAAGAATACAAAGCCACAGAAGATGAATTGGAACTGAAATCAATGTTGAAATCTCCAGCAATTATGCAATTTCTATCCTTCAGTGAAAAACCATTAAGGATTATTTCAAAGCTGCGTAGGAAATCAATGATAGAAGTGCTGGGTTTTCTCTAAACAACACCAATAACCACTTTTTTCATGGCAATGGTACATTCGATAAAGAGTGACTCACAGTTTTGACTATGAAAATCTGTAATTTCCAACTGAGGTAAGGGGCTGTGGATAATTAAAACATGCGCACGGCAAACGCAACTTCCACATTTAGGGGGGAGGGGTTTGGCTGCATTTCGATTACTGTGCCCAAAAATTGCACTACATGTTTTCATATCAACATCTTGCTCCAATGTTTTACTGTATCGCAAAATATCGCGCTATACGGTACATGTACTGTTTGGCGTGTGCCAGGCCAGTACGGCAGCTGCACTGCACCATTCTTTTGACATACTGGTACATGTGGGTCAGTGCATGGTGTAACATAACGTAACAACCATTTTGGATACATTGCGTTTTTGTTGAGTTGGCACTGAACAAAGATTGATTTTAGAGGGGGTATGCCAGTTGAGGGAGCGTATGCGTGATGCGTTATTTGGCTGAGTACCGGTAATTCTGTCTGTTGCTTCTCCACTATAGACAGATAGATAGATAAGTTTATTTCAGTACTGATGGCCTCCGGCCAAAATGTACAAATCAAAAAGCAAAAATTATAAACTGGTCGCTAGAAATGTACAGATGACAGCAAGGCAACGAATAAAAATATTATCTTAAGTATAAATAGTGTCATCTCTGAGTTTTGTTGCATAGAAAATAAACCTACTGAGTTTCCTTATTGTATTTGTATTATGAGATGATAAAGTATCTTAAACTTATGTACAAGAGGTGGATTAAAGTAATATTATGGAATATATTTCTGTCTCAGATTGTTATACATTGGACAGACAAGTAAAAAGTGAAACTCGTCATCAATGCGATCTTCTTCACACAATTCACATATCCTTAATGCCCTTGGAATATTGTTCTTGCGCCCGAATTCAATTTTCAAATTATGGGCAGAAGTTCTAAATTTACATAGTGCAATTTTGAAGATAGCTTTGTCAATACAAGTTAAATATGGTTCTAAAGTAAGGTCTCTTTTAAAGGTGGCATATGTATCTAGTTTTCTTGATGCATTCATTTCATTTGACTAAAGCTGTATATCTATGTCTATACAATGCTGTTTAAATGTTTTCAAAAAAACAGTCTCGTTCCCAACTCCTACATGTAGCTACTCCCAAACTTCTCCAAAGCCATAGCTCTGGAGCAAATGCTTAACATCATTTGCCCAAAAGTTATATTTTTGTACACCAATATTCTTGAGTTGAAAATCGTAACATTTGTAAATGAGTCTATTTTTATCCAAATTCACAATTCTTAACCAATATTTGATAATCTTACAAAATGTTGGTACTCTCAATGACATTCGACCCAATTCCCCTCTAATGGCAGCAACTGAAGTATTTGTGTACAAACTTAGTACCCGGTATATAGCGCAGCATATTATTGTGAACCCTTTCCGTATCTTTAGCACGATGAAAGCCCCAGATTTCAGAGCCATAGAGGAGGATCGGCAAGATTTTACTGTCGCAAATTATTAAAGCTAGTGTTGGTTGAAGGGTTCCAAACTTACACAAACAACTTTTCAAGCTGAAAAATGCCCTGTTGGCCTGGTCACTCAAGCATTTCTGTGCTTGGAACCATTTGCCAGTCCAAGATAAAACGATGCCCAAATAACTTTGAAAAGAAGTAATTGCCACCTTTTCCCCATCATAAAACCACTTCTCATAATTCTTAAGGCTCCCACCCCTCCTAAATACAATATCTTTAGTTTCTTCAGTTTCCACTTACTACAGTAATCATACAATTTGTTGAATAAACGTTGTAGACTAATTTTAGAACTACTACTTAAGGTAAGGTCGTCTGCAAAAAGTAAATAAATAATTTTCAAAACACCAATATCAACTCCAGAAAAATGTGTATGTAGTGCTTCCCCAATATCATTTACAAACATGGAAAAGAAAAAAGGTGAAAGCACTGAACCTTGCTGGACACCATAACTACAGTTAAATAACTCAGTAATACAATTCGGTGTTCGTACACGGGATATGACATTTTGATACATCGAGAAGATAATTTTTTACATTTTACCATTTACACCAGATTTAAGTAGTTTGTAAAACATACAGTAATGGTCAATTCTATCAAAATCTTTCTCGAAGTCAATGAAAGCTACATACACTCTGCCCTTTTTATTTGCTAGGTATTTTGAAATAATTGATGACTGGTATGTTGTGGGTTCAAATCTGATTGAAAATACCATATATTCATAGTGACGTATTTACCGATTGTAGGTATGATACAGAATGAGGCTGAGTTGGATTTTCACACTTCCAAACTTTCGTTTAGGAGGAGGGGGGTTTGAGGCCAAACGCACTTAGTTTCGTTTACCGTGCATTTGCTTTAATTATCCACGGCCCCTAATGAGGAATGCAGGTACAATGTGACATCACCACCTTTAGAATATTCAGTTACAGGTGTACATCTGGTATGACGGTATTTCAAAAATAGAACAATCAATACTATAATTTAGCCATGTTTCTGAGAGAGCTATCACAGGAGAATAATGTTGCAGGATACTTAGAAATGAGAGAAGCTTGTCAAAGCATTTACTAATGGACCTTATGTTTAAATGTAACACTGATAAAAATAACAAACTGTGGTTTTGTTGTTTACCTTGGTTCAAGTCATCAATAGAGAATGACTCACAACGTTATTTGAAAGTATGTTCTTGTTCAGCAGAGTTGGTGACAGTCCTGGGGTTGAAATTCTATGGAGAATTAGTTCATTCGGTTTAAGTTCTTTGACAAAAAAATAACTATAACTTCTGAGCTTTCATCTTTTCTTGTATAGATCATGTGGTTGTTCGTCAAAATAAATTTCCATTCTAGCTGTTTTCTTCTTTCATTTACTTGATAAAATAGCTGTGTCATCGTCAGGGTGAAATTTTCATTGATGTCGATATTATTGTTGACATTTCCTAGCTCTAGATAGATGGCTTGGAGTTTTACCATTCAAATGCTTTCTTGCATTACAGACACTTTATCTCTAACCGATCTCCTTACGAATTTCACAATGATAGGCGGTGGTTGTTGTTGCTGTTTGTGATGTTGTTCTTGACTCCTTGGTAAGCGGTGGCTGATGTCAATGTCTGCCTGAGATATATTCACACCAACTGCAGCAGCAACTCGAATGGCTACGCTGTCGGTGTTTACATCATTTCTGATTTGAACTCCATGAATTTTGAGGTTGTTACAATGATTGTAATGTTGGAGTTGGTCTAATTCAATTTGAGTGTTTTCTACTTCCTTTTGTGTAGTATGTGGCTGATCCTGCAGTCTGTTGTTGCAGGCCTTGAACTCTTCAGCGTTTGTTTTGATTTCTTCCATTTGTTTTCTAAAATCATCAAAATGATCACTTACGTAGTCCACTGACCTCTGTAATCCACTCAAACGACTTTCTAGGGATGATATTCTCTTTCCAATCTCTTTACGCAAATTGAAAGACCACTGCATTCAATTTAAACAAAATTGCAAATCTAAGTGTTTACTCAAATGGAAGACATTGAATAGATGATCTATACAGTATGGTATATCGTATATTATATCATACCAGTATATTGATGGCGCAAATACAGCCATCTGATTGGTCGAGACGCGAAAAGAACCGTGGTATATTGGCGATATACCACGGCTGGCATACGCGCGAGCTCTCAGCTTGACCAAAAATCCGTTTTTTACGTTCCACACCAGAATTTCAATATACTGTTATGATATAATAGCAATAAATCACACCCAGCAATGGTATACCACTCAATTTTGACCAGTTCACGACATACATGCAAGAGCAATAGCGAGTGCATATATGTCGTGAACTGATCAAAATCTCGTACGTGCTATACTGTCGCTGGGTGTGCTTTATTGCTGAAATCAAACTTCCTTTGAAGTGACTCCATAATTGCCATCAGATCAAGATGGTTAAAATCAGTAAAGTATAATATGTCCCACATCATACTTTTTGCATCACACTCACCCATCAGAGAGCTGCTAAAACAGATATACCAGTAGAAGTAAACTGACTAAGATAATATGGAGTGTGTTGCTGACTTGACTTGGCAGTTACATGTACATATACCGGTATGACGTGTTACAGTGATCTGCTCGATACCTTGATTTTGATGCTGATTTTCCATGACTTGACCAAAAAAGGGTTAATGTGTTTATGTATAATTACCGTATTGTTCATCATATGTATAGCCAAACTTTGCTGATGGTATGGAAATTTGAACTTATGAATGCTCTTTAGCTGGTGCCACTGCTTTAAGTCTCAGCTGAGTATGGTGCCTTTGTGAAGAAATGCTGTAGTGAACATGAGCCTCTGTTGCACAGAATAAGGGTACACTAACAAATCTGACAGACCAATAAATGTCAGTGCAACTGTTAGACTCTCTATCACATTCACAGCCCTATGTTGGCTGATAGGGCTAAGCAGCATGAGGCTGCTAATTCACAAAGCCAACATCTACAACTTTGTTGGCTGCATGAACCAGCAGCCTTGCCTCTCTTGGTCCAATCATTTACAGCATGTAATAGAAGGACTTAGCAGCACATTAAGGGCTGTAAAAGTCTAGTGGAACTACATGTATGTATAATAAACAGTTCAGTCAACATCACTTGTCTGAGTGGCACCAGGTGCTACATGAATTTGTTCATACCTCCCTGTGTCTGATTTGAAATATTTTGAAAACAGGATTTACACACCAGGACGAAAGATGATGAACTTTGGTTGAGGATATGTCTACATGATGGCAGTGCAGCACAGTTTATGCCGTCAAATGTTGTCTACATGGTTCTTCATCTGCGGTCATCATACATCATTTCATCAAACATCAAAGTTACACACAAAGATTACATTTTGCAGGTGAGTAGCATTGTCAGTTATTTACAAATAACAATATTTCAAGTATTGCTACCAAATGAAAGTTGTTAAAGAATTTCTATATTTTACAAGTCTGACTATCAATACCAATCAAGAAATGGTCTTGTCCAAGAAGAAGAAAATGAAATCAATACAAAATGTAATAGATCAACAGTTACACTTTATAAAAGAGGAAGCAACAAGATCAAAGAAAACAAGTCCAATGAATACAAATGGGTCACATTGCTTCATGAATTTAAAGAGATGCATTGAAATGTAACACGCATGCATGATTCATAAAATTTTTGAAAATTGTTTTTACTTTTTAGCTCATATTTGGTATGTATATAAATACCAAAAAGAGCTTATATGGTGAGTCGGTGGCGTCTGTATGTATGTCTATATGTACGTGCGGATGTATGTCCGTCAAACGCAAAAGCTCCCAAACCGCTGCACCCACCATCACAGTATTTGGTGGACAGGTAGACCCAGGGGTTGAGATGTGACATTGTGCAAATGAACACATCAGTGTCAAAAATATACAAATGGGGTAAGAAAAAGGGGAAATCCTGCAAATGTGTGGGAGTGGTGGCATTAACTGAAACAGCCCACACATCTGAGTTGGAGATTTTATAATCTCTAACCTATTTGTATGCAGTGTACCTATTATGTGTAGGAGTTGTTGCAGTGACTGAAAAAGGCTACTCCACTGACCTTGAGTCATTTTCTGTCATTGTTCATGAACTGATACATATTGGCAGACCTGCTGAAACCATGAAGGACTGTGTTGAAACATTCCTCTGCTAAGCCTATTCCTAAAGTTGACCTCCAGTATCTAAAGTTTGAGACCTTATTTACTTTTGTCATTCTTGTTTTTCTAGTTTCAATATTTCTTGATGGACCAATTCAAACCAAATATGAGCACACTGTCCTTGACAGTATTTTTTAAATATGTTCCAATGTTTGCCCTCCAATCCAGGCCCTTCTCACAAGCCTTGAATACACCGAAGTGAAAGAATTGAAACTATCAGGAAAAAATCTGAGTTCACTGACTGACATGGTGCTGTTCCAGCAGAGCCAGGGTGCATTTAGTCAGTACAGGTACAACCAAGCTGATCAAAATCCATTGACAAGTGGCAGGAAAGTCAAACGAAAAGGTAAGTTCAATTCATACCATGACTTACACACACTCATTAGTAAGGTATCACAAATGTCTTGTATGACTATGTTTAAAAATTAAGTTTTTATTTCTGTGAGGTCTCACTCTCGTCTTATGAATGACTTCCTACATGCAAATATGTGTTATATAACATCACACTCCTGGGAGTCAGTTATTTTCTATATATGGTTATACCCATTTAACAATGTCACCATATCAGGGAAATGTTTATTAGCATGGATTACTTATTGAGTTATGCATGTTACTTGGGTTATCTCTAAGTTTTAGTTCAGGCGGTTGAAATAAAATATCAGACGGCGAGGGAGCGGAGCGACTGAGGGGGGTTCCCCCATCCCAATCGCTGGAGATTTTTTGTTTGAGTACTTGTGATTGTGATCATTTGGTGACACTTGCATACCTGATTTTCCGTAAAATTTGTAGAGATGTTAACAAATTTTATCAAAATAAAGGTTTGTAGCATATATTTTCAGTTCATCTTCATCAGTAATCATCATCACAAAAATCATCATCATCTGCATCTGAAAGATCATCATAATAATCTGCTAACTGCTTCAAATTTTAAAATACAAGTGGCTAAATCTACTTCAGCAGCAACATTTGTGGCAATGTTAACCTGTACTCCAGTGTCAACAACCACTGGACTAAAGACGGGAAAACTAGAAATGAAATATAATATTTTGGAATTAAAAGAAACATACATGTACCAGAAATGAAATGAAAAATATTGACCTGAAAAAATATCACGTACGGGAAATGAAAAAAAGTATATTGAAAAGGAAATAACATACTAGAAACGAGATGAAAAAAAAATTAGACCCAGTGTTTTAAGGCCGAGTTACACGAGGCAACTCGTTGAGCAACGCGACGAGCAACACGACAGGCAACGCGAGTTGCCCGCCGTGTTGCTTTGTTTGTACGATATCGTCGCGTCGCCCGAGGTGGTCAGGCGACGTCGCCCGGAAAACCGACATGTCGGTTTTTCAGGCGACGCGTCGCCCGTCGCTTGGACGAGTTGCCCCGTGTACACACATGTGTCGCGTCGCCTGAAGAAACCTTTGACCTCTACTCATGCGCAGAACAGTGATCCTGTTTGCGCTCATCGATTGTAACTTGTTAGTACATATAAATTTACAAAACTCGAACAGGAAATAAACTATAAACTGTAAAAAACAATCAACCAATCAATATGTCAATAAATCAATAAATCTATAGACAAATCCAAAAAATATCCACCCTCTCTATCAACTCTACTTCAATCTTCGGTAAACTGGTGGATAACCGCTTCAATATAAGATAAACTGCTGAATGATAATTTCTCCTGAGGAGCCATCAATATTCTCCGTTGTCCTTATATATGGACTGATATTTACACGTATCGAAAGCATCGATCAGGTCGGGACGACACAGAGAATACAATCAGCACAACGAAAGACAATGTGGAAATAAAACTTTCTGACTAATATGCTCGAGCGTCGTCACCGTGACGTCATCGTGATATAAGTATTTTCCTCTTAGGCCTATACATCAAAGAAAAATGTCAATATATTTTTCTTAAACCAAAGAATTAATCAATTAATCGAAATTATTTCATCCCTAATTTACCGACGAGCACATATAGACATGCCAGGCTCCAATAGATTGTACATCAAAACAGACAATTTGCGAGATGTTTTGCGAAACGACGAATAGGGAAGTGTTATTTTGCTTGTGCCTACACCAGGTCATTCTCACCATGAGGAGGGATAACTACTAAAGAGAACAAAAATTGCCTTTTTTCAAGGCAGATAAGTGGAGGCGGTAGGTGACACCTCGAGTGGTTTGAATTTGGAATCTTCATAAAAAATATTAGGGATTTACTTTGGTTATGACCGTTTAAGACTTCTACTTAACTGGGAGAAAAAAATCGAAAGGCTTAAGACCGTTTTGAAACTTTGGTCAAAGCGTAAGCTAAGTCTGTATGGTAAAATCACTATCATCCAATTAGTAGCTCTTCTAAAACTGTTTTACGTATTGTTAATTCTTGGTGCTTTTGATGAACTTTTGAAGCCGATCAATCAAGCAATTTTCAAGTTTTTTTATGGAATAATGGGCCTGACAGAATAAAAAGACTCACGTTAATTGTAACTTACGAACGTGAAAGGTTCAAGACGCCAGACATCTTTGCCCTCCATGATGCATTCTATGCTTCATGGATTCATAGACTGTGCGATTCAACGATCGCTCACTGGTAAGCTGCAGAAATTGCTAGAATAATGAACATATGACCTATTGTACGACAATGTTTTGTACCCGTTAACCTTAACCATGAGCTGATAATTTGCATTTTAATAACTTAATATATGCAGTTTATTAATTCAAATTTTATTCGGAGCGTATTTCAAAGTTCCCCAGAATAAAATATGCCATCATTCACACGATTGTCACTTCGGGTTACGTGTTATAAGAACTTTTGGCAAACCTAAAAATATCTAAGTTATTTTTTTTTATTTATTTAAAAACTATGTCCTTATTTGGTGCATTAATGATGACTGATACGCATATTCCAGGACGGGCTTTAATCGATACGTGACCGATATTTCTGTCATTGAACGCACTTGACAACACCCGTCCCTAAACACTGCACCGTTGCATTGCACCATGATCTGTCACAAAGTATTCATCGATTTTGTGTTGCAGAACAGCTAATACTCATGGCTTTTACATGTCTGAAATGCACCGAAAATGCCACAAAATGACACCATTTCAATAGCCAAATTTTCAAGTTTCTACAATGGAAGGCCGCGGTCGGCGTGACCACCCTCCTCATGACCACAAGCTAGCCTTTTTACAGTGTCGCGGAAAAGTTGATTTTGAAATTTCTCATTCTGATTTGAGCTTATTGCTGTTTCACTGTGCCGTCAAATTTTAATCTTTAGATAAAATTAAATCACATCATTGTCAATACAGAGAATTTGTGACGTTATTCCCCAGATAATTACTGATAAAATATCCAAATGTCTCGTATTGTGGCCTCAGATGTTTTATAAATTCCCTGGTAATGCCAAAACTATTAACCAAAATAGTGTACCCCCTGCAGGACAATCATGGACTCAAGTAAACTTTTCACTCCATAGTGTACTCGGCTTTTTGTTGTATCGTACATTATTTTGTACAAAGTTTTCTTTCCTCCATTATGGCTCGGGAGGGGGAATACCATTTTCCCGTTAATATCGAATTATTAATAATTCTTAGAAAATAATAATTATCACTTTTATATATGTTCTGGCATTAAAATCAAGACGGGAGGTTCATGACTTAAGAGGAAGGCCACAATTTCGTATGCAAGTTTGGAGGAGAGTCACAATTTTCAAGGCAACCAGTTAATATTTCAATCGCACCACCCTGCTTCTGTTAATTCTGTCCTTACCCTATCTGCCTATGTTACCAATCAAGCATACCCGTGAAGCCATCTCGACATGACAATCATGTCTCTATAAGAATATTCGAAATAATTCTAGCTGTACAATTATTTAGTTGGAGTTTTTATATGTTTGATTATCACATCTAGTAATTTTTTCGAAAATATCCTTCATTAATCCGATTCGTAGATTATTATTATGAGTTTCCTTTAATTCAACGAAATATTACTATTTTTGTGGTCGAGCCATATTGCCGTTTGTCACGATCTAGAGGACCGTTTTGATAATGGGCCGCCACGAACAAAGTCGCGTCCGCTCTTCTAGCATGCGCACCGTAATCTTTTGTAAGGAAACTGGCGACAAGTTGCCTAACGAGTTGCCTCGTGTAACTGTTCCAGTCGCGTCGCTTGATGCGTTGCCTACCGCGTTGCTCATCGTGTTGCTCGGCGAGTTGCCTCGTGTAACTTGGCCTTTAAAGCTACACTTTAACCCTTTGATCGAGTGCTGTAATTTTTCCCTGTCAAAATTTTAGTAATTTTTATGAATTTTTCTGTCATTTTGAAAATACTTTTTGACCAAATAGACATCCCTTTTCATTGGCTACACCTCTTTAATCAAATTTTTTGGCTAAAAACAATGGCTAGGTTATTTTATAAAGGTGACAAAAAATGACTGGTGCTCAAAGGGTTAACACTAATCATTTCCCCTTCTACTCCCATGTACAAATGGAGTTATACTCTAAACATTTCTCATGTTACGTCTTCTAAATTCTAATTGCTTGATGCTACTGTTTGCTATGCTTTTGCAAAGGAAATAACACTTTACTGGTGATGAAGCAAATGGGATAAAAACAGAACGCCAAGCACATGATAAGATTCAGACAATTTGTTTTACGACTACAGCCTTAAACGACCCTGTGGGAGTGATACCCTATAAAGTAAACTTGGCCGATGGCCCACCAGGACATGATGCGATGTTGATTGATTACACATGGCCATATCCCCAATCCAGTACAAGAAAAATATGCTGGTTACATTTCAAAAACACCTGATTCACTTTCACGTTTACCTTTGCCTAATTTTTGTTTTTTAGTAAAGTACATGTAGTGTTGAATATCGTTTGATTTCTTTTTCACAAGTTCCGCTCGCTCAAACTTTCGTTGCCATTGCGTCTGTAATTTGAGAAAATTCACATATGACCCCTTAGGCATGTTAGAGGGCTTGTAAATGCTTCCACCAATCACTGCAATTATTACATCTCGTGAAATCTTATGGTATGTAACTCATGTGTCGGAAAGCCTACGCAAGGACGCTCAATCTGATTGGGATGATACATACGTATGCAAGGTCTAATGTAGGTTCTTTTGTTTATGGATGTACGATGTCTGGGTTTTATCACGATGTGTTTTGGCAAGTTTAAATTGGTTTTTTTTTCATTACTTCAGACATTTTACGGCCAATTACACAAGGCTTCAGTGAAAATATGAGATTTAGTACTTTACATCTGTGAAACCAGCCGGCAGGTCATGTGTTTTTGAGACTCCCCAGATGGCTATTTTTGCCGGCTGCCGGCTTTTAGCGAGAACACTGATGTTAAATGTATCAGTTATGAGATGATCCTGAAAAACACGTAAAAGTTACAACAAACAAAAATGGTTGTCACTCATACTGCCAATATTGCACTAAAGGGATACTTTGGATTGCATAGTACTGACACTGTGATGGTAGATTGCATCATGTAGTTTCCTATGCTAGTTTCATTGAAGTCCTTGAATTTCAAGTACCAGTAAAAGCTCCTGCAAATACTTGGGCTACAAAGCAGACTCTTGACATACAATATTAGCGGTCCTGTGAGTGGACAGTTTTGTTACCAGTGCATCACTTCTTGACATGGCTGTTCTCAATGTAAACAAACACTTGTTGACATGGCTGTTCTCAGTGTAAACAAACACTTGTTGACATGGCTGTTCTCAGTGTAAACAAACACTTGTTGACATGGCTGTTCTCAGTGTAAACAAATTCTTGTTGACATGGCTGTTCTCAGTGTAAACAAAGACTTGTTGACATGGCTGTTCTCAGTGTAAACAAACACTTGTTGACATGGCTGTTCTCAGTGTAAACAAGACTTGTTGACATGGCTGTTCTCAGTGTAAACAACCACTTGTTGACATGGCTGTTCTCAGTGTAAACAAACACTTGTTGACATGGCTGTTCTCAGTGTAAACAAAGACTTGTTGACATGGCTGTTCTCAGTGTAAACAAAGACTTGTTGACATGGCTGTTCTCAGTGTAAACAAATTCTTGTTGACATGGCTGTTCTCAGTGTAAACAAACACTTGTTGACATGGCTGTTCTCAGTGTAAACAAACACTTGTTGACATGGCTGTTCTCAGTGTAAACAAAGACTTGTTGACATGGCTGTTCTCAGTGTAAACAAAGACTTGTTGACATGGCTGTTCTCAGTGTAAACAAACACTTGTTGACATGGCTGTTCTCAGTGTAAACAAAGACTTGTTGACATGGCTGTTCTCAGTGTAAACAAAGACTTGTTGACATGGCTGTTCTCAGTGTAAACAAACACTTGTTGACATGGCTGTTCTCAGTGTAAACAAACACTTGTTGACATGGCTGTTCTCAGTGTAAACAAACAGGATGATATGGTGATCCTGAAATTGAAATAAAAGTACAAGAAAATTTTTGATGAATAATTAATATCAAATTGGGCTGTAAACACCTCTGTACTGACACTGTGCACTGAAATGTCGAAGGCTTGTTTTTACTTTTTGTTAGGCTAACTGTAGACTCTGCACAGTCGCTGTGCCTTGTTTTGTGCGTGCCGCGATGGGCCTGCATTCGAAGGCTAGGCTGTGCAGCTGTGAGAGGACGCGCCGCCAGACACAGCGACTGTCGGTTCTTGGAAGGATATGAATATTCATAAGGGTAGTGATGTCAAAAGAAATAACTTAAACTGGGCAGAGAGAATGTTATACTAGTAGCTAGTAGACCTATACACGCAGTATGTTTTTATTTGTCATTTTTAATTTTATTTTGCTATGGTACTTGTCATTTGATTTAATTGACGGATGCGTGCATGGAGTTCTATATAGTGCCCGGATCAGGCAGAAATCCAACCGGTCGCTTGCAAGAACGTCCAGACCGTGGGATTCGCGTCAGGTCCTTGAAGGGCGCGCGCGTGTTCCAACTATTTGACAGGGAAGAATGCGAATCGCAGGGTCTCTGCCAGACTAGGCTAACTACAGTTGTAATGTCCTTGAGTTTTATAAATTGAACCTGGTAACATAAACATTTCCGTATGTGCATTTTTAGCGACGAAGTTACGTAACTGAGGAAGCTTATAGAGTTGGGAGAGGCAAAATTGACGTCATTTCCGTCAACAACTTCCGTAAAACTATTTTGTCACACCACGTGATCACACTGTCAACACTTCCATAAAACTATTTTGTCACGCTACGACCACGAAATTACCTCGAGAAGGAAACGCGAGTGTTTTGTACATGAAATAATGATAAAATGAAAGTTAGAGCGTACGTGTGTGTGTGTATTGGCCTACATGGAAATGCGATATAATGCATTCACGTTAGAACGTCTATGCTTGATCAATTTTGAAGTGTTTTTGTTGTCAGTGTAGTCATGGATGTAAAAAACCATGGTGTAGTGGACCTGTGAAAACTGTCGATCTTGCGTTTGTGGCGAGGAAGTCCTCTCGGGGATACAGATACCATGCACTGTGCAGGTTGAACCCAGAGGTCGAAGCAAATGCGATAGACAATGCTCGATCAATTTTGAAGCTTTTTGAACTGTCAGTGTAAAAAAATACTGATCTTGCGTTTGTGGTGAGAATACCTTCTCGGTGATACAGTTACCGTGTACCGTGGAGGTAGAACCCGGAAGTCGATGGCCCACCGGCCTGCCGTATGCGTACCGTTATTACGCTGTTTGCAAGAAAACGCGATAGACTAGACTAGACCCTCCACAGAATTGTGCATTTACGTTACAACGTCCATGCAATTTTGAAGTTTTTTGTCCCGTCAGTGTAAACTATGACATTGCTGGACATGTGAAAACTATTGATCCATGGGACATCCATGATTGATCTTGCGTGGTTCCGTGGTTTGTTGTCAGAATACCGTCTCGCACCGTGCAGGAAATGTAGGATGATATTGTTGAACGATGTCAAAGTTTGGTGGATATCTTGAGGTGGGCGTGTAATGCTATTTGCCTTCGTATACGGAAAGGGCAGTGATATACGCGGGTGTCGATCGACGCTCATGAGCTGATAATGTCATTGTGAAATGGTTTGACTTTTACAGTGTAGATAGGGGTCGTGTTTTTCTGGTGGTTGGAAAGGCGAGGCTGAAGTTGTGTTATACGCAGGAAGAAAACCAAAGATAGCATAATATTATTATAATATGATGAATTTAATCATTGAGTATGCCTTGTTATAATAATAGAGGTATGGACAATTTGTTTTTTGTCCTGTCAGTGTAAATAATACAAGATTGGTGGACGGACATGTGAAAATTATTGATCTTGCGTTTGTTTGTGGTCTTTGTCAAGCCGTTCCGATCTCCTTTATACTGTGCAGGGGAGAATGAATTACGTTCCTCATGGGTTTACAATATGTCAAAAATACGAATTTTTGAGTGGATTTACAATTTTTTAATGCCAGTTAGTAAAATTACGAGCGAAAATTTCAGCTTCCCATTTCATCGGCGCGATCGTGCAAGAAACCTCAGTCTAGACTGTATGCTGAAAACGCTCAGTGTGTAAGCATGTGGGAATTTTCGTAGTGTTTTTTTCTCGCTTAATTTGGCAAATTATCAGCAAATACCTCAACAATTCAAGGTAACCCTTTCTTCTCAGTCGTTTCCTGGAGTTTCAAAGTCATACGAGCGAAAATGAATGAAAATTGCGATGCAAAAATCGTGTATCGGCGAGAGTGGCCGTTTTTAGCCCACTGGGCTGTACATGTGTATACACAGCATACACGTTCCTTCGCATTAGAGTGTAACGAAGTGTAAAGAGACTGAGAGTATTCATACAGAAATAGCCCATGATTCGAGCGTGGTTTCGTGTTTTTCGGTTGAATTTTGGCCAAATAGTCGCTTTTTAGCGGGTTTTGAATTTTTTAAAGCATCTAAAAACATTAAAATGACTTTTAATTAACAAACGAAATAAAAAAATAAGAAATGTAATTATTTATCTACAAAAGAAAAATATTTTTGACAAGCTGAGTCAATGTTTTGGACAAGTGTGAGCTATTTTTGCGGGGATTCCCCGGACCTATGATTCATAGCTGTAGCCCTCGAAAACGCAGTAAGTTTCTGTGAAACGGGATGAAATTTTGTTTCAGGCGAGGCGTTTCAAGTTACTCTTGAGAAAAGTTACTTATTTATCAGTTGTTGCTTTACCATTTCGTGACACATTTTTTTTATTCAATCACTTGTTGACCTGAAAAACAACGATATTTAGCACTCTTTTTCAACAGATATTTAGTAAGTAGCCGCGGTACGGCTGTCAAAATACTACACTCAGTGTGACAGTTTTCGGACGACCTTACAGTAAATGAGCCATGTAAGACCCCCTAGCCTCAGCCACGATAGAAAATTGCCATTGTTTCGTAACATCAAATTTGATTGGTCAGGAGTGGATTTCTGGAAGTGTTTTTGGCCATAGAAAATGCCCAAACAAAACCACTATTCCTCAGTAAGTTTTATCCAGCATGCAAGTACTAAGGATCGGCTGGCCATTTTCTGTTGGAATTTTCGAAATGTAGACGGACTACAACTGTGTATACCAAGTAAGACGGGAGTGAAAAGAAAGCAGATAGCTTAGAAAACAAGATAACAGACACAAAGAAGCCCTAAGAGGATACAGAAACGGAACTGAACATTGAAGGTCAGTACACAAAGTTGTACCTATATGCATACTGTACATGTCAGCAGCGACTTTGAAAATCAAGCGGCTCAAATAGGTCACTCATCAAAGGTATCTGGGACATATAGTGAGCTATGTTATGAGACTTTGTCACGTGAACACCATGGTTGAACTAACACGACTACCGAGAGGTATTTCATGTAATGCAAGTGACACTATATAGTATTGAAAGTGCATTGTAATCAATTTATGATAGGAACATAAAATCATTTCTGACAAAGTCAATCAAAATTTTATTTATAATTTGTACCATAATTTGGCGATGTCAGTGAATTCATATGAAACTTCTGCAGTCATCCATATTTAGTAATAGTAAATACAGTATTTTTTGGCTTGTTATTTTTTGGCATGTTACTACTTATCACTGTTTATGACCACTGTAAATGTTCACTTACTACTTCTGAATGTTCGTGAGAGTGTGGGACAAGACTGGCACTTTCTACAACGAATAACTTTAATGAGTTTGCTAATTCATCTCTACAAGCTTTGCATTTGTATTTCTATGTCTCATATTTTCAAGACTGTTGACTTGAATTGATAAAGTTTATTTTGACATGTCATGTCTACTTTTCATGTTATATTGTTTGCTAAAATCAAATTTAATTTCTCTTCAGATAACTCTAATGTGGCATTAGCATGACAGAGAACGACATGTCATGATGTAATGTATGAATGGTGCAAAAGGCGAGACATGATTATATAGGTTGCACCTCTATCGCAAAAGACAACAGTTAGTGTTGAAACATGCTCAAATGAAGGAGAATGGCAACTGCTGTCTTGCTTCAGCTAGAGACTGCACATTTGTAGATTTGTCTGAAACTTGTGAAAGCTCTATTTGAACCTGAGATTTGATTGAAGGATGACAATAAAGGTGTTATTTTATGAAGAATTAATTTGTGTTTGTACCATCATTCAGTCCATATAAAATAGATGTTGCCTTTTGCTTGTACAGTGTCTCACTTTGCAAATTCCCAGTTTACTAACAATTTAGAAATTTACTTAAGCTTTTGAGACTGAATTTGTAAATTTACTAAGTATTTTCGGAAGCCAGAGGGGA
Organism: Ptychodera flava; assembly: GCF_041260155.1. Taxonomy (NCBI): domain Eukaryota; kingdom Metazoa; phylum Hemichordata; class Enteropneusta; family Ptychoderidae; genus Ptychodera; species Ptychodera flava. The sequence continues at coordinate 41,028,080 of NC_091940.1, forward strand.
AACAGGCATACCAGTGTGATGGGCGACCAGAAAGTCCATGGAAATCAAGCAGGTTCTTACATGAATATCGCTGTTTGGTGTGTTGATTTGTGACACACTATGCTAACATGTTTCAACATCCAAAGAAACATTTTGAACTTTATAGTGTTATGTAGGTCATTTCCCCCACACTCATCATGACCTGAGTTCAATTAGTCTAGAACATTCTCAAGGTCACTGCCCTTGATGACCTCACAACCTTGAATTCAATTAGTCATGTTTGGAATGTTCTGGAAAGTTGATTAGTTGTGTAAGGGAGATAATTTTAGAACAGTAATTAGCATGTCAATAAAAGTTCTAGATTGTTCTTATATGCCTTTATAAAAGGGACGTGCTCAGCTTCCAGTCAGACTTTTGGGATCGTGTCTCTTGTGTGTTACTAAACTCCAGCAGTAGTCATTCTCAAGACTTTTCAAGACCTTCACTGCCAACGCTGGATTTATACTGTGGACTTTGTGCAGCTTCAAGCCTGCAAGCCAAAGGACTGTTCATTCATCCGACTGACTGTTACAACTCTGAGACTGGAGCTTTGCCGTCCCAGCTGAGATAAGTAGTCTGTACACTTTTAAAGCTTGTACTCTATCCCTGACTTAGCAATTAGTTTTATTTTCGTAATAAATTTTGTTTAAACGTTAACTGCTGAGTTCACCCTTTTGTTCGTATCCTCTGCACGTAACAAATTGGGGGCTTGTCCGGGATACGAATATTTTGAGCCGTTTGACAACATTTTGACAGCCTTTTCAAAACTACTGTATACTGTGAACTCAGCAAAATTTAATCATGGCGGAATTTAAACCAGAGGAAATGGATGACCTTGATCAGGACACATTTGATTCCCTCAGAAAAGACGATCTCATAGCACTGGCCAATTTCCTTAAAGTAGAAGTCAAAAGATCCATGCGCAAGAGGGAAATACAGTACATTATTGCAAACATTTAGTTGATTTAGGCCAATTTGAGGAATCCACCTTGAAAGATTATGAGCCCGAGTCTACTTTTGAACTAAGAAAACTAGAAATACAGGCAGATTTGGAAATAAGAAAATGGAATTACAAATGAAAGAAAAAGAAAGGCAGGAAAGATTAGAAATGGAAGAAAGACAGAGAGAAAAAGAATTGCGATTAGAAGAACAGCGATTACAGGTAGAAATAAAACGTTTAGAGCTTGGACAGTCAGGAAAATTCTTCCCTTCAGACAAGTTTGACATCACTAAGCATTTCAGGTTAGTTCCCCCTTTCCAAGAAAAGGATGTTGATAAATATTTCCTTCATTTTGAGAAAATTGCTCAGAGTCTGAATTGGCCTAAGGAGTCCTGGTCTATGCTTTTGCAGAGTGCTTTGGTGGGTAAAGCCAGAGAAATTTACATTCAGTTGTCAGTAGAGCAGGCTTCAAATTATGATTCTGTGAAGGAATTAATTCTCAAGGGTTATGAGTTGGTGCCTGAAGCTTACCGTCAGAAATTTAGGGATTGTGAGAAGGTGAAAGATCAAACTTACGTTGAATTTGCTCGAACAAAAGAACAACTGTTTGATCGTTGGTGTTCGTCTGAAAAGGTCAGTCAGAATTATGACAAATTACGACAACTTGTTTTGATTGAGGAATTTAAAAGGTGCATCCGGAGTGACATCAAGACGTTATCAATGAACAAAAGGCAGATACATTGGAGGTTGCTGCACGTTTGGCCGATGATTATTCATTGACCCACAAATCGTCATTTCTCAGCAAACCATCCCAGTCCTTTTCATACAGAAGCAATGCAGGTAAATTTAACTCCTCCTTTTCATCCAAGAATTTTTCAAAGGACAGTAGGAAATCAAATGACAACAGTTCACAGAGTTCAAGTAACACTCCCACATCATCAGATCCCAAGTCTCAATCTCCTTCTGAAAACAGTTTGGTACACTTTCTTGTAATTATTGTAAAAAGACGGCCATTTAATGTCAGATTGTCTCAAATTGAAAAGAAAACGTGAAGGTCAAAGTGGTCAAAGTGGATCTAAGCCAACCGGCTTTATTTCTTCATCAACTCAATTAGAGTCTAATAATGTGTGCAACACATTTTCTGAGGTTAAACCCCTCTTATCCCCAATTAATGAGGTCAAGGTCAATTCTTCTCAAGATAGCATTATGGGTATTTTCGAGCCATTTATTCATAATGGTTTTATATCACTTTCTAGTGATTTCTCTTCCGCTACCCCTGTCAAAATTTTAAGAGATACCGGGGCTTCCCAGTCTCTTTTGTTTGCAGATACCCTGCCGTTTTCTGAAAAGTCATTTTCAGGTTCTAAAGTTCTTATTAAGGGGGTAGATTGCAATGACTACATTCCTGTTCCTCTCCATAATGTCTATTTGTCTTCGGACTTTGTTTCTGGACCTGTGACTTTAGGTATTAGGCCTTTTTTGCCTTTTGAAGGGATTCACCTTCTTCTCGGAAACGACCTTGCTGGGGACAAGGTCATTACTAATCCACTTGTGACTGATAATCCTAGTTTAGATCAGGATCCAGAGCCAATTGAACAAGAGATACCCGATTTATTTCCTTCATGTGCCATTACTCGAGCCATGTCAAAGAAAACTTCCGAGAATCAAAATACTCTCAAAAATAATGTCACAGATGTTGACTTAAATGACACCTTTCTCAGTCAGGTGTTTGACACGGATCATTCCGTTATCCCTCGTGGATTTGAAACTTCCAGTAAAACTTCTGCTGACCAAAGTCAGACATTTTCTAGATCAAATCTCATTGCAGAACAACACAAAGACCCAGATATTTTGTCTTTGTTTGACAGGGTAGATGATGAAGGTAAAACTTCAGATAGCTCTGTTTCCTATTATACAAAATCTGGTATTCTCATGCGTAAATGGAGACCTCCAGATGTTTTGGTTGATGACGATTGGGCTATAAAACATCAAATTGTGGTTCCAAACCCTACCGTGCTGAAATATTGCGCCTGGCCCATGAAACGCCCTGGGCTGGTCACTTAGGAGTCAGGAAAACTTATCATAAAATTCTCAGTCACTTTTATTGGCCTAATCTCAGGCAGGATGTAACACATTACTGTAAAACTTGTCCAACATGTCAATGGTAGGAAAGCGAATCGCCATTCCAAAGAACCCCATTTACAAGCCAATGTTAAATTTCAGTCACTTTTATTGGCCTAATCTCAGGCAGGATGTAGCACATTTCTGTAAAACTTGTCACACATGTCAAATGGTAGGAAAGCCAAATCAGACCATTCCAAAGGCCCTTTACAACCAATTCCTGCATTTCAAGAACCATTTAGTAGGATACTAATAGACTGTGTTGGGCCCTACCAAAAACAAGATCAGGAAATGAGTACATGTTGACAATTATGTGTACATCAACTCGGTTCCCAGAAGCCATACCACTGAGAAACATAAAGACAAAGACTATAGTGAGAGCTTTAGTCAAATTTTTCACTTTATTTGGCCTCCCTAAATGTGTCCAGTCCGATCAAGGCTCCAACTTTATGTCTGGTATTTTTCAACAAGTAATGGATCAGCTAGGCATTAAACAGTATAGGCCATCCGCCTATCATCCAGAAAGTCAGGGTGCTCTTGAGCGATTTCATCAAACTTTGAAAAACATGATTAGGACCTACTGTTTTGACACAGAGAAGCAGTGGGATGAAGGAATTCATTTTCTGCTCTTTGCTGTTAGAGAGTCAATTCAAGAGTCTCTTGGTTTTAGCCCATTTGAGCTTGTATTTGGACATACAGTCCGTGGCCCACTTAAGCTCATTAAAGAGAAATTCCTATCAGACGATGATGATTGTCTGAATATTTTGCAATATGTGTCAGATTTTCGTACAAAACTCTCTAAAGCATGTGAATTAGCCAGAGAAAATCTTGAGTCATCTCAGCAGTCAATGAAAACCAAATATGATAAAAGCACCTCAAAACGGAAGTTTGAACCAGGTCAAAAAGTTCTTGTTCTACTTCCGGTTCCTGGCAAACCACTCCATGCTCGTTACTTTGGGCCATATCTAATTGATAAGAAATTGAGTGATTTAAATTACATCATAATAACACCTGACAGGCGAAAACAAAACAGCTATGTCACATAAATATGCTTAAGCCATATTTGGATAGGGATAATCCTACTATAACTCAGCCTGTCAGTGCAGTCAGTTCAAACCATTATGAAGATAGTGATACTGAAACTGACGTGAGTGAAAATACTCTAAACTCAAAGCTGGGCTCGGTCAAGCTTCAGAACTCAGAAATCCTGGAGAAGCTGGAGTCTACAAAGTTGGCACACCTCCAGCCAGAACAACAACAACAGGTGAAAGAACTGCTCCATGATATAAACACCTGTTTCAAGATGTTCCAACGAGGACAAACGTCATCTATCACGACGTTGATGTTGGGGACAGTAAGCCTGTAAAACAACATCCATACAGACTGAATCCAACAAAAGCGAAATATCTCCAGGAAGAAGTCAAATACCTGCTGACAATGACTTTATTGAACCCAGTAAAAGTAACTGGAGTTCGCCGTGCATACTTGTTCCCAAATCAGACCACAGTTATCGTATGTGCACAGACTTTAGGAAGGTCAACACTTTAACAAAGACAGACACTTTCCCAATCCCGAGGATTGATGACTGCATCGACCGTGGGAAAAGCCAAGTATGTGACGAAATTTGACCTACTGAAGGGATTTTGGCAAGTCCCTCTGACGGATCGTGCTCGTGAAATATCCGCCTTTGTTACACCAGACGGATTGTTCCAGTACAAGGTGATGCCATTCGGAATGAAGAACTCTCCGGCAACGTTCCAACGGATGATCAACGACGTCATATCCGGGCTAGACGGGTGTGCAGCTTACGTTGACGACGTCGTCCTGTATAGTGACACCTGGGAGGAACACATCAAGCTCATGCGGAAGTTCTTTGAGAGACTGAGTAAAGCAATGTTGACTGTCAACCTTGCCAAATCTGAGTTTGGTTGGGCGAGGGTGACTTACCTCGGACATACTGTAGGACAGGGTGAGGTAAAACCTGTTGATGCCAAAATCAGAGCCATTTCAAGTTTTCCCATACCAAACTGCAAACGACAACTGATGCGCTTTCTCGGTATGGCTGGTTACTACAGAAAATTCTGTCCAAATTTCTCCACAATTACTGAGCCTTTGACTAACTTACTTAAAAGAAAGTAAAGTTCGTTTGGTCAGAGCAATGCCAACAGGCATTTGATACACTTAAAGCCATACTGCAAAGTGCTCCAGTGTTGTCTGCACCAGATTTCACTTTGCCATTCAAATTAGCTGTGGATGCTAGTGATACGGCTGCTGGTGCTGTTTTATTGCAAGAGGATAGTCATGGTGTAGATCATCCTGTTTGCTATTTTTCACGCAAATTTAACAAATCCCAGAGAAACTACTCTACAATTGAAAAAGAGTGTTTATCTTTGATATTTGCTTTACAGCATTTTGAAGTTTATGTTTACTTCTTCAAATCAGCCAATAGTGGTTTATATTGATCACAACCCTCTTGTTTTTCTGCAGAAATTTAAAGGCAAAAATCAGAGATTGCTAAGATGGAGTTTAATGTTACAGGAGATTAATCTTGACATTAGACATATCAAAGGCAGAGACAATTTAATTGCAGACTGTCTCTCTCGTATTTAGAGTTTATTGTTGTTCACTTTCAAGAAGTTTTACTTTAGAGTAAAAAAAAAAAAAAAAAAAAAAAATTTTGAGTACTTAAATCTTTTTCAAGATTACATTTGTAAAAGAAAGATTTTTCTTTGAAAAATTTTCTTTTTTTGAAGAGGGGGTGTGTTATGTAGGTCATTTCCCCCACACTCATCATGACCTGAGTTCAATTAGTCTAGAACATTCTCAAGGTCACTGCCCTTGATGACCTCACAACCTTGAATTCAATTAGTCATGTTTGGAATGTTCTGGAAAGTTGATTAGTTGTGTAAGGGAGATAATTTTAGAACAGTAATTAGCATGTCAATAAAAGTTCTAGATTGTTCTTATATGCCTTTATAAAAGGGACGTGCTCAGCTTCCAGTCAGACTTTTTGGGATCGTGTCTCTTGTGTGTTACTAAACTCCAGCAGTAGTCATTCTCAAGACTTTTCAAGACCTTCACTGCCAACGCTGGATTTATACTGTGGACTTTGTGCAGCTTCAAGCCTGCAAGCCAAAGGACTGTTCATTCATCCGACTGACTGTTACAACTCTGAGACTGGAGCTTTGCCGTCCCAGCTGAGATAAGTAGTCTGTACACTTTTAAAGCTTGTACTCTATCCCTGACTTAGCAATTAGTTTTATTTTCGTAATAAATTTTGTTTAAACGTTAACTGCTGAGTTCACCCTTTTGTTCGTATCCTCTGCACGTAACAATAGCAACATATTAATCAATATTTTAATTTTGTATCGGGATATCACAAAACAATATTGTGATCATCGCGGTCCAGCTGTTATGAGTAAGCATGTGTACTGACTTTGCTGGACCGATCAAGTTTCTGCAAAAAATCAATTCACTGTCATTGACCAGTTAAAGTGACCTCTTTAATAAATGTGTCCATTCAATATCCAAAGAAAATCAAGGCTATCAATGACACGAAGAAAGTATATTTTTGTTTTAAACTACAGTTCTTTGATGCAGTGCTGTCGTTCAATCATCCATCATCACATCGTCCGCTCGCACGGCTCGTTAGCCAGACAGGAGTCTTCTGATTTCGGGAAGCATCCAGCTGCCCGGAGCGGAGACCTTGGCAAGCGAAGATGCCATCATCACAGCAGATGTAGTGCATCCAATACACAGTCCACATTGTCCAATCATGCGTGCATGTTTTCCTGTTATAATTCAATCGGGTCAGACTTTTGTAGCAAGGAACATACCAAATCTTGCAGATAAATCAATTTGGATGATCTATGATGATCTATGCAAATGCCAAGTTTGGTGGACATGTGAAAATTATGTTTTTTTTTGCCTTCATGTACGAGATGGCACGTTCACCAATCTAGACGCTCACTGCTAAAAATAATAGGTTTTATCTGTTTCACATTTCAACCCTTTCTTTGCATCTTTCTCAGCAACATTCCCAAAACCTCTCTCCTGCATTCCTGCCGCTAAATGCACGAGGAGCACAGTGTCATCATTGACGCTATTTTAAATAAACCTAGAGCCCCAAATCAGAAGGTTCTTCAATGTTATTTGTAAAAATTCTTGGCGTGAGTCTACAATAAATCTGTTGTCAAACAATGCTACCTTTTCATTGTGTCGTGTGAGCATTTACAATGTCTGTCATTTGTGCTGCACCAGCCGGATACTGAACGTCATCTCATGGCTGACGCAATCGCAAATGACACCCATGGTGGCATGACACAGGAATAGGTGGTATTTGGTAAGGCCGAACAGAAAAACTTGTGCTGTTCCGATAACCCGACCTACCCTATTTTTTACCTGCTGACCCTAAACTTTTTAGAGCTACGAAACACGTTAGGAAAAAAAAGAAAGCAAAAACCCATAAAATCACGCATTCGTTACTTGGCATTTGATTTTTGCTTGAACAAGGATGTCTTTTATGTTTTTTTTTTCCTTTTATATGTATGATACATTTTTCTGGAAATGTGGCTAGTGTTTGACCGCCCTGAACCCTGAAAAATGCATATTTAAAAATAAAAATATTTTGGAAAAAAAAATCCTGCTGACCTATGTACCCTATTTTTTAAAACCATGTTATGGGAACAGCACGATTTATTTATTTTTTTGGCCTAATAACCTGTACATACCCGTACATGTATGAAGGTGAAAATCATCAGCACATGCGCAAGTATTGAAAACCAGGATTATGATTTTGGACTGTGTTGCCTTACAGCCTTAACAGAATCAAACCCACTTCCAGGAATCCAAACCAGTCAATTAGAGATATTGTGGCTTTCTGACCATCTGTCAAGACAAATAAAATTTTCAAGTCCTGACCTTCTTCTACCTGAACATCTCAACTTGACAGTGTACTACCCACTTCTAGACCAACAGATATCAAACAGGACTTACACCATAGTATGGGTAGGATATGCCATTCCTGATTCATAACATCAGTTTGACAATTAATGTTGTGATCTTTTTCTCATCTTCAGCAGAATCACCTCCAGATGTGACAGATAAGAGAGTATTTAATGAAAACAATGCAGAGAAGAGAGCAAGACTGTCAAAAACTGAAGAAACATTTGGAAACAATCCACAACCTGTTCTGGAAAAACTGACGTACCAGGTACCGTTATTGGATTCATCTTATACATAACATTGATACAGATTATGACTAGATACTTTAAAAATTAAACATAGGGCTTGATAAACTAAATTATGCATTATTGCGATAGTTTACTGTGTCTTGTGGTATTTAAAATCATGCAGTGTTAAAGTGAAACGTGCCAACAACCACCTCATGTGAGCCAGTTATCCAACTTATGAAGAGCGCCCCCAACAGCAAATCTTGTGCAGTATGTAATGTGCAGCTTTGAAGTAGTTTGCACCGTAATCATAGAGGCTGTTTAGGGTTTCAGGAAGAGAGGGATTGCATGGCATCATGAGGTGTTACTTACAAGGAAGAATCCATTAAAAACAAAGGCATTTGGTATTTTGTGTTTCCTACATATTAACACAAATTCATGTACTACTCTTCATGGCACATTTATCAGATGTCTAATGATAGCTTTACACTATGAAATGAGATAAATTACTCTATATATTGATTTTCAGATATCTGAATGATAAACTGTTGTGCATTACTGCATTTGAAATCTGTTTCATTTCACCCAAGACATACACTTCACAGAGTTGCATTCCCAGAAGTATTTCTGTGTGTATGTGTGGACAGTTTTACCTGTGCATGAAATATTGGATAAGCAAATTCAGAGCAATGATGGTGAAACAAGTCATTAAGCATTCTGAATAGCCATGATTTACGTTGTTGGAGCAGTCATTAAAAATCTTTCGTTTGATTTCATTTTCATCCTTTGATAGCTGGAAACACGATTCCATGGAGATCAGCATATGCCTAGGATAGCAGATAACACAGCTATAATCCACTGCACTGTCAGATTTGAAGGCAAGAATGTCTTGGAAGGAATCAAACAGCTTGGACCCAGTGGGCTAGCAAATCTACCACTACCATCACACCTTGCCAATGCACATTCCTTTGCCAGGAACAGTATTGTGTTAGCAGAGAAGAGTCAACATAGATCAACACCAAAGAAAGATTGATGGATGAATATTGTCATTTCCAGAACATTACAAATTTTACTTCAGAATGTCTTGAAGTTAAAACTGCTGAGAAATCTGAATTTTGCATGGGACTTTTAAAGGGCCAGTGGCTGTAACTGTTGATGATTCTTGCATTATTTTTTGTACGTCAATTGCAAATTCTTGTACTACTCCCCAAAGCATGTAAAAATAACAACTTATTAAACTTATCAACACAATGTCTACACATGTTTAATGCACTTTTACTGTTAATATTTGAATTCTTGTCTGGACAAGAATTCACTTGTCAACAATAACGATGTACTTTACACATGTACAGGCTTAGTCAACAAGCTTGACGCTATCTTAACATGCTTTGGAGACAAGAAATAGAAACTTGTTGACATGACATTAAAAACAAAAATAGTGAAAAAAAACATCAAAAGTTACAGCTTCAGGCCCTTTTAGCTTGGAACATTATATACACAGCGATGTAACAATCTGTCTTTTACTCACACACGAGAATTTGAGCCTTATTTATGTATTAAATCATTGAGCAAGTTTGTTACATTGCAGACTGCAACATATAATCTTCAAAGTTTTTAATCCTACTTGTATTAAAGCATGAAGGCACTCCCACTTGGTAACATTTTTAAAACACATTTTTTTAATGCCAACGGTCGATATTTGACGTGGCGACTCCGCGCGGATCGCTAGATATCGATAAAAACATGTCATTTCCCAAGCGTATTTTCACATCCTGAAGTTTTACGATCGTTTCTGGTTATGACCCGAAATCCCCCGAAAGTGTGTTGTTGTGCTGATTGGCGATATTCTAGGGAGTCCAAAAACGTTCGAATGACGCAATTAATTTACCTCCTACTGCGATGACTTTATATACATCATTATCAATGCCCTTACCTCTGGTAATTCTTTTTGAAACTTCTCCTTAGTTTTTGTCGTTTTCATTATTCTCAATCAGTTGTATTAGATTTTTAAACAATACCACATAGATATCAGTTTTTACGTGTCAAATATTAGTTGCCTCTGATGACTACATTTTGTCGTCTGCCACACAGCTACGCGTGGTTCGATACATAGCGGCCGCAGCGTGTGTATGCGCGCATACCACGCGGCGGCCACTATGCATGCTATGTATCAACCGCACCTATCTGTGCTAGTCACCTATGTGAATTCTTGTGGAATCAGCAAACTTTGTTTTTCGTTTTTTTGCTAAGTCAGTAAGACCTAGGACTAGTATACTAGTCCCAGGTAAGACTCGGCTTTCTCCCGCGGGACATGACTGCTCCCCGACGCGAGTGGTACCCCAGTGCTGTACAGCGTAGACTCGTACTCCATAGCTTAGTTGACAATGGCCCCAGTGCCGAACGCTCTATGTTCGGAAGCTGAATTCAGGTGGGCCACCGAATTCAAACTTTAACTTTTTTGAGGATATATTTTTATCAATATCTCATGATGTGCGCGTAGTCGCCATGTCAAATATCGACCGTTGGCATTAAAAAATGTGTTTTAAAAATGTTACCAAGTGGGAGTGCCACTTTAAAGCATGAAGAGAATTTCGTAGTACTATTTGCATTTTGTATTGAAAATCATGTTTGTGGCTATTTTTAAGGTACTGCAGCGTTACTCACTGATATCTGTCACTTACTGATGATATCTGTCACTTACTGATGATATATTTGACAGAGATGTCATATCACTCAGATTTTTATAAACAAACCAAGATTACTGATTTCTAATGAACTGAAATCAAACCAGTAAAGGTTCACATCTTAACTGTGTGTATACACATAGCTAGTCAAAACTGCCTGTAAATATTTTATCTTGTAAATTTGAGGCTAGGATGTCGGTTGCTACACATCATTTAACATCAATAAATTCTAACATTCATTTCTGAATCCAATTGTTTCATGGTGTGTCTTTCATTCATCCTTGAGTTGAGTGAGATGTTTGAAGCCTGAAATACTTCACAATGCTAAATTGTGTCACAATTGGGCATTTTGTTCTCCCTGACAACCTTGGAGGAAATAATTGTAAGAACTGTTGATGACTTTGATTTCCTGACACTTGAATGGTAAAACAGTCACACATTTGCATTGTCCAGTATTCTTATTCCTCACAAATTCATTCTGACACTTCCAAATTATACAATATGGTTGTTCAGTGCTAGATGTTACACAGACAATTTAAATTTATTAAATAGCATTAATGTTCCTCACCAATAATTTATTGTAAATTGTACATTTTTCAGTATTCTTATTCCTCACCAATTCATTCTGGAATGTACAGTCTGGTTTCTATGTTCTTATGTATTCTCAGATGCTTTCTGTCATACTTTATAGCAAGATGGTTATCCACTTTAACAACATGTCTACCTAAATCTTTCTTTAATCATTATATGGGGGCCTGAATTCGTAGAAAGACTACCGGTATGATTGGGACATTCTTGCTCAAGTGCTTTTTTCTTCAGCAAGGAAACTGGTCTACTTAAATCAACAACATTGACGACACAAAGCAAACAGTGACTTTAGAGAAGTGTTGTTCAAAATGACACTTTTGTCAAGACTGTTCAGTATCATAGCTACATTTTCTGTTTTACCCAGTCTTCACCAATGTTTGCTAGGAGTTTCATGTTTTCTGTGATAGAGAAGCCATTATCAAAAGCAAAACCGTACACACTTTTTTGTGTGTAACGGTATATGGTCAAATGACAATTTCGTTTCAATCACTCACACTATTAAGTGAAATAGCTCTAAAATTATGAACCACAAGTCCTGTGTTTCTTCAAGAATTCTTTTTATTCATGTTTTGATGTTTTTATAAAATTTGGCTGTCAGCGAGCTAAAAAAGTGTGCATATTAGACCATATTGCTGTTGATTCACACAATACAAAATAGAAGATTCATCAACCAACATTATACTTGAATATGTACTGGTATTACAAAGACACTTGCATCTGGCACTTGTTTGATAATGATTTCTTGTACATGACTGCACAGTGATCTTGAACACAAACTGTTTTTGAGTGCATGAGAATACTTGGCTGCACACCGTCAGGGATGTCAATATGATTGGTTCACAGTCAGGGACACGTATCATGTGATGACACAGTCATGTACAACCAATATCTATCATCTGGGAACACCACAAAGGTGTAAAGATTTTCTCCCGATACATAGAATCCATGTTCCCTCTTCTTCCATGAAACTGGTGAATCCATGAATCCATGGACAGTTAAGCTAGCCCAGGGTGCCGCCTTCTTCCCTATGTACTTCCTGTAAATGGAGTAGTTTGACATTTACTGTCTATTTGCAAAGTTTGTACGTGCTTGAGAATCACTCAATAAGTCAGACTTTCTGAATTTCACCATTGTTTCATTGAGAGTATCGAGTTCTAGAATGTCATTTCTCATGATGTTCATAGAGTAATTGCATTGAAAATTGATCATGATGATTAAAACTTTATGCAAGAAGCCGAAGCGATTTTTGAAGACTTAAAACTGCTTCCTCATCTGAGCACTGTATGGATACTTGTATTTGATTTGTATGTGTCAAATTCATCTTCTGTTATGTTTTGACACATTGCAAAAGTACAGTATATATTTCAGCAAAATTGTGTCTCACCATCAAATATTAAATAGAATGGTAACAGTATATTTCTACTCAGTAAGTATGGATTTTTATTTTACCTCAGTGATTCTAATAGCTTTCCAACACTGTCAGGCGTAATAAGACCCCTCCACTGATGTTTTACCGCTTTGGATATCGTCTGTGGATCTGGACATGTGTAAGTGGAAATAAACCCATCTACTTGACCCTCAGAGCTGTAACAAGGAAAATATGTACACTACCGGTATTATCAAATTGTGATTTCTGAAATAAAGCTGATGGAAATCCAATAAGCCAAAAATACGGTTTTCAGACAACTGAGTATCTTCATAAATGTGATTTCCATACGGATCTGTCTTGTGTACTGGATATAGAAGATTGTAAAACAATTCAAGTGATCTCTGTGTTGCAAGAGAAATGATTATAAGATACATGCAACTGGTCTGACTTCTGATGACCATCTTTATACAAGTACCACATGTCTTTGTTTCAATTATACCTTTGTCATCACACCTTCATCAATCAAGAAACATGGATCGAAATAAGATTTTTGAGAAAGCTAAGACAAATGCTTACACATCAATATGACAAGCCATGGCACCAAGCCACTCATAGAAAGTGTTGGTATCACAGTTTTTGCAGTCTCCATCCCCTGTTAGCTGAGATGTAGTGTGAACTGAGTCAATCACTGGGATTGGTTTGGCAATGTAACTATGATTTGTTTCTTTAACACTCAATTCCTTGCAATCATAGTCACAAAAATAGGATAAAATACTTTCTCTTGATTGGTTACCTGCAAAGAAAAAATATGTTATCATTATCAAGTGGCATGTGGAGATTATATAGTTTTAATTTAGAACTATTGTGCATCATATAACCTGTCTGAAAGTGATGAATTAAGCCATAAGACAATAAAACAAATATGTAAGAATGACTGTAAGAATTTAAACACACACATACACACACTCTATGTATCTATCTATGTATCTATCTAGTATCTATCTATGTTATATATATATAATTATATATATATATATATATATATATATATATATATATATATATATATATATATATATATATATATATATATATTTATTTAACAATTTCTTTCAGTCCGTCTTCAAACAAGACGACCAAACCACAACTGTTCCACCTTTTGATGATGTCACAAGTGATGCCTTATGCAATGTTCATATATCTGTAGACATCATTCTCAAACATCTCAATACATTGGATCCTAACAAAGCCATGGGTCCAGATAACATATCAGGCATTTTATTAAAGCGATGTGCAAATCAACTCGCTTACCCACTGATGGTTTTATATAACAAGTCAATTGAGAAAGGTACATTTCCAAGCCGGTTTAAGCAGGCAATGTTGTTCCAATTTTTAAAAGTGGTAGCAAATGTGATGTTACAAACTATAGACCAGTGTCACTTCTCTCCTTAATAAGCAAAACATTTGAGAAAGTGATCTTTGATGATATATTTAACCATGTTAAACAGTATATATGTAATTCACAGCATGGCTTTATTAAGACTCGCTCTACTCAGACTAACCTTGTAACCTATGTTGATTTTCTTGCTAACTGTTTTGACAAGAAACTACAAGTTGATAGCATCTACACTGACTTCTGTAAGGCTTTTGACTCTGTTAATCATAGACTGTTAGTTTACAAACTAGAACGTTATGGTTTTTCTGGTCAAGTTCTACAGTTGTTAAATCATATTTAAGTAACCGTCATCAGAGAGTAGTTATTGACAATCGCTTTTCTGAGTGGTGCCCAGTATCATCGGGTGTACCCAGGGGTCACTACTTGGTCCACTGTTATTCAGTATTTATGTCAATGATTTACCAGGTGTTTTGTATAGATTCACAATGTCTCTTATATGCAGACGATGCTAAAATCTTTAGACCTATTAAACTATTTCAGATTGTTTAAAACTTCAAGAAGATGTTGATAGAGTAGCCTTCTGGTGTCGATCTTGGAAACTCGATTTAAATGTCAAAAAGTGTTCTGTGATCTCTTTTACCAACAAGAGGACTTTAATTCATTTTGACTATTGTATTTTAAATATCATTCTTAATAGGCAGCAAAAGTTAAAGATTTGGAAGTTATTTTAACCTCAAACTTAAGTTTTTCAGATCATATTTCTTTTACTGTAAATAAATCTTTTAGAATGCTGGTTTTTATAAAACGAAACTCTCAAAATTTTACTCAGGTTCAAACTTTTAAATCTTTTTATACTTCTCTTGTAAGGAGCTGTCTCGAGTATGGTTCTGTTGTCTGGAACCCTTGGCAAAAATCAGATATGGAATTACTTGAAAATGTTCAACGTAAATTCATAAAATATTTGTGTTCAAAACACATATTTCATATCATGCTGACCAGTATGAAGCTCTCTGTACCTTGTTCAACTTACCAACTTTGGAGAAACGTCGCTGTTATCTTGATATGATGTTTTTACACAAGTGTGCAACTGGATTTTATAATTTACCAGATGTTTTATCAAAGCTATGCTTTAATGCACCTGGCAAACTTTTGCGCACCTGTCCCACATTCAGACCACCTCGTAGCCGTATCAATGTTTTTAAATTTTCTCCTCTTAACAGATGTATGAGTAATTTTAATGAATTGTTTCGTAATAATCATAATATTGATATTTTTTATGACTCATTTAAGTCTGACATTAGACAAGTTATTTTTTAATGGCTGTTCTTGTTGAGTTGTTTGCTTTGTTTTTTGTCTGTGTGTGTCCTACACTTCATTTTAGTTTTGTAAATACTTTCTGTTTGGTGCTGTCTTGTTCAGTGTTTTTTAACCGTTTTCTTTTGAGCTTTTGAGGAACCTGTAAATGGGACTTGATCCCGTAGGATTTCCGAATAAATAAATAAATAAATAAAAATATATATATATATATATATATCTATATATATCTATATATATATATATATATATATATATATATTAACACTAAGTCAAATCAAAAAGTAATAACATTTGTTACTTAAGTTGCATGCATACTGTAATCTTCAGACAGAAGATTGCAGGATGCATGCAACTTAAGTAATAGATGTTATTATAATACATGAAGTAATTTGTGTGTTATTTATAAAGCTCTGCCTTTTGCATCCAGCATTGTAATTTACCAGGAGGATATATATATATATATATATATATATATATATATATATATATATATATATATATATGTGTATGTGTCTGTGTCTGTCTGTATATGTGTATGGTGTGTGTGTATGTCTGTGTATGTCTGTCTGTCTGTCTGTCTGTCTGTCTGTCTCTGTGTGTATACACACACATACAAATAAATTAATAAATTTTCACCAACCTGGGGGATCCCAGTTGACAAGGAAATCAAAATGCAGGTCAAGTCTGTCTTTGAAACACCACACAACTCTTTCATAGTTCTTCTTACCAGGATGAAAGACTGGAGACTTTAAGTCAATCTCTATCACTGTAATAACAACATAATCAAAATAACCAAACACACATTAAGTGAGCAAGATTTTGCTGAGAATCACCTGACTGAACAAGTAAATCATGATACACAGAAAGGACCATCATAACTTACCAAACTTTCTTGGTTTCTTGTGTGTATTAAACTCAGATGGTTGTCCCACTAGACCAAGCTCTTCATAAGTGTCTTTATCCACTGACAGCAGCATTGAACCTAAAATATGACAAACCTAAATATAATGAATCAACAAGACTTGGTACTCATTCCTTTCCAATTATGGACATATTCATCAAACACCCAAAACCAATGAGCATTATCTGGCTTTAGACTTTTTAAAATGTCTTGACAGTGTTTTTCTCCAGATCAGTAACTCAGTGAACCATACTTTAGATTATATGGGTCATTTTAACAACATTCTCTTCCGGATATGAATAAAGAATATTATGGTACAGTTGGAATGCTGCCAGAGCTTTATGATCCTTGCAAAAGAAACAGACAGCATAGTATGGACCATTGGAAATACATAGTATCATGTGTGAGATCTATTTGTTGCAACTATCAATTTCAGAACAAAGTCTTTACCTGTTGGTAACACTGCCACAACATTTCCTGTATCAAGCCTGTTCCTTGAGACAGAGCATAAAACTTTCCTGCAGAGACGAAATGGAAAGTGATACATTAAAAAGATTCACTTTTTGCCCAGATCGATTTCTGTAAGGTATCTTCAAGAAAGGGTATGTTTCCTCATTGATTGAGGCTTCGTAGTATCACAATTTCTCTCTCCCTAAACAAAATCAGTGAGTATATGTGAACATTCACATGATTTATCAAGGATCATAAACAATAAGGAGCAAAACATTACACAATACAAAGAAGACATGAATGAAGACATTAATGGATGAATCAATGCATGTATAGCATAGGATGAGTTGGCGTGAAATAGGTGAGTGAC
Organism: Ptychodera flava; assembly: GCF_041260155.1. NCBI lineage: Eukaryota > Metazoa > Hemichordata > Enteropneusta > Ptychoderidae > Ptychodera > Ptychodera flava. The sequence continues at coordinate 41,045,405 of NC_091940.1, forward strand.
ACTCACTGCTTATCTTACAAAATTTTGCACTGGTGTGCTTGAAGTTAATTTGACATAAAAGAGTAATGCTGGATGAAACAAAATTATAACTGAAATTGGATTCTTACCTTTCTTGATGAATGTTTCAATAAAACTTAAATTTATTAATTGTAATAGGGGTAAATTTTTGATGAGGAAGAACACTTCATCACTTGGACTGTCTTTCTTGACATTTGTTGGAATTTGCTTACGTCCAGGTAAGAATATCTCCACCTGTTGAAATGCAGTTGAATACACAGTTCAAAATAAACACACAGGTATGGATTGGAATTTGGATAATGGCCTCTGCTTGTTTTTCATACATGCGTACCATCTAATGCTTGGTTTTCTTAATAGATGTGTCAATTTATGCAAAGTACTGTTAATTGGCACTGTGTGTGGATGGAAATCAACTTATATGATAATCAATAAAGACTATTGATTGATTGATTGATTGATTGATTGATTGGCTTACTATCATGTACTGTATCAATGGTTATGACCAATGAAGCCTTTCAAATCTTGCTCATCCCTGCCTGGCTCAATGTGTGCACGGCAGGGTGTAATAACTTTGTCCAAACAATTATGTTCATTATGTTTTCTTCATGAGAGATGCTATAATGGAGAAAGAGGAATACAACACTGGTGTGTCAGATTTCTATTCAGGTTTAAAGTTAACTACTTCTGTCACTTTGTGCATCAAATATAATTGTTACCTTCTTGATGTCTGTTCTGTCAATTGCTAAAAGGCAACATAAAATACCGCTTTCTCAGCCTTCAAATTACCTGGTATTCCTTGGATACAGTTTGCTATACATACAATACACATCAATAAAGCAATCATTATATTTTTACATATTTTGTGGCCATTAACTCAAGTGATGATAAGCACGGTCAACAAATAGTTGAAGAAAATACTTCTATCCTAGCTGCAGTACGAGCTCCAATACTGCAGCTTCTACTATCCAAACTAGTAGAAGTGTAGCTCTATGTGGCAGGGCTGTGTGTTACCGGCTCCAGGCCTATAGCAGGTAACAGTTAACACACTGCCCTGCCACACAGAGGTACTTACTCAGTACTGTGATGTGACTTATAGTTATCGGGTAAAGTTACTTGACACTTTGGAAGGGAACCTGAAATATAGCTATATAGAGGAGATTCGCTTCAACTGTCCTTGGTTACACTTACCGCAGCGTTATAATAGTGTTCATCAATGTACTTCTTGTGTCTGGTGTTCTGATCACTGAAGCTGCCACTTTCAGTGACCAGTTTGCTTCGTGGAATGAGTAATGCTGTCATCGGTCATGTAATATCATACTGCTGGAAATGTTCAAAATCTGGAAAAACTCCCTCGCAACATTAACGCGTGTTGATACGATGAGAAAATTCGCTGATCTTCAAAGATGGGGTCAGCACTAGCGGCTTTTAGTTAAACATCGTGGAGAGGTCGCAGCATAGACATGGATCTGTTGCAGTGCACGTTGGATTGCTGTTGACAAATTTGTGTAGCGCCATCACCGGCAGAGTAAATTTTGAGGTCAAAGGTTCATTAGGTTATCGACGGTTTACCCTTGCCTCGTTCGTGTTAGACATAATGTACAGGTAAAGTGAATTTGCCTCATAAATATTGATTTTTTTAAAATTACGAATATTTTAACCTTTAGCATTTTGATAATAATTCTTAAGGTATATTTTCGAGATTTTTTGTACATTAAACAAAGATAATGCATGATATTTAAATACATTCTACAGTTGAGGCTAGATGGCGACCTGAACTGCGGGGTCAAGGGTTGATAAACATTAGGTTGAGAAGAAGTCTAAGCATTTGTAGGCACCAAGCATGTGTGAAGTTACCGGATAAATGCTGTCGGTTTCAGTCACATCTATGAATTAGAGGGGTAAACATATTGGCCCTCGGACATTTCTCCACAGCAGTGGTCAATCAATGTTAACGTCACGCAGATATTGAGCAAGTATCCTGTAAAATATTTGACTCAAATTGTGTGTTGAAGCAAGGCAACTCTTCGGTTTACTTTGGCATGCATGAACTATAAACGAGGTGGATATAGGTATGTTTGGTATACATTCTATCCATCATTCTTCTTTTTCGAGGATTTAGCTGACGATAAATAATGTCACAGTCACCAGAAAACACCACGAGCGGTGAACGTTCGGAGAGACATAATGCAGAAGTGGAGGAAATTATTCCAAAGGTAGAAGAGTTGCTGAAAACACCTGAAACTAACATCGTGTGCACGGTTCCCGGATGTTCAAGAATCATAGCTACCCGAACTGCGTTGAAGATGCATCTTAATAAAACTCATCGTATTTACGAGGTATGGTATATAAATTAGGGTTTCTTTTGCATCTAGCATTTTTATCAACACGGATCATTTTACTGCATACGGTGCTGTAAGACTTGTACAAGTCTGACAGCACTGTATGCTGTAAAATAATCTGTTTCGAATCACACCTTTTCAAACCCATCCAGAACAAACTCAGCTGATACCAGCTCGCCTAGAACAAACTTGCCTGTTGTTTGATCATTGATATGCATTTAATAATGTATTGTGGGAGATGTTAAAACAACACATTCAAATTGTTTTGTATCTTCGGAGTGTCTATTGACAGGCACCTGTCAATAGACAGAATCCGGCTATTGACAGACGCCTGTCAATAGACAAAAAATGGCTATTGACACGCAGGAGGTTTTTCGCCAAAATTCATCACATTTTAGCGAAATAAACTGTTCTTTTTCCACTTAAAATGAAGAACACATTATTTTGCCATGTGAAATTTACAAAATAAGTGCTAACATGTCACAATTCAACGTTTTGGACGCAGTAGCAAAAGCCGTCATACGCCATATCACCTGCTATAGCATTAGCCACGGCCCTGTACATGTTCTGCATGTGTATTTTGGCCTATAGACCATACTTGTACTGTACAATACAACGTGTCAGTGATGATGAAGTCCGTTTTACAGTGTAAAAGTTGAAAAAATCTAGTTCACGTCGCAACTGTCACGGCATTCATCGCAATTTTCGACGGCTGCGACATTGACAGATGATCAACTTCAACATGGCTCCGTGGTTGCACTGAGAAATGGCTATTACAGTGGTGACGACATTCTAAAACATTGCCCAAAATAACATGGTAAAAGTACCAGAAGCACAACAAGTTGAACTTTACAACGAAGTACGGCGTGCGGCAGGAGCTGGAGAGAAAGACTCATAAAGTCTTAACTAAGGGGAGAAGCATTTGATTTCTGGATGGGGGGGGGGGTATGGAGGATTTTGAGAGAAAAAAATTATCACCAGGTGAAATACAAGGGAAAACAAGATCCTGTAATGGTTTAAGAAAAGAATTGTCATAACAGATAGAAGTGAAAAAAAATTGTCACAATGCATCTGAAATGAGCAAAATTTGGAAACCTTATTCTCATGTACGGTATTCTTTGCTGGCACACTGCCATAGGCGGCGCAAATGTTTTTACCACAAGCAATTCTTATGTTTTTTTCCAGCACTAACCATGTAAGCATGCACTACATATGTCTACTTTGCACCACAGTTTATTAGGCTAAAATGTGGTGAATTTTGGTGAAAAACGTCCCACGTGTCAAAAGCCACATCCTGGCTTTTGATAGACGCGGCATTGATGCAACATCGTACACGGTCGTAAAGTCTACAATTACTCAAAATTGCCATGACCTTGTCCATAATTTAGTGTACAAAGGCTTTATCAAACATTCTAAACAAGCATTGGGCATTTTATTAGATTGATGCATCTAAGACATTTTGTTTTTTTGAATGTTTATGAAGTCACATATACTGCAGTATCTGTGACTTCATAAACATTCAGATCCATACTGGTTTTCTATTCCTTTAGAGTGGCACTGGACTCTCTTCAATATGAAGACCAGTCCAAACAAATAAAACTATCATTATATATCAAATGTAAATATTTGAGATATTATTTAAACTGGTGTTAAGTAACATTCAAAAGTGCAGACATCTTTTGAATCATTCAAAGTATTTGCATGGAAACTTTGTACCCACAAAATTAGACCTTTATTTGAACATATTTTATCCAGACAAGGGCAACCATGTTGGTGCATATGAGGTGGAAATATTCTGCACAGATTTGGATAGACTGTTGACAGTCCCTTGTGCCTTTTCTGTCTATTATTGATGTACGGCGGGATTCACAAGCGTAGTGCCGAAGGCATGAGCTGGGAGGCATTTCCGTGAGTGCCAAAGGCATGAGGACTGTCCTCATTTGTACGACTTAGCTTGCTATTAATTATTCATGAGATACGGGTGGGGGCAGAGACAGCATTAACGTAAATAACTTGTCTCTGCAAGTCTTTGCAGCGAGTTCCTCCACGGCTTTGCTGTAGTCAAGCTTCATCACTGTCACTATGTTGTGTTGGTGTACTGTTTCAAGCTGGCCATGCCATGACCAGCTGACCTACGTCCCACTTCACCTGTCAATCATTTCCCATGCATTAGGTTACAACAGGGTTTTCCTGGTTGTTGTCATTGAGGATGCAGCGGATGAGGACAGTCTCTTGTGCTTTCCCAACTCTTGTACACCGTCAGTGCTTGTGAATCCACCATCCCTGTACATGTGAGAGACTACATCAACAATACTAAAGGCACAGGGGACTGTCTAAAGTCTAAAATTTGGGGATCCTTCCTCTCCCATATTATTGCATGGGGATACAGTTTGATTTGATAATGCCACGACAAAGGCAGTCAGCAAGTATCTAGAATGCATGTTTAAAAATTTGAAAAGTACAGTTTACAAATTTTGAAATTGTGCAAAGCAAAAGTATATGTTGCCTTGCAAAAGATAGTGATTTACAAAAATTCATTAAAAAGTATGAAAAGTGAAGCTTTAATGTGTATGTCACTGAGAGACATTTCAATGATCATTTTTGATAGGCTGGTAAGAATTATGTATGGTAGTAAGAAAAATGGCACAACGAGTATTTTTTGAAAAAGTTAGCTCATGCTGAACTCACACTGACATTAAATGTACTTGATATTTAATGAACCCGTGCAGAATCCAAATGAAGAAAGACTATTCATTCCTGAGAGGGGAGAGGAGAAAAGAAAGAAGAAAACAGTCACTAAAGTTTACTTTTGTCCTGTGGACGACTGTCTCAGAGCTTCCAAGAGTAAACGACCTTTTGCAACTTTACAACTTGTCAAGCAGGTGTGTGTTCATGCATTATTTCAAACCCACTTCCATTAGTTTTGTGTAACTCTTTGTTCATCCATACAGGCATTTCAATTAAAAGCAAGTAAGTGGAAGAAAATGTAAGAAAAACTTAACCCTTTGAACTGACACAACCCCCTCCCATGGTTACACATAATATTATTTGAGGATTCATGTTGGAACAGGATGTAAAGGGTCACAACAATTCACAAATCATGTAAATGTTTTTTGATGTATTTATTTTGCTTTTCAGTCAGTGATATTAGTCTTTGGCTAAATTTTAAAACTGACTTTAAATAAAAGAACTGTACATAAGTGAAGTTCTAACCATATGAATATATTGTATTGTAGATTATGATGATGATTCTTACGGTTTGTGATGCAAATATCTATGCTGATCATTTTGTAATTTAATCATTCTCCAAATTCTAGCATTACATGAAGATCCATGCTGAAAAGAAGATGTTCTGCTCAAAGTGTCAGAAAGGTTTCAGTACCAAAACAGACCACGCAAGGCATGAGAAAACTTGTGGTACTTTATTTCGTTGTTCTTGTGGTTGCCCTTATTCAACTAGATCAGCACTATTAACTCATATCAAAAGACAGGGCCAGGGACACTCACTTCCACAAGAACCACAACAAGAACCAGCTACAATAATAATGCAAAGGTGAGTAGCTGCATTCAGAGTTATATTTTGTTATGGCGCCCTCAACGTTCAATATTGAGTGCCTTCTGTTTGGCATAATGTCCGGGTGGTACTTTGTTGGTTTGAAATGGCTTCAGTCTTCATATTTTGATCACCATTTACTCAATAAACAAAAAGAATAAAAGTTTGCATCATTGTTTTTATCAATGTTTCAGACAAACACAGAAAATGCCTCCATCAACAACACCAACCATATTAAGTAACCGTCCCACGACACAGGCATCTGCGTCACCAAGCAAAACCAAGAAAACCTATTCTCCTATTTTGCCCAAACCTTCAGTGCAGTATGTACCAGTCATTCTAGCTGTTCCTGTTGGAATGCCCGTGACCTCCCTGCCAAAGGTCAATGCTGTTACCATGGTAACTGAAAACAAATCAACTACTGAACAAGCTGGATATGCTAGCCAGCTCTCCAGTATAAATCGCGCAAGCCAGAATGGAAAAAGTGTAGCTACATCTGTTTGTGCACCACCAACATCAGGCGTTTCATCACAAAGCATCAGCACCACGGTAGCAAAACGACAGACAAGCAACTCACGGAAAAGACGGCATGCAACCACTCAAACATCAACAGGTGTCAGAAACAGAACTTCAAAAAACACTCAAACACATGTACCAACAAAAAGACAAAAAGTAAAACACTTGAACAGCCAGAACTTCAAAGACAGTGGCATCAATACAAATCTACCAGACTTAAATGATTTTCAAATCAGTGACTTCCAGGATATTGAGACACAAACACCTGGTGACTACATCATAAAACAGAGTTTGATGTCTGTTGACATGGATACACAGACAAATGAGCATCTGTTAGGCCTGAGTGTGGATGCTTACACAAATACAAGTAACTCAGTGACAAGTATGGAGACACAAACTCACGGCACTATGTTGCCTTCCATGATCACATCTACAGACCCACAGGTTTCCTTGTCTAACGTCCACACGCAGACACACACAACTGTTAACACTGAGATGTTGGATCTGAACATTCAGCCCACAGTCAGCAGTGAAACACAGACACTGCTAGCCATGGAGAGACCAATACAAGGCAGCTATGACATGGCAGATATGTTAACATTTCCAGATGTGAATGCTTCACAGGGTTCTGTAAACCGAACTGAAAACAGTGCCAGTGTCACAAGCTCAGTGACACAGACTGACACACAAGGCCTAGGGGCGTACCCTGGACTGTCAGACAGTCAGACACAAACTCTGAGACTTCTCCAGGATTTAGATCTTATCATGGCTTCAGAAAGCAGCTCTACACAGACACAGGAGAGTTATCTCAATGAGGCAGGGTTCAGCGGACAGCTGCAAAACCAAACAGTTCAGACACAAACCAGAAGGGCCGATGTTCAAGAACTGAATACTAATAGTGTGCAAACAGAGACGATGGAATTTGATTTTGCTGACTTGATAGCCAATCAGGGATCAGATACTGCATGTGTTGACTTTAATGCCACTGACAGTGATGTTGAATTTCTGGATTCTTACGCACAGACCAATCTGAACTGGCAGTTGTATAACGGAGCAGACAACTTCACACAGACCACAACCAGTCTGCTGCTTGACACTGAAGTGGCCAACATTCACACGCAGACTTCAGAAACCCTGATAAGGACTCCCGAAGACAGCATGAACAACATGACAACACAAACACAGACCGTGTCAAGTGCTGGCGTGGATATTTCATCATCGGAGCAGAGTGATAGACAAGTACAAGTTGATCTACAAACATTGATCAAGTGCAATGATTCTCACACACAGACTGCTATCTCAAACCACTTGACAGATTCTGTTGAACAAACTGATATGCAGACACAGACATTTGGAGAGTACAGCCATTTCCTTCCCAGCAGTACTGAACTAGCAGATACAGAGACACAAACATTGTTTTCAGATTTAGGTATCTCAACAAACAGTCTTACAGATTCACATACACAAACATATTTCCAATAGAGGTAATAGCATTCTTGATTTTTCAGTGAATTTTCAAATTTATTATAAGTACTATGATTCTTTCTACAAATCTATAAATACAGGACAAAAAAATATTTGTTGGTGTATCCATTATTTGGTGATTTCTGTGTGTGTAGCCAATGTCTTTCTTCTGTACAGAAGCAAACATATCCAATTCTGTTCTTAAAGTGTGTTAAATATATCAAATTGTATTCAGTTTGTTGCTCTGCATGTGACTGTCTGTACGCATTTGGATTGCAAATTAGTTAAACTAAGGTTTATTGCAACAAATATCAAAATCAAAAGTGTGTGCACTTTTCAAATGTATGAAGGTCATTCAAATCCAAGAGCTTGAAACAAAAGATATTCAAATTGTATTGAGCGTTACAGCCATGATCGTACAAAATATCAACGCTTATCACAATTGACAGTCCACGCTAAGTTTATTGCATAAATTTCACATAGGTCACATTTGAAGAAATAATACCAGCAGACTTGGTATTCACAGCTGTGAAATTTCTGTTTATTTCCAAAACTAAAATTTAAAGATTTCAAAAATAAATGCTTTAAACCTTGTTCATACACTACTTAAGCAAATATGAAGAAATAAAAGTAATAGTTGAGTATTATGCATACTATTACATTGCCTTAAAGGTTCTAATATTTGACATTTTATAGCTGAGGAAAGAGTATAAAATTAGAAGAGTGGTAATCTCTTACTGTTCAGATTTCGAAACTCACAAAAAGTAAAGTATAGAAATATTTCATCATTTTTAACACAGCCAAGCTTTGTTCAATTTAGTAAACTATCCATAGCACATTGTGACAGAACAGTGCCATTGATAGAACAGTTATCAACAAGTATCATCACTCTCTGATGGTATGTCAGATAATAGAAATCATCTGTAAGGCTCTGTATTTGTAAGTAGAATACGTTGTCACATCAGTGTACCTTCTAACCAATGAGGGCACACATATTGTTATACTGGCCAAGCACTTCTCATACTTGTCAAGTTACTAATACATGTAGTTTAGCCCTGGGTTCCATAGGCGCGGGGTTCAAGGCCACGTTTGTGTACTGTGATGCTTCTATGGCCTCTCACACCACTGCCATGGTGCCACCCGTAGAAAAGCAAGCGCGCTGCAATATGCTGGGCTTACTTTCTGAATGCGGAAGATTATCTGGAATGATATTGTAAGAGAGATGTATACGTGTTAGAGTAAAAGTTGGTATTTGTTGAGGAAATAGCAACAGTAATTTTAATTTTCAAGCACTAGCACATCATTTCAGGTACATGTACTCTTCCACATTTGGAAAGTGAGTGCAGCATATTGCAGCGCGCTCACCGTTTTTTCTACGGGTGCCACCATGACGGCGGCTTGAGAGGCCATAGAAGCATCTCGTTACACAAATGTGGCCTCGAACTTCATGCCTATGGAACCCAGGGCTACTTATAGTTATGCTACACATGGTTGATTAAATGCACAGGTGTTGGTCAGAAAGGCTTACAAGTCACATGATAACAATACTGTTTCCAAATTTTAATAAGCATTTCAAATAGTGTGCTGCACAATTCAGTGTCAATCTGGTGAGCTTTGACAACACACTTTAAAAGCAGCAGCCTGAGGGGTCTTGTAAAGATCCTTGAACCTTATGCTGTCTTTTGACCCCTTAAGCCTTTAACTCTGAGAAAAGTCACTGAAATAGAGGATGTAGATATTTATCATATTTAAATTTGTCAGCATTCTTATGTTCTGTCCTCCATGGTTTGTACAGAGAATTGAAATACCAGCCGGTTATGAAAGCTTACATACAGACTAAAAAGTACAAATATAAAAAATATGTTAGGTCTAATATACTATATACATTGTAGTGCAATACAAAACCATTATTCACTTTACCAAACCATCCATTTCAGTAATGTACTTGTAAAATATAAATTAGTTTCATTGATAATGCTTATAAAACATGCCATTAAAAAGATCTTATATGAATAATTGAATGCTACTCTACAAGCTGACAGGTACAATATGGAGGAAAGTGCATGTATATGTTGTGTGAATGTGTTCAGCTGACAAAGACCAATTTCCCTTGAGCTGCTGTAAATGTTGTAGCTTTCATCTTTTCTCGTTTAGGCAATTTAAATATTTGAAATTTGGTGCCAAATGTATTGTATTACATTTTACTATATCCAAAGACCTCGTAAAGAAAGTAATGCAATATTCTATGTATGCCCAGCAGCAAATATTCAATATTTTGTTAGCATATAACATACTGTGTTGTATGTCTACAAATACAAATTTCAATTTTTTTGAATTCAACATTTAGTGTCCAATATTCAATACTGAGTTTCTCATCACTTGTAATTGCAGCATGTGGACTACCTGTTTCCACGTATTAATTATACAGCAAGTCACTTCATTAGCTGTAAAGGCCCACTTCTGCAATAAAATATTGGTGAAACAATATCTCTGCCAATACAAGAGTTCCTGTTTGATTGTTTAAACTTAATTTTGTCAATGCTTTGTTCCCTGAAAACCAATTTCCCCATGGCTTGGATTCAGTTACCAGTCAAACACAAAGTGCCAACACTGCTGTTCAAAGGTACTTCACAAAGCTTAGCTCTCTGGTTGTGCCCTCATTACCAACATTTCACTTTGTCTATTTATGCTGGTGTTTTCAATAATCCATATTTTAGCAGACTTTATAAATACCAAGTTGTTTTTGTAACTTGATATCATAACTGTTTGGAAGTTTTCTTTGATGCAATTATAATCAAGTATGTCATCACTCTTGCAGTCTGTGACCGCATAGAAATTATATTTGTTTTAGTGAAAGCAAGGTGGAATTTAAGAGAAAACTGCTCCATAATTTAAAAATGCATGCATTATTTTATTAACTTGGTCACATAATCCAACCATCTGTTTGTGACAATTGTTTTAAATTGACAATTGGATGAAATTGTTCCATCATTAAACAAGCACACTACTCAGTGGACTGATAATGATACCATGCATTAACTCATTATCAAAAATGTTAAATGTTATCCACAATTTAGATTTTAGTGTTGGTACAGAAAACCGTTGCATTGTAACTTTCCAAATGGCTCATGAGATCTGGGAACCATATTGATTGACAGGCAGTCAACATCAGTGTAGAACTTCAAGAATTTGCAATAGGAAATCTGAAATATGATTGAAAATTGAAATTCTATTTGAAGCTTTGGAAAACAGTTGCATTGAAAGTTTCGAAAAGATTTGTGAGATCTGAAAATGATTCTGCTTGACAGGCTTGTATAACTTCTAGAATTTACAATAGAATGTGATAGATTTCCCGCTAAAATAATGGATTGACAATAATTGATGTGGCTGGAGTTAAATAAGACAGAAACCTGAATTATTGGTGTTTTGTAGCATAGCTCATACTGTCTGGATAGAGTCTCATATCCCAGGGATCAGAATACGTGTGTAATTTCACAGCCTTACCATTGTTTTCAGTTGCCATCTTGATGTATGATGGAATTCACAAAGATAAATGACTTCAAAAAAACTGCAATGGGAGATTATGTATGAAATATTTATGATTAAAAAGACATTTTAATGATAGGGCTGATTTTGCTTTATTGATTTAAAAGCACAGTGACTAAAACCCAGTTATACACGTTGATGCATATTTACTGACAAACTCTGCATACTTGGACACATGTGTTGCCAACTAGAGATCACAGCACAGATGGGTTACTTGGAAACAATGGTTTTATATGACTTGATTCTATAAATAGACATTCCATCAACAGATAACAGCAATCTTCAAATCTGAAACAAATTTTATCAGTCGACCACAATTTTCATGTTGCTAGGATACCAAACTGAATACAAAGCTGTGAGAAACAAGTCATCGTTGATGACACAGTCCCCACTTGTTAATGGGTGCTTTGATTACAGGTCCTCAGAGAGGATAGAGTCCTCTTCATTAGGTCTGTGATAAAAATACTTTTGAATAATTCGCTTGATACATGTCTGAGTTGTAGTTCAGGAGATGAAAAAATCGTAATAAAATGGCCACATGGTGGCCATATTGGATCGAATCACAAAACAAATCAATGTGCATATGTATGACATAGGTCAATGTCCTTGTACCAAGTTTGAATAAAATTGGTTGAGATATGCCTGAGTTATGGCTCTGTACATGAAAAAATCGTAACAAAATGGCCGCATGGCGGCCATATTGGATCGTATCACAAAACAAATTGATGTGTATAGCTATGACATTGGTCAATGTCCTTGTACCAACTGTGAATAAAATCTGTAGAAACATGCCTGAGTTATGGCTCTGTACATGAAAAAATCATAATAAAATGGCCGCCTGCTGGCGGCCATATTGGATCGTATCACAAAACAAATCAATGTGCATATGTATGACATAGGTCAATGTCCTTGTACCAATTTTGAATGAAATTGGTTGAGATATGCCTGAGTTATGGCTTTGTACATGAAACAATCGTAACAAAATGGCCGCCTGGCGGCCATATTGGATCGTATCACAAAACAAATTGATGTGCATAGCTATGACATTGGTCAATGTCCTTGTACCAACTTTGAATAAAATCTGTAGAAACATGCCTGAGTTATGGCTCTGTACATGAAAAAATCGTAATAAAATGGCCGCCTGGCAGCCATATTGGATCGTATCACAAAACAAATTGATGTGCATATGTATGACATAGGTCAATGTCCTTGTACCAATTTTGAATGAAATTGGTTGAGATATGCCTGAGTTATGGCTCTGTACATGAAAAAATTGTAACAAAATGGCCGCATGGCAGCCATATTGGATCGTATCACAAAAAGAATCGACGTGCATATCTATGACACTGGTCAATGTCCTTGTACCAACTTTGAATAAAATCAGTTGAAACATGCCTGAATTATGGCTCTGTACATGAAAAAATCGTAATAAAATGGCCACCTGGCAGCCATATTGGATCGTATCACAAAACAAATCGACGTGCATCTGTATGACATATGAAGTAATCCTTGTACCAATTTTGACGCACGCACGCACGGACGCACGCACACACGCACGGACATGACCAAACCTATAAGTCCCCCCGGACGGTGTCCGTGGGGACTAAAAAGCAACACTTGGTACGATATGGACTCATGGGAAACTGCAAATTCTAATGTGTTAATCATTACAAGCACTTCAAAATCCATTGAAATGTATCACTACAGGCTATTTCTGGTTTTAAGTACATGTGTTTGTTGACATGTGAAATCTACTTAATATCACAGTGAAAATTTTAAAATTTTCACTGAAATTCTTACTCTAAATGTGTATTTTTCAGAAAAACTATTGAATATGACCAAATTGAGAGTATTAAACTGAGTCAGAAGGAAGATGACTTCTATCACGGTTTTCAAGACAGAAAGACGTCAGACTCAGTTTAATGTGTCAATATTTATAAGCCAGTGTATGCCAGTATTTTCAGCCTATCAATATCCATTGTAGAGAGTTGTCTGTACCCAAACAATAAATTATGGTTTTGTCAATTTAAGTCCCTATCTTTTAATCTTCTATTTAACTTTTAGAAATTCACATTTTCATATTTCTAATAAATCATGCATATGGTGCACTGTTTCACGAAGTTAAGCTACTTAGAGTAATTCCTTCATCGCTACACCAAACCTGGAAATGAATCAAAGGAGGTTATAATCTTTGTAATTTTACTGGCCCTTTTAAAGTCATAAAACTGTTCAAACACTTAAATCATTAATTCTGAATTAAAGTAAAATGTTGAACAGTGCTGTATAACAACAATAAGTCATTACCTATTTGATGCCATACTGTTCTTAATATCTTTATTCCTAATCTGAACTCTGTCTAATATAGAACAATACCTATTCTGAATAACCAGTACCATGCCCATATATGGACACAATGTTAAATAGCCCTCTATAAACCGAACACCTCCATAAACTGAATGTCTTTTCCAGTCCCAGTGGTGTGTAAGTGGTTAGACGGCTGCAATGTCTGTTGTTGTATACCAGTGTCCCAGTGACAGCAACCTGCCTCTCTCCCAGTAACAGCAATTGTCTTCATCCACGTTGGTCCTTGTGCCACCAGTGCCTCTGTTCACATTATTCTCTGTCCCTCAGCATGTCTCTGTCCACACTATTGCATACTCTGTGTATTTGACAATTCAGAGTCACATGTAAAGCACCAGGACGTTTCTGTCCTCTTTCAGGAACAAAGATGCAAATTAGCACAATGAATGGTTGTCAAGGCAACTGCATATTACTATCTGATTTGCCATATCAATCCAACCCAGTGGACAGTCGAAACCACTACCACATATAGTTTTTTTGTCTTTGGAAAATGTATCACAAGAATAATTGGATTAGAAGAGCTGTCAATAACAGCAATTTAATTTAGATTTCTGTCAAGTGAAAGCCCTTTCATGGCAGGAAATACCAAGTGAACAAGAATTTGATCAAAAATCAATTTGACAAATGGAATTAATGGTTGACAGTTCATACACAAATCAAAACCTACTTTCTTACTGTGAGTAGATTTCAAAGAATCTTTTCAGTAGTTGCATGACCCAGGAGGTCTTGAATTGATTACTGCCTGTGCAGTGCTGTGTAGCTCAATAATCGATACTCTGTGAAAGTGTGTCAAACTTGTGATGAATTTCACAGCTCTGTGACTGCATGGCATATATCACCTTGAGATATTTGGTTTTGGTACAATGGTACATTCTACCTAAAGCACAGATATGAGGAGCACTTGAACACTGCAATATTAGCTAAAGCTGTTTTTGCATTGATGCTGTGCTGCCAAATATGAAACTCAACAGGATTTTTTCTGTAACAATGTGCCGTCAGAATGCAATGATATGCACACACATTTATTAAACTGTATTTATATTTCAATTAAAATAATTAGCAGAAAGACCTTAAGTGTTTTGAGATCTGGAAAAGTGTATTCAGTGAAAAAGGTAATCATAAGTAGGATTTATTAATTATTAATCATTAAAGAAAGAGTCACATACAAGCATTAATGAAATAATGTATGCTGATGCTTATATCTTTCTCTCTCTGTCTCTTTCTCTGTACTTGCAAAATATCTATATCTATCTATCTATCTATCTATCTATCTATCTATCTATTCTTGTATGTATGTATTCTTGTATGTGCATATAGATACACACACATTACCGGTATATATTTAACAACCCAAACGTCATGGGAATCCTGCCCCAAGGGTAGTCCCCTTGATTTGGCTATAATGTTTTTATTACATGACTCTCCCACATAATTTGCTCTCCAAATTTTTGGGTTTATGTACAAATGACAATTATATGCTTTATTTCCATGGTAGATGACAATCTGTTGAAAAAGTAGTGATTTTCATCATTGAACGGAGCATTGATAAATTTTGATAAATTTAAATCACTGTTATTCAGTTTATCGATTTTTTTCTACACAATTTTGTAAAACCAGTATTTCCTTTGCAAAACATGTACTAATTTTATCATTTTTAAATCCCAATGTTGTCAAGTTGAACAGAGTTCCGGCTCATTTTCAGTTAAATGATGACTATGTGACCCGCAACATCATCAATGAGTTACCATTGAATCCTATGGAGCATGGCTCATTCGATGTACATGGCGTGTAATAAATGTGATTTGTTAAAAAAGAACTGTAACTTTGAATATTCACATATCAGCTTTAGTATATTCATAGCCTAGAATCCTATCTGGCAACATAACTATAGGACTGCTCTCTGTGCTTGTTTACCAGTTGGAAAGTGGAACCATGTAGCCATGCATCTATAGAAAAAGTAATGTGAAGTGAAGTTTTCATTGTGTTATATCCATTGTTTCATTAACCTACCGGTATGTTAGGTCAGAAATTAACCACAAACAAATAAAATATATTGAAATAAATTTTCAATTATGATGTTTCTTCAAATGCTTCAGTTCACCAAACATCATTTTAAATTTCATGACTTGTATCTAAATGTATTAATAATAGGACAGAGTCAATGAACTTTGTTTATTTTGATTCTGCAAGGTCAGCACTGACACACTAATCAATCACATTTAAAACTCTTTTGTATTTGATGTGGAAATGTAAACAGTGTGAGTCAGCTATCATGTGACCTGTTCTACTATAACATTAAATAATGATAGAATGCTAGTAAATTGTACAGATCTTTGAGAGCAATGGATCTCCTTAGTCAATACTAAAGGAGATAAATTTGATGACAATTTGAAACTCTTTAACGGATGAGTGAAAGTACCTGTTCAAGGGTCTCCCCAGTAAACTACAAGAAGACAATACAAACATCAGGTAAATCTCCATCATGTAAGCAATAGATTAAACTCAAAGCTGCATTTGTTATTTTGATAGATTATTTGAATCAAAGGATTATCCATGGGAAATCTCAGGGTTACAACAAGATACTTTGAGTATTAACCTGACACTATATCCCCTGAATTCCTCTTCCATTTTTCAAGAAAACAAGTCCATACATGATGCATTAACTCCCATGCCACAGAAAAGACAGCCATTCTTTACTTTAAGCTGCAATCAATATGCATTCATTCTTGCTCTGCGTGATCAATAGTATTTGAACTCTAGAAGGCTGAATGGCTCAAGTAGACTTGCCAGGTAAGGTCGTCTTTCAGACCCAGCCATGCATAACATTGCATAATGGAGTGTATAGTGTCTGTAGATTTTCAGATCTCAGGTAAAAGATTGACTGGGTCATATCAACAGTATTATCTGAATTCAGGATTACTTTCCTGGAGTAGAATAAGGTTCACCAGGTGTGAATTCTCTGAAGTACTATTCACAAAACCAGGTCTCATTGTCACGCCTTATAACTGTACTGTAAGAATTAGTATTATTGATCATGTGGTAAAAATGTGGGTGGTATTATTTTGACAAAATGCCATAAAAACTAGTGAAATATGCGGTCAGGGCTTAAAGTGAAATTGGAAAATTGGGGAAATTCACTATTTGCTCAAGATTATATGCTTGCGTTCTTAAAGTCATAAACTTGTGCAGATAATTAGTCTAATTGTCCTTTTGTAACTACAATCCTTGATTTGAATTGTCAATTAAGTGTACATATTTTCATTAATATGTAATATTGTTTTATTTAGTAATCTCATTTTCATAATATTTTTGATTTAGGATCTGAGCTGCAAAATTCCTGCATAAACAGCTAGCTGAAGAAACACCAAAATACACACTTCTATTTTAAAATTATTACAATTATACTGATGCAGTACTTTCTAGTCCAGTTTTTTTTTTATGGATTAAATTCCAATGATTAAAATGAGCGACAGTGAGTCTGAAACCACTGTTATGATTCAATACAAGACACACAGGGCATGAATTTGTTTTGCTGATGTTTTTGTCCAAACAGCTGACTCAGGTGTCGTGACACAATTATTGATCAGCCAGGTTCCTAATGAGTATGATAATTAGCATTCAATACTGTGTCACTAATGAAGGGTATTTACACGACTGAATCATGAGTAGCGTATACATCTCTTACATCCTGGTGTTTCCATTTTGTTTTATCCAAACCATGTTTACTTTTATTTTTCAATAAATATAAAATAAAAAAAATTAAATTGATACACTGGTGACATAGATTTGGTTCTTGTTGAAATTTATGAAGCCTATGAAATTGCTCACAATTTCATACTTAACACTACGATGCTGACGTGATTTTTTTTTACCTGATTAATACAAATAAAAATGATTATTTTGTTTTAATACTGTACATCATAGATATAGCACTTATAAAATCTATTAAAGCCCAGTTATTCACACAACAAACTTTGAATTGTTCTAAATCTACATGCAAAAATATGAACAGCTTGGTGTTTTTGATAATTGTTAGATACCAGCTTTTCTGAAATCAATAAATTCCTAATAATCCTACCATTTGGCGATTTACAACATCCTCAGACAGACACGGTTTGTGCAATTTCCTCAGGAAATGGCAAATGGGAGGAAGTAGTTTTCTGACAAGTACAAATGAGTCAGGTACGCACTCCAAAGCCTGGGCTTTACAATTTAAGCAGTTCTCTCAATGAGTATTTGCTATACCAGCTCTGCCATGCAGCAAATTCATTTGGTTGTGATGATATTCTTTTCACAAAATAAAAAAACCCAAAGTATATAAAGTATCAAACAGTGCATTGTCTCAGTGCACATCTCTCTGTAAGTCAGTAGAGCAGCGATTTGGAGAGGAATTTGGGCCAACACCAGCCATTTTCAAGGCTTGGATGGACAACTGCTATCTCCATAGGTTACGGTATAATTAATCTCATTTATCTACAGTAATAGTTTTGGTACAGTAGCCTAATAGTTTATAGTTGCAAGGAATCATATCTTGGCAGTATGGACATTAAATTCAAATTAAAATCCCTGCACAGATGACAATTATCCAAATAAACAACAACTAACCTCTCTGAGACTGCAAGTCTTGTTTTATACCAATCTACCATTTAACAGGGAAAGTTAAATTTCAGTTTTCCACTTATCTGAAGGATTTCTGACATATGTATATTGACGAGCATATCATTGTTATAGCAAACACAATAAATGTAGCTGGTTAGCAATTTACAATAATTCCAAGATAGAGTTATATCAACATTTCAAACGACAAGGAAATTCAAAACTTTTGGAACCGTTTTTTTCATAGGTACATTTTTCACAATATGTTCTGATAATCTTTAAACATTCCAGCCAGATCTTACTGGTACTTTCTGTTGCCAAACCAATACACATGGTTGGTCTTCTCTGGTCATTGAGTGGATGTCAATGTTCAAAGACATTTGAAACACTGCAGGTGGTAAGGAAAGTCATGAATAATTTGTTGTTTACAAAGTCTGGTGGAACACCGTCTCTCAACTATATTTCACATTTTACTTGCTGGAACACACATCTAACCCTACATCTGTACTATGGTAGTCAAATTTTGCCACATAAACTTGCATTACAGCATGTTTTATTGGTAGTACAGAGGTTTAGTTGAATTTCTCCTTCCTAAATTTACGAAGGGTTATATCATTTCTCTCAAAAACTTTACTCTATATTTGAATGTAAGTATCACCTCAAGGCATTCTATACTCTTTTGTTTACAAGTTTCTTCATTTGTTGTTTGCTTGTTTCTAGTCCAGTGTTATTTGAACAGAAATACCACTGAGGCATCCTGGACTTGAAAGCACTTCCCTGCAAATACGTTGGCACAAGCTGGCATTTTTTTGTTTGTTGCAATGTTATTAAACAAAGTAAAAATATATAATCCACATGTTTCTGTACAGGGCCATGCTTGGTTTGTTGTTTATAATGGCCAAGGAAGCATAGCCCTCACCAAAATGACCACAGGAGAGTAATTGAAAATCAAGGCATGGTACAATGGGTGTGTAATGCAAACTTTGAAAGATACGCCACCATCGCTGGTTACACAATAAACATTGTTCTCAACAAAAGCTTAACACAGGCACTGGAAACCAAACTCAATCATGCTTTTTAGCACCTGTATCGTGGAGATGCCCATCAGCAAGTGACGACCTTTGACCTGAGCTATTTATTTCAATAACAGGTAACACCAACCAAACTATAGGAGTGAAATAACATTACAAGTCATTTACGACTCTATCATTGTACATAGTATGAGCACAAATGGAATGTGCCAAATTATAAATTAATCTATGACTTTAATTTTTAAAAATATTTTAAACAGCCCGATGTTAAGTTGCATTTGCTTTCATCTCTTTTTGTTCACGTCCACCTGATCAAAATAATTTGATTTTGTTTGTCAATCCAGATCACCCTTGATACAGTATTGATTCTATGTCATATGGTTTGTACATAGTCAAGTGGAACAAGGTACTTATGGTAGTGAAGTCAAGTGTGTTTGATTATCCAACAAGGTCAATACTACTGTTTAAACAAAGATAGTTACATTATTTTAAATGTCTGCGTTTCTCCTCTTGGTGTGTTCAGCCGACTGGGCTTGTCTTTATCTGGACAATAAAATGCATTGTTTTTTTAGTTCAGTGCTCATCATTTACAAAGTGTGCATTGAAGCAAATCAGTGCCATTCTTTTGTAAGTACACTGAGTTAGGGAGCACCCTGGCACCATAGCAACCTACACAACAGACCAAGCTTCAATGTCTGAAAACACTGTTAGTTTAGGCTATCTTGTTTAGGCTTCGGGAACTTGTGATGTGTGATGCCTGAACAACTCTACTTGGAACACTGGTCAGGCTACAGAGACTGGTTGAACAATTCCACCTGAAACAACACACCATGTCTTGTGCCTGAACGTCATGAAGAGCAAAATCTTAAAATGACTACAACTGAAGTCACGATAGTTTTTGATGTACACTTTGTAGAGCCTGCATAAATCAAAATACAGATATAATCAGAGCATTTTTACTCATGAAGTTTCTCTCCCTTTGTAATAATTACAATTGAAACACAGTTGTAATTATAATACATTTAATTCTTCCTTCTGTCCATTGCAATAAAAAATAACCAGTCACTGTAAATATGTCTCTCTGTAAGAAGACAGGTGTATATGAAGGCAATTACAAAACAACTTGGATCTGACAATCAACTCCATACTGAAGTACATTGACATACAGAATATTATGTCCTTTTAAAATCTGAATTTCTGCAAATCAATAAAACTATGCTTGTGATTGGCTGCAATTGCTCCAAGCTTCCTTTCATTACTTTATAAACTTGTTCAGTTCAAAAGGAAATGTACCATTTCTTTTAGTAAACCTTACAACATGAAATGTAAAAATTTCAAAAACACTGAAATTAAAGTACTACTGAGCAATTCAGTGTTAGTGATTTGTGCTGCATATTCTAAGCCAGAAACAGTCTGCCAAGACTACCATGAGTTACAATTCCATCAGGTTTTTGTACCATTCTTAGCTCAGATACTCTTTGAATTATAATAGCCATTTGACCTTATATTATTTAATTAACTTATTTATTGAAAAGCAGCAGACAAAGACGGGGTCGACATTTACGCCAGGCTTTTAAGTGATACTACTATCATTTGGTCATTTTAGTGGAAAGGTTAATTACATATTATGTGTTTTAGAGAAATGGGATCTGATATCAGAGACAGTACTATATAAAAGCTATGTACAGCCATACAAATGAAGTAAAGGAACTGTATTTGAAGGATAAAACATGACAATGTAAAAATTAATTTGAACAGGTCAGTTTTATGCTCCTTTTTAACTGTATCCAGCTTGTTCAATTATACCACAATGACTACAGAGTGACAGACTGTGAAAATAATTGTTTCTCCAGGCATAAAACTTGCAGTTTGTTGTGCCGCCACACCAGCTTTCAGTGTTATGTCAACAACATTCCTCTTCTGCACTACTACAACCATGCAAGCAACAACATTGTGTGTTGGCAATATTGCACTCTGAACAAAGGATCAACTATGTGAAATGAAAATCCAGCTCTGAGACCTTAAGGCATGTAATTATAGACAATATGAACAAAGTACACAAATTCTCAATCTGCAAGTACAAAAACTTATAAACTGCCACCATTTGACCAGCTACAGTGAACTAACACAGTGTGTATGCTCTGAACTGATTACATATTTGCACTGGTTGAGCTTTACAAAGGCACTGCTCAAGGGAAGATATACTTGTAGGTGAACAGCGACTACATTGATCCATACCATTTGCAAAGTTTGGTACAACACTATAGTTCCAAAATGTAGCCTATTGTTATGAAACATCGCTCTGCTACACGCTTCTCAATTGGCAACGCACAATCCGACGCCATCTCTACACAGGAATGCACTGATCTCCATGTAAATTACTAGGATCCATAAAATATCCGGTTTGAGTATTTTTTATACTCTGCTATCCTTTTATCCCCATTTTATCTACCTTAAACTAATGTATGATGTAGAGTATATACATTATGTTGTAGATGGCGCTGTATTTACAGGATAAGAATATGAAATCCTTTTCTTTAAACACATCCGACTTGGCATTTATAAAAGTATATGTAGGTCATTTCCCCCACACTCATCATGACCTGAGTTCAATTAGTCTAGAACATTCTCAAGGTCACTGCCCTTGATGACCTCACAACCTTGAATTCAATTAGTCATGTTTGGAATGTTCTGGAAAGTTGATTAGTTGTGTAAGGGAGATAATTTTAGAACAGTAATTAGCATGTCAATAAAAGTTCTAGATTGTTCTTATATGCCTTTATAAAAGGGACGTGCACAGCTTCCAGTCAGACTTTGGGATCGTGTCTCTTGTGTGTTACTGTAGACTCCAGCAGTGGTCGTTCTCGGGACTTTTCGGGACCTTCACTGTCAGCGCTGGATTTGTGCTGTGGACTTTGTGCAGCTGCGGGCCTGCAAGGACTGTTCATTCATTCAGCTGACTGTTGCAGCTCTGGGACTGGAGCTTTGCCGTCCGGCTGGGATGGTGGTCTGTGCACTTTTGGAGCTTGTGCTCTGTCCCTGACTTGGCAATTGGTTTTTTTTCGTGGTGGATTTTGTTTAGACGTTGGCTGCTGGGTTCGCCCTTTTGTTCGTTTTCTCTGCACGTAACAAATTGGGGGCTCGTCCGGGAGACGAATATTTTGAGCCGTTTGACAACATTTTGACAGCCTTTTCAAAACTACTGTATACTGTGAACTCAGCGAAATTCAATCATGGCGGAATTCAAGCCAGACGAATTTATGGATGACCTTGATCAGGACACATTAATTCCCTCAGAAAAGACAACCTCATAGCACTGGCAAATTTCCTTAAAGTAGATGTCAAAAGATCTATGCGCAAGCGAGAAATTCAGTTCAAGATTGCAAAACATTTAGTTAATTCTGGCCATTTTGAGGAGTCTGCCTTAAAAGATTATGAGCCTGAGTCTTCCTTCGAACTCAAAAAATTAGAATTAGAAATACAGGCAGATTTGGAGCTTAAGAAATTGGAATTAGAAAAGGAAAAATTGCAAATGGAAGAAAGGGAAAGGCAGGAAAAATTACAAATGAAAGACAAAGAATTACAAATGAAAGACAAAGAATTACAAATGGAAGAAAGACAGAGAGAAAAGGAGAGAGAATTGGAAGAACATCGACTACAGTTAGAAATGAGACGTTTAGAGCTTGGACAATCAGGAAAATTCTTCCCTTCAGACAAGTTTGACATCACTAAGCATTTCAGGTTAGTTCCCCTTTCCAAGAAAAGGATGTTGATAAATATTTCCTCATTTTGAGAAAATTGCTCAGAGTCTGAATTGGCCTAAGGAGTCCTGGTCTATGCTTTTGCAGAGTGCTTTGGTGGGTAAAGCCAGAGAAATTTACATTCAGTTGTCAGTAGAGCAGGCTTCAAATATGATTCTGTGAAGGAATTAATTCTCAAGGGCTATGAGTTGGTGCCTGAAGCTTACCGTCAGAAATTTAGGGATTGTGAGAAGGTGAAGGATCAAACTTATGTTGAATTTGCTCGAACAAAAGAACAACTGTTTGATCGTTGGTGCTCTTCTGAAAAGGTCAGTCAGAATTATGACAAATTACGACAGCTCGTTTTGATTGAGGAATTTAAAAGGTGCATCCGGAGTGACATCAAGACGTTTATCAATGACAAAAGGCAGATACATTGGAGGTTGCTGCACGTTTGGCCGATGATTATTCATTGACCCACAAATCTTCATTTCTCAGCAAACCATCCCAGTCCTTTTCATACAGAAACAATGCAGGTAAATTTAACTCGTCCTTTTCATCCAAGAATTTTTCAAAGGACAGTAGAAAATCAAATGACAACAGTTCACAGAGTTCAAGTAACACTCCCACATCATCAGATCCCAAGTCTCAATCTCCTTCTGACAAACAGTTTGGTACACTTTCTTGTAATTATTGTAAGAAAGACGGCCATTTAATGTCAGAGTGTTTCAAATTGAAAAGAAAACGTGAAGGTCAAAGTGGTCAAAGTGGATCTAAGCCACCGGCTTTATTTCTTCATCAACTCAATTAGAGTCTAATAATGTGTGCAACACATTTTCTGAGGTTAAACCCCTCTTATCCCCAATTAATGAGGTCAAGGTCAATTCTTCTCAAGATAGCATTATGGGTATTTTCGAGCCATTTATTCATAATGGTTTTATATCACTTTCTAGTGATTTCTCTTCCGCTACCCCTGTCAAAATTTTAAGAGATACCGGGGCTTCCCAGTCTCTTTTGTTGGCAGATACCCTGCCGTTTTCTGAAAAGTCATTTTCAGGTTCTAAAGTTCTTATTAAGGGGTAGATTGTAATGACTACATTCCTGTTCCTCTCCATAATGTCTATTTGTCTTCGGACTTTGTTTCTGGACCTGTGACTTTAGGTATTAGGCCTTTTTGCCTTTTGAAGGGATTCACCTTCTTCTTGGAAACGACCTTGCTGGGGACAAGGTCATTACTAATCCACTTGTGACTGATAATCCTAGTTTAGATCAAAATCCAGAGCCAATAGAGGAAGACATTCCCGGCCTTTTCCCATCATGTGCCATTACTCGAGCCATGTCAAAGAAAACTTCCGAGAATCAAAATACTCTCAAAATAATGTCACAGATGTTGACTTAAATGACACCTTTCTCAGTCAGGTGTTTGACACGGATCATTCCGTTATCCCTCGTGGATTTGAAACTTCCAGTAAAACTTCTGCTGACCAAAGTCAGACATTTTCTAGATCAAATCTCATTGCAGAACAACACAAAGACCCAGATATTTTGTCTTTGTTTGACAGGGTAGATGATGAAGGTAAAACTTCAGATAGCTCTGTTTCCTATTATACAAAATCTGGTATTCTCATGCGTAAATGGAGACCTCCAGATGTCTTGGTTGATGACGATTGGGCTATAAAACATCAAATTGTTGTTCCAAAGCCCTATCGTGCTGAAATATTGCGCCTAGCCCATGAAACCCCCTGGGCTGGTCATTTGGGAGTAAGGAAAACTTATCACAAAATTCTCAGTCACTTTTATTGGCCTAATCTCAGGCAGGATGTAGCACATTTCTGTAAAACTTGTCACACATGTCAAATGGTAGGAAAGCCAAATCAGACCATTCCAAAGGCCCCTTTACAGCCAATTCCTGCATTTCAAGAACCATTTAGTAGGATACTAATAGACTGTGTTGGGCCCCTACCAAAAACAAGATCAGGAAATGAGTACATGTTGACAATTATGTGTACATCAACTCGGTTCCCAGAAGCCATACCACTGAGAAATATAAAGACAAAGACTATAGTGAGAGCTTTAGTCAAATTTTTCACTTTATTCGGCCTCCCTAAATGTGTCCAGTCCGATCAAGGCTCCAACTTTATGTCTGGTATTTTTCAACAAGTAATGGATCAGCTAGGCATTAAACAGTATAGGTCATCCGCCTATCATCCAGAAAGTCAGGGTGCTCTTGAGCGATTTCATCAAACTTTGAAAAACATGATTAGGACCTACTGTTTTGACACAGAGAAGCAGTGGGATGAAGGAATTCATTTTCTGCTCTTTGCTGTTAGAGAGTCAATTCAAGAGTCTCTTGGTTTTAGCCCATTTGAGCTTGTATTTGGACATACAGTCCGTGGCCCACTTAAGCTCGTTAAAGAGAAATTCCTATCAGACGATGATGATTGTCTGAATATTTTGCAATATGTGTCAGATTTTCGTACAAAACTCTCTAAAGCATGTGAATTAGCCAGAGAAAATCTTGAGTCATCTCAGCAGTCAATGAAAACCAAATACGATAAAAACACCTCAAAACGGAAGTTTGAACCAGGTCAAAAAGTTCTTGTTCTACTTCAATTCCTGGCAAACCACTCCATGCTCGTTACTTTGGGCATATCTAATCGATAAGAAATTGAGTGATTTAAATTACATCATAATAACACCTGACAGGCGAAAACAAAAGCAGCTATGTCACATAAATATGCTTAAGCCATATTTGGATAGGGATAATCCTACTATAACTCAGCCTGTCAGTACCGTCAGTTCTGGCCATTATGAAGATAGTGATACTGAAACTGACTTGAGTGAAAATACTCTAAACTCAAAGCTGGGCTCGGTCAAGCTTCAGAACTCAGAAATCCTGGAGAAGCTGGAGTCTACAAAGTTGGCACACCTCCAGCCAGAACAACAACAACAGGTGAAAGAACTGCTCCACGAATATAAACACCTGTTTCAAGATGTTCCAACGAGGACAAACGTCATCTATCACGACGTTGATGTTGGGGACAGTAAGCCTGTAAAACAACATCCATACAGACTGAATCCAACAAAAGCAAAATATCTCCAGGAAGAAGTCAAATACCTGCTGGACAATGACTTTATTGAACCCAGTAAAAGTAACTGGAGTTCGCCGTGCATACTTGTTCCCAAACCAGATCACAGTTATCGTATGTGCACGGACTTTAGGAAGGTCAACACTTTAACAAAGACAGACACTTTCCCAATCCCGAGGATTGATGACTGCATCGACCGAGTGGGAAAAGCCAAGTATGTGACGAAATTTGACCTACTGAAGGGATTTTGGCAAGTCCCTCTGACGGATCGTGCTCGTGAAATATCCGCCTTTGTTACACCAGACGGATTGTTCCAGTACAAGGTGATGCCATTCGGAATGAAGAACTCTCCGGCAACGTTCCAACGGATGATCAACGACGTCATATCCGGGCTAGACGGATGTGCAGCTTACGTTGACGACGTCATCCTGTATAGTGACACCTGGGAGGAACACATCAAGCTCATGCGGAAGTTCTTTGAGAGACTGAGTAAAGCAATGTTGACTGTCAACCTTGCCAAATCTGAGTTTGGTTGGGCGAGGGTAACTTACCTCGGACATACTGTAGGACAGGGTGAGGTAAAACTGTTGATGCCAAAATCAGTGCCATTTCAAGTTTTCCCATACCAAACTGCAAACGACAACTGATGCGCTTTCTCGGTATGGCTGGTTACTACAGAAAATTCTGTCCAAATTTCTCCACAATTACTGAGCCTTTGACTAACTTACTTAAAAAGAAAGTAAAGTTTGTTTGGTCAGAGCAATGCCAACAGGCATTTGATACACTTAAAGCCATACTGCAAAGTGCCCCAGTGTTGTCTGCACCAGATTTCACTTTGCCATTCAAATTAGCTGTAGATGCTAGTGATACGGCTGCTGTTGCTGATTCATTGCAAGAGGATAGTCATAGGATAGATCATCCTGTTTGCTATTTTTGCACGCAAATTTAACAAATCCCAGAGAAACTACTCTACAATTGAAAAAGAGTGTTTATCTTTGATATTAGCTTTACAGCATTTTGAAGTTTATGTTACTTCTTCAAATCAGCCAATAGTGGTTTATATTGATCACAACCCTCTTGTTTTTCTGCAGAAATTCAAAGGCAAAAATCAGAGATTGCTAAGATGGAGTTTATGTTACAGGAGTTTAATCTTGACATTAGACATATCAAAGGCAGAGACAATTTAATTGCAGACTGTCTCTCTCGTATTTAGAACTTATTGTTGTTCACACTTTTAAGATTACATTTGTAAAAGAAAGATTTTTCATTGAAAAATTTTCTTTTTTGAAGAGGGGGTGTGTTATGTAGGTCATTTACCCCACACTCATCATGACCTGAGTTCAATCAGTCTAGAACATTCCCAAGGTCACTGCCCTTGATGACCTCACAACCTTGAATTCAATTAGTCATGTTTGGAATGTTCTGGAAAGTTGATTAGTTGTGTAAGGGAGATAATTTTAGAACAGTAATTAGCATGTCAATAAAAGGTTCTAGATTGTTCTTACATGCCTTTATAAAAGGGACGTGCACAGCTTCCAGTCAGACTTTTGGGATCGTGTCTCTTGTGTGTTGCTGGGCTCCGGCAGTGGTCGTTCTCGGGACTTTTCGGGGCCTTCGCTGTCGGCGCTGGATTTGTGCTGTGGACTTTGGTGCAGCTGCGGGCCTGCAAGGACTGTTCATTCATTCAGCTGACTGTTGCAGCTCTGGGACTGGAGCTTTGCCGTCCCGGCTGGGATGGGTGGTCTGTGCACTTTTGGAGCTTGTGCTCTGTCCCTGACTTGGCAATTGGTTTTTTTTCGTGGTGGATTTTGTTTAGACGTTGGCTGCTGGGTTCGCCCTTTTGTTCGTTTTCTCTGCACGTAACAAAAGTATATAGGAGCATAATTGTATGCACTAGTAGAAATATTTCAAAACAGCTTTTTTCACCTGAAATTTGTAAACGCTCAAGACTTGACATAATACTGTAGTCTGTGTTCCTGGCATGGCATAGCAACGGTTTATCTGAATTTTCTGACAATGTTTGACAGGACCAATGTACAGGTGAGGAGGTGAGAAATTGGAATGAGGAAAGCACCTTAGAATACCTATGATGGATAACAAACCTGATAACAAACTGAAGGTAATAAGGACAATGTTCACAGTTGAAATTCTGTCTTACATCTGAAGGAATAAGACCTGATCTTTCTATTGCATTAAAACTGGAAAAGACAATTATTGACAAGACTTGAAAGAGGTAAGGATTACTGTCAAGTAATGTAAAGGATTACAGGTATCTGATCCATCAATCATGCACTTGCATCTCCTGACTGATTCCCCTCATCATAATAAAAGATTGTGTCTAGTTCTAGGCCAAATGCAAGAAACAATGATTAGAATAAATTAATAGCAGGTATGACAGACTAAGTGAATTTCAAAGCTCACAGATGCAAATGCATTTGGAAACTTACTCTGGTTAACAAGCCAGGATTTACACGAATTGTAAGGTATTTTGGGGAACTAACTCTGAGTGACATACTTCAGATGTGTGCTATTGTTAAGAACACCCACTTGACAACTCTGTAGTTTTAATGATTTATAGCAGAGTGGTAACCACGTCCACTTGTTTGCTGTGTCATGTACATTGTCTGCAGGTCACCTCACTCAAGTAGTTCTTCATGAGAAAATCAAGGTGATAGAGATCACTAGTTACTGAGCTTAAACTGCTTAAACTTCAGCAAATCCGCCAGACAATCAGCATGTCTAAATGGTGTTTGTGTTTCTCAGATAATTTTGACCTTTGGAATTTAGACGACAGAGAGATTCCCAGTGTGGCTGCAATTGGCCTGTACCTTGGTACCATGTAGGTTTTGTGAAACACATTGACTATTAATTTTGACTTTACTGTCAATGTACTTGAAATGCTGAATGCAATACAGTATCCCAAGATGCAATTTATCTTACCAATGACCAATATGGACACAGGTGTACTGATCAGATTTGAAAAGTTCATGATGATGTAACAACGAGAGAAGCAATACACAATTTAACCTTTGAATGGTATGGTCTAAACATAGTAGCAATGATAACAGACTAGAACCTTATCATATCAAACAAAATGACATTTAACACCATTGTTCTATGCTGCTTATGAAATGGATGGACTGTTAAGATGAGAACAAAGAAGTAACTGAACAGGTACAGCTACATGTATGCTGATAAAATGGTCTAGCCAGCTATGAAAATAATATGGTAGACAATTACATGTACATCTATACGGTACATTGGTCCGGGCAGCAATGGAAATAATATGTCAAGCAATACTCAATGCTTTACCCTGGGTATTGTAAAGTGAACTATTGTATCAAACACAATAGTATCATCATTATCTCTAGTAATGCTAAACCAATGCCTGTAATGCTAAACCAGTGCCTGTAATAATAAACCAGTGCTTGTCATGCTGATCAAGAACGGTTCATACTTGTATCAAAGAAAGTAACAAAAATGCCATTAACAACAACTGGCATCAACTGTTTACCACTGATTCACAATTAGTGCAAGAGGCGAGGTAGATGACAATATAAATCATTTTAATGAACATTTATTTTGGTATTAAAATCATATAATAATGAGTCATAATCAATGTGGAATGTTCATCTACCTCATATCTTGAATTGTACATTGGTTCAATTTTTGTACATTTCCTTTCCATCTGATTTTCAAGTATAACTTCAACAACTTCATAATTGTTGTAACTTATCACCACTTTTAAATTAACACTGGTTAATATTCCTTTACAAATACTGTCTGGACCAATAAATTCCATCAGAGCAACTTTTTTGTTTTTGCCATATTGCCAGCACCAATGCAAGCCTTGCATGTCACAAACAAGTCCTACAAACACTGTCTGTATCAATGCTACGAATAACATATAAAATTTTACTTCTTGTTTGTGAAAATTGACACCATAAAAGTTCTAAGGTCTTCATACAGCATATATACAATTTCAGGCAGAGATTAAATAGAAAATTACACCCTAGATGGTTGAGGTATTGATTTCACATGATAAAACTTAATACTTTCTGTCTGGTGAATACAAACTGTACTTTTAATGGCAAACAGAGAATGGAATTACAGTGTTTTGAGTGGAACAAACAGCTTATACCATTATCCACAAAAAGGAGGTAACTCAGATGTAGTCACACTAAATGATTGCACCATTAGACTCAGAATTACAGACTCTCTACCTTCAGTGTAAAAGCAGTAGATAGTTTTATGCACATTCAGACCTATGATTGGGTTTGTAGCAGTTCCTATTCTCACTTTCTCAAATCTTAGTTTTAGTACTTGGGATAGTTTAGCTTGACATTGTGTTTGAAGAGTCCTAGCTTCTAGCACAGACACTGCAGCAGAAATGCATCCTGGTAAGGTTTCAATTTTCTATCAGTGTAGTGAAAATACACTATCCCTACTAGATACTAGTACACAGCTGTGGAGATATTTGGAAAAAACTGGTCCAGAGCTGGCTCTCTTGGCAGATCTCTGTGTTGTTTAAACAGCTTTGCCTCCAACATTTAACAACACATAGATCCACACAAAGAGTTAGCATGATGAAAATAAAATGTCATGCGATTTATGTCCGTGTTTTTTTTAAGTACTGACAAGCCATGCTACAGAATATGATCACACGGTTATTGAAAATCTGACCAATGACAATCAGAACAGATATACAAAATTATTTTCGAGATCTTGATATTTGCATATATTGATCCGACATCCCTTATTCAACACCAAAATATTCTGGATATATACCCTTATTGCGTGCATACAAATATATATAACTGTTATTTTAGAAAAACACTACAGTAATCGCTGTGTCATGAGTGGTACTGTCATCTTACGTCCATCAATTCCTGGCAAGAGTTCCGTGGCAATGGTAGAAGTATTTCTCTCTTGAATTGGTCGAGGTGAAACTGATTCTCCTAGGGGTCTGGGAGTGATACCTTCAGAGTTGTTTGGGCTTGATATAGACCCAACTTTCCTTGGTCGAACATTCACCTTCTTACGCTCTTTTTCAGGAAACAAAGGCTGTGCATAGGGACTGTCTTTTATCAGTGAAGATCTCCTGGAAATAGCCTTTCCATTGATTCCTTTTGTCATAAAATTTCTATTGGGTGAAGGAGTTTCATTACGGTATTTGTCAACTATTTCACTAGTACATGACAGTGAGCTGCTTGTGTTGCCTTCTGAGGCAGCAATCACACTCGGAGCGCTTACAACGTGTTCTCTCAAATCAACTTCACTGTCACTCTTCATCATCTTTGTGAGAACATCGTTGTCGTCCATAGCCTTCCTCTGAGACGGTGTCAGTTTCCTGAGAGGTTTCAATCCCTGATCTGCAGGCACAATAGTAAATGCTGGAAATTTTTCATAACTTTTAGAGTTCACTTTTCCACTCTCAACAGAATATGCGGATTTCTTTTTCAGTCTGACAGCGTACTGATCATTTTCAGCAAGAGATTCGTCTAACCTCTTGTTAATTTTGTCCAGCAAGTCCATCTCTTTTTCCTTTTTCATACCCGCTTCGTGTTTTGAATAAAGCTGCTGTATTGCTCGTACCCTTGTATTCTCAACAACTAAAGTAACATCACCGCTACCACTCACAGTCGCAGTGGTTTTACCCGAATCATCATGTTTCCTGTGCAGTCTGTAGTCAGCTATTTGCTTATTCTCTTTCCTATTTTCTTTTCCCTGACTCACTGACTCGTCTTTGCGACCGCTTCCAGATGATTCTGTCGTCGATCCGTGTAATACAACCCCGTCCATTCCGTCGGCCGCATTCGATGCATGGCTGGGTTGCAGAGGTTGTTTTGTTTCCACAGCATTTGCACTTTTCCCATTCGCATCCTGACTTCGGAGTAAATTTCCTAAAAAATCGGCTACAAATTTCTCGTTCAGTTTTTGACTCCCAATTTGAGAATCGGTCTGTTCTCGATTTTTGAAGGCCAGCTCCAAGTGCTCTTTAACTTTATTAATGTGTTCTTGTAGTCCGGGATCTGTCGGTTTCTTCGTTACAGTACCTTCGTTTACTGCTTTCAGAGACCGAGTACCGGTACTTTGTGTTTTATTTCTAGTCGTGTATCTGTATGTAGCCGTGGCCGTGGCTCCGTTCTTTTTTCGTTGTAAGTTACTAAAATTACTGTAGTACGGTGACCGCTTTAATCTATCCTCATCATCGTCCTTTCTCCTCTTGACGGGAACTGGATTTAGGATCACGAATTTGGGATTTGGTACTGTCGCTTTCCAGCCCACGGCTGCTTCGGCCCAGTCATCACAGTAAATTGTATCAGCGAAGTCTTCAGATCTGTCGCTGCAGTCCAACAGAGCTTCTATGTACGACCGCTCGTCCAGAGTTGGCGAGTGTGCTTTTTCTGTAGCTTTTTCGTTGTCTACCGAGTTGCTCTCGTTGTTGGTATTTCCTCTAGTCGTGACAGACATATTTATCCCAAGCTGCCCTTAAAAAATTCACAGCGAATATCAATTTTTAATGTATTTCCCGTCGTACTGACCTCATCGAATCAATCACAGACTTCTGTCCTGCTGGCAGGGTGGTTTCGGTGTTTGCGACGAATTTTGAAAACTTCTGAGCGGCGACGGGAGCCTGCGTTTCACACAGCCCGACAGTTCACCTCCTTCTACACATTTTCGCCGACTAGATTCAGCCTCATACAATCGCGAACAAGTTTCGAAGTGATATTGCTCGATAAAACTGTCAGTCGAAAAGGGAACAGTTTACAAGTCATCAAGAAACTGATTCGGAAACACGGAACGTCGAACACACAGAAGAGGGCGGCCACTGTAGCAATTGAATAGAAAATGGCGTACATTGACAGCAAAAGGTAAACAGTAGGGAGAGGATCAAACCATTATGTGAGTGGCACTTTCTGACATATTCACCGCAAGTATGTTTTAATATACCTGTATTAAAAAAAATGGCTTTGAAGAATTTCCTCATCGTAATTGAGAAAAGATGACAAATATCCATACAAGTACTTTTACCACCCGAAATTTAGAGCGACTACCCTAGTCGATATTTTGCAGACAGCTAGAGCGGCCACCCCTTCCTTAAAAATTGGAGAGCAACCTTCAAATCAAAATAGTTTCCCATAGCGTAGCAACGTGTCGGACAACATACGGCATGTACAACACGAGTCGAGTACACTTATCACAGCTTGTACATTGCCATCGGTCGGTGGGTTAGAAATTTAATGATGGATATGAACTCAAAATCCCACAAGATCCAAGGTTGTTTTGTCATCTCAGAAATTTCGCAAATAGCGGCATTAAAAACGTAGCAACAGGGTTACTCACTTACTGCAGAGTAACCGTGATAGCAACAAGCATAAGGTTACAGGAGACTTGCTCATCCCGAGGTGTAAAATGCCAGTAAATCCAAAAGCCAACATCAACAAATACAAAACTCCATAGCTGTTTGCTTGTTAAAAATAATTTTAAAAACCGGATGCCGCAGTGCTTGCTGCGAAAGCGAGGGGATTAGTTGGCCAAGGCAGTCGCCAAGGATAATATCTGGTTAACCCTTAAGGATCTAATTCTACGCCTTTTATATTGATGCCTTTATAATCTTGGAATTTAATTGTGGATTTTTCTCCGAGACAACTGTACCACTGGTTAGGAGACTTTGAGGGGCGTAGTCTTTTTTGAGTCTGTGCGAAGTTAAACAAAGGTTCAAACCCCCCCTTCATCAACTCATTTTCCCATGTTTACGAACAGCGAATAATTTTAATAACAAATTGTTATCATGCTGCTCACTTTTCCGTTTCGTAGTTCCAGTGTGTATAATACAAAGAAACAAAAATGTAATTTTTGTGCCGGTAAATATAAATGTATTGTAAAATCACAGTAACAGCAACACAATACCTGTTTCATAGCTATCACCCAAATAAAAATAGACACTGATCGGGTAAAATTCTCAAGCCATTGTGGTTTTTTATCAGACAGTTAAGAAGGGGAGTCACAAAAATGGTCAGAGATAATTATCCTCTATATATTATCCACCCATCTTCTTTTCAAATATGAAAATATCCACTGATATGTGGGTGATGAAACTACTCGCTAGTAATGGAAGAATGTACATGCAAGAGAAGAGAAACTTGAGAATAAAGCTCCAAACTAACATCAAAGGCTAGACAAGCCTGTTGTTTGGCATTTGTATGCATCTCAGTGAACAGCACTGAATGAAGTTCTGATTCATCTCTCCGTGTGAGCAAGGCTTTCTGCAATCTGATATCTCACCTCTCATTTGTATGCATTCATCTTGCTAAGGTGTTGAATAAATGTTATTAAATCAATGTTATTAAATCGTTAAACGCAAAATCACACTTCTTCTTTACTATCAATCCATCAACAGAGCCAGCAGTTTCAACATACATGTACTCACTCTAATCACACCAAGAAAAGACAAAAGAATATACTGAAAACTTTTCCTTTAATCCATTCTCTGTAGAAAGTAACTACGGGCATAAGGCAAGTTTTCTAACAGAGCTGTAAGCAACTTTACATTAATAAGCTAGTCTATCATAATATTACTATATTTTATGAGAAGAGAAAATTTGAGTAAAAATTAGCAAAAGTTACAGCCTCAGTGATCTGTATGATTCAATGCTACCTATCAACAGAATATGCCGTTCTTTGTCTGATTTCATGTGCATCTGGTTCTCGTATGTATGGTTGTGATTGTTTGTTCATTTTCAATAAACCGTCACTTTCGTCCAACAATGAATGCTCCGTACTGTAAAGACAAAATCAAAGACAAGACAGGTTATAGCAATACCATTTTACACTCTTATTGTCATTTGGAACAGATTATCTTGCAGCATAAATGCATACAAGGTGTTTTTGAAACAAACATATAGAGCAATCCTCATTAAAATACATCAACCACTGCGTCAAGACTAAGTTTTGAAATTAAAATCCTACTGGTGAAATTATAGGTATGCCTGGTATCAATATTTCAATATTTATCAAAAAAACAGTTTGTCAAGTTTGGAAAAAATCAAAACAAGGGCTAGAGGATGCCAACACCTTTCCATCCTTGCCTTGCTCTGAGACTGTGATATGAATGGATGTACTTGTATTGTATTGTGGAAAACATCACAAAGGCTTGTCTATTCTTGCTCTGAGACTGTGATATGAATGGATGTACTTGTAGTGTATTGTGGAAAACATCACAAAGGCTTGTCTATTCTGTAAACACCTCCAGGCAAGATCATCTTAATCTTGGTAATTTTCAAATGTCTCATATGCTGTACATCATGGTTATGAATTATTCATCACATTGTGCAGAAAACTATATAAGCTTATCCCTGGCAATATTCAGCAACCCCACATCAAATTCTACATGGGAACTGATGACACCGACCCTGAAAGCTATTAGTATTATCAAATACAACAACTTTACAAAGTTTACAGTCCAATCCCAGTCCTATAGAACCAGTTGTCACTGCTTGTATGACTAGCTGTCATAGCTGTCAATAATTGTGTCAGTCATTTTGTCAGAGATGATCACTGGAAAGACGTGATTCAATACTCATCCAGCTTGGATGTTGCAATATTTAAATAGTGTCAGTACGTCTTATACTTACTAGAAATGACTGTAGACAATAAAATAATAAACTATTAGACCAGTAAATAACAGCACAACAGCTATCACATAGGCTGTCATTCCAAATGCAGAGCCCTGAAGGTAGAGATCAAAGATTAAGTTACAAACACTGTTCACTGTGACACACACAGGGTAAAATTTGGCATGCAATTCGTGCTAAATGACAGTCAATCCGCCAAGCTACATAGCACAATCACAAACTACAGAGATGACTTTGTACATGCCACATTTGACAAACCTTGGGAGAAAACAGAGTCAGGGCTCGAATTTAACTTTTTTACCTACTTGCCCAATGGGCAAGTATCCAGAAATTTTACTTGCCCAATGTGTTAACCTGCTTGCCCTAATTTTTTGTCTGTTTACATTTTTTGTATTGATGGTAATGTCAATTGTCAAAATCCATAAGTGTTGGTCTCCGTGATGTCTGCCCACTTGTCCTCTGATATTCTAATGAAGGCTTGGGGTCATAGAGGTGAATATTATTATTGGCATAAACACATCTAGTGTCTTTGGAGTCAGTTGCGACAAATGTAAGTTTTACGTTCATGAGATTAGATTTCCCAAGGGAGGAAAGACAACAGCTGGATATCATTGTGAATCGCTGAATGTTGATGTCTGGCAGATTAGTTGTCAGCCTGTCGATGTAATGACTTGAAATTCAATAACAGCAAGCATTGTTCAACGAAATTTCCTTAGATATTTCCAGAAGATGTAAATTTGATCAAAGTCTGTCACTTGCCGAAATGGGAACGTGCAATTTATTTTTATTTGCCTGATGTCAGGTTTTACTTGCCCCAGGCAAGCGGGTACCATTAAGTTCAAGCCCTGAGTGTATTACACATGGACAGCACAGCAATGCATGGCTGTACTAATAGACTGACCACAGCAATGCATGGCTGTACTAATAGACTGACCACAGCAATGCATGGCTGTACTAATAGACTGACCACAGCAATGCATGGCTGTACTAATAGACTGACCACAGCAATGCATGGCTGTACTAATAGACTGACCACAGCAATGCATGGCTGTACTAATAGACTGACCACAGCAATGCATGGCTGTACTAATAGACTGACCACAGCAATGCATGGCTGTACTAATAGACTGACCACAGCAATGCATGGCTGTACTAATAGACTGACCACAGCAATGCATGGCTGTACTAATAGACTGACCACAGCAATGCATGGCTGTACTAATAGACTGACCACAGCGATGCATGGCTGTACTAATAGACTGACCACAGCAATGCTAATAGACTGACCACAGCGATGCATGGCTGTACTAATAGACTGACCACAGCAATGCATGGCTGTATTAATAGACTGACCACAGCAATGCATGGCTGTACTAATAGACTGACCACAGCGATGCATGGCTGTACTAATAGACTGACCACAGCAATGCATGGCTGTACTAATAGACTGACCACAGTAATGCATGGATGTACTAATAGACTGACCACAGCAATGCATGGCTGTACTAATAGACTGACCACAGTAATGCATGGCTGTACTAATAGACTGACCACAGCGATGCATGGCTGTACTAATAGACTGACCACAGCGATGCATGGCTGTACTAATAAACTGACCACAGCGATGCATGGCTGTACTAATAGACTGACCACAGCAATGCATGGCTGTACTAATAGACTGACCACAGCAATGCATGGCTGTACTAATAGACTGACCACGCGATGCATGGCTGTACTAATAGACTGACCACAGCGATGCATGGCTGTACTAATAGACTGACCACAGCGATGCATGGCTGTACTAATAGACTGACCACAGCGCAATGCATGGCTGTACTAATAGACTGACCACAGCAATGCATGGCTGTACTAATAGACTGACCACAGCAATGCATGGCTGTACTAATAGACTGACCACAGCAATGCATGGCTGTACTAATAGACTGACCACAGCAATGCATGGCTGTACTAATAGAATGACCACAGCGTTGCATGGCTGTACTAATAGACTGACCACAGCAATGCATGGCTGTACTAATAGACTGACCACAGCAATGCATGGCTGTACTAATAGACTGACCACAGCAATGCATGGCTGTACTAATAGACTGACCACAGCAATGCATGGCTGTACTAATAGACTGACCACAGCAATGCATGGCTGTACTAATAGACTGACCACAGCAATGCATGGCTGTACTAATAGACTGACCACAGCGATGCATGGCTGTACTAATAGACTGACCACAGCGATGCATGGCTGTACTAATAGACTGACCACAGCAATGCATGGCTGTACTAATAGACTGACCACAGCAATGCATGGCTGTACTAATAGACTGACCACAGCAATGCATGGCTGTACTAATAGACTGACCACAGCAATGCATGGCTGTACTAATAGACTGACCACAGCAATGCATGGCTGTCTAATAGACTGACCACAGCAATGCATGGCTGTACTAATAGACTGACCACAGCGATGCATGGCTGTACTAATAGACTGACCACAGCAATGCATGGCTGTACTAATAGACTGACCACAGCAATGCATGGCTGTACTAATAGACTGACCACAGCAATGCATGGCTGTACTAATAGACTGACCACAGCAATGCATGGCTGTACTAATAGACTGACCACAGCAATGCATGGCTGTACTAATAGACTGACCACAGCGATGCATGGCTGTACTAATAGACTGACCACAGCGATGCATGGCTGTACTAATAGACTGACCACAGCGATGCATGGCTGTACTAATAGACTGACCACAGCGATGCATGGCTGTACTAATAGACTGACCACAGCGATGCATGGCTGTACTAATAGACTGACCACAGCAATGCATGGCTGTACTAATAGACTGACCACAGCAATGCATGGCTGTACTAATAGACTGACCACAGCAATGCATGGCTGTACTAATAGACTGACCACAGCAATGCATGGCTGTACTAATAGACTGACCACAGCAATGCATGGCTGTACTAATAGACTGACCACAGCAATGCATGGCTGTACTAATAGACTGACCACAGCAATGCATGGCTGTAGTAATAGACTGACCACAGCGATGCATGGCTGTACTAATAGACTGACCACAGCGATGCATGGCTGTACTAATAGACTGACCACAGCAATGCATGGCTGTACTAATAGACTGACCACAGCAATGCATGGCTGTACTAATAGACTGACCACATCGATGCATGGCTGTACTAATAGACTGACCACAGCAATGCATGGCTGTACTAATAGACTGACCACAGCAATGCATGGCTGTACTAATAGACTGACCACAGCAATGCATGGCTGTACTAATAGACTGACCACAGCGATGCATGGCTGTACTAATAGACTGACCACAGCGATGCATGGCTGTACTAATAGACTGACCACAGCGATGCATGGCTGTACTAATAGACTGACCACAGCAATGCATGGCTGTACTAATAGACTGACCACAGCAATGCATGGCTGTACTAATAGACTGACCACAGCAATGCATGGCTGTACTAATAGACTGACCACAGCAATACATGGCTGTACTAATAGACTGACCACAGCAATGCATGGCTGTACTAATAGACTGACCACAGCGATGCATGGCTGTACTAATAGACTGACCACAGCGATGCATGGCTTTACTAATAGACTGACCACAGCGATGCATGGCTGTACTAATAGACTGACCACAGCGATGCATGGCTGTACTAATAGACTGACCACAGCAATGCATGGCTGTACTAATAGACTGACCACAGCAATGCATGGCTGTACTAATAGACTGACCACAGCGATGCATGGCTGTACTTATAGACTGACCACAGCGATGCATGGCTGTACTAATAGACTGACCACAGCAATGCATGGCTGTACTAATAGACTGACCACAGCAATGCATGGCTGTACTAATAGACTGACCACAGCAATGCATGGCTGTACTAATAGACTGACCACAGCAATGCATGGCTGTACTAATAGACTGACCACAGCAATGCATGGCTGTACTAATAGACTGACCACAGCAATGCATGGCTGTACTAATAGACTGACCACAGCAATGCATGGCTGTACTAATAGACTGACCACAGCGATGCATGGCTGTACTAATAGACTGACCACAGCAATGCATGGCTGTACTAATAGACTGACCACAGCAATGCATGGCTGTACTAATAGACTGACCACAGCAATGCATGGCTGTACTAATAGACTGACCACAGCAATGCATGGCTGTACTAATAGACTGACCACAGCGTTGCATGGCTGTACTAATAGACTGACCACAGCAATGCATGGCTGTACTAATAGACTGACCACATTAATGCATGGCTGTACTAATAGACTGACCACAGCAATGCATGGCTGTACTAATAGACTGACCACAGCAATGCATGGCTGTACTAATAGACTGACCACAGCAACGCATGGCTGTACTAATAGACTGACCACAGCTATGCATGGCTGTACTAATGCATGGCTGTACTAATAGACTGACCACAGCAATGCATGGCAATACTAATAGACTGACCACAGCAATGCATGGCTGTACTAATAGACTGACCACAGCGATGCATGGCTGTACTAATAGACTGACCACAGCAATGCATGGCAATACTAATAGACTTACCACAGCAATGCATGGCTGTACTAATAGACTGACCACAGCAACGCATGGCTGTACTAATAGACTGACCACAGCAATGCATGGCAATACTAATAGACTGACCACAGCAATGCATGGCTGTACTAATAGACTGACCACAGCAATGCATGGCTGTACTAATAGACCTACCACAGCA
Organism: Ptychodera flava; assembly: GCF_041260155.1. NCBI lineage: Eukaryota > Metazoa > Hemichordata > Enteropneusta > Ptychoderidae > Ptychodera > Ptychodera flava. Next base: position 41,086,104 of record NC_091940.1, read on the forward strand.
ATGCATGGCTGTACTAATAGACTGACCACAGCGATGCATGGCTGTACTAATAGACTGACCACAGCGATGCTAATAGACTGACCACAGCGATGCATGGCTGTACTAATAGACTGACCACAGCAATGCATGGCTGTATTAATAGACTGACCACAGCAATGCATGGCTGTACTAATAGACTGACCACAGCGATGCATGGCTGTACTAATAGACTGACCACAGCAATGCATGGCTGTACTAATAGACTGACCACAGCAATGCATGGCTGTACTAATAGACTGACCACAGCAATGCATGGCTGTACTAATAGACTGACCACAGCAATGCATGGCTGTACTAATAGACTGACCACAGCAATGCATGGCTGTACTAATAGACTGACCACAGCAATGCATGGCTGTACTAATAGACTGACCACAGCAATGCATGGCTGTACTAATAGACTGACCACAGCAATGCATGGCTGTACTAATAGACTGACCACAGCAATGCATGGCTGTACTAATAGACTGACCACATCGATGCATGGCTGTACTAATAGACTGACCACAGCAATGCATGGCTGTACTAATAGACTGACCACAGCAATGCATGGCTGTACTAATAGACTGACCACAGCAATGCATGGCTGTACTAATAGACTGACCACAGCGATGCATGGCTGTACTAATAGACTGACCACAGCGATGCATGGCTGTACTAATAGACTGACCACAGCAATGCATGGCTGTACTAATAGACTGACCACAGCAATGCATGGCTGTACTAATAGACTGACCACAGCAATGCATGGCTGTACTAATAGACTGACCACAGCAATACATGGCTGTACTAATAGACTGACCACAGCAATGCATGGCTGTACTAATAGACTGACCACAGCGATGCATGGCTGTACTAATAGACTGACCACAGCGATGCATGGCTTTACTAATAGACTGACCACAGCGATGCATGGCTGTACTAATAGACTGACCACAGCGATGCATGGCTGTACTAATAGACTGACCACAGCAATGCATGGCTGTACTAATAGACTGACCACAGCAATGCATGGCTGTACTAATAGACTGACCACAGCGATGCATGGCTGTACTTATAGACTGACCACAGCGATGCATGGCTGTACTAATAGACTGACCACAGCAATGCATGGCTGTACTAATAGACTGACCACAGCAATGCATGGCTGTACTAATAGACTGACCACAGCAATGCATGGCTGTACTAATAGACTGACCACAGCAATGCATGGCTGTGCTAATAGACTGACCACAGCAATGCATGGCTGTGCTAATAGACTGACCACAGCAATGCATGGCTGTACTAATAGACTGACCACAGCAATGCATGGCTGTACTAATAGACTGACCACAGCGATGCATGGCTGTACTAATAGACTGACCACAGCAATGCATGGCTGTACTAATAGACTGACCACAGCAATGCATGGCTGTACTAATAGACTGACCACAGCAATGCATGGCTGTACTAATAGACTGACCACAGCAATGCATGGCTGTACTAATAGACTGACCACAGCGTTGCATGGCTGTACTAATAGACTGACCACAGCAATGCATGGCTGTACTAATAGACTGACCACATTAATGCATGGCTGTACTAATAGACTGACCACAGCAATGCATGGCTGTACTAATAGACTGACCACAGCAATGCATGGCTGTACTAATAGACTGACCACAGCAACGCATGGCTGTACTAATAGACTGACCACAGCGATGCATGGCTGTACTAATGCATGGCTGTACTAATAGACTGACCACAGCAATGCATGGCAATACTAATAGACTGACCACAGCAATGCATGCCTGTACTAATAGACTGACCACAGCGATGCATGGCTGTACTAATAGACTGACCACAGCAATGCATGGCAATACTAATAGACTTACCACAGCAATGCATGGCTGTACTAATAGACTGACCACAGCAACGCATGGCTGTACTAATAGACTGACCACAGCAATGCATGGCAATACTAATAGACTGACCACAGCAATGCATGGCTGTACTAATAGACTGACCACAGCAATGCATGGCTGTACTAATAGACCTACCACAGCAATGCATGGCTGTACTAATAGACTGACCACAGCGATGCATGGCTGTACTAATAGACTGACCACAGCAATGCATGGCTGTACTAATAAACTGACCACAGCGATACATGGCTGTACTAATAGACTGACCACAGCGATGCATGGCTGTACTAATAGACTGACACAGCAATGCATGGCTGTACTAATAGACTGACCACAGCAATGCATGGCTGTGCTAATAGACTGACCACAGCGATGCATGGCTGTACTAATAGACTGACCACAGCGATGCTAATAGACTGACCACAGCAATGCATGGCTGTACTAATAGACTGACCACAGCAATGCATGGCTGTACTAATAGACTGACCACAGCAATGCATGGCTGTACTAATAGACTGACCACAGCGATGCATGGCTGTACTAATAGACTGACCACAGCAATGCATGGCTGTACTAATAGACTGACACTCATGCTATGTTATAACTATATCCCTATCTTCACACCCCTTCATTATATGACACTTCTTTCACAATGTCAATTTCAATTAATTTTAAATTTCCATGTAGAAACAAAATTGCTATACAGCTATAAATGTATATCATGACAATATTTCTAATATTAGAAACATAGCAGTATATGTACAATGTGTGAAGTTATTGAATAAATGATGAAATATTAGTGTCTGTACCAGAATTCAGCTGTTTACACGTTTAGTAATTCATTGACAAACCTGTCTGTATTCTTCATTGATTAAATCAACCAATTCATTGATTGAATAGTTGAATGATCATACTACTAACTTAGGATTGATAAACTTACAACTATGAAATTATTACTCTATTGATTGATGGATTGATTGATTTACTGATTGTATTCCATACAAGGCAGCTGAGCAACACTGATAATTCCAACATTCAAAGCTATATGAATCATGAGTAATGCTAAAACATATGTTAATGTAAGCATCTCTGGGTTTTCCAATAAATAATAAGTCTATACTATACGTTCTCAACTTCATGTGCTAATACTCTGCTTGTTTAACTGACATGCATGACACATTATGAATAAAATATAACATGTACAAAATATACACTTAGGACAGTGATGTTGCCAGATGTTGCCTGTTTGCTTAAAACTTCTAATTCCTTATTTGGATGTGTTGATTTCATATTATTGTGTGATGCTCTGTAAAATGAAGGAAAGATTTTCAGAAAAAACTAATTTTCTCACCACTCTCTCCCTTGCAATAGTTTGAATGATGTCAAAAGAGTTAGGGACATTTCTGTCCCAAATCAAGACAATAACACTTTGAATTTACCCATTAAAATAAAGATTTTAAGATTGCACTCACATCAGTAAATTTTAAGTAAATTGACCCTCCTACTAAAACTTTGGCAAAATGCCATTTACCGGTATTTATAATTGACCATTAACTTTCGGTTGTTCCTTTTTTAAGCTGAGGCATATTATCATCACTATCTTCTTGTTCATTGATGTTGTTATCTGTTTTATCAGTTATCTGCTAAGATAAGATCTGGTTTTAAACAAAGCGCATTGCATTTTTATGCTTTCACGTACTATCCTGTTCATAGGAAACTCTACAGTACAAATTCCTGGCAATTCCCTCACTCTGTAAGCAGCATGTCTGCTCTTTTACAACATTTTAAAACTCTTTGTGGGAGACAATATGAAAATCCTTTGATATTTTCTTTTGATTGCCCATATCCATGTGCACTGTTAAAACTTTCATTGATTCAAAGGAACTGTTCATGTGCTATTATAACTTGGTATAGACTGATGGATCTGACACTTTCATTGATTCAAAGGAACTGTTCATGTGCTATTATAACTTGGTATAGACTGATGGATCTGACCCTATCATAAGGTCCTTACCTGTTTCAAAGGCACTTCCCAAAACTTGTCACATGTTAGAGATGAACACAAAGATTCTCGGACAACTCCTGCAACAAAATGTAAATTCTTTGTGTTAAGTTCTACATTTGCTGAATAGGACACTGGCCCTTTTGATTCAATTCTCCTTGGTTATTTCCAATGATTTAGTTTGATTTCTTCATACAGCTACATCAGACCAAGGCTGATTTCAATCAATGCAATGAAACTACACAGGAAATAACAGAGATGTTAAGGGTGGCAAAGTCAGCCTCTGGTCTTGCTATCAGATTACTCATCACAGAAAGAGGCAGCTGAACTTGAATGCAAGTTTCAAAGACTATTTAGATTGTACGAAGCACACCCAGTAGTTTGGCCATATCAAATGTTTTAGTCCGAAACATGTGTTTGTTTTTTCCAGTAAAAGATGTACAATACCAGAGTTTTCTGAACTATTGACATGAGTGAGGATCAATAGATACAAATCTTTGGATACAAACTACCTTGGTTTTCTAGTGGAGCCCCTAGCCATATACTCTGCCCCCGAAACTAACCATGACTATGGTACTCCCTGGTTTACTAGAGATTCACACAGAATTCCATCTTTGTCTGCAAGTCTTCACTCTTGCCAAAAGTTTAAACATGATTTGCATAATTGTTGGCATCTTACTTTGAAAATCATATCTCTCTGTTCCGATTAGACTAAGAGGGGCACACACTTTGACCATTGTCTGCAAAGAAGATACAATAATCATTGATGAAATCAAATTGTTATTGCACACAAGAAACGCATTTAATGTTAAATTTGGGGAAGAACAGATTCAACTGATACAAATATTCAATGTGAAAATGATTAGTTGGATCTGCTTGTAATGTTTTGCATCTCTGAACAGTGACTCACATTACTATGATAGTGTTTTAATTCCATTTTGATGTGCATACTATTCCAAGGATTTCGTTTCATTCATAGTCTGGTTCCCTGACCCATTTCCCGGTAGAGGGCGTGGGGAAATATAGGGTCAGGTACCGGGTAGCCATCTTGAACAGAATTTTGTTCAAGATGGCGGAGGTTAGTCACCTGACAGAACATGCTACAACAAATATGGCTGCTACCATGAAAACGCCGGTCAAAATTCGACTGGATCAGAATTATGTTCGAACACTGGTATCCGAACCAAAAACATTGGCACACGAGACGGGAAACATAAACTGAAAGGATTAATCCAAAAGTATGGGGAAATAGAGGTGATTGAAGGCTGGCTGTGATATCGCAGCAGTACTTGTTGCGTGTATCGAACGCGCTAGGGTCATTGAGGTCATCGCCGTCTGTGGCGTGACCCGATCGAATGACCCGAGCACGTTCGATACACGCCACAAGTACTGCTGCGATATCACAGCTAATTGAAAGCAAACTTTGTTGGAACTGTGAACGACGATTGATTTCGATGGATAGAATGGTGTCCGAATTTCGTGAAAAATGCCAGGCATCATGTCGACGTTCTAAAAGTATTAAGAGGTGTGCTAAATCACAGTGGCTAAATCATGGAGGTAGAAAGTCTTTCATTCTACCTCCACGGCTTTGTGGTACAAACAAGAAGTAAGTGAGCGAACCCAAGAAAGATGAGAAAAAGTTACAAGTGTTACTTTCATCCAATCACAGCTTGTTTTATTTTAACCCAATAGCGTCCATGTTTACATTAGCCGGTACCTGACCCTATATTTCCCCACGCCCTCTACCGGGGAATGGGTCAGGGAACCAGACTATTCCAAGGATTTCGTTTCATTCATAGACAGCTTTGATGTTACAGATACATGTATAAGCATTATTATCCCATTGGCATGTGACCATGTGACCCTTGATACAGACTCCTCAAGGAACAGTAGTTGCAACCTTTTATTAAATTTTCATTATAATTGTTCAATAGAACAAATACATTTTCTACTACAACAAGACAAAAGTAAAAGAGGAATAAGCATCAAAAGCTCCAGTGAATGAAGTTTAAATCCTTCAAAATACTCAAAAATAACTGAAATTTGTTGATGTGGTATCAATGTCAGGGGTACCTAAGAAAGTGTAGCTTTTAAATGAAAACGACAGCTTTGACACCGTGCCGGATAGCTTGGGTAGGGAAATGATAGTTGCTGGAATGGAATCCGTAAGTTTGGTCATCGAAAACGATAGCTTTGAACATATTTTTTTTGTTAATGGCGTAAAACAAGATGGCTGAAAGCAAAAGCAGTGGTAGCAGCGGTAAATATTTTACTCGTTTTCTCAACAAAATAACCAAAGTCTGTTGTGTAAGATGCCGCATTCAGTGAGGTTCAGGTTCGGTTGCGCTTCTGTAAAGTTTCTGCACCCATGTTACAAAACTTGCAGAGAAATCACCGTTCCCGTTTTCAAACTGAACAGGCTATCAGGACGTCCTATTCTAATACATGTACAGGGATTAGAATGTATATGATAGTGTAAAGACGTATTCGTTAGTGTTGGCAATGTCTGTTTTCCAGAGTTAAGACTTACCAAGATCTCAAAGTTAGCTTCAGATAAGATGAATAGTTATCTTCTCTACCTTCCATGTATGCACGAGCACTCTTTTCATACACTATCACATACACAATCCATGTACATGTATTAGAATAGGACGTCCTAATAACCTGTCCAGTTTGAAAACGGGAACGGAGATTTCTCTGCAAGTTTTGTAAAATGGGGGCAGAAACTTTACAGAAGTGAAATCAAACCCGAACCTCACTGAAGGCAGCATCTTACACAACACAATTTGGTGATTTCTTGTCGAAAACGGGTAAAATATTTACCGCCGCTACCACTGCCTTTGCTGTCAGCCATCTTGTTTTATACCCTCAACATCAAAATATGTTCAAAGCTATCGTTTCAGATGACCAAACTTACGGATTCCATTTAGCAACTATCGTTTCCCTACCCAAGCTATGCTGCACGGTGTCATAGCTATCGCTTTCATTCAAAAGCTACACTTTCTTAGGTACCCCTGAATGTTTTCATTTGATGTTATTTGACATGTTAATGTAAAAATTACGTATATCAGTATCTCATATCTTTTTATTATTTATACATTGAAGAGATTGCAGCTGCAAATTTTGATGATTTTTTTTCATTATTAGTATTTGTGTTTGGTTTATCAATGGCAAGTCACCTTGTTCTGTTCCTCAAAGCATGTTACAACACCTAATATTTAGCTCACCAATATACCGGTATCATCTATATGTGTAGAATGTTTTCATTGAATTCTAGAGTGGACCAGAATTCACTTATCAACAATAGCAATGCAATTAACATAGTGTACAGGCTGAGTTGACAAGCTGAACACTGTGTATCTTGACATGTTTTTGGATGTAGAACAAGAAAATATAGTTGACATTAACAACATACAGTGGTAAATAATGAAAAAATCATCAAAAATAGAGTTACTGGTCAGTTTTTGGTGATATCACTATTTCAATGAGTTTGACAACTCACCTCACACTTTTCTTTGAGTACTGCAACGTCTGATTCTTTACAAAGTGCTTTGTCCCAATAACCAGGTTTTCTAGCTCCTGATACGATGTCACATCTCAGATAATCACAGTAGTCTGCTAAACACACTGCATTGGGTCCCTTCAAAGATTACCATGTTTTTAACAAAGAAATCAAAGGACACTGCTCATCATGATAAATGTATAAACATGCCAACTGTGATTACAGACTGGTTTGTAATTGTGCATTAAATGGAATTTCAAAATTCATTTGTGTACAATGATACTCCTCAGTCTGCTTGACAAACTCATGCAAAATTGTAGCCTAACAATGATTTCATATTCTTATTATGGCAAATGATATTGACTTGAACATCCCAGGTTTCACTCAGAGCCAGACTGATAACTACATAGACAGACAGACAGACAGATACACAGGCAGACAGATAGGCACACACATAACACTAACCTGAAGGACTTGATCTGAATGTCTGTTATCAAAATGTACATCCAGTGTCTGCTCTGTCATGAAGGCCTTGCCGCAATAATGACAACTCCATTTACTGATGGTCTCCTGGCTTTTGTGATTTTCATTACCAAGATACATATCTCTGGCTGGCAGTAAGGGGCATGACACTGGCACATCAACAGCGCCCTCAATATAATGTTTATAGAAATGCTGAAAGAAAGACATGATGATAATGAGCAGTTACAGTGGCATCAACTACAAGTATTATAGCAGAGACACAAATATAGAAAGTGGAAAGCAGGATAATTAGTCTTTGGTGGAGGAATATGTAATTACAAATGAAAATTAACATTAAATTTTTTCACCTCAAATTTATTGTTGGAGACAGTAAAATGGTTATCAAAATTTAGTTGTAAAGGGTGAGACTTAATGTTTGCAGTATAGGATGGTTCTCTTGAGGCATGAAAGTAAAATCAAGTACGGTATTTTCACACCCTTTCCATGTCTGGGAAACACAGATCAGGGTTATGAAACTGAGTCTATGCACGCTGCTCTATTTCAATGATATCACAGAAATACTAGTAAAAAAAGCTTTGACCATATGTAGTGTGTTTTATTTCAAACACAAATATCATAGAGTGTTATTTATTGAATTTGTGAAACCAAGATAGGAAGACTCAGGAAATTGATTTTGACACTGCAATTATAATTACAATGTAATTGATGCAAATGAAGTGATAATCACGACGCAAACAGAAGTAGTCGGTTACAGAGTTGATGAGACAAGAACAGAAATCAGAAAGAGATTTACCAGTAAAAGAAAACATTATAAAGAACAACATATGTGAAAGCTACAAGTATAAAAGGGCATAATTTTATGTTGCAGTGTACCGGTACACTTACCAACAAAAGTATAACAACGATGCAAGTTATTGTCATCAAATGATTTCAAGTCCAATTTTTAATTAATTATGCTATTGCAGGTTAAACAAATTGTTTAAACTTGGGCAGTCTGCTCTGTATTGTTGACTCTTCACAAACGTTTGTGAAAGTCTCATTTAACATAGTCTAGACTCTACACTTCACTTGTGGCCTTCGCCACACTCTGTCTAGCTGCATGAGCAGTGATCAAGCAGATTCAAGTTACAGTTGTAAATTGTTGACTCTTCGCAAACATTTGTGAAAGTCTCATATCACAATACAGAACAGTTGAGCACAACCCTTGTAAAATTCATGTTTTTCACCAAACGACTTAGCACCCATCACCTACAAACTCTGCTTACCTCCTCTAAAATTTGACGTGCTGTGCGTGAGTGCTGTCGGGAACAACTGTAACCATGACAACTGATGATCAGCATCAAGAAAAGAGTAAATGTATCCTGCAATGAAACATGAGTGATACTTCATAATCTTTGGAAATTATCAAATCTACATGATTTATTTTATGATTAGTTTTTATAGCTACTTTTATAATTATTAGTATTGTATTATTTTACCAAACTGTATCTACAGATGATAGAGCAGTGTAATAAAGTTATTATACATGATAAATGTTGATAGATATATCTGAATATGAGATGATAGCTTAGCTGTGAGTGTATGGCATTGACAATAGTGACATCCATAATTACCCAACATGGCTTGCAAGGAACAACAATTCCTATATCGCTGAAGTACCAGTAAATCTCTCCATAAGTCAACACAGTCTCAAGTACACTGCAACCAACCATTGGGATTTGCTACCAGACTCATTGAAAAAAATCGACAACAGAACCACCTTAGAGCTGCAATTGAAATAAAATCTTTTTCCTGCTTGATCTGTTTATTTAGTCTGTTCTGTCGTCTTACTTTTCCCCTGTCTGATTTATATCTATTTTTTTTATTTGTACTTAAATTTTAATTTAACTTTAATTTTACTTTAATAATAATAATGCAAATGCATCGCATTTCATGTAGAGCTTCCTTTTAGGGCCACAAGCTTGACCAGTTTCTTAAGAACTATTTTTGTGACTCCAGCCAGAAATATTTTTTTTTAAAGTTCGAATAGCATATTAGAGTATGAATGTTTGCTGTTTCTGGCAAATAAATTATTATTATTATTATTTTGTTATTATAAATATATCCTGGCAGCAGATAGTACACACCAATAGGTCAAACCCAGAATTGGAATGGACCATGGTACAAACAAACTGACGTGTGCAAATGTGCATAGACGTTCGTGTATTTCCATACGCGTTTGTGCACATGTGGGTTTGTTTGTACTGCTATAAACACATGATCTTTTGGGTGTACTGAGTCTGTAGAACATATAGCATCCTTTTTATTCCAGAGTAGAACCACTGACCAAAGATCTGTCAGCTACACACTTTGTAACAACACATGGTTGACTTACAACTGCTAGGTAATTGTGTAGGGACTGTGGTAACATACACATACATGTATCTCAATACATTTCACAGAACCCAAGCTGTTTGTAAATCATTTTGTTTTTTGTAATCGAGTTATAAATCATGTTAAAATTGTACTGGTAGTATTCAAGCTGTTGATGTGACCTTAGCTCTGATGGGCAGGGCTGTGTGTTACTGGCTATAGGTCTCCCACCACGGACCCATAGCAAGTAACACACAGCCCTGCCATGTAGAGCTCAACTGACCTGTGCTTGTACAAAGTCTCTCCATCATTGTGGATTGTAATTCACAATGTTATTGTTGATACTATTTTATCTTGTCCTGACTGGGTTAATTTTTGGGGATTGATTTGTCTACAATGGCATTATAACCTATATATTGCACACAGTGTGTTGTGTTTAAAAGTAAGGGATGGATTTGAAGAAAACATTGTTCTGTAAATAATATAATGAAAATATATAAATACAAGACACATGCCAAGATTTCCTGACGTTGAACCAGTGATAGAGGGACCGTGAACCAGTGCATATTTTTGGGTTTGTAGCAAGTGTCTAAATGTGATCACCAATGCCGACCCATCCTACCCCTGTATGGCATAAAGTGCATCAAGAGCAGAATGAATCTGAAATAAACCAAGAACTAACCCAGTGATTTTTATATTATCACTGACTTTGGGGAAACCACACAAATATTCCAAAAGCCTATGATATTGCTATACAATGAGTGGCAACAAAGCTTTCTACGAAGTTAGCCAACGTTCATCGTTTAAAATACAGAGGCAGCCCTAACGATAGTTTTAAGAACAGGCACACGACTCAATGCAAGCACACCGTGACTGATGCAACCAGTATTATATTATGCCATGGCTAGCATTGAGTCGAATGCCTGTGGTTTTGAAGTAAGAGCACCGGAAAATCTTACCCTGGCCCTAGTTACTGCTTTACCGTTGCTATGGAAATCATACATGCCAAATCGAGTCATATCACTCAGAATGACTGTTCTGTTTTACTCTAAAAACAAAACAAGTCGACGTAGTTTGGTCCTCTCAGTGGCCAGCTGGCAAGTTTGGAACCGTCTCACCAGATACAGCGTCCGGGCGTGCATACACACAATACTGGTGAAACGCTCGTCGCCTGTGTATTGTTGAGGATCTCATCGGAGGTAACTGAGATTGTTGGTGTTCATGAACGGAATTATTTAACGTATACTAAAGCGCACATTGTGTCAGATCGCAATACAGCAAACACTTCTGGGTTCTCGACTTATCACAACACTGCAACAACGACAAAACCGGAAACATGTATGTCAGCTATCATAGGTCAACACTGGGTCAGCTGCATTATGTTGTCAAATCTGGTGAGGGCGCTCTGTCTCGCGGAAAGTCTCCCTCATCACAGGCACCGCCGTAAGGTTGTTACCCTTTCTACTACACTAAAAGCCGCTCAATTACGGCGGTGCCTGTGGGTCCGACGAGAAGGATAAACTCATGCGACGGGGAGATGGCGTAGGAAATTTTATAATGGAGACGGCAGCAAGGGAGAAGTTGAAAGAGGATGGTTTAAAGTTTAATCCATCGGAAAATTTAGGCGAAAGTTTCAGTCTTTTAATACTTTCGAAGTGTACACTGTCGTAAGGGTGATCGAGCCACTAATTTTTTTACCAACAATTTTCGTTATTTTTCTCCAACAGTAAGACTGATATGTGAGGATGAGATTACGACAAAAAAAACCGACGTGTCACCAGATTAATTTGGCAGCTAGAAGGATTTGAAATACACCCACTTTATTCCATTCGAATGACAGAAATTATGAATGTCCCGTAAGTGTTGCCCAACCCGATATATTTACTTTCAGTTCCTTTCTTGAAATGCTGCACTTGTTTTATTTACATGTGAACCACATCGAATAATAAATGAAAGTTTTAGCTATTTTCCACTGAAAACGTACATAAGAATTTAAATTATCATTTCTCAGTCCTTCAAAGACAACAGTTAAAGCTGTTGCAACAATTAAATGTTATGGCCACGCCTTATCCATACTTTGTAGAATTATTTAGATTTCAAATCAAACAATTTTGTTGATTTTTACATAAATTATTGTTCAGATATTGCACATTATATGCATAAAAATGGGGTCACCAGCCTATTACATATATATGTATAATCAATGTCAAAGGTCTTAAGGTCACGTGACATTTTGAAAAAAAAATTGTATTGCTAATTAATCCCTATATGCCAAAAATCAGACCTCTAGCTTTATTCGCTTGCCTAGAATTAGATGTGTGCATAATTAATGAGGTAAAGCGTGTGTTGTCATAAGGTCTCCCACCCTACTAAATATAAAGGACATAGCACTTGTGGTCACGTATTTATCAACATAAACGTATATTTCAGGTCAAAGGTCATCGAGGTCACATGACATTTGGTCAAAAATTTCTATCCTATAGTTATCCCTATATACCAAAAATCAGACATCCAGCTCTATGGGCTTGCTCAGAATTAGATTCACGCATAATTAATGAGGTACAGTATGAAGCATCATAAGGTCTCCCATCGATCATACCATATATGAAGGGTGTACCACTTGTGGTTACTGAGTTATGGACAAATATGTATATTTGAGGTCAAAGGTCACCGAGGTCACGTGATATTTTGAAAAAAAGTTGCATTGCTAAGTTATCCCTATATACCAAAAATCAGACCTCTAGCTCTATTGACTCGCTCAAAATTAGATATGTGCATAATTAATAAGGTACAATATGTGGCGTCACAAGCTGTCCCATCATACCATACATGAAGGGTGTAGCACTTGTGGTTACTGAGTTGTGGACAAATATGTATATTTGAGGTCAAAGGTAATCGAGGTCACATGACATTTTGTCAAAAAAATTGTATTGCTAAGTTATTTTCTATATACCAAAAATCAGACCTCTAGCTTTATTGGCTCGCTCAAAATTAGATATGCGCATAATTAATGAGGTACAATATGTGGCGTCATAAGCTGTCCCATCATACCATACATGAAGGGTGTAGCACTTGTGGTTTAATGAGTTAGGCTGCGTTCACAAAAAACGGTTAGGGGGCTGGAGGAATTCAGGGGGGGATTTGAAAATTTTGGGGGTAGTGGAGGGGGGGACTTGAAAATTTTGCTCTACCTGTAGGGGGGGGGGACTTGAAAATTTTTGGGTCCCTTTTGTATTTTACATTTTCCAATTCCAAGTTTTTGTAGGTAATTCAATGAAAATTGAATATCATTTTTTTATGTCATCAAAATGTTGTAATGTTAGTACAAATTTAACAAAATCTAGAACCATTTTGTCACATTTCATGACTTTTATCTCGAAAAAATCTAAAAGTGTGATTTGTCGTAAAAAAACAAACTTGAGCCTCGTAACAGGGCAGAAGCTGCAACTGTTAATGATTTCTGCAATATTTCTATGCAATATAACAACTACAGTTTCTTGCTATCTCCCTACAGCATGCTCAAACACACAATATTTAGTTTGTCGACAAAGCCTGTATATATAAATATAAATATGTATTTGGTGATAATTTAATTGGAGTCCAGACTGACAGTCAGTTGTCAGTGATACAAATGCATGGTACACATACATAGGCTGTGATAGCAAGCTGAATACGCCATGGACAATTCAACATGCTGTAGGAAGTAGAACAAGAACGCAGTTGTAAAACTGAACAAAAATATTGCCAAAATTATCAAGTTTATACAGCCTACGGGTAGTGTCACTACCAGATACTACCCTGCTACTGCAGTGTCACTGTCACTGCATACCTGAACAGTGACAGAGACAGCTCTGATGTACATGGTAGTTGAAGAAGGGTTTGGGTCAAATGACACTCATGACAGTGAAACTCACTTATACACAAGATCAGGCCAGAGAGCAACACATGGAAGAAAACATATAAATGTTTGAATTCTGGCATATGAGAATAATCAAATATTAAAAAAAAAAGATGGGGTCACCAAGCTTGATTTTCTAAATTTTCACACTCTTATTATAAAATGATACAGAAGTAAAACTTTGAATAGTGAAGACTCGAAGAAAAAATATGTGACCAAATGGAATTATTTATTTTTTAACCAAATTTGCAATTATCACACCCAAAATTTCAGATATTAAAACATTTATTTGATGGAATATTTTAACTTTCCGGTATTGTCAATTTTGAGTAGCATCTAATTCATATAGGTCTTGTAGTTTTGAAATAATTTTTGGTAGGTCACTGTGCAATACGGCAATTAGCCAGAATTCACAATTTTCCTACTCTCTCATGATTGCATTTTGTGTGCTCTTCAACAGGAGCAATTGACCTGACCAGAGTTGGATTAACTCAAGTTGGCTTTTAAGACCAAAAATTCACTGATGCATTTAAAGAACTTGCCTTGGGAATATGACTATACAAAGTGCTAATACAGGTAGTGTTGAACACCTGTGAGCAGAACGGCGCAATACATGTTTATTTTTTCTGCGCTCACATCCTTTACAAATATGCAGGCCTGTGATAGTTGGGGGGGGGACTTGAAAAATTTTGACCATATAGAGGGGGGGCATTTGAAAATTTTTTAGGGTACTCAGGGGGGGGATCTGAAAAAAAAAAAGATTTCAATCGAGATTCCTCCAGCCCCCCCCCTAATCGTTATTTGTTAACGCAGCCTTATGGACAAATATGTATATTTTAGGTCAAAGGTCACCGAGGTCACGTGACATTTTGAAAAAAAAATAGAATTGCTAAGTTATCCCTATATACCAAAAATCAGACCTCTAGCTCAATTGGCTCGCTCAAAATTAGATATGTGCATAATTAATGAGGTACAATATGTGGCGTCATAAGCTGTCCCATCATACCATATATGAAGGGTGTAGCACTTGTGGTTACTGAGTTATGGACAAATATGTATATTTGAGGTCAAAGGTCACCGAGGTCACGTGACATTTTGTCAAAATATCTGAGATATCTGCGTGAACGGATGGACTCACGGATGGACTCACGGACGGACATGACCCAATCTATAAGCCCCCTGGACTTCATCCGTGGGAACTAAAAACTTTGTCACTGCATCCTTTTTGCAATATGAATACGATGAGAAACTAAATTTTATTAGTCCCCACGGACACCGTCCGGGGGGACTTATAGGTTTGGTCGTGTCCGTGCGTGTGTGCGTGCGTGCGTGCGTCCGTCTGTGCGTGCGTCCGTCCGTTCACGCAGATATCTCAGAGATGCCGGAAGCGATTTCATTCAAACTTGGTACAAGGATTGCTTCATATGTCATACAGATGCACGTTGATTTGTTTTGTGATACGATCCAATATGGCTGCCAGGCGGCCATTTTATTACGATTTTTTCATGTACAGAGCCATAATTCAGGCATGTTTCAACTGATTTTATTCAAAGTTGGTACAAGGACATTGACCTATGTCATAGCTATGCACGTCAATTCTTTTTGTGATACGATCCAATATGGCCGCCGTGCGGCCATTTTGTTACGATTTTTCATGTACAGAGCCATAACTCAGGCATATCTCAACCGATTATATTCAAACTTGGTACAAGGACATTGACCTATGTCATACATATGCACATCAATTTGTTTTGTGATACGATCCAATATGGCCGCCAGGCGGCCATTTTATTACGATTTTTTCATGTACAGAGCCATAACTCAGGCATGTTTCTACAGATTTTATTCAAAGTTGGTACAAGGACATTGACCAATGTCATAGCTATGCACATCAATTTTTTTGTGATACGATCCAATATGGCCGCCGTGCGGCCATTTTGTTACGATTTTTTCATGTACAGAGCCATAACTCAGGCATTTCTCAACCGATTTTATTCAAAGTTGGTACAAGGACATCGACCTATGTCATACACATGCACATTGATTTGTTTTGTGATACGATCCAATATGGCCGCCGTGTGGCCATTTTATTACGTTTTTTCATGTCCAGAACCATAACTCAGACATGTATCAAGCAAATTTATTCAAAGTTGGTACAAGGAGATTGACCAATGTCATCCATATGCATGTTAATTTGTTTTGTGATACGATCCATATGCTGCTGTGCGGCCATTTTGTTATTTTCTCATGTACAAAGCCATAACTCAGGCATATTTCAACAATTTTAATCAAAGTTGGTACAAGGACATTGACCTATCGTATGTCATACATATGCACATTGATTTGTTTTGTGATTCGATCCATTATGGCCACCATGTGGCCATTTTATTACGATTTTGTCATGTCCTGAACTACAACTCAGACATGTATCAAGCGAATTTATTCAAAAGTATTTTTATCACAGACCTAATGAAGAGGACTCTATCCTCTCTGAGGACCTGTAATCAAAGCACCCATTAACAAGTGGGGACTGTGTCATCAACGATGACTTGTTTTTCTTGGCCTTATACATGGGAGTCTATGTATTGGCTTATACATGGGAATCTATGGACTGCCTTATACATGGGAGTCTATGGAGACTGCCTTTTACATGGGAGTCTATGGATGTGAAAACTAAAAAGTCCTCTAACACGGCCAAATTTGATCGCATTGTGAAACAAATCGACGTGCATCTGTATGGGGTAGGGTACTATCCTTGTGCAAAGTTTGAAAGAAATTGACCAGGGCATGTCTGAGATATCTGCGTGAACGGACGGACGGACGCACGGACATGACCAAACCTATAAGTCCCCCTGGACGGTGTCCATGGGGACTAAAAAGTACAGAGAGGATTTGCATGGTACCCAAATATGAAAGTACCGGTATGAAATGACTGGTTTGTCTTATATATATGATTTAAATAATTCTAGGTTTGGTGCAAACAGTGATTTGTCTTGGCATGAGGTAGAAGAATATTCAGGGGCTATGCAAAATTAGTCATTGCATTGGATTGCATACATGTAGAAATGTCAGAAAACAAACTCGGAATATTGTCAATTTCATAACACTTTCACAAATGATCCACTGAAAGGTACTTTTAATATTGAAAAATATATATAAAAATACCATGTTACTGTGTTTGATTTTTAAAGAGAATCATAATTGTATGTTTTTCTTTTAAAAATCACTGACACAAAAGTGGTGACTCAGCATTTTTTCACCATTCTTATTAAATTAAATAATTTGGCATCTTTGTTGTTGGATAAGTAACTTCATACATGATATTTATATCAGAAATACTACATGCAGACGATACTTAAAAATTGAGTTATGAAATAACAATAATTTTTATCCATCATGGCTATTGTTTCCTTTGAACAGGTCAAATTTACAATAAAGTGATGTAAATGAATGTAAAGAATGTAAATTATCTCAAAAAGTAGGTTTGGAACAGCTACATGCTGAAACAATGTGATTTCTAGAAAATGACAGTGTTCTTGGTATTGGGTAATCCCCACACTTTAAAAGTCTGTACCTGCCACAGTCAAACATTTAACAAGTTTTTCAATTCATTTCCACCTATGGGAGAGTACTTCTGAAAAAAGTGAGACAACTTGTCTAGATAGTGAACACACCCTGCTTTGTATATTATTAGAACATTATTTCGTCCTCTGAGTACTTGTCACTGGTATGTAATGTTAAAAACAACTTGGAAACATTAACAACCAAAGTATTTGATATAGACAACTGATTAAACATCTGGGACAAAGTAACAGTCAAAATAATCAAGAAAGGGGCTATAAAATGGATCATTTATAGTGGACATAACAATAGTATTCATGTTCAATAATAAACTTTTCTTAAGAAATTTACAACCTGATTTGTTCATTGCTAGCCTCTCCAAAAGTGTGCCAATGGCAGTCCCCGCAAAACATGCTTTATTATATATACAGTTCTGCTCTCAAACTTTATCAAACTTATCAAAACATGAACATCCAATTGCACTAGTATCCATGGAGACTGAACCAAAAATACATCGTTGGCTGTTCTTTTCAATGCATACCACGTCATGCATGTCACCAAAGCTGAATGACAGGCGATATTTTGTCATTTCTGAGGGAGTATTATGAGAAGCAACAGCAAATTCATAGTTCGCTACACTGTGCGCTTGGGACACCCTAATATATAGGACATCTTTGCTTGCCGTGTATTGTGACTTTTAAAGGGCAGACAATGGCTTGGATCGCACAGTCGAGAGAAAACCCTGTCTATCTATCTATCTATCTATCTATCTATCTATCTATCTATCTATCTATCTATATATATATATATATATATATATATATATATATATATATATAATATATATATATGAACTGTCTCTTTACTATCATTGCTGAACTGTCATCTGTGAAATCGCGTTCTGCCAATTCCGAACCGGATAACATCAGTAAGGATGACCTGCCATCGAAATTTCTTGAATATTTCGAATCGAAGATATCAAAGCTCCGTAACGGG
Organism: Ptychodera flava; assembly: GCF_041260155.1. Classification (NCBI taxonomy): domain Eukaryota; kingdom Metazoa; phylum Hemichordata; class Enteropneusta; family Ptychoderidae; genus Ptychodera; species Ptychodera flava. The sequence goes on from NC_091940.1 coordinate 41,104,841, forward strand.
CTGTCTGCGCAAATTGACCAGTGTGATCATACCAGACTACCATCCCACATACTAATTAAATTCACTCCTGTTACAGTCGACAACGTTAAGGGCCTCATCAAGAATGCTCCATCAAAGTCGTGCGAACTTGATGTCTTGCCGACAAAGTTACTCAAGAACTGTATGGACGTTGTAACACCTTTCCTTACACATCTTTACAACAGCTCCCTATCGTCAGGTATAGTTCCTAGCCATTTCAAGACAGCTATTATCCGACCACTGTTGAAAAAACCCAATCTCGATAATAACATACTGAAAAATTATAGACCTGTGTCTAACCTTCCCTTCATATCAAAAATTCTGGAAAGAATTGTAGCCCTGCAATTACGCGATCACCTCACCAAGTTTCGTCTCTTCCCACGTCATCAGAGTGCGTATCGTCCCTATCACAGCACGGAGACAGCCCTGCTTCGTGTACATAACGACATCATGTGTGCGCTAAACAAGAAAATGGACGTTGTTCTCATCATGTTGGATCTGTCGGCTGCGTTTGACACCATAGACCACGAAATCCTACTTCAAAGGCTTGAATCTCGTTTTGGCATTACGGGAACGGCTTTATCTTGGTTCCGCTCTTACCTTGAAAATCGGACACAATCTGTAACAGCTGGGACTGCGTCATCCCCTAGCTCTCATGTGAAATATGGTGTTCCTCAGGGATCGGTGTTGGGACCACTTCTTTTTACGCTCTACATAGCACCTTTAGAGGACATCATCGCGGAACACGGCCTTGAATGCATGATGTACGCGGATGACAGTCAAGTTTATGTCATTTGCAACACGCCGGCTGATGTGCGCTCTTGTCTCGAACATTGCATTGGCAACATTCGGATCTGGATGAAATCAAACATGCTGATATTAAATGACGACAAGACAGAGGTTATCCATTTCTCATCAAGGCTCAAGTCGGACGTGTCGGTGATGGCCAATCTCAGGATTGGCGACTTTGACATCACACCCTCCACCTCTGTGCGGAATCTTGGTGTTAGACTGAACAGTGACGGTTTTATGTCTGACCAAATCAACAAATATGCAGGAACGGATATTATTCTCTATACCGTATCAGCAAGATCCGCAAATTACTTGATAGAAGTACCACCGAGACATTGATCCATGCCTTCGTCACATCCCAACTGGACTACTGCAATAGTCTCTTGTACGGAGTATCAAAAGAACAGCTTTCTCGATTGCAGTCAGTTCAAAATGCTGCTGCACGTCTCGTCACTCAATCACGCAAATTTGACCATATTACACCCGTGTTGATCGACCTGCATTGGCTTCCAATCGAAGCTGGAATCAGATTCAAGGTTCTGTTAATTACTTATAAATTATTTAATGGTATTGCACCCATGTACTTGAGCGACTTAATTGAGTTGTATGTTCCGGCAAGAAACCTCCGGTCCATGGAAAAGCTACGTTTAGTCCCGCCTAAAGGGAAGTATAATAAGTCCTATGGCCATAGGGCCTTTTCTGTTCATGCTCCTTTCCTTTGGAATTCATTGCCATCAGAGATTCGCTCTGCAAAAAATGTTGAATGTTTTAAACGTGCTTTGAAGACTTACCTTTTTACTGAGTTTTATCAACTGTGATTTTTAGCCATTTTGCTCATTTTACGCTGTTTTTACTTCCTTTCCAAATTTCTTTGCGATATTTGTGACTTTTTTATTTTAAAAACTACCTTTGCTCTCATTTTAGTCATGTATTTTGTTTTCTTCAGTCATGTACAGCGCGCTGAGACGTATGTGTAGTGCGCTTTAAAGAAGTTTTTAATAATAATAATAATAATATATAATAATAATAATAATATATAATATATATATATATATATATATATATATATATATATATATATATATATATATATATATATATATATATATAACCCAGGTAGTTAAACTAATTCCCTTAGACCGAGTTTGTCCTCACAACCACACCACTCCACGCAGTATCTGTCTGCTTGCAGTGCATTGTGGGAGATAACGGCAATCAAGGAATTCCATCTGATTACTTAAATGGGATGGAAGATCAAATCATGTGACTTACTTCGTAACCGGGGTTACAAATTCCCCTCAGAAGCTTACACACTCCGGGTGTAAGTGAACTCCTTTGACAGATACTTAGTTACTTTGTTACAATTAGGTTACTTTGCAATCCCACTACTTTCATGTACACTACCCTCGATATACTTCAGTTTTCTTTTTTCTTCTTCGTTTCCTTGCTTTAACATCAAATGGCTTTGGGAACGGACTAGACTAGCATTTGCTATTTTCCGTTTCCATTTACCCTTTATCACAGCACAACTCAGATGTACATTCATAATTGAATTGTAATATTATTATGATTAAGGGTAATAAAGATTATTATTATTATTATTATTATTATTATTATTATTATTATTATTAGATAATCACAACTCATAATGCAAATTCCAAAGCAGAAACCAGAAAAGAAGGTCACTTGACCTACGGAACACCAAGTGAGACAAATGAAAAGCCATACAACTTTCACAAATGGAGGTGTAGATGTTTACATGCCATAAAATGTGCAATAAAGTTCCTATTCCCCTCAGGAATCACGTGTCATGTGTGATCCTTCATGGCAGTTATCTCTTCATCCCAATACTCCCTCCATCTACACTACATAAACTAACAACAATACAAGGCATTTACACATCTGTACCATGAGTGGTATCACCCATCTTGCTGGTGATGTGACGACTGACGACGTGGTTGCATGGTCTTTCCCATTTTTTTTAAACCTCCAGTCCCGAGACATAAATAATTATATAAACAAACTGCAACAAACTGTATGATAATAACTCACTCTTTCAACCCTCCCAGACGAGCCCCATTTATGTAACCCAGGTAGTTAAACTAATTCCCTTAGACCGAGTCTCTGTCCTCACAACCACACCACTCCACGCAGTATCTGTCTGCTTGCAGTGCATTGTGGGAGATAACGGCAATCAAGGAATTCCATCTGATTACTTAACTGTCAGATGGAATGGAAGATCAAATCATGTGAATTACTTCATAACTGGGGTTTATATATATATATATATATATATATATATATATATATATATATATATATATATATATATATATGACGATCGCCTTGAACGTAAGCGCATTCAACAAAAACTTAAAGTAGAAGCACAGTTTACATCAGGAAATGTGTGAGATGCGTGGAAGGGACTGAAGACATTATCTGGTCTGAATAAAACCAAGTCATATTGTGATAATCTGACTTTTTTGGAACAGGTACAAATGGCCAATGAATTAAATCAGTTCTATTGCCGCTTTGATAAGCTCGATTTCAGTAATGAGATTGATAACACCAGATCTGATCTTCAGCAAAAGCTTGGAGATAAGGGTGATTTCGATGTTAGTGAGGAAACGGTCCTATCAGTTCTCAGGAAAATTAAAGTAAAAAAAGCATCAGGCCCTGAGTAGAACTTTAAAATCTTGTGCCCATCAACTTGCCGGGGTCTTCAGTAAATTGTATACCTGGTCTTTAAAAGTTCATTCAATACCCTCTATTTGGCAATTGTCTGTCCTGTTGCTAAAAATCGTAATCCCAGCTGTCTGAACGACTATCGTCCAGTAGCACTTACCCCAATCGTAATGAAGTGTTTTGAGCGCATTGTCCTCAGGTATCTCATGAATTATACAGACCCACATCTTGACCTGTACCAATTTGCATACAGAAGTAACAGGAGTACAGATGATGCCACACTTGCCCTATTACATAACGCCTACAGTCATCTTGATAAACCAGGTTCATTTGTACGCATCTTATTTATTGGCTTTTCTTCTGCATTTAACACCATACAACCTCATCTGATGGCTCAAAAATTGTTAAATCTCGATGTCCACCCAAGACTTATTCTGTGGATCATTGACTTTCTTGTAAACAGACCCCAGACCGTTCGTTATCAGAAAGCAGTCTCTGACTTTCGTTCTACCTTTAGGTGCTCCGCAAGGTACTGTTCTTTCACCTATTCTTTTTACCCTTTATACAAATGACTGCACTGGCAGTGAGTCGACTCCACTTATTAAATATTCTGATAATTCCGCCCTTGAAGACTTGTCTAATTCCGATGATGTATATTCTAGGGAAGTGGCCAAATTTGCATATTGGTGTAAGGCAAATCACCTAGATCTTAATGTTAAAAAGACAAAAGAAATGGTTATAGATTTCAGAAATAACCCTCCAGAAATTCCAAGCCTTTCCATTGATGGTACCAGGGTGGAACGTGTATCCCAATACAAATATCTAGGTACGATTTTAGACGATAAACTTAATTTTAAAGCACACGTTAACTCAATAAATAATAAATGTCAGTCACAAGTATATTGTTTACAGAAACTGCGCTCACTTGGTGTAAGTCTGGATACTTAAAGAAATTTCTATCGCAGCTTTGTAGAATCTGTCCTAACTTTTTCATTTTTAGGTTGATTTGGGGGTTTAAGTGTGAATTGTAAAAATGTTTTAGGCAGAGTTGTTCATGTGTGTAGTAAAGTCGTCGGGTGAAAAGCAAACAACAGGCCTAGGTAAGAAATATTAGCAAAGCGTACGGTCCATATCGTCAGGATGGAATTCTAGATAGCTAAGCTACGAAGTCCCACCTATGAGATGTAAAACACAGATAGTTGATGACAAAATCTAGATTGTCAAGACGCAATTTTGACGATTTTTCCCGTCATACATGCCGTTTCAACATGGCGGCCTAAGATAACGTCGATGCGAAGGCAGCAGTCGTGGTAAGTTTTTACCGTTATTTTTAGTTTTGAAGTGAGAAATCGTAAAAAAATGTATCGCCTTCCGGGTCAAATATCATGGAAAATGCCCTCGTGAAGTATTTTTGTCGAACGTTTGGTATTTTTAGAGAAGATAGATGTTAATTGTGGACTGGACTGTGGGTCTACCAGCAGATCTGTGCGATTTTGCAAATACTAATAGGAAATAGAGCAAACTTTGCATGAGTACCATTTAATAAGCTAGACCCTGCACATACGGTAATCTCAAAGATCAGATGGTAGAAGTCGCATGTTGTATACGACCAAGTCAACGAGTTGAGATCTTAAATTGCACTGCACTGCACCATACCGTGTACCATACTTGTACTGATACGCACGTGGTTTTCTATGGATATCGCACAGATCAGCTTAGCAGACCCACAGCAGTCCGCAATTAACATCTATCTTATCTAAAAATACCAAACGTTCGACAAAAATACTTCACGAGGGCATTTTCCATGATATTTGACCCGGAAGGCGATACATTTTTTCACGATTTCTCACTTCAAAACTAAAAATAACGGTAAAAACTTACCACGACTGCTGCCTTCGCATCGACGTTATCCTAGGCCGCCATGTTGAAACGGCATGTATGACGGGAAAAATCGTCAAAATTGCGTCTTGACAACCTAGATTTTGTCATCAACTATCTGTGTTTTACATCTCATAGGTGGGACTTCGTAGCTTAGCTATCTAGAATTCCATCCTGACGATATGGACCGTACGCTTTGCTAATATTTCTTACCTAGGCCTGAACAAGCCTAAATGAATTATACACCTGTAGGATCAGAAAGAAAGCCAGCACAATAATAGATGACAAGCGTCACATTTTATCTGGATTTTTTGAATTACCTCCATCTGGTCGCCGGTTTCATGTACGAAAGTCGAAAACAAAGAGAACAAAAAACAGTTATATATATATATATATATATATATATATATATATATATATATATATATATATATATCGAAGTATACAGATGTCCTCGTGGGAAATTACAGTGCTCAATGCAAAAGCAGAGCGTTATAAATAAACAGATTACTTCAAGTACAAAGTAATGAAATCTATTACTTAAGTTTCATGCATCTTGCAATCTTCAGATAGAGGATTATCTGAGGATTATCTGAGGATTGCAAGATGCATGAAACTGAAGTAATAGATTTCATTACTTTGTACTTGAAGTAATCTGTTTATATATATATATATATATATATATATATATATATATATATATATATATATATATATATATATATATATATATATATATATATACTGGCCCTGTAAACAATTCTTGAAAATAATTATAACAAACAACATTTGGGGGCCGTAGATTTTCTTCATAACTTACCAGGGGGACCATGGAAAAAATCACCAGGAAAATGGAAAATCCTCCAGCTGACTATACATGATAGTCCATGATGAAACTATGAAATTTTTTTCCCAATTCAAAACTAGGTAAATCTGTACACTTTTGTACACTTTATTATTGGTATTAATGTTCATGATTAGACTCAGAGTGGTTTCATGGTTGTGCAAGAAATTTGATTTTGGAATTTCACCGAAATGTAGATTGATTGTACATAGCAGTCTATGATGAAACTATGAATAATTTTTTTCCAATTCAAAAATAGGTAATGTTTTGCTTTTTTTTTTGGTACGCTCGATTATTGGTATCAATGTTCATGACTAGACTAGAGCGGTTTCAAGTCCATGGTTGTGCAAGAAAGTTGATTTTGGAATTTCACTGAAATATTGATTCACTACACATACCGTAGTAGTCTATGATGAAACTATTTTTTTTCCAATACAAAACTAGGTAAATCTTTGCATTTTTGTACACTTGATTATTGGTATTTTTTGTTCATGATTAGACTAGAGTTGTTTCAAGTCCATGGTTGTGCAAGAAATGTGAGTTTGGAATTTCACTGAAATGTTGATTCACTATACAGGGTAGTCTATGAGAGAACTATGGACAAATTTTCCAATATAAAACTTATAATTATATATTTGCATTTATATTCATTTGATAATTGATATACACTTTTCCATCTGTTGCATATGTTTTTGTCTCTTGTCTTTCGTCAATTTTAACTGTTCAAGGCGTTTAATGTAGGATACCACTGCATCTTCTTTGCTTAATTGTGAAACTTGCGGATAATGTATATGTATTTGAAAGAATCAGTGTATTTTGTTGGTGATTTCCTATTCAGGAAATATCACACAGACAATCAAAGGTTTGGCCATAAAATCAGCTTCTGTCAAAAGTGACCTTCCCCGAAGATAGGTTTATTAAAAAATGACCCTCCCCTTGACAGTTTTCTAAAAAGTGACCCCCCCGATTCCCCCAGCCCACCCCTGCTGTAATTTCTGAAGACTCCCTAATGTCTTTTTTACTTTGTTTGTTTGTGCTTTCCCCAAATTGGAATTTTCTTTTTCCTTCATCCTTTCAATTTTAGGGCTTCTATTTGTTGTCTTTTCAGATATATAGAAACTTTCAAGGTGATGCCATACTTGATCTGTTATTGTAATAAATTTATACAAAGTTGATTTTCATGTTGATGTCATGGATACATGTAATACAGTTGAAGACTTCTAAGGCTATCTGTCAACATCAGGAATGATTCCCACATTTATACAAAACTTATGATTCACTACAGTACAACTCAAAAACATGCCATTTCAATTTGTGTTTTCTTTTTCAATTATAATTTGTAATTGGTTGGCAACTAATATTTTATCAGCAGAATATCCCATAAAGGCTCATTTTCTGTAGTGTTTGTAATTTTTCAGTTCCTAATCCGAGGAAGTGTTCATCGGTGCATGGTATTTCGTTAACTCGGTAACTTGTGCAAGATGTGTTAAAATCGCTACGATAAAAAGGGATATAAAAGCGCTCGTGATCTAGAAGGCATAAGAAACCATGAACCTGAATATCTATGACTTATGACCTGAATGTCAACAACCAAAATGCGCGCGGCAAGATGCTATGGCAAACAAAAATTTATATAAGAAGTTATAGTCCGGGGTCACTTGTCGTAATTTTGGCTTCCGTGTGCATTTCTTGAAGACTCTTGTCAACATATATCATTTTGTTCCTTAATACCTGGACAGTCCAAAAAACATTGTTGGCATTTTTTCTTTCCACTTTGTCAAGGTCAAATTCATTCGTTACTCAGCAAATTCCATTGATTATTAAGCATTGTAGTGCATACAAATTGGCTAAAATCATTGACCAAACTACTTCATAGTACCTTCAGTGGTGAAAGGGAACTTAACAGCTCATAATATATTTAAAATACCTTGTTTGAGGCATTATTGTTTCTGTTTTTTACCATTTTATGTGGATATATATGCAATTGCAAGGATTTGCTTTAGTTGCAGTTGTACATCGTTACCCATGCACTGTGTTAAATAATGACATGGATCAGTTTCTGACATGCACTGCGCTTGACAACTACATCATAGACTTTATTTTATCAATTTCCGTGCATTTCAGCATAAGCCATCCACAGTATTATCAGCTCTGGTAGGTTGTAAAATCCAGACATCTTCGCAGAATTTAACTAGTGTTGACTGGATTACTGTGCAGCTAGCAGTGTACTCTTTGCTTGTGATAAGGGTAAGTCATCCCTTTTCCTCGCATTTCTCTCCAAGCCATGAAAAACGATTTGGATGTTTCCTTAGTAATAATAGCAGGGATAAGAGACTTGTTGCTAAACGTAGGCTACATGTAGAGGCTGTTTATCAAAACTAAGCCTCTGCAATGATAAATATAGGCTATTACCTGTATCTTTTAAAAATCAACTCCAGTACACATAATGTTGTACTAACCAAGACACCCATTGTTAGAACATTGATATAGAGTACGGAAAATGATACATTAACAATAAGTTAATCCTTTATTGAGACACAGGCTTAGTCCACAGGTTATTTAGGGTTAAAGACCAGAAAAGAAGTCTAAGGCAGTGTTAGTAGTTTCTCAGAAACCGTTATCCAAAGGATATTTACTCGATATTTTAATGTCACGGAATAGTCAACATTCAGTGGTTGCGTTTCACATGTAAATATTTCAAATAACTGACATTGCATGCACATAACTTCGTCAAAACTTTCAGTATGGAAAAACATACCATTTGGCAATACGTAAGGAACATGGAATTGTGTGATCGTATTACCTTTATAGCTAAACTTTCTTCAGATTAGAGTTATGGCATTAAAAGTCATTGACCTTTGACAGGAAATGTTAGGGACCGGTCAGTTTCTTCGGCCTGGGGGAGAAGGCGGCGGTGAATTATTTTTGCCGATGTCAACAAGTGGCTGACCTCCCTATTCCAACTTTTGAAAACATGGTGACCCCCCCCCCCCTTGTGCACGACAAAGGTAAAATAAAAGGTGGTTGTCATGTTAGTTGTCAGATAGGACCTTAAAAGCGTCAATTCTAAAGTTTGAATACAGTATTTTGAATGATCTGTCAATGTATTCCACACTTTTTATGCATAACCACATATCAAGAACTGTTATAAGACAAATGTAAAATTTGTGAAATTTTAGTGCATGCATATTGCTTTCTATAACTGAATTCTCATAGAGGAAACAGAAAAGTATCAGGAAATTGTCATGCTATTCATATGAACTGCAAATTTCATAATGATTAGTACACTTTGCAAAACTGACTTTCAATTTAAAGACATCAAGATATTTCTGACATATCTCTGATATATTAAATTACTGCGCCCTAAGGGCGCGCCGAAAAATGTTAAACATCCAGATATCTCTGATATATGTATGTGATATATGAAAGTCATGCGGATGAAAGACGTGATGAAAAATATGTTAACGTTTTGATATTTTTAAAGTAACGCGCCTGAAGGGCGCGCCGAAAATCTTTAAACATAAAGATATCTCTGATATATATGTCTTATATATTTAAGTTTCGCGCTTGTGGGGGAGCTCTCAAAAATATGTCTTATTACTATTAAAGTTACGCGCCCGAAGCGCACTCCGAAAATGCAACTCAATGATGAATTTTGTGGCTGGCACGATGCATTTTAGGCAAGTATGAGCCCGTGTCGACCCCCCTAATTGGCATTTCAAAAACACGAAGACCCCCTTTACCACCAAGTCAAAAACAGGGTGACCCTCTGAATCCGTCGCCCCCCAAGGCCAAAGAATTTGACCGGTCCCTTAGACATGTGATTTCCTGAAACTCTTGTATAAGTTTTATCAATCTGAAATCGTATACAAGATAATCAATGTGATGTTTAAGATATGGAAAATCAATGTTATATTTAAAATATGGAAAAATTAGAAAGAAATTTCATACTGCCCTTAATTGACCTTTGGTAAAGTAGTTCTATATATTCGTAATGCAATACCTTTTTCTTTCAACAAACCTAAATGTTAATGGTTGTAAGGAATAATCCACAACAAAATGTATGTTTCCAAAATTATTTTGTTGCAAACTGGGCATAAAAATCTTTTTATAGCTAAGAATAACTGATTTTTGTTGATTTTAAGAAAATGACCTTGAAATGACCTTCATAGTTGTCAGAAAAAATGCCAACGATGTTTTTTGAAAATCTTGGCCGTTAAGTAAATCGATGAGCTAGGTTTGCAAAAATTCTTCACTCAAAATACACGGAATGACAATTGACCCCGGACTATTACCAAATATTATAAAAGACACAAGCTACAGTACATGTAAACTGATGTAAAACTTGGGAGTTCATTTTACAGTGATTTTAACATTCTCTTACTTTAACACTTCTCATTCCATTGGGTATAGTCGGGAATATTCGGACCCAACGCAGGTGAAGCTCATATTCAGACTTATTTTCGCTTACCCTTGCTTGCATTGAAGCTCAAATAAGGATGATGATGACGCCAATTTTGCCCTCGTCCTCCAAGCGCTATAAACAAATTGACGAGGACCCAGAGGTCACACTGGTCAAAGTGAAGTGCCACAGTCGCTGTCCTCTCCTCGGCCTTTCCTTTTCTGTTAGTAAATATGGATTTTACATGAAATTGATAGACAGCTACAATAATAATAAATTATATACCAAAAGAAAGCTCTCTTCAAGACCAATTGATTGCATTTTGTTTGATGAAAATCGGTTCAGTACATGCAGAGATATGTCCTGTTGAATTTGAAAAAAACTTCTTCCTATTTAGAAATTATGCCATGGTAGACACCTGTAGTTATCATAACCACCAGGTGACCCCATTTTGAACATTGTTTGAGAAACTAGAATTGCAATTTCTTGTGCTTTTTGCAATAACTCAAGCATTTCTCATTGAAAATTGATGAAATGTTTTGTGGATATTGCTCAGTGGTTTTTAATTTTTATAAATGAAAAAGGTTATTTAGAATGCTGTTTACAAGGTAAACAAATAAACAATACCTGTAAAAAATCAAATGATACCTGTGACATTGATCGCTGTATGCATTATGTATTGTGAACATCAACAGAAATATGATAATCATATTCCATCATATTTACTTTGCATATATGAAAAAAGTTATTTAGATTTATATTTACAAGGTAAACAAATAAACAACAATACCTGTAAACAATCAAATGATACCTGTGACATTTTAGAACTTGATTTAAATTTAACAAAATATTTTTTTAGATTTTTTTAATTTGAACTTCGAAATTTTTTTAAATTTTTTTGTGTGATTACAACTTTTATTAAATGATTATGAAATATGTCTGATTAATGCAGATTTTAAGTTAAACAATTACAAAGAACTTTTCCAAAAAGTCAAAAAAACTTCGTTCTCAACCCTTTGTCAATGCCATAAACAGCAACACGCATTTATAGAATGAACAACTGCCCCGGAAATAACATAGACCCTCGAACATGTCGAAGTCAGCGGTCCGAAATACAAACCAGTATAAAAACCAACTTTTCCAAAGTCCGGGACACCATCAATGAGGAAAGAACAAATCAATAATCTATGGCCTTGTTCTTCAGAGAGAACCAAAATAGTCCCCTTCTCGGGAACTAAAGCCGAAACTAAAATTTCAGTATTGTATCGGCAAAGTGCGGTGCACGTGCGTATGCCTACACTGCAGTGCTGGCTTGACAACTTCTCAGTGTCTATCGCAAAATATCACCCGGAAGTCAAACTACTTCGAACAAGATAACGTTTGAAAGGGTAAAGTATATTTCTCTAGATCCTTGCGTTAGATAAGAATCAGACAAATCTAGCTGCAAAATCATGAACGTCGGAACTCAGCTTAGACCTCCTGACACAGAACATGCGGCGAAGCGCCGATTACTTGTATGTGATTCCTGGGAGTGCCCGGATGTAAAGTTGGGGTGAAACCATACTCACTAAAAAGGGCCTTAAGCGTCATTTTTCGCATCGTCAGACTCGTAATTATTGCAGAATTACAATTAATATTTATCATAAAATTAATTTTGGGGCCGAACGTTTAAGGAAATCAAGATTTTCTTTCAAAAAACACAAACGAAACACAAAGTTTGATAACAGATTGAGTTTTTCTCGGCCGATTTTAACGTTCGCCCCCTCAAAATGAAGCCCATGATCTCTACTTTTGTACCAACCCTAAAAAATAGTGATGCGATCAGAATAAGTCATGCGGAGAGCCTATCAAAGAGGTATATGTTCGATCTCCTTCGCGGGACATTTGAGGTCACGGCACAACGCTCATAATGGACGCCAAAATCGCCGGTACGCGTGAGTTTGTAGTCGTGCTGCTTTGCCATTTATCGTAGTACAAAAGTGAAAATTTCCCAAAATGAAGTTAAAATAATAATCTTCAACACTACAGTTTCATTTTCTCTGATTACTTGGTCTATTTAAGAATTAACACGAAAGTTCGGACTAGACCTGCATCGAACGCGTACGTTCAACACAAATGTCACGTGACCTAAAATCCCTATTAGTAAATATTAAATTTGCTCTGAAAAAATAGCAAGTTCAAATTATATGATACTGACTGCCCCGGTCAATTTTCAACAAATGCTCCTGGTGCACAATGATTCGAGTGGAATAAAACTCATGAATGTATGCATGATAGAAAGCATACTCAGATAGGCATAAGCAACATAAAAAAATAAAATCCTTTTTCTGACTTTGTACATAGCATAGACTGCATAGAGTAGATTTTAATTTTGTCACAGTTCCGCTCTTTACATAGATACTCTTTACACGAGTTGCAGTTGAAACTGTAAACCTTTTATTATGCTGAATTGAAATACACAGAAATGTAGTTGTACATGTTGCCGTTCTGGCTACAGACTTGAACTGAGAAAATCACAAACATAAATCACACTGAAAGACTGGCCTGGAGAATAAAGTATAGGTACACAGTGTCACTGACTTTTCCGACAAGAAAGTATTTGGACAAAACACTCTTGGGACAAAATAATCTTCTAACTTTCACATTAAACTTTAAAAATTACACATAAAATAATTGTGAATTATTACCGAACTGAGTGGCAGAAAAGTAAAGCGTACATTGAAATTGTGATCGGAAATATAACTGGTAATGTCTACTAACCTTAAATATACAGAAAGACAGTTTTACATGTTGCTGTTCTTGCTAGAGGCTCGAACTGAGGCATGCTTCCTCGCACATTTGCTCGTAAACTGACAGCGACGTGGCAAAAGGTGCAAGTGCTGCTACGTGTACGCGTTACTATTGGTGGATTAAAATGCAAATGAGAAATACACATGGTAATGATTGGTTAGTTTCAAAGCTAGCCAGATGAAACGTTACTGTTTGAGAATTAAAAAAAAACACTTCGCCCACATTCATCCATGGCGACATTTCAGAAAAAACCAATTACGTTCAAGACAGTTACCCTGGAACCGAATCAAATTAACGCACATCATCTAACCAAAAAAATCACAACTACGACAATTTCATATTCCCTTTCGGTAATTCCACTCAACGCTCCCGACTGGTCATTCCCCAGTGCACTAGTTTAAAGTCACCATCAGTAAGGCAAAAATAAATAAATAAATAAATAAATAAATAAATAAATAAATAAATAAATAAATTGTGCTGTTCCGATAACATGGTTTTCAAAAATAGGGTAGGTAGGTCGGCAGGGATTTTTTTTCTGAAATATTTTTCAGGGGTTCGGGGTCAAACACTGGTCACGACATTATTTTCAGAAAAATGTATCATACATATGAAAGGAAAAGACATTACAGACATCCTTGATCACGGAAAAATCAAATGCCAAGTAACGAACGCGTGATTTTACGGTTTTTTTCTTTCCTTTTTTTGACTTCCATGTTCACGTAGCTCTAAAACGTTTAGGGTCGGCAGGTAAAAAAGGGTAGGTCGGGTTATCGGAACAGCAAAATTTTTTTTGTTAGGCCTAATATCCACCAAGATGCGACTCTATTCGTCAACGAATAAATCATGAACTCAGAGCGCACGGTTCGAGGTTCTTGCCCGTAGACTATGTTACTTCACAAATTTCAAATTCTTGATTTGACGACTCAAAATTTGTAGTGATCGACTACTTGTGAAATCCATGATAATCGTTCGGTATTATCCACCAAAATATCGATTTTATGACCGTTATAGTTGTAACACGTTAGACTCAGAGCGTACAAAGATGAGTGTTTGATGCCGGTAGACTATGTAACGTCATAGCCTAGCCCTGCGTACGATGCTGTGTCTGCTTTGTGTTCCTGGCGTTGTACGGCCTCCCACTACTTACCATTACTATGACGACCTCAAATTCAGTCATCGCCCGCTTGGGAAATGTGCGATCATCTGTCCGTTATATCCAAGCGGGCGTGAATGGAGAATTTCATATGAGACTCTAACAAAACCGTTATCATGTTATAGTAAAACCCGAGTGAATAAGAACTTAACAGCAGTCGGAAACAACTTTTTTCAACAAATACTGTCAATATGCTTACGAACTGCTGTATGTGTATCATTAATTGTGCGTTCCAAACTAAAGCCATAGGACTGTATCAAACTTCGATGAAACTATAGACTATAGACTAAGTAATGAAGAGTAGAAATGTAGTGCGGTAGTCACATGATCTCGCGCTCTCCATTCAAGGGCCCACGATGCCTCGAATTCAAAAGTGGTAGGACACAACTATCAAAACAAACTCAACAATCTACAATCCCACAAGGCTATCCTGTCATTTGGCACCAGTCGTAACTGATTTTCTTCCACAGGTTCATTTTCAAAGTGGTCATCACAACATATAAGCTATTAAAATAACTTCAAATTGTGGTTATATTGATACGGCGGGAAGATTTAACAGAGACCCCAGGGTCTTGGGAGTAATTCAGAAACCTTCGCATACAATACTGTAGGATCGGATGATGCGCTTCTCGAAATACATGCTTGATTGTGCTCAAAGTGGCGTTTGATGGCCGGAGGGACAGTTTTACTTCGTTGAGTTCAACAAAGTCTTCAAATAGTTTAAACACTTCAGTCGGTCGATCTCAAAATCTGCGATCATTGCCCCATAATATCAGCCTTCATACCGTATTTTTTCATGACACATTATGCACTTCATAGAGCTTAGAGATATGAGCTTATATCCGCCGCCGATGAAAAGATGCACTATGATTTCACAACTTCAAACTAGTCATCTCCAACTGCAGAAATCAGCAACTATCCATCCGTGATATCCACCCAAACGTTGATTTTCTCACCATTCTTCGGGAGTTTATACTTTACGTACTCAAATTTCAAACTTTTGTTGCTGTAAACTGTAATAGATCATTGATTTGCTCTTAATTGGAAGTAATTTGGAATAATTGGATGGTGAAGTAATGTCGATACTATCTGCAAAATAATCTCATCTGCTTTTCTTTTCAAGTTACACATTTGTTTCTATGAGTAATTTGCAATATCGCAAAAATTCAGCTATAGGGCACCTAACATTTTTGAGAAATTTGAAAAATCTATAAAGATTCAATTATCCCAAACTAGTTCAAATCGTGTGTATACTATATCACATATCGGATACCTATCATACTGAGATTGCATAGTCCCGGGAGTGATGGCCGTAACTTGTGTTACTTCACAAAGTTCATATTGTTGTTTCTGTCGACTGTTGTCTTCGGTCAGTCATTTTCTGCCATCATAGTTCCGTGTTACTACCAAAAATATTGATTTAATGATCGTTATATTTGTAAGGGGATTTTCTGTATTCTACGAAAGTGCAGGTGGACGTTTTGATGTCCGTAAACCGTCTTACGTCATAGCGGTACACAAGTTTACCATTACAGGGAAGACTTCAAACCATTGAGAATGTGAGCTCATCAATCCATTTTATCCAAGCGGATGTGAATGGAGAGCATCAGCTGACACTATCATCCATGAAAATAGATCAGGTATAGTAAAAGTTATGGTAAACTTAGTAAAGTTATAGTAAAGTTATAGTAAACTGCAAGTGAATAAGTAATTTGAGCAATCAGAAACATAATTTTAATACCCAAATTTCAAAAGTTTTGGCCACGAATTGTGTCAAAATTTTTCCTGAATGTAACTGCTGTATGTGTTTCGTGCGTTGAGACCAGTCCACTTCTACACTAAACTGTATACGACTCTATTGACTGTTCGATGAAACAGCAGACTAAGTTGCGAACAGCAAAAACGGATTGCGGTGGTCACGTGACCTAAAGCTCTCCATTTAGTCCCCACTACAACACGAATGACAAAAGTGCTGGGATATGTATGTAATATCTAAGCAAACTCCAGAGCAGACAGTCCCGGCTTTGCTTGCAAGTCTTTCGCCTGTCATTTGGCGTCTGTTGACCCTATTTTCTCCGGATTGTCTTTATTGTTCCACGGGCTCACTTTCAACAAAGCGGTCGTCACAACAGGGAGACCAACAGCTGCAATCAAAATCTGCGATGAATTCTCCGTAATATTAGCCTTAATACCGATTTTCTGACCACTGTATTTTAACGGGCATATTATAAAATTAGAGCGTAGAGAGATAGGTTTGGGCAAAACTCTATATCCATCCATCCATCCATCCGTAATATGCACCAAAACACTGATTTCCTGATCACTGCTTACAACAATTACTTCTTTGATGTCATCTGAGAAGAAAACAATCTTAAACGCGATCAATGGATGTCTTTGAACAATTCATATAGCTTTCCAACACCTTTTCATTATTGTCTTCCACAAAACAAGATTCAAGTTCTTCCTATGGTGATGCTTAAACCAGTGTGTTTTCTTTAATGTCAGTTGAACGATCGTAAACACGATCAGTGTGTAACTTGTATGTGGCGTGTTCAGTTTTTGAAAGTGTGAATTCAAGGTGTTAGTCAATGAGGTGTTAATTTTAGTGGCGCGAAAAGGTCCTGGCTGCTAATTTATGCCGATTATGTAAATGTCATGCATAGCTTCCTGTGAACATTGATGAGAACGCAGTTAGACGAAATACGATAATTTCTCATTTATACAGAAATTATCAATGTTTTCTACTCGTTCCCCGTTCTTCGTCACTACTTTCCACGAGTTGACAGAAGAAACATCACAAGATAGAATTTCTAGTGACATTTCATAATTGTTTGTGTAATTTGAAACAAACTGTACAAAGGGCTTTGCAGTTCACAAAGTCATTTTAATACAGAGAAGCAATCAGATCATAGTTTGAGATGTCAGACGTAACCGTGCACGTTCTGAATATCACTGGGGGTTCCAGTTTCTTTCACCTGGTGAAGAGCCTTAGATGCGAATATCCACTGTTAGGTGAATCTTTTAAAAAATGTCAAAAGTATGTAAGTGTTTTCAAGACAAAAAAATGAGTTGGTCCACGGTCCCTCCACAAAAGGACCGTGGTTGGTCCATTTTCGATAGTGTTTCGCGGCGTAGAATTCAAATCAAAAGGGCTTCGATGGAAATCTTCAATGACGGTTTGTAATAAAGATTTTTAATACAGCTGTAGATATATTGTTGTGAAGAAAAAATGTAATTACTGGAACCTATTTCTTCATATTTTGAATCAATCACACAATTAAAACTCAGTAAAAACGAAAAACTCCCAGTTCTTATTTACTTTCTATATAAATTTGAAAACACAAGTTTTGATATTCTTTATGAAAACGTTTCAGTGTTTCATTTTTTATGGGATCAGGGCCTTAGGGGGGCATGACCGAACTGCAGGGGGGGGGGGCAGAACGTCACGGTAGGTTAGCTAGTTTGGGTAATTTACATAAATTGACATTTTGATTGGGTGAAACATTCCGGGGCGCCTATTCCCCTCCCCGAAACCTACGGTCCTGACGATATACCCGAAACAACCCAAGGTCATCAACCTTACAAGCTTGCCACGGTTGATTTACGTCAAGGATATCACTGCCGGCAAGGAATCATGACAAATTAAATTCCAACTTTACTTGGCAGGGGGTTTTCTTCGGGCAGAGACCCTCCCCGTCAAATTCTACTGTTGCTGACCCTCGCTATCAAAGGAGATGTCTTATCTTCATCAAAATTTGAGGGTAAAATATCAAAATTGACTGTCTTACAGTCTGTAAAATAACTGAAAATGGCAACAAAGGTCGATGACCCTGTGTGACCCCGGGTCATCAACGTTTTTCTTTTCTTATATTTCATAAGGCTTTCAATATGCTTTGTGACTAGAAATTACTAACCAGTGGGTCATTGTCGGAGTTTGAATTGGCAAATGTTTTCAGCATCAGCAGTACACATCTATTGTTCGTACTTTATCACCGTGACCCAAAACTTTATTGATATTCGTTTATTTCCATCGCGTTCACTTTGTCGTACAGTGGCATCACCGTTTTAAAAACATTTACGTCGGTTAGTTTTCAATTCAGGTCCGTTTCCGTGTATTTTGTAAACACATTGAAGTTTGTTAACTGAAATTCGTAAAAAATGTGTCAAAGGTCTACTCTTTCTATTTTCTATTACTTCTGCAACCATGAGAAATGCTTATAATGCCGGCTTGGGATAAAAAAATTCTCATATAAATAGAAATACTTCAAAACTTCTAGTCAGATGTAAATGAATCGGAAAGAAAGAAACCGCATAGCTTAGTCTTGAGATGTTGAAAACGCCACAGCATTTAAGGTAGAATTCATCTCGGGGCAGACATTCGGACTCTCAAACATTTTACTATTCTTTGTCTGGTCTGCCTCTTGTGTGAGCTCATTGAAAGCTCTTCGAGTAATTAAGATTTTCACTGTCTTTATACCTTATGTTCTTGAAAATCGAGAATCTATATTTTTTCCACACGGTTTTAAATTGTTTTCTGGCTTTAAGTTTTCCTGAGGAAAATTTGACCGACAGTTTAAGTCTTCTACTGTCGAAGCGCACACTGCTTTAACGTTAATTCTTTTACTCAAGCATGTATTATAGAACAGAATCATGAGATGTAGGAGGTAAATGCAAAGCACAAAGTCACGCGGTTCTTCACTTAGTTATATTCCAGACAAGGTTGAATTATGTAAAACCTAAAAGAATGACAGGTGGATACTGAAGACTCCTTCTAAAAACATTGAGTTCAGTTAGCGTTATTCAATAGACGTGATGTGGATTATGTAACTTTAACGAAAAGGACAGGTGTAAAATTTGAGCTAAGAATATATCGTCCATAAAACAGAACCGTTACAGTAAAATACTGTGAATGAGTAATTTGCAGGATTTCACTACCGCCAGGTGAGGCCAAAGTGTACTCACCACAGCATTGATTTCTGGAGGTGTATAATCCGACTCAAAATTATCGTGTTTGATTGTTTCTAAATTAATCTATTCACCCTTAGGTCTTTACCGGCCATATCAAAATAATCACAACCTGAACGTATTGTAATTCTAGACTTCTGTTGTGTGACCACTACGACCACCCTACGTTAAAATTGATGTGGTGAGAAAACTCAGCTTTTTACGGGATGAATTGTTGTGTAGATTTCTCAGTGGGCGATACCTATACGCCTATGTCAGTAGTCAAATCATAATGAAGCTTGATTTTGTCTGATGATATAAACTTCAAGTTGTATTTCTACACTCTCATTGTTCAGTGAGTCTGTTGAAAAATTATAGTGGTCAGGAATTTAGCAATTCTGAGCAATGAACTGAGATTTTCAGATCGGCTGATGACTTAGTTTGAAGAGTTGAAAGCATGGGAAAACTGTGTGTATATGTTCAAATCTACCCGTCATCGTCAAACTAATCACAGCTTGAACTGATTGTAGACTTCTATAGTGTGACGACCACTGCGTTAGAATTCAATCAATCAATCAATCAATCAATCTTTATTTACTCGACACATACTAACAGAGAGTATAATATGGTACATCAAGATGTGTTACAAATGTAAGTGAACAATACAGAGAAAGAAAAACAACCATTCATCTCTGTAATACGAAAACATGCAATAATTACATTCATTGGAGCTGCTTGAGCTCAGTATAAACATGTGCTCTTTAAGAAAACAGTAAAAGTCTGAACCACAAATGAACAAAAGTTACCAGGCCATTTTTCAGCCCGGAGCTGCTGGAGGGTTCAGCATACATTTGTATTCTTTAGAAATACAGCTAGATCAAGAACATTTTGTTCCATTAACTTTTTAACAACTTCTTCTTTTTCTAAAAGACTGTAACATTTACAAAATCTGTACCACTACTTTGTCCCAATAAAATTCTTTCTGAAGTATGATTTTTACATGAAATAATAAATGAAACTCATCATCAATTTCATTACAATCACGTCTCTGACAGATTCTTTCACTCAAAGGTAATCTATAGGTTTACTTTTTCTTCCCATTTCAATACCCAAGTTATGGTCACTCAATCTGAATTTGGACAAATGTTTACGGAGTGTAAAGTCAGACAAGCAATCTAAGTAATTTTCGAAGACAAACTCAGTTTTGAAAATTCTATATTATATGTACGTAATTTGTTACCATTTCCATTTTTTCTTACATCATCAAACAGATTTCTCCTCCATGAACCCAAATATTCACTTGTAAGATTTTCTTTTATCTTTCTTCTCAGTTGACAATATGATTTCACTCCCAATGAACTGAAAACATGCATATGATTACAATTCCCAAATTGCGATTAATAAATTTCCCCCAAGGAGATTGAACTTTTCTGTTTTCTGTGAGTGCCTTTTTAAGAATGTGATTTGAAGGCACACTGTTCAGTCTACACCAATATCTTATAACAGACATATAAAGTGAGATCTTCAATGGTAGTCTACCCAACTCAGCTCTTATGCCTTCCAAAGGAGTACGTTTACTGACTCCTAGAATAAATCTGTAAAACGACATACAAAGACTTTCAAGACAATTATCAGTACTAGTGATTTCTGTTGCCCAAATTTCAGAAGCATATGAAAGAATTGGACAATCAATGTGTCAAAAAGTTTTAAGCAAAGTCTAGGATTTAACATTCTTTCACATAAAATTGACCTTTTTATGCTGAATAAAGCTTTCATTGCTTTGTTTTTAAGATTATTCTGGTTTTGTTTGAATTTTCCATTTGGTGTAATAAGAACACCAACATATGTAAAATGTTTCACTGTTTCAATCAAATTGTTTTCAAAATAAAATTGCACATTGTTTATAAATGATTACTCTTGTTAAATACCATTGTTTTTGTCTTATCTACGTTAACTGTGAGACCCCATAATTTATTATAAGAAAGTAACTTATTCAGACAATTCTGTAAACCTTCTGCAGATTTTGACATAAGTATTAAGTCATCAGCATACAAAATACAACTCATTTTCAGGTCTCCAATTTCTATTGGGAAATCAGACATATCACCAAAAATACCTGGGAGATCATTTAGAAAAATATTGAATAAAGTTGGTGAAAGGTTACAACCTTGTTGAACACCACACATAGAAAGAAACCCATCAGAAATACCTCTTTGATTGATGACCCGTTGTTGCAATAAGGTAAATCTACAGAATATGAAGTCAAAACTGCGCTGAATTACAGGAGACAGTCTTGTATAACTCGGGATTTTTCGCTGTTAAGTTTAATTAGATAATACGTGCATGTTAGCAGTTTTGCAATACATAGAGTAATGGTAAGAGAATGGAAAGCCTGAGGTCACGTGACCACTGTTGTTTATCTCTGCTGCTTATAACTTAGTTTATGGTTTCGCCACCGTGACAGCTACAAGATGCACGGTTTGCTTTATGACGCTCAACTTGGAGCGTTCACAACTAATACATACAGTTGTTGGTGCATTGAGAAAAGACGATCAACATTGTCTGCCGTTTTTGTCAAATTTATGGTATAAAATCCGTCATGAAAATAAGTTTGCTACTACTACTTTTAATAACTAATTCAGTTACATTTTACTATAACGGTGCTTTCATGCGCGCGTGGCCTAACTGATGGATATGTTCTCAATTTTTCAAGTTGGCGATGGCTAAATTTGCGGTCGTCATAACCATACACAGTGATACCGTGATAACACTGTTAACCTCGTCGCAAATGCAACTTTTCAATAGAACGCCACCAAATTGTGAAATTTTAGAGGCACTGTACGGTCAACATTTTTCTAAATGTACCTTGAGTGTATATATTTCACCAGTCGTAACTCCCCCAACATCTGCATTTGGCAAAAGAGGACGGTTTTGTTTAGCTTCGGCTAAATCGTACACAGCGTTTTGAATTGTGGATGTTTATTATTGCAGTGTTCACGTGACCTCAGGCTATACTAATTCCAAAAAAGAGTACTATACACGATATATCGTTGTAAATGCAACAGCAGAAATTCCCAATATTCAGCTTTCGACTTTAAAGTTGGTCATGGATTTTTTAATTACCGCAGGGTTCATTGGAAACAATAGGATCGTAAGGCTTACATGGTGGAATTCTGCTTGAAATCGTGACGTAGTAGGTAGATCAAATCATTGAAACCCCCCCCCCCAAAAAAAAGATCAAATCATAGACCCTTTCATTCTCTTGCCGAATAGAAGTTGAATCACTTCATCTCGGTACTTGACAAGGGCCCAAACAAGCATGATAAACTGAGCGTGTACGGGAATAAAACTATCGCCTAAGGGAGCGTTCAGTTTTTACGGCCTGGGGGGGGGGCGGCAAAATCTTGTCGCCGGTGTTCAAAAAAAATATAGACCCCCCCTGCATTTTTCGTGAAAAAAGATGACCCCCCCTTTGTCAGACGAAAAAAATTGATGACCCCCCCCCCCCCCCCCGCTGAAAAATAACCAAAACCCATATGTCAAATTTACCCGCATGGTTTGGATTTGAACTACGGTACGCGGCGCACTTTATTCGTGTAGCAGAGATGCCAGTGCACAAACTTCTCAGCCACATCCATTGAAACGTCTGTTAATTAGGACGACTGTAAGGCAATTTTAACTTCATTTCCATAGACAACTTATGTCCATGGACATTATATAAAGTAAACTTTATTGGAGTGGTTCGCCAAAGGCAGCCCTCCGGTTAAGAGGGTCATGGGCCATTACGTAAAGTCAACTTTATTCTAGTGGCCACACGCCTTCAGCAGCCCGCCGGTAAAGAGGGTCGATCATGGCTATTGCATAAAGTAAATTTTACTGGACAGGGCTGCTGAAGGCGTGTGGCCATTAGATTGCCATGGGGTATTACATTAAGTCAATTTATTGTAGTGGGCCGCCACAGGCGGCCCGCCGGTAAAGAGGGTCGATCATGGCCATCGCATGAAGTAAACCTAATTGGAGTGGGCCGCCAAAGGCGTCTGCCCGTTAAGAGGGTCATGGGTATTTTACAATATTTATTGTAGTGGGCCGCTGAAGGCGGCCGCCGGTAAAGAGGGTCGATCATGGCCATGGCATAAAGTGAACTTTATTGTTGGTATTATGTTTTTGAAAATGTGGTGACCCCCCTTTCCTACAAGTGAAAAAGCGATGACCCCCCCTTTGCGGATTCCAAAATTATGATGACCCCCCCCCCTGGATTTGCCGCCCCCCCGGCCGTAAAAACTGAACGGTCGCCTAATACGTTACTATGTGCATTGCAGGGGTTGGTGGTGGAAGGGCTGTGGATATTCTTTTGCGGACATCAAAAAGTGGCTGAAACCCCCACCCCCACCCCCCACCCCTTTCCAGTTTTCGAAAACTATGAACTTCGAAATGAGCCCTACGAGTATTGGGCCAAAGAAATTATTGTAAAAGTTTGAGAATCCGAATACCTACAGTATTTGTCTTCGAGGCGCATTTGTACCTTGAGCACAAGTGTCATTGTGTAATTCAACTATCTAAGGACAAAAGTGATCTTTGCTCCGGATCTGCGTGAAACAAAGGCACAGCTTAGTAATCACGTGAATCTCGTGAGTCACAATGTTTACACATGATTGTCACAATTTGCAGGACATCGTTTGCTGAAACCTATATTGTGGATATTATTCCGCAGGTCAGGGTGATATGCCTTTGGAAAAAAACTTGGTAAAGAAAGGCGTAACTGTAAACTTTCAACGGTGAAGAAGACGGCAATAAAGGATTTCACGTTGTACCAGAAATAACAAAAAATGAGTTTGACCTCAGCATAATTGGGTCACCACAGAGGGCGCTGTATTTTAGGGGAGTAACACGAATGCTGATTCATGACGGTTGTCAGTACTTTTGCTCAGAATCTCACATGCAGATCGTACATCGGAAGAGTCAGAAGTGGTCCAAATTGTCTTAGCAATATCTAAGATGGACAAATTGTACCAATCGCTGTGCATTCTTTTCCTGTCAATATCTATCCTACCATGCAACGCTGTCATTCCACTCTCCTCGCTGAAAGAAACATATGCACGACGAGCCGAACTGGCGATGACTAGGTCATCGCTTGACACACCGGTCTCACAAAAATGTTTGTCGGCCTTACACAATGCGTTAGTCAACAAGACTTCGTTATTGGTGACAAGTAAGTATCGTGGTTTATTTGTTTTGAAGTCAGTCGACTCAGTGTCAGTAATATATACATGTAAATATGACAGTGTAACGCATGGCCGTTGTATGCTTGCATGCTACGGTCGGTTTACTTTTACATGGCTCAGGCATAAGCTACTAAGCACCTCCATGCTTAGCTCTGCGTGACAGGGCTGTGTGTTTACCGGCGTAACACACAGCCTTAATTGCCACGCAGAAGAGCTACTCCATGCCACGGTCCCTCCCACGGAGGGACCGTGTCCATGCTAGTACCGGGGTATTAGCTCCCGGTATTAGCTACAGCATTCATGCAAATGGAAATTATCGTAGCATTTTCATCAGTTTTACTTATTTCTTTATCGCTGTATTTGAACGGAGTCCCTGTCTGTCTCTAGAAAAAATAGTAGGCTCAATCAACGAGCCCTTGGTTATTACCGTTTACATGGAATGGGTTAGAGCACAAATACCAACACTGAAAGATGTATGGGTATTCCACCAACCCGAACCCTAAGGTCAGAGATGGCGGAACACTGATACATGACTGAATTTTTCATTCTGACAACGACACACAGAACACCATGTCCATGGAGACAGCATACAGCCTCCATGCCAGGACTGACTGAACTCAACTCATGACTTTGTTAAGTCACTGACTATGTACTCGTAGGTGTGCACAAGGACATGAATTGTGCAATGTGATATATGTGCAGAAAATTGTCCTACTAATTACTGCCCGTGACTGCCCGTAGCTGCCTGAGGACTGCCCGAGAACTGCCTGAGGACTGACCGAGTAAAAAGTAGGCCAAATTTAGCCAAGTTTAACACTAAGCCAATAGGTTCAACTTTATTATGTCCAGTTAACCAAAAATATCATTGATTTGGCATTCATCTGATGTTTTCTCAAGCGGTTTTGGACACTGGATTATCAGCAAGAAAGACATCCCCAGCTTTGATTGTGAGATCATACCATTCTGTGCAAGGGGTGTGAGGCTGTCAAGCTGCACGTGCGCGGCTAGGATATCATACCACCTCTTGCACTGAATGGTATGATCTCACTAGCGAGCTGGCGACGTCCTTCAAGTCCGGCGTCTTTCTAGTTCCAAAACAGCCGGAGAAATCTTCAGGTTAACGTGAAATCAATGATATTTTTGGTTGGCCGGGCATGATATAAATTAAACCTATTGGCTCAGTGTTAAAATGGGCGAAATGTGGCTTAATTTTTCCTTGGGCAGTCCTCGGGCAGTTCTCGGGCAGTCCTCAGGTACATGTAGCTACGGGCTCCTTTTTCATGTCTCTCCAATCATTGAGATATTAACTTCATGGTCCAATGAACTCTTCAAGCCCCTGTGTGCACGTGCAGGGAGGAGGTTCTGAAGTATGGGTCACATGGAGTACAGAATTTAACATGGGGTAAAAATAGAGTACAGAACAGGGGGTACACCGGGAATTCACAGAACATTAGGTTATATGGAGTACAGATGATGGGGTATAGGGAATATTACAAAACATGGGTAAAAGGGAGTACAAATCATGGGGTACTGGGAGTATGGATAAAGGGAGTACAGAGCTTGGAGTACAGTTGCCACTACATCACATAGGGTATTGAACAAGGGGTATAGGGAGTACATAATATGGGGTACTGGGCAGAACATGGGGTATTATTAAGGGAGTACAAAACATGGGATAGAGTAGGGAATATGGAAGAATGTCAAATGTCGTATGTTACATTACCTGGCAACCAGTTTAATAGTTACATGTATCAGGCTTGGCCATATGAAGGTCAACATTCCTGCGTACCACATGGACACAAGCAGGGGACACTTAGCCCAGACTTTGGTACAGGTGTACCCTGGCCAGTTCAAACTACAAATTACAAACTATTCAATTTTATGTAAAGGGGTGATGAAATTCTACATTTTTGGCCAAATGCTCTGCCAGAACTGTGCACATTTTTGACAAAATTGAAGGTCAAATGTAGTCGCTGGTTATTGTAAAGTCTAAAACAGTGGTCAATAGTCTACATTTTATCAAAACTTTGTTTGTCAAACATCTATAGTAGACAAAGAATTGGAACCAACCAATATACACCCTTACTATGGCAGTGCCATTACATTTCTCAGCAGTAGTGACCGGATCTTTCATAATATTCCAATCATCTACGGGACAATTTGCCAAGTGTATTCCTTCATTCTAGCAATCATCCACTCATCTACGGGACAATTTGCCAAGTGTATTCCTTCATTCTAGCAATCATCCACTCATCTACGGGACAATTTGCCAAGTGTATTCCTTCATTCTAGCAATCATCCACTCATCTACGGGACAATTTACCAAGTGTATTCCTTCATTCTAGCAATCTTCCACTCATCTACGGGACAATTTGCCAAGTGTATTCCTTCATTCTAGCAATCATCCACTCATCTACGGGACAATTTACCAAGTGTATTCCTTCATTCTAGCAATCATCCACTCATCTACGGGACAATTTGCCAAGTGTATTCCTTCATTCTAGCAATCTTCCACTCATCTACGGGACAATTTGCCAAGTGTATTCCTTCATTCTAGCAATCATCCACTCATCTACGGGACAATTTGCCAAGTGTATTCCTTCATTCTAGCAATCATCCACTCATCTACGGGACAATTTGCCAAGTGTATTCCTTCATTCTAGCAATCATCCACTCATCTACGGGACAATTTGCCAAGTGTATTCCTTCATTCTAGCAATCATCCACTCATCTACGGGACAATTTGCCAAGTGTATTCCTTCATTCTAGCAATCATCCAATCATCTACGGGACAATTTGCCAAGTGTATTCCTTCATTCTAGCAATCATCCACTCTCATCTACGGGACAATTTGCCAAGTGTATTCCTTCATTGTAGCAATCATCCACTCATCTACGGGACAATTTACCAAGTGTATTCCTTCATTCTAGCAATCATCCACTCATCTACGGGACAATTTACCAAGTGTATTCCTTCATTCTAGCAATCATCACTCATCTACGGGACAATTTACCAAGTGTATTCCTTCATTCTAGCAATCATCCACTCATCTACGGGACAATTTGCCAAGTGTATTCCTTCATTCTAGCAATCATCCACTCATCTACGGGACAATTTACCAAGTGTATTCCTTCATTCTAGCAATCATCCACTCATCTACGGGACAATTTGCCAAGTGTATTCCTTCATTCTAGCAATCATCCACTCATCTACGGGACAATTTGCCAAGTGTATTCCTTCATTCTAGCAATCATCCACTCATCTACGGGACAATTTACCAAGTGTATTCCTTCATTCTAGCAATCATCCACTCATCTACGGGACAATTTGCCAAGTGTATTCCTTCATTCTAGCAATCATCCACTCATCTACGGGACAATTTACCAAGTGAATTCCTTCATGTAGCAATCATCCACTCATCTACGGGACAATTTGCCAAGTGTATTCCTTCATTCTAGCAATCATCCACTCATCTACGGGACAATTTACCAAGTGTATTCCTTCATTCTAGCAATCATCCACTCATCTACGGGACAATTTGCCAAGTGTATTCCTTCATTGTAGCAATCATCCACTCATCTACGGGACAATTTACCAAGTGTATTCCTTCATTCTAGCAATCATCCAATCATCTACGGGACAATTTACCAAGTGTATTCCTTCATTCTAGCAATCATCCACTCATCTACGGGACAATTTACCAAGTGTATTCCTTCATTGTAGCAATCATCCACTCATCTACGGGACAATTTGCCAAGTGTATTCCTTCATTCTAGCAATCATCCACTCATCTACAGGACAATTTACCAAGTGTATTCCTTCATTCTAGCAATCATCCACTCATCTACGGGACAATTACCAAGTGTATTCCTTCATTCTAGCAATCTTCCACTCATCTACGGGACAATTTACCAAGTGTATTCCTTCATTCTAGCAATCATCCACTCATCTACGGGACAATTTGCCAAGTGTATTCCTTCATTCTAGCAATCATCCACTCATCTACGGGACAATTTGCCAAGTGTATTCCTTCATTCTAGCAATCATCCAATCATCTACGGGACAATTTCCCAAGTGTATTCCTTCATTCTAGCAATCATCCACTCATCTACGGGACAATTTGCCAAGTGTATTCCTTCATTCTAGCAATCTTCCACTCATCTACGGGACAATTTGCCAAGTGTGTTCCTTCATTCTAGCAATCATCCACTCATCTACGGGACAATTTGCCAAGTGTATTCCTTCATTCTAGCAATCATCCACTCATCTACGGGACAATTTACCAAGTGTATTCCTTCATTCTAGCAATCATCCACTCATCTACGGGACAATTTGCCAAGTGTATTCCTTCATTCTAGCAATCTTCCACTCATCTACGGGACAATTTGCCAAGTGTATTCCTTCATTCTAGCAATCATCCACTCATCTACGGGACAATTTACCAAGTGTATTCCTTCATTCTAGCAATCATCCACTCATCTACGGGACAATTTACCAAGTGTATTCCTTCATTCTAGCAATCATCCAATCATCTACGGGACAATTTGCCAAGTGTATTCCTTCATTCTAGCAATCATCCACTCATCTACGGGACAATTTACCAAGTGTATTCCTTCATTCTAGCAATCATCCACTCATCTACGGGACAATTTGCCAAGTGTATTCCTTCATTCTAGCAATCATCCAATCGTCTACGGGACAATTTACCAAGTGTATTCCTTCATTCTAGCAATCTTCCACTCATCTACGGGACAATTTGC